>NC_135893.1:83452444-84052444 GCF_964194155.1 Cetorhinus maximus
ACTAAGAAAAATCATTTGGCTCGTTTTAAAAGCTTCCAATAAAATGAAAAATGTATGTGGCCAAGTCACACATTCTACCCACATTAACATTGAAATGCCCATTGCCTCGGTTGGTATTCCTTTCGTCTCTGAATCAACAGGTTCTGATCGGATGAGAAGTTAAACAGCAGGTCAGTCTGCCCTCTGGGATGTGTGTAGAAAATAAAATCCAACAGCCAAATAAGAAGTACAGGGAGAGAGTCTGGTGTCCTGGCTAACATAACTGCTTCGACAAGATCTCCAAAAACATGGACTGCACATTTATCTCCCTGTTTTTGACAACTTATTGTGCACAAAATGGCTGCCATGCTAGCACTTCAGAGTAACACATTGCATCTGAAATACTTTAACATGTTTGAGAGACCTAATGAATACTAATATTCCTTTCTGGCATTGGTTACCAAGGTGTGCTTGTCACTAATCCACTGAATATAACCTTCATTACTGCCACTGAGCTAGTCTCTAACCTGCTCCATTGCAAGACCATCATTAATCCTGTTAGCATATATAAACATTGAAAGAGAACTCTTAACTCTGTACCAGTTGAAGAAGCTAAAACCAATGGGATCACAGTTCTCTTTAAGAAGTTTCTATAGTGTCTCATTTCTTCCATGAGAGTTTCCTCAAACACACCGCAGCAAAGAATTCTTACCTGGGGAGTATTAAATGTGGAAACACTTCCTGATTTTCAGACCTGTCCCGAGTATTCTTCAAAATCCCTAAGCAAATCTTTGAAACAATGAAATTGCAAATCACTTGGGTTTAATTATTGGCACTCTGAAAACTCCTGTGACAGTGGGAAATAGAAATCAGGTGTGTAGCCTGCGGCCAAATCAAGACCAGTTGTAATTAGACAATGACCTCTGTGTAAGCAAAAGAATGCTTCGCTTCAACACCAGTCAGCAACAGATTCATTTCAAGGTGAAATAAAAGCTGTGCAGGACACAGCGAACATGCGGCAGAGCACAGAGTGACTCTGTCTAAGACCCAAGCTCTGAATTCCATCCCTTAACCTCTCGGCCTCTTTAACTCTCCTCCTTTAAAGCTACCTCTTATACCAACCCCTTTTGACTAAACTTTTGACCACCTGTCCTAATATCTCCCGCTGTGCCTTGGTGTCAAATTCTGTTTGAAAAGTCTTTCCTGAGAAGCATCTTGGGACGTTTTACTTTGTTCATATAAATGCAAGTGTTTGCTGCTAGTCTCATGCACCTTGTAGCAGATTGGAAACCTGCTTACCAGTATTTATCAAGCATAAAATATCCTAAGATGATTGCACAATTCTCTGACTGCTCAAGGCTGTAGGCTTGTGCTGTGGCAGCTGGGTTGAGCTGGTTAAATAATCTAATTACTAAAGTCCTAAAGCAGGACACTGCTAATCCCATTATTAGCTTTCTTGTTTGTGCCCTAATTCTATAGAATTCTCCTTCCTGCAAAGTGCAGGTGTTTTATTAAAGAATTGGCCAAGCTGGTTCCTGGGCCTTGGGCCTAATCCCCATGGCAACAAGCGAAAAAAAACTCAATACATTCCAACAGCACCTGTCTTGCTGCCTGGAGTTAGAAGGTTGTGGAGAGGAAAGGTCACAGGGTGATCTACTAAAGTAAGAGAAGTTTCTGAATGAAGCAGAGAATCCAGGCTTGGAACTTTCCTCCTATGCCAGCTGCAGTTTGAAATTTGCCAGCTCTGAACAAATTCAACTGGCATGGCAGGGGCGACTAGGCCTGGTGATGATTCAACTTTACTATTTTGACTATGAAATTTCCTCAAAATCTCATTCGATAGGTGAAGCTTGCACATTTTGAAACAGGGTAGCAAGTGTCGATGCAGGTTGGTGGGAGAGTGCAAAAAAGGACTTGAATTTTTAAAAACAGGTTTATAGTTTTCATCCTGACAGCATGTTCAAAGTGCAGACTGTACAGTGGAAAACTTGAAGGTCATTGAGCCCATTATCTATGCTGATGCTCCAGTGCAGAAGTGAGGGAGTGCTGCACTGTTGGAGGTGCCATCTTCGGATGAGATGTTAAACTGACTTGCTCATGTGGATGCGAGAGACCTCTCGGCATTATTTTGAAAAATGCAAATTCTCCCTGTTGTCCTAACCACCTCAACCACCATCACTAAAATGGGTTATATGGTCATTATCATATTGCTGTAGTCACTGTTGTAAGGTACTTCATTAACTAAAGCACTTTGGGACCCAAGGTCAAGAAAGGAGCTATAGAAATACAAGTTCTTTCACTCGCTCATCTCCGTGTATCTATCTTTAACTGTCTTTTGGGTTAATTCTTTTCACTTTTCTCCCTTCCCTGCTTGCCACTAGTTCTCACCTCAGAGTGCTTCAGGTCATTTTATTATGTTAGCAGTGTGTTTATAAACCTAATTTTGGAGTGAGCCTGCCCCGCACTTTGGGAGGTGCAGCTTGGAGTGAGTGTTTGCAGATTTCGGATAGGCCCCCTGCAATTTATAGATGGGTGTTGGTCTTGATACTTGTGCCCTCCCCCCTGCCCAGCAGTCTCCCTTGCATCCTGATCCCTCCCAGTTCTGGTGCTATTTCTGATATAAGTGGGAGGCTGGAATTTGAACTCAGCCCTGCATATTGATGGAAGGGGGACAGTATCTCTATAGTTGCTGTGATAGTTCAGACCATCTGTCCCTGGTCCAGTCTTGGCTGCATTTCCAAGTTTGATGTATCTTGCCACCCTCCCTTGGTGGTACAAGTGCCTGATTCATTACCTTCTGTGTTCTACAACTTGCATTATCCCTTCTATCATTCCCCCTCTGCACTGTCAGCACTCCAGCTATTCACCTGTCTCCAAGCATCACCCTTCTCAGTTGATAACACCTGGCTGTGTAACAAAACAGTCCAGAGCCCTGATATCACTTCTCTAGAAAAATATTTATTTGCTTACAAATATTGTCATATACATTGTGTGCTTGGCTCGGTTAAGTTTGGCTCAGCAATATACAGCAGTTAATGGTGGGCCAGTTAGTGGCAAGTGCATGTGTGACCATCACTGGCTCTCTTCCCTTGCGTTGTAGAGCTGTTGGGGAATGATGACAGTCATTATGGGGTGTGGTTAGCTCTGGACCATTATCCATGAACTCCATACATTTAAACCACTCAGATTCTGGCCGTGCAAGTCATATATTGATACATGCAGATAGCTGTCTGAATAACGAAGGTGGCACTAGTGATATTTACAGCGATGCTTTGGAAGATTTGATCTCCTCCTTTGGTAGGGTTTCACAGGGATTCTGTGGATGCCATAAGTATATCCCAGATTGAAGTTTACAGAACAGGGTAAGGAAATCTTGGGCAAGATTGATTAGGCTTCATATCTACTGGATTTTCTTGGGAGAGATTGAAATGGGACTGCTTCAGTGTACTGTGTGCAATTCCACTCTTGATAGGAAAGGACTTTTTGATTGAAGCAGTGAAGTTTTATAGTTGCAATTAGGCTTTGGAAATCCACATTAATCCCCATGAAGGGATGGTCACAAAGCTTTAGGACTGTTGCTTTGGTGATCTTGGATTAATGGCACTTCACTTTGCAGAGCAAGGCATTCATGTTCTTTCCAAGTGCTGGACGAGATATTTCCCTCCTGTAGACTGGGTTTGAATCCTTCCACATCATAAGGGTGTGATTCTCCTCTCTGGGCAGAGTTTTTTTGCTTTTTCCGGCAGTAGAGAGTGATGACAACTGCCAGCAGTAAAGCCAAGAACATGCCTGTGATTGCTGGCCAGATCACACTAGTCAGGTTACTATCCTCCGCCTGTGTGAACGGAGCCAATTGTGTCATTGGCAGTGTCTGTACGACTACGCAAGGCTCTTCTTTAGTGCTGGCCTCTCCCAGAGCTCCAACACAGATCTGATATGTTGAGTTGGGCCACAAGCTTGGGATCCTGTATGTTGGCAGGGACGTTGGAATGTTGAGTGATACTGGCCTGGGGTCCAGGCCTGACCAGTTCTTGTATGTCAGCCGGAGCCCCTTGTAGTAAATTGGGGAGAGTTTGAAACCTTCTAGGTTTAATGTGACTGAAGTGCTGGTTATTTGACTAATGTTCACAAGGCTTTTCTGAGAAGCCTGGAGATCAAGAATACCATTTGCTGCCTCACAGAGTGGTCCATGGAAGCCAGCACGACACATGCATGTGTGTTGCCCATACTTATCCAGTTGGCAAATGCCTCCATTGAGGCATTCTGTGGAGAGGCAGTGATGTCCCTTTGTGCTCAGTTGTTGATCTATTTCAGTGATGGCTCCAAGTGTAGCTCCGCCATTGAAGGACAGTGGTTGTCCTGGCAGGTGTGTGGCTTTGTGACCCAATGTTGGTTTCTTAGCTGTGGTTGGTGGTGACCGTGTGGTGGTTGTGGCACTGATGGGCACGATGGTAGTGGGACATCCAAAGTCAGTATGTGTTAACCTGTTGAGTGGCTTGCCAGCATTGACTGGTGGGAAGTGGCAACGTGTCTCCTCCCACCTCTGGAGGAGAGCATTGTTCGCCCGTACCCATTGGACAAACCAGCTGAGCTGGCAGACACAGTTGTAGGGATTCTCGGCGGCTGTGAGGCTCTTTAAGTTGGGGAAGAGGTCCAAGAAACCCTCGGGAATGGTCCTGAGACTCAACCCACTGATGTCCAGTTTCTGAAGGTTTCTAATGTGCTTGAAGTCCTCACCCTTCAAGTGAGAGATCTTGTTGTTTCCCCGTAGACTCAAATAGGTCAGTTCGCTGAGGTGCTGGAGTGCGGCTGACACAGTCACCAGCTGATTGTCTGACAGATCCAGCTCCTGAAGATTCCTCATGCTCTTAAACATGTCTTCATCTATGGTACTGAGACCAAGACCAGCCAACTTTAAAGATTCAATCTCGGGTGCCTGGATGCTTCTGAGTTCCGCAAATGGGATGTTATTTCTGCTGAGATCCAACAGGAGGAGAGTAGGAAGTTGAAGAGGAGGAAGGCGATGGAGCAGGTTATCCTGCAGCTTGAGCTCGACTAGCTTCATTAGTGTGTCGAAAGCTGCTGGGTGGATGGTCTTGATCTTGTTTTGCTGCAGGTACAATCGTTTCAATTCTTGCAGCCCAGAGAAGGTGTTGTTGGTGATCTCAGTTATCTGGTTGGACGACAGGTCCAGGTTAGAGAGCACACTGAGCGGCTGGAAGACCTCCTGAGGCAGCCTGGTGATTTTATTGTGAGACAGGTGCAGGAGCTTCAGTTCCTGCAGGCCCGCAAAATCCTCTTTGTGCAGGGTGGAAATGGAGTTCTCAAAGGCATAGATGCTGGAGGTGTCGGGAGGGATGTGTTCAGGAATGGCGGACAGTCCCATCTTGATGCACCACAGCATTCCGGAGGTGTCGCAGCTACATTTGGTTGGGCAGCAGAGCACAGAGAGCAGTTTCGTTAGCAGCACTAGGATGGTTAGCCAAGGGAAACTGTGCCATGGGGTCCTCATCATTGGGCACTGAGCTCTGTGGGGACAGAGAGGAATGAATTACAAGGAGCTTCCCAAAGAGTTAGTGGCAGCAACCCTGTGTACAGCCAGTTAGTGGAAGCTGTGGAAAATCCAAGATGATACAGAAGGAGGGAAGTACACTGGTGGTATCTTACTGTGGGTTGGGAGAGGAAGGGTGTGGGGAATGGGAGGTGGAGGGCATGAAGGAAGAGGTGAAAGGGTGTGGGGCTGAGAAGAGACAGAGGAGGATGCAGTGCTGCAGGGAGAGGGGAGGGACAGGAACTGTGTAATGTACGAGGAACACCAGCTTGAGCAGAAGGGCAAAAGCACAGTCAATCTCACAGGGTATGGACAGCACTAAGTTTCCAAGTGAGAGGGTGGGCGAACTGTTTTTGGGGGTTGGGGAAGGGTACAGGCTGTGTTCTGGGGGCGGGCAGTGAGGTTGGGCTGTTTGTTTCAGGGAGGGGGGTCTGAGTTTTGGGGAGGGGAGGGGGATGGGCAATTTGCTGTTATGGCGAGGTGGGGAATGGGTAGTGTTGGGAATTCTTAGCTTGGTATCTGATCGGTGGATGGTTTGGGGTGGGGGGGTGGGGGGCGCAGTTCCCAAAAGATGCAATCTGTAAAATAAAATTGAAAATTGAGCAGAATATTAACGGACTTAAAACTCTACAGAAGAATATTTCTGACTTCAACATTTGCAGAATGTCAGAAGCGTTGTTCTGGCTTTAAGTGTTTGCAGGAATGCTCCTATGACCCCTTCTATTGAGTAGTGGAAGGAGGGGGGGTGGGGGGACTGTGAAAAGGGCAATGGCTCTCACAGCAAGTCAGGATCTCGTGTTGGTAAAATCACTGAGCTTCATTGCAGTGTCAGAAGGGAGAATATACATCTTGTTCCTTCCTCCCAAGGAGAGGCTGCATTCTAATCCCTCAACCACAGAGAAGCCAGGGCAGGGCTGTGCCGCCAGGAACTGTCTTGTGTCTGCAATGAGGAGGAGGTTGAGATTGGGAAACATTCTCTTTCCATAGGGAGAGAGTATTTTTAGAAATTTTGATTCATTCCACACTATTTCCAGACCACATCAGGGGACTGTTAGGGAAGAGGAATGTTCAGTAACAGATTGAATTAATAAAAAAGACATTTTTAAAAAAATTCCTGTGTCCTCTCTAGTTGAAGCACAGGCAGAGCCAGTCACAATGGGAGCAAGCAGTTGCAACACTGCCATTCAAAAAGGAAAAAGAAAGACTTGTTTTTATAATAGTGCCTTTAAACAACCTCAGGACTTCAAAGTACTTTACGAAAAGATCTACGTTTTGAAGTGTAGTCATAGTTGTTATGTAGGGAATCATGGCAACTAATTTGCACACTGCCAGATCCCATAAAACAGCAATGTGATAATGGCCAGATCATTTGTTTTAGTGATGTTGGTTGAGGGATAGATATTGCCCAGGATAGGGGGTTAACACCACTGCTATTTAAAACAATGTAATGGGATCCTTTACATCTACCTGCAAATAGGATCCTGGTTTAATGTCTCATCTGTAAGAAGGCACCTCAGGTAGTACTCAGGTACTCGCCTCCCCTGCCTTCCCACCTTGGCCTCACTCCCTTTACATTTTCTTTTACTCTCTCTGCCAAACTGGTGACAGTGACTAAGAGCAGAATACCCCATATCAGATTTACAGTCCATCTCAGCAGAATAAGCTGTTGTTTGCATGGAATTCGGTTTAGTCTCGAACATAGCTATGGAATTAGAAATATCAACACATCTGTTAGACCTGAAAACTCATGAGTGTGTGGGATTAGCATGTGGTGAGTGGTTGTTGTGTGAAATGTCCCTCAATGTGAGAGACTGGGCCTCTTCGCAAGTTTTGAGAAGGTGAATACGGGAAGAGTAAGGGCTGAAAGTGCTGTGATTTATAAACAGGAGTCTGCTCTGTATGGCAGGAGTGAGCACCCAATCACAAACCTCGCAGTTTCCATAACAAGCCCTCAGCGGGATTGCTGATCAGAGTCAATCTTACTCCAGCCTTTTGCTGTGGGCCTGTGCCCATTATGAGCTGTACTGAGACCGCTCAACAGATGGAGGGGTCTTTGATCTGTGTTTTGGACGGTGCTTGAATCCTGAGTGAATGGCTGGTGTTAAACTCTTGTGCTGCCAGCCTCCAGTATTGCGATGTTTCGTGTTTATCTTTTGTCAACATCTCTCAATCTTTTACTGTATCTTCCTGCAAACAATGACTCCATATATACAAAACTTGAAGGGTTTTACTTATAACAACAACTTGCATTTATATAGAACTATTAATTTAGTAAAACAACCCAAGGTACTTCAAGAGCATTACCAAACAAAATTCCATAGTGAGCCATGTGAGATATTATGGCCGATGACCAAAGTCTTGGTCAAAGAGGGAGGTTTTAAGGAGCATCTTAAAAGGTGGAGAGAAAGGCAGAGAGGTTCAGGGAGGGAATTTTAAGGCCCTGGCAGCTGAAAGTATGGCCACCAAGATTGTAGTAATTACACAAGGCCAGAATTGGAGGAGCACAGAGATCTCGGAGGGTTGTGGGACTGGAGGAAGCTGTCAATCCAAAGTCTTTTCCCTTCAGTGTTTTAAATGCTGATGTGAAAAGTCCCTCTGCCTTTTCAATTTCCAAAGTCAGCATTTGGCATCAGCTGAACTCCTTGGTTGTTTTACTCTGTCTGAAGCCCTTTGAGCACTGCCTCCTGAAAGCCAATTCTGACTGTCTGTGCTGGAGCTGGATGGTCACCTTGGCACAGACTGCTGCATCCTGACATTGCTAAGTGGAAGCTGTTCTGGCTACTGAAGGCTGAGTGAGGGGAATGCTGAGGCCAGCGTGTGGTCATCTGGTCTGGTTTTAGGTCCTGAGATGTTAAATAAACTGCAGGGAAGAATTGAGCCAGGGCCACAGCCAACTGTGCTCCCAGTCCATTAACTGCATGAGATTGTGTGTCCTGAGCTTCAAGCTCTGAGACTTTCCCTGTTGATTGTGGACTTGGTTCTTTGCAGTCCTGTTTGCTACATGCTCCATTCTTTGCACATATTGGTTACAAGAAAGTGGGAGGGAGATGGGCTGTGCTTAACTCTAATCAGTTACAAGGTGGGGTCCTTATGGCTTTGAAGCTCGCAACCCCAAAATCTCATCCTGCAACACCACTGGGGGTTGCTGCTTATGGTTTGGGAACACCTGTCAGAGGCATAGGTCCTATTTGGTGAAAGGATCCTCAGATATAAAGTTGCACCTAAACTAGGACTTAGTGAGCCCCTGTACCCTGGTGGGGAAGGGAATAACCAAATGTCTGTAATATTCCTCAGGGAAGAAGAGATTTGGAAGAGCTGTCTATTTCCTCAGGGGCGTGGTGAATGTTTGAGGGTCGAGCAGCTTAATAACTGAGGAATGGGAGTGAAGTTGAATGAAGCTGACTGTCTATCAGAGATGGGGGAGCTTAAGTGAGCAGAACTGCATTGAGTGGAGTGGTGGTGGGACAGGGAAGTTATGCAAGTAGAAAGGGAGATGGATGGATCCTATGAGAGCACTGGAGTAAGTTACCAGAGGAGGTTATTGCAAATTCCAGCAGCAATGGGTTCCATAGACAGTTGACAGCATTTCCAGAGAGATCGGAATTGAAGGGATATGGTGAGAAGGAGGCATGTTGTTTGGACCAGTGGCTTTTTATCAGTTAGTTGCTTCCTGTTACATGTTGTACGCTCACCAGTGCAACTATTTTGCATAATTGGTTTGGTCTTGAAGGGAATTGTATGTGATTATGACATGGTGGTGTGCATGTGCGTCTCCAGGGGCCTGAGGAATGTACAGCCTGACAGTATGATCTTCCCCATAGCCTCCCTCAATGCTCTCCATCCTTCCAAAAACAATATGTATGTGTGCTGTACCTCAGGGTAAGATAACATTGCCACAGCCTCTGGCTTATTTTTCCAAGGGAATATTTCAAGATGTTTGCTGTAATGTGAGATGCTGCTTTTCATTGCGTTGGTGTAGGGCAGACACATGCAAGCTGTGGAGAACTTCCTGCTCCAACCCTGGCAACTCCTGTGTAACAGGAAGTGGGATAGTGGAAAGATTCCTCCATGCAGATCAGTCAGGACCTGCATTCAGCAGAGTGCAGGCTGTATCTGCAACTAATAGAATCCTAGAATGATACAGGAGGCTGCCATTTGGTTCGCTGTGTCCATGCTAGTATTTATGCTTCAAATGAGCCTCCTCCCATCCTACTTCATCTAATCCCCTCTGCAAATCCTTTTATTCCTTTCTCTTTCGTGTACTTATTGAGCTTCTCTTAAAAGCCTCAATAGCATGAAGAGACGCAAAAAAAATGAGCATATGCGAAATAGACAACACCAAAAGAATAAAGTAGGGTCCCTGAATCACCCTTCTGATCAGTGGGAGCATAGTGATAATTTAGCAATCAAGAGGCCTGGGCTAATGTTCTGGAGACATGAGTTCAAATTCCATCCTGGCAGCTAGTGGAATTTAACTTCAATTAATTAATAAATCTTGAATAAAAAGCTAGTCCTGGTAATGGTGACCATGAAGCAATTTGTCTTTCTTAAAATTTATTTGGATTTAGCTGGATTGTCATAAAAACTCATCTGATTCACTAAAGCTCTTTAAGGAAGAAAATCTGCCATCCTTACCTGGTCTGGCTTACATGTGACTCCAGACCCACAGCAATGTGGATGACTCTCAACTGCCCTCAAATGGCCTAGCAAGCCACTTTGTTGCATCAAACCGCTACAGAAAATCCAAAGAAGAATAAAACAGAGCGTTCTACCTGAAATTGCCTAGGCACTGGAAACGGCGAAGGCACATCCTGCCCAGTTGACCCTGCAAAGTTCTCTTCACTAATATCTGGAGACCTGTGTCAAAATTGAGAGCGCTGTTCCACAGGCTAGTCAAGCAACAGCCTGATGTTGGCTGTAAGTTATGACTCAGTGAGCATGCCTATGTCCTAGACTCCTCCATCACCATCCTTGTGTTATTTCCTGTCCCACAGGCAGGACAGACCTAGGGGTATTTGCATCACAGTAGTATATAGTCAGGAGGGAGTGGCCCTAGGATGATTCAACATTGACTTTGGACCCCATTAAGTCTCATGGCATCAGGTCAATTGCAGACAGGGAAACCTCCAGTTGATTACCACTTAATTCCCTCCCTCAGCTGATAAATAAGTACTCTTCCATGTTGAGCACCAGCTGGAAGAAGCAGTGAAGGTAGCAAGGGCAAAGAATGTACTCTGGGTGGGGTCTTCAATGTCCATCACCAGGAGTGGCTCAGTAGCACCTCGATTGGCTAAGTTCTGAAGGATACATCTGCCAGACTGGGCCTGCAGCAGGTGGTGAGAGAACCAGCATGAGAGGAGAAAACTACTTGCCCTCATCCTCCCCAGTCTACCGGTCACAGATGCATCTGTTCATGACAGTATTGGTAGAGTGACTATCACCCAGTCCTTGTGGAGACGAAGTTCTGTCTTCACGTTGAGGATGTGTCCATCATGTTGTGTGTCACCATCACCGAGATAAATGGGATAGATTCAGTACAGACATAACAGCTCAAAACTGGGCTTCCATGAGGTGCTGTGGGCCATCATCTGCAGAATTGCATTCGACCACAATTTGTAACCTCATGGTCCCGCACATCCCGCACTTTACCATTACCTTCAAGCCAAGGAATCAACCCTTGTTCAGTGAGGACTGTAGGAGAGCATACCAGGAACAGCAACATGCATATCTTAAAAATAAGATGCCAATATGGTGAAGCGACAACACAGGACTACATGCTGTTAAACAGCAGAAGCAGCATGCAAGAGACAGATCTAAATGATCCCACAACCAATGGATCCGATCAAAGCTGTGCAGTCTTGTTACATCCAGTCATGAATGGTGGTGGACAATTAAACTACTAACTGAAGGAGGAGGCCCCCCATCTTCAATGATGAGCGCTCAACAGATCAACGCAAAAGACAGGGATGAAGCGTTTGCAATCATCATCAGCCAGAAGTGGCGAGTGGATGATCCATCTCGGCCTTCCTGAGGTCTTCACCATCACAGATGCCAGTCTTCAGCCAATTTGATTCACTCCATGTGACATCATGAATACAGCAAAGGCAATGGACTCTGTCAGCAGCCCTGCTATAGCACTAAGACTTGTCCTTCAGAATTAACCACAGCCCTTGCCAAGCTGTTGCAGTACAGCTACAACACTGGCACCTACCTGACGATGTCAAAAATTGCCCAGGTATGTCCTGTCCACAAAAAGCCAGACAAATCCAATCTGGCCAATTACCACCCCATCAGTCTAATCTCAATCATCAGCAAAATGATACTCTTTTCGAGTTATCAACAGTCACAGATTGCAACTCTTTTGAGCACAATCACAGTTCTTGGTTTCCGGGAGTGGGACATGAACCCACAACCCTCTGATTCAAAGGCGAAGGTGCTATGAACTGAGCCACAGCTGACACCTCCAAAAGATGCCACAGTACTATTTGAAACTCTTTCGAGTTATCAACAGTCACAGATTGCAACTCGTTCGAGTACAATCACAGTTTTTGGTTTTCTGGGAGTGGGACATGAACCCACAACCCTCTGATTCAAAGGCGAGGGTGCTATGAACTGAGCCACAGCTGACACCTCCAGCAAAATGATGGAGGCTGTCATTGACAGTGCTGTCAAGTGATACCTATTCAGCAATAACTTGCTCATGGATGCTTTGTTTGGGTTCTGCAAGGGCCACTCAGCGCCAGATCTCATTACAGCCTTGGTCCAAACATAGACAAAAGAGCTGAATTCCAAAGGTGAGGTGAGAGTGACAGCCCTTGACATCAAGGCAGCATTTGACCTAGTGTGGCATCAAGGAGCCCTAGAAAAACTGAAGTCAATGGGAATAAGGAGGGAAACTCTCAACTGATTGCAGTCATACCTAGCACAGAGGAAGATGGTTGAGGTGATTGGTCCCCAACAACCAGAGTGTCAGGGTATCTCCTCAGGAGTTCCTCAGGGCAGTGTCATAAGCTGAACAATTTTCAGTTGCTGAATCAATGACCTTCCCTCTATCATAATGTCAGAAGTGGGGATGTTCGCTGATGTGTTCAGCACCATTTGCAACTCCTCAGATACTGAAGCAGGTGGAGCCTGCATTAATCAACAATGGACTGTTGAGGCTCACATTTTACTGGTCACTTAAGTGTCAGGCAATAGTCATCTCCAACAAGAGAATCTTTGACAGCACCTTCCAAACCTGTGATCTCTACTTAGAAGGACAAGGGCAGCAGATGCATGGGAACACCGCCACCTGCAAGTTCCCCTCCAAATCACACACCATCCTGAGTTGGAACTATACCGCCGTTCCTTCACTGTCGCTAGGTAAAATTCTGGAACACCCTCCCTAAATGCACTGTGGGTGTACCCACACCATAAGAACTGCAGCAGTTCAAGGTGGTGGCTGACCACCACCTTCGAGGGCAATTAGGGAAGAGCAATAAATGATGGCATTGCCAGCAACACCCACATCACAAGAACAAATTTTTTTTAAAAAGCCTCTGTCTGGTTTTATCCCAGCCAATGACCAACTGTGTCTGCATTTCCAGCATTGCTGCTTCTACTCTACAGAACCACTGCAAAAAAAGTAAAATCCCTCATCTACCCTTTGGCTTTTGTTGCCAATTACCTTAAATCTGTGTTCTCTGCTTACGGATCCTTCCACCACTGGAAATAGTTTCTCTTAATTTACTCTATCAAAATTTTTCATGATTTTGAACGATCTCTTAAACTTCTTAACTTCTCTTAAGGAGAATAATCCCAGCTTCTCAAGTCTCAATATAACTGGAGTCCCTAATAGAATCGTTACAGCACAGAATTGTTACAGGAAACAGGGATGAGGAATAAACAGGTCTTTTTTGGAGCAGCAGGCGGTGACTAGTGAGGTACCACATTGGTCTGTGCGTGGGCCCCAGCTTTCACAATATATTTCAATGATTTGGATGAGGGAGCCAAATGTAATATTTTCAAGTTTACTGATGACACGAACTTGGTGGGAATATAAGCAGTGAGGAGGGTGTTAAGAGGCTTCAAGGCGATCTAGACAGGTTGAGTGAGTGGGCAAATACATGGCAGGTGCAGTGTAACGTGGATAAGTGTGAAGTTATCCACTTTGGTAGGAAAAACAGAATGGAAGAGTATTATTTAAATGGTGATAGATTGGGAAATGTTGACGTATAAAGAGACCTGAGTGTCCTTATACGCCAGCCACTGAAAGCAAGTTTGCAGGTGCAGCAAGCAGTTAAGGCGGCAAATGGTATGTTGGCCTTCATTGCGAGAAGATTTGAGTACAGGAGCAAGAATGTCTTCCCGTAGTTGTACAGGGCCTTGGTGAAACCACACCTAGAGTATTGTGTGCAGCTTTGGTCTCCTTGCCTCATAAAAGAATATACTTGCCATAGAGGGAGTGCAGCAAAGGTTCACCAGACTGATTCCTAGGATGGCAGGATTGTTGCATGAGAGATTGGGCTGATTAGGCCTGTATTCACTGGAGTTTAGAAGAATGAGATGGGATGCCATTGAAACATATAAAATTATGACAGGGATGGAGAGACTGGATGTAGTGATGATGTTTCCTCTGGCTGGGAGGAGTCTAGAACAAGGGGTCACAGTCTCAAGATACAGGGTAGGCTGTTTTTTTTTCATTCGTTCAGGGGATGTGGGCATTGCTGGCTAGGCCAGCATTTATTGCCCGTCCCTAATTACCCTTGTTCAGAGAGCATTTAAGAGTCAGCCACATTGCTGAGAGTCTGGAGTCGCATCTAGGCCAGACCAGGTAAAGACAGCAGATTTCCTTTCCTAAAAGGGCATTACTGAACCAGATGGGTTTTTATGATAATCGTTTCATGGTGATCATCAGACTTTTAATTCCAGATTTTAAAAATTCAAATCTGCCATGTTGGGATTCGAACCCAGGTCCCCAGAGCATTACCCTGGGTCTCTGGATTACTAATCCAGTGACAATACCACGATGCCACCACCTCTAGGACTAAGATGAGGAGAAACTTCTTCACTCAGAGGGTGGTGAACCTGTGCAATTCTCTACTACAGAAGGCTGTGAAGGCCAAGTCACTGAATATATTTAAAAAGGAAATAGATTTCTGGACTCGAAAGGCATCAAGGGGTATGGGGAGAGAATGGGAGTATGGCATTGAGATAAAGGGTCAGCCATGATCATATTGAAGGACCAAATGACCTACTCATGCTCCTATTTTCTATATTTCTAAGGCCATTTAGCTCACTGCCCATGCTGGGCCTCCTAAGGAGCAATTCATGTACTACCACTCACCGAGCCTCTCCCCACATCCTTGCACATTCCTCCTTTTCAGGTATTTAGAAAATTTAGGAAATGTAGAAAAAATTATGGCACTCAGCCCATCAAGTTTGCACTGACTGAAAAATGAGCACCTTCAGCCTAATCCCATTTTCTGGCACTTGGTCCATAGCCCTGCAGGTTATGGGATTTTGGGTGCATATCCCAGGCACCCTTTAAATGAGTTGAGGATTTCTGCCTCTACTACCCTGTTAGACAAAGAGTTCCAGAACCCTACCACCCTCATTCCTCACTTTCTTTCTCAAAAATTTTCCTCATTTCCCCTCTAATCCTTCTACCAATCACTTTAAATCTATACCCCTTAGTCACTGACCTCTCTGCTAAGAGAAATAGGTCCTTCCCATCCACTCTATCCAGGCCCCTCACAACCTTGTACACCTTATTCAAATCTTCCCTCAGCCTCCTCTATTCCATAAGACCATAAGATATAGGAGCAGAAATTAGGCCCTTGGGCCCATCGAGTCTGCTCCGTCATTCAATCATGGCTGATAAGTTTCTCAACCCCATTCTCCTGCCTTACCTCCATAACCTTTGATCCCCTTACCAATCAAGAATCTATCTATCTCGGTCTTAAATACACTCAATGACCTGGCCTCCACAGCCTTCTGTGGCAATGAATTCCATAGATTCACCACTCTCTGGCTAAAGAAGTTTCTCCTCATCTCTGTTAAAAGGTCTTCCCTTTACTCTGAGGCTGTGACCTCGGGTCCCAGTTTCTCCCACTAATGGAAACATCTTCCCCACGTCCACTTTATCCAGGCCTTTCAGTATTCTGTAAGTTTCAATCAGATCCCCCCTCATCCTTCTAAACTCCATCGAGTATAGACCCAGAGTCCTCAAACGTTCCTCATATGTTAAGCCTTTCATTCCTGGGATCGTTCTCGTGAACCTCCTCTGCACCCTCTCGAGCATCCTTCCTAAAGTGGTGCCCAGAATTAGATGCAATACTCCAGCCAGGGTCTAACCAGTGATTTATAAAGGCTTAGCATAAATTCCTTGCTTTTATACGCTATACCAAAGATCCTGTATGCTTGTTTATGCAATGTACATAGTACTGAGTCTGTAATGTATATGCAGTCCCAGCAGAGTGTAATGTGGCTCGGGAGGTTGTGGTGGGGTGGCGCGGTCGTCGGTTCCAGTTTGATGGTCAATGAGACACAGGTGTAGTGAACTGACTGGAAAGTGTGGGGCTTTGTTACATGTCAGTCTGAGGAAGTTTGAGTGGGAACAGGTTGAATATCGACTAAAGCATTCATCTGCTTTCTAATGTCTGGTTGAGATGGAACCCAACTCCCTTTGCTAATGATAATCCAATACTACTTTGAAGTGAGAATTTTATTCTTTGCCATGCTAGCTGCCTGTGATACCTGTTCCGAGCTCTAATAGGCCTTGGTAGCAATGGGGAAGAGGTTTGCTGACATGGCATTTCATTTAAGGTTCGATTTTGGCACATTTGTTCTTATCACTGTAAACAAAATGGTTGTAGCCTTGAGAGTTCTCTGCCTAGATCTATTGTCATATGACCCAGGGAGCCCCAGCCCCTCGTTACTCATTCACCAACCTCTTCTAATGTGTGCTCAGAACCTAAACACCAGCCTGAAAGCAAAACAGAGATACTGGGCCTATGCTGCAATTGACCAATAATGCAGGCTGTTTGATCACCATGAATTGCTATTTAACATCGAATTTGAAACTACAGAAGGATGGCATTCAGTGCAATACAACTGCACCGGTGCTAAGAAAGAACTTGCATTTATACAGCGCCTTTCTCATCCTTCGATATCCCATTACTGTCAATTATTTTTTGAAGTGCAGCCACTTTTGTAGCCACTTTGCACACAGGAAGATCCTGCCACAATGCGACAAATGTTCTGTTTTAGTAATGTAGTTTGAGGGATAAATATTGGCCCAGGATACCAGGCAGCGCTCCCCTGCTCTTCGAAATAGTGTCATGTGATCTTTTATTTATTGAACATTTTCAGCTGATCAGAGAGCCAGCATAGATTTTAAAGGGTGGATCAAGCCTTAATAAATTTTGACTAAAATATTGGACAGGAGAATGTCTATGGATGTTATTTATATGGGCTTCCAGAAGGCATTTGATAAAGTCCCTCATGAGAAAACATTAAAAATGGGAGGTGTAGGTCAAACAGGCCTTCGAGGTTGCTCTCCTATTCAATATTGATTCTTGAACTCACCTTCACTTCCCCATACAATCCCCATATCCTCTTATCTTTAAATTCTAAGAGAATCAATTCTATTTCAATCTCAGTCTTAAATATACTCAATGACCGAACATCCACAGTTCTCTGGGGTGCAGAATTCCAAATGTTCACAACTCTTGAGTAAAGAAATCTCTCATCTCAGTCCTAAACAGCCAATCCCTTAGTCTGAGACTCCACCCCCATGTTCTTGACATTCCAGCCAGGTGAAACCACCTCTCAACATCTATCCTGTCAAGCCATTACAGAATTTTAATGTTTCAGTGAGATCGCCTTTCATTATTTTAGACTCCTGAGAATATAAGTATATCCTATGTAACTTTTTCTCAGAGGACAACCCTTTCATTCCAGGAATCGATCTAGACTGTTCGCTAAAAGTGTACCTCATGGAATTCTTGATACATTATTGACATATTAGAACATGGGCTGACAGGCAGAAGACAGAAAGAAGGGATAATCGCAAGGTACTCTAATTGACAGGATGAGACTAATGGTGTTGGGGTGTAAAATACAGTATTCACTGTATTTATTAATGACTTAGATGATGGGATGGAAAGCCATGTATCTAAATTTGCCGATGACACAAAGATAGTCAACATTATAAGCAGTGTAAAATTACAAAGCAATATAGATTAAGTGAATGGATAAAACTGGCAAATGGATTTCAATGTAGACAAATGTGAGATCATCCAATTTAGACCTAAAAAGGATAGATCAGGATATTTTCTAAATAGTGAGAAGAAAGAAAAAGTGGAAATCCAAAGAGACTTATGAGACAGGTGCATAGATCATTAAAATGTGATGCGCAGGTACAGAAAATAATCAAAAAGGCTAATGGAATTCTGGCCTTTATATCTAGGAGGCTAGAATACAACAAGGTAGAAGTCATGCTTCAGCTATACAAAATTCTGGTTAGACCACACCTGGGGTACTGTGAGCAGTTCCAGGCACCACACCTTAGGAAGGATATATATTGATTTTGGAGGAGGTGTAACGTTGATTTACCAGAATGATACCTAGACTCCCAAGGGTTAAATTATGAAGAGAGATTACATAAACTAGGGTTGTATTCCTGGAATTTAGAAGGTTAATGGGTAATTTGATTGAAGTTTTCAAGATATTAAGGGGAACAGTTGGTTAGATAGAGGAGAACTATTTCCCCTGGCTGGGGAGTTTAGGACTAGGGTGCATAGTCCAAAAATTAGAGCCAGACCAGAAATGAGAAAACAATTTTACATGCAAAGAATGGTAAAAGTTTGGAACTCTCTTCCACTTGTGACAATTAATGCTAAATCAATTGTTAATTTTAAAGCTGAGATTGATAGATTTCTGTTGGGGCAAAGGCAGGTATATGGAGTTAGGTTGCAGATCAGCCATGCTCTCATTGAATGGTGAACAAGCTTGAGGGGCTAAATGGCCTACTCCTGTACCTCTGTACATCCACCTGAGAGAGCAGATGGGACCTCTGACAGTAAGCACTCCCTCAGTACTGTACTGGGAGTGCCAGTCTGGATTTTGTGTTCAAGTCTCTGGATTTGGGGCTTGAATCCACAACCTTCTGAATCAGAGGCAAAAGTGATATTAGCCGAGTCACAGCTGACCCCTTCTGGGTTATCTACTCTGATCTCCCTGATCCCTCCACATTTCATTCTATACTTGTTTTCTTGTACTTGTACACTACGGAGTGATTCTGCATTAAATCCACTCTATAGCTTCCTTACTCTGTAGTGAAACATGGCCCAATTCATTTCCTGTCACTATCTTTGACCCTCGCCCTTCAAAAAAGTTGTTGCATTGACTGAACCTTGGCTTCCCTCATGGGGAACCAGGAGCTCTTACTACTAGCTATGCCTTTAAGCAAGGTTTTGTTTTAACTGTGAAGGCTGCAAGTAGAGGCTTTATCTTCACCATTCCAACCCTGGCAACAAACTCCTTTTACATTTAACACAGGGTGCTGGGGGAAGAAGTGTTACTGAGTGACAGTGTGAGGGAGCTGGACTAACATTGGTGAGAAATACAGTGGATGAAAAAGGTGCTGGGGGGGGAGAGGTAACAGGATGATGTCATGTGCGATAAGAATTCTGGCATTATGTCCCTCTGAGGGTCTGCCCTGGGAGGAGTTGAGATGAATGAGTTCTCAGTCAGCAGTCAGTCGACATATCTGACATTCTCCATTTGGGCAGCTCCAGTCTGAATGCAGTTTGACCCTTGTGAAGGATTACACTGGGGTCAAATCCGCAGACCAAATCCATCTGAAAACCTTCAGACAAAAAAAAACTCCTGTCGAGCTATCCACTTTTTAATTAAAGGCCGGTGGCAGCTAAAAGCTTGTTTACTTTACTCTTTCTCAACCCTCTTGTCCAAAGGTTGGCCTCTGCTACTCACTGGCTCCTGGAGCGAGCTCCACCCCTGCATACCATCCTGAGGTAATGAGAACATTATTATAAATTCCACTCTCTTCAGCAGTTACAGAAACAGTATCCCCTGTCTATTTAAAAAAAACCTACAGACACCACATTCACTAACCACTGCCAAGAAAAATCTCTACAGCACTAATACTGTAACTAGGAATCCTCGATTTCACTGCCTGCAGTAGAGGAATGGATGGTCTCCCTATTGTTCTGAGGAACTGTTGCCCTGTACCTGGGGGAGTAAAGTCCTCTTGTTGCTCTCAGGGGGTAGTGAAGGTCTCCTGTGGCCCTCTGTCTGGGAGGAGTGAATCCTCTTGTTGCCCTATATCTGGGGGAATTAGGGTCTCTGTTACCATATGTCTGAGGAAGGTCTCCTGTTTCCCTGTCTTTTCGAATACTCTGGAATACTTCCATGACTTTCTGTGGCAGATTAATTCATTTCTTAAAAATGTATAGTTATAAATTCCCCACAATTTGTACTGACAGTCAGAATATGTTTAAATCTAATTCTAAAAGGAGATCCTTGCTGCACCTGATCCTTATCCTGGTGTTTGTACGTGGCAGTGAGGCTACACCTTTACCTGTAAAATCCCGCCTTTTCACTTGAAGCAAGGTCAGCTGGTAATTCAGGCTCATCCTGTTCCTTTACCAGCCTTGTTAATTTACCAGTATGACTAATACCATAATTTTTACCCTACAGAATAAACAGAAACTCCATTCCCAACCCATGTAACCCTTACTCTGCTGAATAAGCATGATCTCTGTGCTGTTAGTGACTAACCCTTACCCCACTGAATAAACAGTAGCTGTGTACAGTTACTTAGTGTGTGACCCTTACACTGCTGAATAAATGGTAATTCTGAACAGTTACACAGGGAGTAATCCTTACCCTGCTGAATAACAGTAATTCTTGTTAATAATGAGATACCTGAGACCATTGTGGCAGGGACCAGAAACGATCTCCATTTCCTCATCAACAATTTCATCCCTACATCTCTCTCTACAACATTACCTGTTTCCATTCCTGCCATAACACATTTGCTGTTGAAACCCTCATCCATGTCCTTGTTACTTCAAAGCATTACTCTCCTGGCCAACCTCCCATCTTCCACCCTGTGTAAACTTGAGCTCATCCTAAACTCTGCTGCCTGTGTCCTAACTCAGACCAAGTCCTGCTCACCTGTCACCCCTGTGTTTTCTGACCTACATTGACTCCTGGCCCAGCTACACCATGAATTTAAAATTTTCAACCTTGTGTTCAAAAAGGGGTAATATATTAGCTTGGATAGAGGATTGGCTAACCAACAGAAAGCAGAGAGTCGGGATAAATGGGTCTTTTTCTGGATGGCAAGCTGTAACTAGTGGGGTGCCACAGAGTTCGATCCTTGGGCCCCAATTATTTACAATCTATATGAATGACTTGGATTCAGGGATAGAAGGTACTATAGCTAAATTTGCAGATGACACCAAAATAGGTGGGAAAGTAAGTTGCAATGAAGAAATAAGAAATTTACAAATGGATATGGACAGGTTAGGTGAATGGGCCAAAATTTGGCAGATGGAGTTTAACGTGGATAAGTGTAAGGTTATCCATTTTAGTCGGAAGAATAAAAAGGCGACTTATTATTTAAATGGAGAGAAACTTCAGATTGCTTCAGTGCAGAGGGATCTGGGTGTCCTCGTGCATGAATCGCTGAAAGCTAGTATGCAGGTACAGCAGGTAATAAGGAAGACAAATGGAATTTTGGCATTTATTGCTAAGGGAGTAGAGTATAAAAATGGGGAAGTGTTGCTGCAACTGTACAAGGCATTGGTGAGACCACACCTGGAGTACTGTGCAAAGTTTTGATCCCCTTACTTGAGGAAGGATGTAGTTGCATTGGAGTCGGTTCAGAGGAGGTTCACTAGATTGAGATTCCAGAGATGCAGGGCTTGTTTTATGAGGAGAGATTGAGTAGTTTAGGCCTATACTCACTAGAATTTAGAAGGATGAGAGGAGATCTCATTGAGGTATATAAGATGCTAAAGGGGATAGACAAAGTAGATGTGGAGCAGATGTTTCCCCTTGTGGGGCATTCTAGAATGAGAGGCCATAGTTTTAGGCTAAGGGGTGGTAGATTTAAATCAGAATTGAAGAGGAATTACTTTTCTCAAAAGGTCATGAATCTGTGGAATTCACTACCTCAGAGTGCAGTGGATGTCGGGACACTGAATAAATCTGAGGAAGAGATAGACAGATTTTTAATTTACTAACGGGTTGAAAGTTTATTGGGAGAGGGCGGGAAATTGGAGCTGAGGCCGAAATTAGATCAGCCATGATCGTTTTGAATGGTGGGACAGGCTCGAGGGGCTGAATTGCCTACTCCTCTTAGTTCTTATGTTCTAAATCCCTATGTGGCTTCACCCCTCCCTATCACTGTAACATTTTCCAGCTCTACAACCCATATCTCTCAATCCAGCCTTTCGTGTATCATTCATTCCTTGGCCCCAACATTGGCGGCCATGCGTTCAGCTGCCTAAACCCTAAGCTCTGGAAAGTCTCTCCTTAAACCTCTCCGGTTTCCATCTCTCTAGTCTCCTTTAAGAACCTCCTGGAAACGCACCTCTTTGACTTAACCTTTAATGACCCAATATCCCCTTCTTTGGCTCTGTGTCCATTTGCATCTGATCTTGTTTCAACATGTTGGTGTTCTCTACATTTATGGTGCTAAATAAATGCACCAATACTCTGAATAAACAGTAACTCCAGTTATATGGTAAATATCCCTTAACCTGCTGACTAAACCATATCTGTTATAAAACAAGCATACTATGCAGACCGGAGCGAGGTTTTATCTGCACCCGAATGATTGGTGCATTACTGCTTTCTAATTCGCTTACTGAAGCTTTTCCTTGATATATTTTGAAATTCTGCTAAACTCTTTCATGGGCTTTAGATCTTTGACTGGTTTGGGGTTTGTTTAATACCACTCAGATGTTTGAGCTTATAGCAGCTCAGCGTTTTGGTGCAGTGCTGGACGAAATGTACTGAAGTATTTGGAGGCTGCTGCTTTCTAATAAATGTGCACGGTGGCTCAGTTAGAGAGTGCAAAGAGACCTTCCTTCGCAACTGGAAGTAAAACCTCTGGAAAAAGACTCGCGTGCTATTTTGTCAAGAGATTTTGTTTCAATTAATGGACCATAGCTTAGAGAGACGAAGGCAGTATCCAGAGCTGAGTAATTGTGAGAGACATAAAATCAATCTTACCTTGCTCGCCGCATGCAGTGAGGAAAAGCAAACATGTTGTGGTGACCTGTGGAGTGTTGGGGGTCTCCTCAGACTAGCAGGATGCCTCAGCGCGAGTATGGACTGGGTGCTCAAAGAGAGAGACTGAGAGAGCCAGGAAGGAGCAAACAGCATCTCACTGTTGCCCCGCTCCGCTCTATTCCTCTAAGGGATCTGGCAAAAAAGCAATGCTAATGAATGCAATCTGCGATTTTCACAGAGGGGGAGGGAACTGTAATTGCCACTCCCCTCTGACTGGAGAGACGTGGGCTGGAGCCTTATTAACCCTGTGAGTGCTGCCTGGATAACTTACCACTAAATGTTACACCTTGCACTATTTATTTGCAGAGGGTGACAGATACGGGGAAATATTCAGTGGGCTGTTTTGCACCCCTTGTTCCAATATAATATAACCTCAAGCTACCAACTGGTATTTGAACATGTACTTGTTAAATCAGCCTGTGTAATGGTGACAACTATTGCAATTCACATGTCACTCAATCCACAGGCTAGTTTGTAATTCACTTGGTCGACAGTGCCCTAACAGGTCATCTGGGACAGTTCCAGATTACTGGATATGCAGTCTATTTAGCTAATCCCCAAAAACCAACATCCCCCAGTCAACCCGCTAACCCCCACAAATATCTCTTCAATTTTCTTAAGATTTTCCACACACCCTCCCTCCCTAAACACTCCATTCCCACATTCAGAGACAGAAGGTCATGGGTTCAAGTCCCCTAATCCGGGCTGATGCTGCCAGTGCTGTGCTGAGGGATCGCAACACTGTCGAAAGGTCAGTACTGAGGGAATGCTGCAATGTTGGAAGGTCAGTCCTGAGGGCGCGCTGCACTGTCAGAGGGTAAGTCCTGAGGGAGTGCTACACAGCTGGAGGGGCAGTACTGATGGAGTGCTGCTCTGTCAGAGGGGTCAGTACTGAGGGAGTGTTGTGCTGTCAGAGGGTCAGTACTGTGGAGGCGTTGCAGTGTCAATGGTGCCATCTTTCAGATGAGATGTTATACCAGTGCCAACATCTGCCTTCTCAGGCTGAAGGAAAGAGATCCCTTGACACTATATCGAAGGAGAGCAAGAGAGATCTCCCTGGTGTCTTGGCCAATATTTATCCCCCAGCTGGCATCACTAAAAACAAATTATCTGGCCATTGTCACATTGATTGTCTGTGGAAGCTTGCCATTGTCTGCCATTTTCTACATTACTGGTCAGCTTCAGTGCTGTCTGTACTGATAACTTGCTGTTCACCCAAACACTGTCCACTTCTAGTTTAAGGGTTAAATGATGAAGACAGCTTGCATACACTTGTATTCCCTTATAATTCCCTTTATAAGGTTGCGGGGTGATCCAACTGTGGTAGTCTAAAATGATTAAGGGATTCAAAAGGATAGATAGAGAAAACTATTTCCTCTAGTGGGGGGCGTTCCAGTACAAGGGGACAAAATTTTGAAATTAGAGCCAGGCCATTTAGAAATGAAATCAGGAAGCACTCTTTCCTGCAAAAAGTGTTGGGAATTTAGAAATTGATCATCAAAAAAGCTGTGGATGCTCAGGGACAATTGGAGTTTTCAAGACTGAGATTGATAGATTTTGTTTTTGTTTGATAGATTTTTTTTGAGTAAGGTTATAAAGGGACATAGGGCAGAAGTAGGTAAATCAAGTACAGATCAGCCATCATATACTTGAATGGCAGAACAGATTTGAGGCGCTGAAAAGACTCGTCCTGTTCCTGTGTTTAACTTGCTGTGATTCACTCAATGTAGCGCCTTTTTGGAGGATTTAACTCTTTCCTAGACAGGAGTGTCTCAAGAGAACACTGAGCCTCCTGTGGACGTTCCATGGGGTCACCATTAACAGGGGTAACAGAGGGTGCCTCCCAGAGGGAGCCCTCATTAGATTTTTCAATAAGCCACACTTATCTGATCAGTGCTGCTGAGAAAGTTGCCCATCCAGTTCTGTTACTCATTTAGACATACCAGAGGGAGGGAGGCCAGCTCCCTGGAGAGGCCATCTTATATCCCCTGACTGAAAACAGTGGGCTGCTACTTTAACTGGCGCAGAATCTCCACTGATTGCCCTAGAGGACCAGAGCCAAGCAGCTTCTTCTGACAGTTGTTGTGATGCAGGTGTCACCGCTTTTCCCGGTTCAGCTGATAGTTGCAGCTATCTTGATCCCTGATCTTGATCATTTTACAGCCTCATGATTTTTGTGTAAGATTAGTTCTCTTACCCTCTCTTCTAAATCTCTAAATTCGATCTTATATGTATGGATCCTTGAGTATTGGAACCAATTCGTTTCTCTCTGCCTTGTCACATGCTTTCATAACTTCAAACGCTTCTAACATATCTCTCCATAAGCTGCGCTGTTCTCACACTAACCCCCTCTGTAACACTAACCTCCTAGAGATCCAGAAACCTGCTGGTTTTACCTGTGGGTTCACTATAGTTAGTTTACTGTCAGTGTGCGGGTCCGTCACAGGGATTGTTTCAGCTGCAGCAGTAAAGCTGGCGACAAGGCAGACTTGTTTGGGGGAGTGGAAATATTAGGGAGGGTGATGAAATGGTAGAGGAAGTAAATTCATCCTTCACATCAGTCATTACAGATAAAGGTTGTGCAAGTTCTGAGCCAAGTAAAATTGGCTCCAGAAAGCTTGTAGAGGGAGGTTAGTGTTATAGAGAGGGTTAGTGTTAGAATGGTGCAGTTTATGGAGAGATGTGTTAGAAGTGTTTAACTTTACGAAAGGATGTGACAGGCGCGAGAGAAACAAATTGGTTCCAATACTCAAGAGGCCATACATACAAGATTGAATGTAAGAGATTTAGAACAGAGGGTAGGAGAACCAATCTTGCACAAAAATTGAGAGGCTGTAGAATTCACTTCCAGGGTTAGTAATTGAGAAGGAAACTATGTTAACATTCAAGATTAGGTTGTAGAGGTGGTTGAATTTAATTTAACAGGGCGGGCAGTTGTGGTTAGGAATATTTGGTTATGAATAGGGATAATGTCAGCATGAACTGGATGGGCTGAATGGCCTGTTTCTGTGTTGTAATCTCAATGTATTATGAGTGTGGTGTAAAATTCTGGAACACGAAATATTACTGTGGAGGATATGGCCTGTGCAATAGATGGGAGTTGGGT
Organism: Cetorhinus maximus; assembly: GCF_964194155.1. NCBI lineage: Eukaryota > Metazoa > Chordata > Chondrichthyes > Lamniformes > Cetorhinidae > Cetorhinus > Cetorhinus maximus. The sequence goes on from NC_135893.1 coordinate 83,478,391, forward strand.
TAGTACTAAGTGTGTAGCTTCTGAGGCTCATTGTTTTGGGGAGGAGCTGCAACCTGGTCATAGACACTGATATAGAATTTTTAAAAAGTTACAACATTTTTAGCCCACAAGCTTCAAATATACATTCATGCCCCACCTCACCCTAATGACTGGTTGTTCTGGAGAAACAGTTAGTTATAGAAGTGGTAGTTTGCGCTAGGATGAATGAGCCTTTATTCAACCCTAGGTTTAGTGTAAGCACTATGAATTAGACAAGACATCACAGCATGATCATATGGGTTTGTTGTTTGTGTCTAATCCTAGTTCTGTTCATTTTTATACCGATTTTCTCATTAAATTGTGTTGGAGTGTGAATAAGTCCCTGAGACTGACCTAAGACAATGTGCACCATGGCCTTTTGAATCAATAGCTCCCTCTGTCCATACACATAGCACATATACCGAGTCAGTTGATATGTGCAGTTTGTCGTCTCTGCACCAATTCTGTTTACTTAGCACATCTATATAATGCTATCACTGTCCATGTGAGCACCCTGTTCTGTATGTACCATATGAGATCCCAAGCACATAACCCATTAACAGTCAGTAAACACAATGAGAACTCTGAATAGATAGTATCACTTCATAGGTTTCACTTCATGTGTATTCTTTGTCTGCATAACAGTTTCAAAGTAATTGATTGTAAGTGAAAGAATTGAGCACATGCAGCATGATGTAAGGTGCTGTGTAAATACAAGCCTCTGTGTCACATACAAGTACACTTTCATTCACAGCTTCAAGTGCTGAGTGATAGCCCAATTAGTTAGATGGCACTTTTTCTTATAGATGGGTACATTGTCATGTAGGTGGCACCTTTCTTATTGACACTGCTGTTCCACATAAACAGGACTGTGGAATTACATTCAGTCCATATGTACAAAGTGAAGCTTTGCACATATAGCAGTACATAGTTCTAGCCCATGTACAGTCTGTGTACAGCACTTACACCGTACCAGTCCCAGGTTTCAGTGCTAGTTTATCCAGTCAGTGCTATTCTGTGCACACAATGCACACTAAAGCAGCAAGTCCCTCTGTTCTTATGAAATGCTGATCTGTTAGTTGTTCTTGTTCAGTTGCCAAACTCCCCCTTGTTATTCACTAATGTTTGGAGTGTAGCCAGTATACTCCTCAGTATACTCAACTCTTTTCAATCTTCCTGTTTTTGTAAATTAACCAGTTCGGTCTAGCTGTTTTGGTTTCTGATTGTTCTTGAGTGTAGGTGCCCGATGACTGAGAGTTCAGGGGATGCAGTTCCCTCCTTTGAGAAGTGTGATGATGAGAGTAATTGCCAGTGCGAGTGAATCTGAGTCAGATCTCCTGTTAACATAGCCTGACACAAGGGAGCCTGTACAGCACAGTCACTGTGCGACTGATGTCTTTTCCAATGCAGTGGGTGATTATGTGGTTTTTAAGTGGTTCAGACTGTACTATTGCGGGAGTCGGTCTTTCTCTCACACTCAATGTACATTCCCATTGTGCATTTGAGATCAGAAAACTCTTGAGGTGGAAATCATTACTTGCAGGCTGGGAATTAAGTTCCTTTCGTGACCTTAGGGATGTCCCAAAGCCCTTTACAGCCAATGGTGCATCTTTTGAAGTGCAGTCATTGTAGTAATGTAGCAAATGAGGCACATCAAGCTCCCACAAACAGCAATGTAATAATGACCAGGTAATCAGTTTTAATCATGTTGTTTGAGGGATAAATGTTAGCTACGACACCAGTGACAATGCCCCTGCTGTTCTTTGAATAGTGGCTGTGGGATCTTTAATGTCCACCAGAGAGGGCAGATAGTTTGCAGCTGTATAATCTGAAAGACTGCATTTGACAGTAAAGCGTTCCCTCTGCACTGCCACACTGAGAGTGCAGTGTTCCCTCAGTATTGACCCTCTGACACTGCAGCACTCCCTCTGACACTGGAGCATTCCCTCAGAACTGACTGACAGTGCAACACTCCCTCAGTACTAGCCTTCTGACAGAAAAGTGCTCCCTCAGTACTGGCCATCTGATAGTGCAGCACTTCCTCAGGACTCTCTCTCCAACAACACAGTGCTCCCTTAGTTCTGCCCCTCTGACAGTGCAGCATGCCCCCAGTACTGCCCCTCTGACAGTGCAGCACTCCTTCAGTACTGACTCTCCAACAGTGCGGCACTCCCTCAGTACTGCCCATCTGACTGTGCAGCATTGCCTCATACTGATCCTCCGACAGTGCAGCATTCCCTCTGTACTGCCCCTCCGACAATGCAGTGTCCCCTCAGTACTGCCCCCCTGGCAGTGTAGCACTTAATCAGTACTGCACTGGATTATGTGAAGTCTGTGGAGTGGGACTTGAACCCTAAACCTTCTGACCTCAGAGGTGAACATGCTACCCACTGAGCCACAGCCAACTCCATGTTGTTTGTAAGATAAAAGCAAAATACTGTGGATGCAGGAAATCTGCAATAAAAACAGAAAATGCTGAAAAAAACTCAAGTCTGGCAGCATCTGTGGAGAGAGAAACAGAGTTAACATCTTGAATCCGTATGGCTTCTTCAGAGCTAAAGAGAAGAAGAAATGTGATGGATTTTATACTGTTTAAAGGGGCGGGGAAAAATAAAAGACCAGGGATAGTTGGGAGCTCAGAAAAGATTGACAAAGATGTAATGGACACAGGACAAAGGGAGTGTTAATGTTAGAGCTAAAGACTAAGGAAGGTGCTGATAGTGGTATAAAGATAAGATAGCAGAATGTGTTAATAGCAGAACAAGGGTCAGTGCTCTGTGAAAGTACAACATAGAAACAAGTGACAGATGTCCCTGTGGGGGTGGTGGGGGGTTGGGAGGCAGTGCTTCAGTTGCACCTCCTTTAATTTTGCCTACTCTATTTGTTGCTCTCAATGCGGTTTCCTCTACACTAGGGAAACTAAATGCAGACTGGGTGATTGCTTTGCGGAACACCTTCGCTCAATCCACAAGCATGACCCAGACCTTCCTGTTGCTTGCCATTTCAACACACCATCTTGGTCTCATGCCCACATGGCCTGCTGCAGTGTTCAGTGAAGCCCAATGCAAACTGGAGGAACAGCACCTCATCTTCTGATTAAGTACTTTACAGCCTTCCGGACTTAACATTGAGTTCAACAACTTCAGAACGTGACCTCTCTTCTTCATCTTTACCCCTTTTTAATCCAATTTTTAAAATTTTATTTATTTTATTGTTATTTATTTATATTTTTATTATTTTTCCCCAATTTACCCCCCTCCCACTCCTCCACCCACAGGGCCATCTGTCACTTGTTTCTATGTTGTGCTTTCACAGAGCATTGACCGTGTTCTGCTATTAACATGTTCTGTTATTTTACCTTTATGCCACTATGAGTACCCTCTTTAGTCTTTAACACTACATCTTTGTCAATCTCTCCTGAGCTCCCAACTATCCCTGGCCTTCTATTTTGCTCCACCTGCTCCACCCCGCCTCTTAAACAGTATAAAAATCCATCATATTTCTACTTCTCATTAGCCCTGAAGAAGAGACATATGGACTCGAACTCTGTTTCTCTTTCCACAGAATCCTGCCAAACCTGCTGAGTTTTTTCGGCATTAACTCTCCATATTGTTCCTGCTGGGTGCCCTATTTGGAAAGGAAAATCAGGCATGGTGTAATTTGGGCAATTGACTCGTAACTGCCCTTTGCTGACCCACTGCTGTCCGCCATTGATCCCCTTCCTGCCTGGCGAGAGAGGTTAAATCGGCCTCACCCCCATCCCCCCCAAAGTGAGTTCTGAAGCTTGGTTTACAGCCCAATGCAGTTGGGATTGCCCTTTGTCAAAGAACAGCACAGTGTGTGAACAAATTGCGTGTTCCAAAGTACTCACTTCAGTGAAGATTCTCTGTTTACTGTGAATCCGGCTTGCTTTACACAGCTTGGAGGCAGGGCAGACTCACCATTGTACTGAGCATTAGCCCAATGGCACTGATAGCCCAGTTCTTGCAGGCTTTCACACGCAAGTTAGTGAGTGAGTTCTGTGAGAAAGTGCTTTGCCTGGAGACTGCCCTGTGCAGGGAGCTCAGCTCATTTCAGCTCTCTAACACACAGAGGGCATATGTGAGGGGGCCGCTTAACCTGTGAGAGGCCAGAATCGAGTGTGGTGGGAATGTTTTTGTGTGCTCTGATTATGGGACCCTAGAGATGGACACAGAGTTGATTTAAATGCTCCCTCTCAAGGTTTAGATATAGACACACAGCTGTTCACAGATTCCACCAGAGAACAATTCCTGTGTGTCTGATCTTGCTTGAGTCAACACCTCGAGCAGGGGTCAACACCAATAGCTTAAAGGAGACTGGATAACAGCCTGAGCTCTGAGGTTTATCGTGACAATATCAAATATCATAACAAGTAACATCTTCACATCACGGGATGCACAACTGAGTGGCAGAAGACTTTTACTCTTGAAATCAGATTTCCTTCCTTGTGCTCCATGCATTTACCAGGTGGCTGCGATTGGTCTCAGACCCTCTCCCCATCTCTGCTGGAAGTGGATGTGAGAGATTCTGGTGAGGAGAGGACTGGAGTTGGTTTGTGTTCCTTACACACAGTCAAATACTCCTCACTCACATATGAAGACTAGGCTTCTGGGCACTACCAAGAGATCAGGGAAGGTGGATAAGGTAGGAGAGGAAGAAGTTGCATAAAGCAGGTGATTAGCTACTAACTGCAGCCTATTTTCACTCTTTGAAAGGAAGTAACATCCGATAAGCTCAGCCAAACTTGGCAGCACTTTTATACCTTAGGTGTTTACTTATTGACTTAGTGTTACAAGAGCAATCAAACTTTCTTCTCTCACTTCAACACTCACTTTCTCATTGTTATAGCCGGGGGAATCAACACTTTGACATAAGCAACCCTGCAAGTCCACATCAGTGCTGTTTGGTGATATCTAGGTTTTGCTGACGGCATCTCGCTCACTGACGATCATTAGGGTATCCATGTATTTCACTGCTTCAAATCCTTCCATGGTCTCACTTCTCCCTAGCTCTGAGGTCTCCTCCGGTCCCACAACCCTCCGAGATACCTGTGCTCATCTAATTCTGGCCTCTTGGGCATCCCGATTTTCATTGCCCCATCACTGCTGGCCATGCCTTCAGTTGCCTAGGCCCCAAGTTCTGGAATTCCCTCCCTACCTCAATTTCGTCCTTTAAGACACTGCTTAAAACATACCTCTTTGACCAAGCTTTTGGCCATCTGCCCTAATATCACCTTATGTGGCTTGGTGTCAAATTTTGTTTGATAACACTCCTGTGAAGTACATTTGAACATTTTACCATGTTAAAGGTGTGTTAATGAGTACATGATAGAAACAAACTGGAAATAGCATATGAAAGAAATATTCATAGTTTTTTTAATTGTTAGCATTGTTATGGACTTCAGTTCTGTTAATGGTAACACACAGTTCCCCTTTTCTACTCGGCATTTTCAATCAGTCTCAGCATCTGAAATAAAATGAAAAAAAATGAACACCATTAACATTTTTAAAAAACTTTATGAATGATGCTTTCCCAGTTGTTGTTCCATGATGTTGTTCCCAGTTTGTTTTTCTCATGTGCACATCCAAAGTTATTAAAGTTTAAAGTTGCGTAAGGATTTTATAAACATTCTATATAAATGTAAGTTGTAGTGAAGGGAGCAACCCTGTGCAGTCCCACTGCATAACTTGGTTTCTGTTGCTGCTGGGCGTAGAAACTCCTGATTCTCAAAATGTTGATCTTAATAGTTCCAATTTAAGGCTGTTCTGAGCAGCCACCATTAGCCTCTAACTCTGAAATACATGCTGTATTATTGTAGGCTATTAAGCCGTGGGACCCATCGCAGCCAAGCTGGATCCTGTGCTTAGCCTGACATTGATAATCGTATCCTGCATTGTTATGAGTGCTCTGGCTGATTATTTTATGGTTTCCCTCTGTCTAGCCCTGGGATACTCAGAGCAGCACAAACTTTAACTGAATGTGATCTGTGTGGCTTAGGATCAATCACATCACCAATCAGTTTGTCCACCGCTGGAGTCCACGAGGCTCAGGCCTTGTTCCCAATATACACCCGCCTGGTATAACCTAAGCATTAGTGGCATGGAATCAGGCCATATGGATTGCAGGGTGGAGCTTGATAATAACATTGTTCAACTATAGTCCAAGTAAATCCTATAATTTGGGGGAAATTAACCAGGGGGCATGACATTTGAGAGTCTTTTTAATGTACAGCCAATGGGATTGATTTGTGTTAAAGGCCTAAATTAAAATTCCCAGGGATGTAACAAAATGCTGCTTCTTTCATTGTTAATTATAAGTGGTTTCTTACTGGCATTGATCACCAAAACAGCCTTTCAGAAGGCTCTGTAACTACCTAAAAATACGGTCCAATTGTATTAAAACACAATGGTGTTGTCAAAAAATGTGCTTGTGTCAGGATTTCTCCAAGCTACTGATTTGGAAGCAGGACTTGCTCCTTCAGTTTGCTCAGTCTGTGCGCAGCACTCATAGTGCACACCATCTAACCATATCGCTGCTTCATTCTCAGACCACCTCAAAGGGCAAGCCCACCCTGTCAGCAAGATAACTTCAAGGCCCTTGTTAGGCACCAGGCTCCCTTGGGGAGAATTGGGGATTTGTCTGCCGGGGGGATGGGGTTTGTGGGAATTGGGGGTTAATGTGGTGCTGATTGATGATTTTGGGTCTGCCCACAGACCATTGGTTAGGAAAGGCACTTCCTGTGAAAAAGTGGATGCTTTCCCAGCAGCAACCTTGGGCTGATCCTATCTCTGTAATCCCCTCCAGCTCTACAAGCCTTCAAGGTCTCTAAACACCTCCAATTCTGGCCTCTTGTGCATCCCCAATTTCGATCAATTCACTGTTTGCAGCTGTGCCTATTTTAAAATTTCTTCATGGGATGTGGCCATCACTGGCTAGGCCAGCATTTATTGCCCATTCCTAATTGCCCTTGAGAAGGTGGTGGTGAGCTGCCTTTTGAACCGCTGTAGTCCATGTGGTGTACGTACACCCACAGTGCTGTTAGGAAGGAAGTTCCAAGATTTTATCCCTGTGACAGTGAAGTGACAGTGAAGGAACAGCGATATAGTCCCAAGTCATAGAGGTCTACAGCACAGAAAAAGGCCCTTCGGCCCATCGAGTCTGCACCGGTCAAACAAGTACCTAACTATTCTAATCCCATTTTCCAGCACTAGGCCCATAGCCTTGTATGCCATAGGATCGCAAGTGCACATCCAAATACTTCTTAAATGTTATAAGGGTTTCTGCCTTTACCACCATTTAAGGCAGCAAGTTCCAGATTCTCACCACCCTCTGGGTGAAAAAATTCTTCCTCACATCCCCTCTAAATCTCCTGCCCCTTACTTTAAATCTATGCCCCCTGGTTATTGATCCCGCCACCAAGGGGAAAAGTTCCTTCCTGTCTACCCTATCTATGCCCCTCATAATTTTATACACCTCAATCATGTCCCCCCTCAATTTCCTCTGCTTCAGGGAAAATAACCCCAGTCTATCCAACCTCTCCTCATAACTAAAACTCTCCAGCTCAGGCAACATCCTGGTAAATCTCCTCTGCACGCACTCTCTAGTGCAATCACATTCTTCCTATAATGCAGATTCCAGAACTGCACGCAATACTCTAGCTGTGGCCTAACCAGCATTTTATACAGTTCCAGCATAACCTCCCTGCTCTTATATTCTATGCCTCGGCTAATAAAGGCAAGTATCCCATATGCCTTCTTAACCACCCTATCTACCTGTCCCACTACCTTAAGGGATCGGTGGACATGCACACCAAGATCCCTCTGATCCTCGGTACTTCCCAGGGTCCTACCATTCATCGTGTAAGTCAGGATGGGTTGTGGCTTGGAGAAGAACTTGCAGGTGGTGGTGTTCCCATCCATCTGGTGCCCTTGTCCTTCTAGGCTGTAGAGGTCGTGGGTTTGGAAGATGCTGTCAAAGGAGCCTTGGTGAGTTGCTGTAGTGCATCTGGTAGATGGTAAAAACTGCTGCCACTGTGCATCAATGGTGGGCAGAGTGGATGTTGAAGGTGATGGATGGGGTGCCAATCAAGCAGACTGCTTTGTCCTGGATGTCAAGCTTCTTGAGTGTTGTTGGAGCTGCACTCAGCCAGGCAAGTGGAGAATATTCTATCACATTCCTGACTTGTGCCTTGTAGATGTGGACAGGCTTTGGGGTGTCAGGAGTGAGTTACTGTCCTTAGACTTCCCAGCCTTTGACTTGCTTTGGTAGCCACAGTATTTACATGGATGGTCCAGTTCAGTTTCTGGCCAATGAAAACCCCCAGGATGTTGATAGTGGGGGATCTAGTGATGGTAATGTCATTGAATATCAAGGGGAGATGATTGGATTCTCTCTCATTGGAGATGGTGATTGCCTGGCACGTGTGTGGCGTGAATTTTACTTGCCGCTTATCAGCCCAAGCCTGACTGTTGTCCAGGTCTCGTTGCATATGGATGCAGACTTCCTCTGTATCTGAGGAGCCTTCTGCTGACAAGCCCCTAAGTTTGAAAATTCCCTCCCTAAAGCAAAACCTCTCCGCCTCTCTCTTCTCCTTTAAGACATCCCTTAAAACCTACCTCTTTGGCCAAGCTTTTGGTCACCTATCTTAACTCCTGTCGTGGCTTGGTGTCAGATTTTGTTTGATAATTGGTCCTGTTAAGGGCCTTAGGCATTTTACTTCATTAAAGCTGCTATATAAATATAATTTGGTGTTGTCCCTGACATAGCTGTCCAGTCTACAGTCCAAATCAGAAGCTGTTTGAGCTGAGACCCTGTCCTGAGACCCAGGATACCCTCTAAAGAATGGCCACGTTTGATTAGAGAACCTTTATTCAGGAGGCCAGAGTCCAGACTGGATCATCATGGGTGGGATGGGGGCTGGATGATGTTTGCTTTGTATCATCCACAAGCTCTAGTTCGGAGCCAATCAGTCTGTGTTCACTGGGTACAGGAGTCAAAAACGGTGGGAGCTGCGTTCAGATGCAATGTCTGGACATGCTGATGATTTCCATCTGAGTAAAGCAAAACCTCAGTCAGCCTTGGCAGAGGTGGATGGACAGCACAACAGCGATAGCCTGTATTTAACTGGGGACCCTCTCGGCAACCCTGTGCTGTTGGGATAGGGGAGTGGACCACTTCCATACCTATGTACTGAGAGCATGGGTCCCAGCAGCTCTACTTTAGTGTTGGTCTCAGGATCTCACAGCTTAATTATCCTGTTGTCGGTCTGTGTCCCGATTGATGTTGAGTGTTCAGATTCAGCGCTGTGATTGGACTCCTAGTTACCATGACACAGATGTTTCTGGGCTGGGATGAGGCCTGTGGGCACAGTGTGTTCATGCGTTGAATTTACTTGTTGTAAACAGTGGGACTGAGGAGGATGTGCAGTGTGCCTCGCCTGAACTCTGGCAGGACAATCTCATGTCTTAAAAATTCCTAAACTCTTGCCAAATCTTCACCCACTTATTTTAAGAGCAAGACAGTTGTGTCAAGTTTGCACACTGTTTGGGATAGACAATTGCCCGAATAAGGCAGCTGTCATTTGCCAACTGCTCTGTCTGTTGTGGGCAAGGCTGAGACACATTTCCAGTCTGAGAGTAGAGGGTTTTGTATTTTCTGTGTTTCTCTCTCATTGGAGCTATTGGCAACTTCGTGAAGAGTGTGGAATTCAGAAAGCTTTATTCTGTCAAACTGGCAACCAGTCAAGAGCAGATTGCTGTTTGCTTTCCCTTTTTTGAGGTGAATATTTAAAGCCACGATGGACGAAGGTTTTTTGCCTCTCTGGAGGTCAATCTCACAGTCCGACTGACCTTGGGGAGATCAATCCATATTTGGATAGACCCGGGATGCAGTGCCTGTGCAGGTGTGCCTCTTGTCCAGTTTGCCTTTCCTTGTTCAGGCTGCATCTGTTGGGCACAAGGTGCTCAATGGCAATGAAGCATTGTGTAGCAATGGGCAACAAGTGAAATAGTCAAATTGCTGGGATCGCACTGTGCTATTCAGCCTTGATACATCTTTTGCACAAACCTTGGCCCCCTTGGTTGTATTTTCCAGTTTTATTCCCTTCTGAGGTACAGAGAGGTTGTATTTTACCCCCACACTGCCTTTCTGCACGTGTGAGTCAGGTGGTAAGTGGTTATGAACTGTTCGACCTTGAAAGTCAGTGTGGTCTAGGTCAGACTTCCCAGCAGATGCTCCACTCTCCCCTTCCCCTACACTGTCAACCCTTTCCCCACTCTACCTTACCCAAACCTCTCCCTCCACACTGCCATCCCTCCCCCACACTATCTCCCCTCCCCTATACTGTTGCTCCCCCCCACACACACACACACACACATACACACACACACTGCTGCCCCTCCTCTCCCACACTGCCAAACCCCCCACATTACCACCCTTCCCTTCACAAACTGCCATCCTTTCCCACACACTGTTACCCTCCCCCCACAAGGTGCCGCTCAAACAGAGATTGATTAACTCCGCCCTATAAAAATGCAAATATTAAGCAAGGGCCAAGCCAGGCTTTTTTTTTGCTCTCTGTGGTTCACTGTTACCCTCTCAGTCCTGTTGTCACAAATCATCGCTCTCTCTGACTGATGCCTCTGCACAGGCTGACGTTCAGCGCAGTCCCAGAGGACCCGGCAGTCGCTGGCAGCCAGAACCAATATTTGCATTAGGATAGAGCTAGGCCTCACAGGCTGGAGCCGGACTCTAACCATTTGCTGTGATCACTGCAGTTACAGCTCTGTTTCTTTCTTTCTCTCTCTCTCTCTCTATCTCTGTGTCACCCTGTACTTCTCTGTCTCTGACTTTGTCTCCGCCCCCTCGTCTCTCTCTCTCTCTCCCTCCACCTCCCCTCTCCCCACCCTCTGTCTCCCTCCCTGTTCTGTACCCTCCCATGCTCCATGACACCACTGCACTCCCTCACCAATCTCCCACTCTCCACAACCGCTCCCCACTGAGCCCACCCCCTTCCCTGTACCTGTTCATGACACTGAATGATCTGTGTACCTGAACCTCAAATTTCTATGGACTTCAACTTTTTACGATTTAATAAGTGTTCTGTTCTATTCTATTTAGGTTCAAAGTGAATGACGTCACATTTGCCCACATTGAAATCTGGTTGCCACGGTTTTGCCAATTCACTTAATATTTTCATATCTCTGTACTTTTATGGTTCCATCTTTTTATTTTTTCATGGATGTGGGAATCGCTGGCAAGGCCAACATTTGTTGCCCATCCCTAATTGCCTTTGAGAAAGTGATGGTGAGCTGCATTCTTGAACTGCTGCGGTCCATCCAGTGCAGGTACACCTGTTAGGAAGGAAGTTCCAGGATTTTCATGCAGCAACAGTGAAGGAATGATGAAAAAGTTCTTAATCGGGATAGTGTGTAGTTAGCACGGGAACTTGCAGGTGGTGGCATTCCCACTACTTACAATGCCACCTCTCTTTGTGTCATTGGCAAATTTGGATATGTGGCTCTTTTCCCATTGTCTACATAAGAAATAAAAGCAGGAGTAGGCCAATTGGTCCCTCGAGTCTGCTCTGCTATTCAATGAAATAATGACTGATCTGATTGTCGCCTTAACTCCACCTTCCTGTCCGCTCCCCATAACCTTTGACTCCCTTGTAGATCAAAAATCTGTCTCACTCAGCCTGCACTGCACTCTAGAGTAGAGAATTCCAAAGATTCCACGATCTTCTAAGGGAAGAAATTCTTCCTCCTCTTCATATTAAATGGGAGACCCCTTATTTTGAAACTGCCCCCTAGTTCTCAAGAGGGGAAACATCCTCTTAGCATCTACCCTATCAAGCCACCTCAGAACCTTATAAGTTTCAATAAGGTCACCTCTCATTCTTCTAAACTCTAGTGGATATGGCCCAACCTGTTCAACCTTTCCTCATAAGACAATCCCTTCATCCCAGGAATCAACCTAGTGAACCTTCTCTGAACAGCCTCCAATGCAAGTAAATCCTCTTTAAATATGGAGACCAAAACTGTGCACAGTACACTAGAAGTGATCCCACTGTTGCCCTATACAGTTGTAGCAAGACTTCCTTACTTTTATATTCTACCTGCCATGGAATAAAGCCCAACATTCCATTGGTCTTCCTAATTGCTTACTGTACCTGCATGCTAACTTCTTGTGGTTCAAGAGACACCCAGATCTCACTGTACTGTAGCATTCTGCAGTCTCTCTCCATTTAAGTAATATTCTGCTTTTCTATTCTTCCCACCAAAGTGGACAACCTCACATTTTCCCACGTTGTACTCCATCTGCCAAATTTCTGCTCACTCACTTAACCTATCTGTATCCTTTTGCTGACTCTGTGTCCTTCTCAAAACTTGCTTTCCCACTTATCTTTGTAGCAAATTTGGCTACTATACAGTCTGTCCCTTTATCCAAGTCATTAATATAGACTGTAAATAGTTGAGGACCCAGCACTAATCCCTGTGGCATTCCATTGGCTACAGTTTGCCAACCTGAAAATTACCCATTTACCCTCACTCCCTCTTTCCTCTTAGTTAGCCAATCCTCTATCCATCCTATTAGATTACCCCCAATACCATGAGCTCTTATCTTGTATAGTAACCTTTTATATAGCACCTTATCAAATGCCTTTTGGAAATCCAAATACACTGCATCTACTGGTTCCCCTTTATTCACTCTGCTTGTTAAATCCTCAAAGAACTCTAATAAATTTGTCAAACATGACTTTCCTTTCATAAAACCATGTTGACTCTGCTTGATTGTATTTTGATTTTCTAAGTGTCCTGCTACAATTTCCTTAATAATGGATTCCAGCATTGTCCCAATGACAGATGTTAGGCTAACTGGCCTTTAGTTTGCTGCTATGTTCCTCCTTTCTTGGATAGAATTTTAGAAGATTACAAGTCATTAACAAAGGTGGTGTTCGTTTCCCCTGCTCTTCTTTTAAAAAAAGTGGCTGTGGCAACTTATGCATGTACCTGAGAGGGAAAATTGAGCCTTTGGTTTAACTTCTCATCCAAGAGAAGACAACTTTGACAGTGCAGCACTTCCTCAGTCCTGTCCCTCCAATATTGCAGCACTCCCTCAGTGCTTCCTCTCTGGCAGTGCAGCACTCCCTCAATCCTGCCCCTCTGACACTACAGTACTCCCTCAGTGCTGCCCCTCTGACATTGCAGCACTCCATCAGTGTTTCCTCTCCGACAGTGCAACACTCCCTCAGTACCGCCCCTCTGACAATGCTGAACTGCCTCAATGTTGTGTTGGGTGTGTAAACTTCGGTTATGCTCAACCGTTTGTAGTGGGATTTGAACCGGCTACTTCCTGACTCAGATGAGAGGGTGCTAACCACAGAGCCCAGCCAACACCATACTGGGCACGGACTGGAATGTTGTCAAGTCCTGTTTGATATTGTGCTGCGGAGTGCCTTGGGGATATATAACTATGTTCAAGGCACTATAGAAATGCAAACTGTTGTTGGAATTGGAAAGCGGGGAGAGAAACATAACTTGTTCAGGTTTATTTGCAGTTCTGGGCTTGCTTAACTTCACATCAGCTCCACATACAGATGGACGGGAGCCTGATCCTAGGAGTGTGCCTTGGGGGTCGTGCAGTTCCAGTTTGATCATTTTTAATCTGTACATTTTCACATGAAGTGCTTTGCCATAAGATGTATGACGTCAGTATTGTGTTTACATAAGGCTTAGTGGAGGGATCACTTCCCAGACCCTAGTCCAACTTTTCAAATCTCTGTTGCCTTCTTTCACCATATTGAGTGAATGAGGGGTGGGTGTACCGTGTGGTGTTTAGCATTTGTTTGGATATTTTATGCTGTCTGGGATGCTGCCAGAGCCTTGTGTGACTGCCAGTGTGGGAAGGCTGGAGGTTGAGCATGTAAATATGTTGTGTGGGAACCGTTCAGTGTTTTGTTTGTGCTAAGAATCTGGGGGAAGGGGGGTGGTGAGTGGGCCGGTGGGGGGCGGGGGGAGGGATGCAGTGTTGGGGCCAGTCAACCCTGTCAATGTGCAGGAACTCTGAATGTGAGACTCAAAGAGAGGAATGAGAGGCTAGAGACTGAGTTTCCTCGCAGCTGGCAATTGGGATTCAAATAATTTTAAAGTGAAAAGGCCGCTGTTGGAAACTTGTCAGAAATCTCAAAACATTCCCTCATGCCCCACGTAGCCCTGCGTAGCCTTCATCCCTGTCTCCCACATTCTCCCCAAGAACCCCCCCCACCACAACTCTCCCTGTATCCCCCCCACTCTCCCCGTGACTACCCACCACTCTCCCCGTGACTACCCACCACTCTCCCCGTGACTACCCACCACTCTCCCCGTGACTACCCACCACTCTCCCCGTGACTACCCACCACTCTCCCCGTGACTACCCACCACTCTCCCCGTGACTACCCACCACTCTCCCCGTGACTACCCACCACTCTCCCCGTGACTACCCACCACTCTCCCCGTGACTACCCACCACTCTCCCCGTGACTACCCACCACTCTCCCCGTGACTACCCACCACTCTCCCCGTGACTACCCACCACTCTCCCCGTGACTACCCACCACTCTCCCCGTGACTACCCACCACTCTCCCCGTGACTACCCACCACTCTCCCCGTGACTACCCACCACTCTCCCCGTGACTACCCACCACTCTCCCCGTGACTACCCACCACTCTCCCCGTGACTACCCACCACTCTCCCCGTGACTACCCACCACTCTCCCCGTGACTACCCACCACTCTCCCCGTGACTACCCACCACTCTCCCCGTGACTACCCACCACTCTCCCCGTGACTACCCACCACTCTCCCCGTGACTACCCACCACTCTCCCCGTGACTACCCACCACTCTCCCCGTGACTACCCACCACTCTCCCCGTGACTACCCACCACTCTCCCCGTGACTACCCACCACTCTCCCCGTGACTACCCACCACTCTCCCCGTGACTACCCACCACTCTCCCCGTGACTACCCACCACTCTCCCCGTGACTACCCACCACTCTCCCCGTGACTACCCACCACTCTCCCCGTGACTACCCACCACTCTCCCCGTGACTACCCACCACTCTCCCCGTGACTACCCACCACTCTCCCCGTGACTACCCACCACTCTCCCCGTGACTACCCACCACTCTCCCCGTGACTACCCACCACTCTCACCATATTCCCCATACTCCCACTGTCCCCTGCGCTCCCTCCGCTCCACACACCGCCCCCCCCCCCCCCCCCCCCAACTCTCCCTGAAGTCCCTTCTCTCTCCCCCACGCCCTACCCACTTTCTGCTTGATCCCCTTCTCCCATCCTCTGCTCATGTTTGCCCCTGCCTTTCTCCTGTCATCCCCCGCCCCTAGCCTCGTAATTGTCCCCAGGTTCTGGGCGCTCTGTATATTCAGATGTTGAATAGACAGTGCCTGCCCCCTGGTGGAAATCTGAGTCACTACCCACTAGCTCTGTCTCCCCTATTTCCCAATGGCTCCAACCACACGCTGTTTATATTATAATCTGGTGTTTCAGTCTGAGAACCAGTGACATCGACGCTCTGCAATGTGACAAGGGGTGCATCAGTAATCCGTCCACCACAGGGAGAGAGCAGAGTCTGTGCCTCAGATCCACTGGGCTGTTGGGAGCTTGAGTCAATTGGGTTTTCACCGACCACTGACTGCTGCAGGGAGGTGTGTGAACAAAGTCAGACCCTGTAGGCGCTCGCCTCCCCTTGCTTGTCCCAGGATGCATAGCTGCTGACAATTGGGCCTAAGCTTAAACACGGAGAGCCGCTGGTACCTGATATTATAGTGAAGTTCTGAAGAATATTCATACAGACTCAGTTTGTCTCTCTGCAGATGCTGCCAGACCTGCTGAGTTTTTCCAGCTTTTTCTGTTTTTGTTTCAGCGGCCAGTGCTTTTGTTTATTGAATGCTGAGGTAGGATTATTCTGAATGGACAGAGAGCTCGCAGCAGTGCTGCCCTCGTCACTGATTCACATAAGATAATCACTAATATTCCAATAGGGAATTCAAGAGAAACTTCTTTACCCAGAGAATGGGGAACTTGCTACCACAAGGAATGTGGTGAGGTGAATAGTATAGATGCATTTAAGGGGAAATTAGATAAACACAGGAGAGAGAAAGGAAAAGAGGGATATGCTGATCGAGTGAGATGAAGGATAGAAGGAAGTTCGTGTATACCATAAACACCAGCATAGACCTGTTGGGTTGAATGACCTGTTTCTGTGCTGTAACTACTTTACAAAACATTAATTGCTCCTCAGTGCCTCACCCAAGTGAGTGTTTCACATTATTCCACCATGGAGGACACCAGCTCAGATCTCACTTGCACTTGATATCCACGCACACGTATACATTCTCCATAGGACCACTTCATTGTGTTCAAGAGCAGGAACCTGGGCTGGTTTTCCCCTCACTTCCCTGGCTGAGGCAGGTGTCCATTGTAAGGTTGGGTGTATTGGGAGGTGGGAGTGGCTGTGGTTCCATATGTTGTACTCAGGCTGTGGATGGTGATCCTGATAATTTCTCTGTCTCCAATCCCCAGCCCGCTGATCCCGATGTACGATGCTGACTCTGGGTTGCTGATCCTGGCTGGAAAGGTGAGCAGTGATGATCTGATGCTCCAGCTCATCACCGACATTCAGGGATGGACTTTCTCGACACTTCAATATAAAAGCTCTAAATCATTGCATTTTTCCATGGGGCAGCATCATCACAACTCTAGGGGGAGCTGCCAGGCAATTATACCTCACAGCAGCTAGTTAAAAATCACACAACTTAGCCTGGTTGAAGTGAGCGATACATTGGTGGAGCCTGAGGGGAATTAGTGGTTACAACATCTTTCATTTTGATGGTGATCTTGAAATCAGGAGTAACACAGGCCAAAACAAGAAATAGATCATTTTAGAAATACAGATTACAGAGGAACAAATTAAAGACAAATGTAATTTAACCAGGGTTCAGTGGTAGCACTCCCCCTCCTGAATGAGAGGGTGTGGGTTCAAGTCCTACTCCAGTGACTTGAGTACATCATCCAAGCTGACACACTCAGTGCAGTAGTGAGGGAATGCTGCACTATTGGAGGGTCAGTACTGAGAGAATATTGCAATGTTGGAGAGTCTGTACTGAGGGAATGCGCTAGCGTCAGAGGGTTAGTACTGAGGGAGTGCGGCAATGTCAGAGGGTTAGTACTGAAGAAGTGCTGCACTATTGGAGGGTCAGCACTGAGGGAGTGCTACACTGTCGGAGGGTCAGTACTGAGGGAGAGCTGCATTTTTGGAGGGGCAGTATTGAGGGAGCACATCATTGTTGGAGGATTAGTACAGCGGGAGTGGTGCACTGTTGAGGCGTCACTACTTGAGGGAGCTCCACACTGTTGGGGGATCAGTACCGAGGCCTCAAGTGCTGTATTGTCAGAGGGTCAGTACTGAGGAAGCGGTGCATTGTTGGAGGGTCAGTACAGAAGGAGTGCTGCACTGTCAGAGGGGCAGTACTGAGGAAGCGCTGCACTCTGGTAGGGTCGGTATTGAGGGAGTGTCGCACTGTCAGAAGTGCTGTGTTTCAGATGAGATGTTAAACTGAGTCCCTGTCTGCCCCCTCAGCTGGGTAAAAGATCTCATTACGCTATTGGAAGAACAGGTTAGTTCTTCCTGATTGCATGAGAGATACATTGCGCCCAGGACATGTCGCTAAAATAAGTTATCTGATCATTATCACTTTGCTGATTGTCGGATCTTGCTGCTGCTGAAACATTGCTTTCAGATGGACACTTAATCCCCTACCCTCTGGCTGTCCATGAATCATTCCCCACTTCCCAAACTCCAGTGTTCTGTTTTGCCCACGAGCTGTCCATTGTTTTTGCCTCTATATAGGGACAGAAGGAGGCCATTCAGCCCCTTGAGCCTCTCCTGCCATTCTGTTAGATCATGGATCATCTGAATCTCAACTCCATTTACCCACAGTTGCTCCATATTCCTTGATACCCTTACCAACTAAAAATCTCTCAATCTCTCTTGAAAGTTCCAATTATCTTCCAGCATGCACCACCATTTCAGGGGAGGGAATTGCAGATTTCCAATATCCTTTGTGTGAAAAAGTGTAAGCTAAAATGAAAAGTGAAAAAGTCCCCGGTTTCACTCCTGAATGGCCTAGCTCTAATTTTATGATTGTTTATCCCCAGTCTTGTAAAGGAGATAATGTATGTGAACAGGACCATATAAACGGAACTGTTTCAGTGATAGAGCAACTGAACTGAGGCTTTCAAGAAAAACCATTGAGCCAGACAGTTAGAAAGGCTCAGCGAGAGTGGCTGCTCGTACATCTGCTGGGTTTGGGCAGCCGTCCTCTTCTGTCCAGGGTTTCCAAGCCACGGTGCCAAGGACCACCTCACAGGGGCTTACCCTGTATTCATCGGCTCACTAGGTTGACTGCTGGGATGAATAGATTGTCTTATGAGGAAAGGTTGAGCAGGTTGGACCTATACTCATTGAAGTTTAGAAGAACGAGAGGTGATCTTTTTGAAATGTATAACATTCTGAGGAGGTTTGACAGGGTAGATGCCAAGAGGATATTTTCCCTCTTGGGGGAATCTAGAACTTGGGGCGCAGTTTCAGAATAAGGTTTCTCTCTCACTTAAGATGGAGATGAGGATGAATTTCTTCTCTCAGAGATCGTTAGGCTTTGGAATTCTCTACTCCAGAGAGCAGGGGAGGCTGGGTCATTGAATATATGCAAGCCTGCGAATTTTTTATCTTCAAGGGAGTTAAGTGTATTGGGCGGCAGCCAAGAAAGTGGAGTTGAGGCCAAGATCAGATACGCCATTATTTTATTCAACAGCAGAGCAGCTTGAGGGGCTGAAAGGCCTACTCCTATTTCTTCTGTTTTTCTGTACTCCTGACTGGTGCCTTTCTGTAGCAGCAACTCGCTGAGCAAGCCCCAGCCAGCAGTGACCAGGAGGGGGAGTCACTTACAGCCATGTGAGTGGGGAGGGAAAGTTATTCCATTGTCTGGGTCCTGGAAACGTTGTCTTAAATGGGAGACCTGGAAATTCAGTTCTCCTGTTTATTTTATTGGCAGAGAGAGGGGTTGATGGTGATGGTGTACATTTGTAGGCATATTGTGAGCGTGTGCGTGTGTCTGTGTAGTGGGTCAGGTTGTGTAAGGCTGTGCTGTATCTAATCATCTCTACTCTTCCTTGCAGGGTGATAATGTTCTACATTGCTTTGAAGTGTCTGCTGCAGAGACCACTTTAACCCAAGGTAAGGTTCGCTCAATGGGAATGATTAGTTTCTGAATCTCACATACACAGCTTTTTAAGCCTCCATTTTTACATACCTACATCTTTCCACCTGTGCTGTAGTTCATGAACTGACTCTAATGTATTAATTGCAGCTGAATATGCTGCACAGAATTGATCTCTCTCTGTTCCATCTCACTATCGATGTATTGGCAGAGACTGCCTGTCTCAGGTCTTATTGTAACTTTGTGTAAATTCTCCAGTGAACCAGTGCCTGACAGAGGTGAAGTCCAAGGGAGTTGCTATGGTGCCCAAACTCGCGCTGGATGTGATGTCGTGCGAAGTAATTCGTGTGCTGCAACTCACTGAAAACTCCATAGTGCCGATCAGTTACAGTGTGCCTCGCAAGGTAACCAGATACAGGGAGGCTGGCACCACTTGCGCAGTCCATGACTTTGGGATTAGATGGGTTGGAGATACAGATCCATTGAAAGATCACTGGTCCCAGCGAATCTAATATGTATTTCACACACAAACCGATAGAGACATTCAGCCCTTTGTGCCAGTGACCATGCTGGCCCTTCCCCTACCCACTCGACCAATCCAATTTCATTCTATTTCTCTGTAATATTTTTTGTTATTTACCTGGTTCCTCTCAACTCCCATGTTTCCTTGAGGTCCAACAGACACCTGAGACAGTCAATCCCATATTTTAATTGACCATCGCTTGAAAACTTTTCTCCTGATCTCTCTCTTTTTGCTCCTGCACCATCTTGAGCTTACACTGTTTTACTGATGAGCAGAAATAATCTTTCATTGTTCCTTCAAACCCTTTTCTGATTTACAACACTCTTCATAAATTTCCCACAGAAAAGTGCCCCCACAATCAACCCAGACCCCCCCCCCCCCCAAGATAAACACTGTAAACTCCTCAGATAAACACCCCACAATCAACCCCAAACCCCTCAGATAAACACTCGCAAGCCCCAAGCGCTAAACACCCGCATCCCTCCAATAAACACCCCACAATTTACCCCAAACCATTCAGAGAAACACCCCAAATCCCTCCAATAAACACCCCACAATTTACCCCAAATGATTTAGAGAAACACCCAAAATCCCTCCAATAAACACCCCATAATTTACCCCAAACAATTCAGAGAAACACCCCAAATCCCTCCAATAAACACCCCACAATTTACCCCAAACGATTCAGAGAAACACCACCACAATCAAACCCTTCAGATAAGCAGCCCAAAATTAGCCTCAAATTTTGTTGATCATTTTGGTGTAAAATTGGTATGGGAGAACTAACTAATCATGTGCAAGCAATTCTTCACTAAATATTACCAATTGTGTGATAAAAGCAAAGTGCAGCAGATGGTGGAGGTCTGAAATAAAAACAGAAAGTGCTGGAAAAACTCAGCAGGTCTGGCAGCGTCTAGGAGAGAGAAAAAAGTTAACATTTTGAGTCCAATATGACTCTTATATGGAACTGAAGAGAGGTAGAAATGTGATGAGTTTTATGTTGTTGAAGAAGTGGCGGGGGGGGGGAGTCAGGTGGAGTAAAAAAAACCCTGTTCTGATGATGCTACCTTCCAAAATGGCACTTCCAACATGTCTTCCTTTTTGCTTGAACTGAGGAATCTTTCTCCCCCCACCATTGTGGTGGACGTGGCCCTCAAACATGTCTGACCCATTTCCCACACTTCTGCCCTCACCCCTTCTCCCCCTTCCAGAACGATGATATGGTTCCACTTGTCCTCACTTTCCACCCCACCGGCCTCTGTAATCAAAGGACCATCCTCCACCATTTCTGCCACCTCCAACATGATGCGACCACCAAACACATCTTCCCCTCTCCTCGCCTGTCATCATTCCGAAGGGATCATTCCCTCTGTGACACCCTGGTCCACTCCTCTATCATCCCCAACATCTTATCCTCTTCCTATGACACCTTCCCATACAATCACAGGAGGTGTAACACCTGCCCTTTTACCTCCTCTCCTCACTGTCCAAGGCTCAAACGCTCCCTCCAGGTGAAGCAGCGATTTACTTATACTCCTTTAAATTTAGTCTACTGTATTCACTGTTCAAAATGTGGTCTCCTGTACACTGGGGAGAACAAACAAAGACCGGTGACCGCTTTGCGGAACAGCTCTGCTTGGTCTGCAAGCATGACCCTCACTTGACATTTCAATTCATCATCTTGCTTTCATGCTCACATTTCTGTCCTTGGCCTGCTGCACTGTTCCAGTGAAGCCTAGCGCAAGCTGGAGGAACAGCACCTTATTTTCTGATTAGGCACTTACAGCCTCCTGGACTAACATTAAGTTCAACAACCTCAAACCATGAATTCTATCCTCCATTTTGAATGTTTCACGCCCCCCCCCAAATGCCAGTTTGTATCTTGTTTTCATGTTTTGCTTTCAGACAAAGCTGATCTTTATTCTGCTATTAACACCTACTCTGGACCAATGCTTTGTTTCTTTATTATTACCATTACCACTTGCTTTGCCATTTGTTCCATGACAACTTTGGTATTTAATCTCCCCTGCCTTCTTCCTATCCCTGACCTTCCCTTTAGTCCAACCTGACCCCCTGACTGCCACGCGCCCCCCTTTCAGCCCTAGAATTAGCCTCAAAGTTTGTTGTTCGTTTCGATGTAAGATCGGTATGGGAGCACAAACTAATCATGTGTAAGCAATTCTTCACCAAATATTACCAATGGTGTAATAAAAGCAAAGTGCAGCAGATGGTGGAGGTCTGAAATAAAAACAGAAAGTGCTGCAAAAACTCAGCAGGTCTGGCACCGTCTGTGGAGAGAGAAACAGAGTTAACATTTCGAGTCCAATATGACTCTTCTTCGGAACTGAAGAGAGGTATCAATGTGGTGAGTTTTATGTTGAAGAAGGGGGAGCAAAAAAACCCTGTTCCTATGATGCTACCTTCCACAACATAAAACCTATCATATTTCTACCTCTTTTCAGTTCCAAAGAAGAGTCATATTAGCCTCGAAGCATTAATGCTATTTCTCTCTCTACAGACGCTGCTAGACCTGTGTTTTTCCAGCACTTTCTGTTTTTATTACCAGTGGTGTAACTATTTATGTTTTGTGTCTGTTATTCCAGTCTCTCCATGAATTCCATGATGATTTATTCCCTGACACTTCTGGTAACATTCCTTCAATGTCTGCGCTGGACTGGTTCAATGGATCTGATGAGCAGGTCAGTATCACCCTTAGTGTCAGTGTGTCCTGCTCGATGGGCGGAATAGTCCCAGATTTGCACTAAGTGCAGTAGCTGGCGGGAAAAACAACGTTTTGATGGCGGGCAGGCTCTGATTTGCCTGCCATGCTGTCACCTCGCTGCTTCATCACACCACGCACCACATTTAAAGTACAGCCACATTCAGTGCTTCCTGCCGAGGACTGTAGCAAAGAAGACATGGCCCCGAAAGGCAAGAAGACTGCAGTCCTCGAGTGCCATTTGGACGCCATGGACCCGCTGCAATGTCCTCTACCCCCGCTCTGGCCGCAGGAGGGGCAGCAACATTATGACTCTGGCTTGGTAGGCAATGGCTGCCAACGCTGCACAGAAGAGGTTGGCCGTCTAATGCAGATAGAGGATAAATGATTTCGTTTGTGCAGCCAGGATATGGCAACCATTTCATCACTCTAAATTCATACACTCAAGCCCATCACACATTCACTGGCATCTAACTCACTGCCAGCTCAAGGGACACGACCACCTATTTTCACACACATACCCTCCCATGTCCGTCTGGCCTCATCTGCTCTGGAGACTGCCTCCTCAGCCCTCACCATCTTGAGGACACTTGCACAGATCAACATGTGCCCCCGCACACACCCTAGGATACCCTGCTTCCCAGTACAGCCCTCATCCTGCAGCCTCTTCTCTTGCCTGAGGCTAATTCTCCCCCTTTCCCAAGCAATCCCTAGCCCAGCAGCCATGGAAAAGCCACCCACATATGGCTGATCTGGTAGGTGGAGACCTGCCCGTGAGCCCCCTAAAGGTGATGTGGTGCTGTCTGTGAAGCCTGGCGCTGATGACCGCAAGTGCTGACTGAAGCAAGGTAGGCAAACAAACCTTGAAGTCCCGAGCGAAGTGCAGCCCACCAAGTGTACACCTTGTATATGCTGTTGTGTTTTCCCACCAATGTGGGTGGATGATCCAGTGGGGGCGGAGACAATTCCGGCGGGCTGGCCTAATAATGATATGCAGGCGTATTACGATGAGGTTCCCGATGTCCGACAGCGGGAAATGTGGCCTGCCATCAGTGGGCTGAGCAGACGATTTCAAACTGGTTTCAGGCCACTGTGAAACTGATCTTGCCATATTGTTCGCTCACGCCACCAAACACACCCAATGCCAGTGGGCATGGAAAATCCTGGCTGATGTGTCTCTTACTAATCCTCTCTCATAGTTGGTGTTTCTCTCTCTCTCTCTCTCTCTGTCCCAATGTCTCTCTCCCAATCTCTCTGTCACACGCACTCACTCTGTGCCAGTTATATATTTAGGCTGCATATCTTCACCAGTTGCTGTAACTGCTGTGTTTGTTCCTGTAGGTACCAAAAATTTCTTTACACCCAGATAAACGTACCAGGCAGAGTTTCACCTCCAGCGTTGTGCCTAGCCTGCGGGAACCTTCAACACAATTGAGAGAACAAGCTCCAAGGGAACAGAAAGAAATGGAAGAAGTGCCTTGGGAAACAAGAAAGCCAGTAAGGAATATTTCATTCAGTGGGAGCCAGTGAGCTTCCCATCCTGCTCCTCTAAGACAATGAGATATTGATTAATCACTATTCCAGGATTAATAAGTTGATCTTCCAAATGTTCGATTATTTCAGACAGGTGCACATTGAGAGCAGGAATACATTCCCACTGTCACAGAGAAACCAGCAGATATCGCCCTTCAAACAGACTGCAGTAAATATCAGACCTGTGCCCCTACCAGACTGATTACAAACCCAGAGCCACCCATTGCATATGAAGGGCTTCAGCTTGATAGGCAGTGAGTGAGTGGTTAGAATGGCAGTGGCAATAGTGGCATAGTTTAAGTGGGGCAGAATGGGATGGTGGGGAGAGGGTAGGGAATTATGCTTCCATGTACGACAGCCTTCAATGGGTGGCCCACAGGTATCCAAGCTCATTGGAGCCTAGACTTCATCACAAGAGGCAGAGGATATAAAAGCACAGCCATTAGATAGTGTGCTGGTCACACGTCATTTGGAGCACTATGTTCAGTGCTGGGCATCGCGGGAATACATCAGCCTAGGAGAAGATCCATGACTCTTGGCTAGCATGGTACCTGGGATAATGGAACTTGACTACAATGACAGACTTGGTAAACTAAGGTTATATTCTGTGATGTTGAGTATTTCATGAAGCTATGTTAAAGGGTGGTCTGACCTGAGGAACAGGGTTGACTGGAAGAAATGGATAATTACTTGTAGGGGAACCCAGAAAATCAGAGTGGAAGGATTGAGTGAACAAAATTTTAAAATTCAAGTTATGGCAGTTTAAAGTAAACCCAGGTACAAATATCTTCACACACAGTTGTAGATAATGAGAAGCACACTTCCAGAAGACCAGAACCAGCCAAGCTTTTTCAAGCAGAGAGATCTTATTTGGAAAATAATAGAATGCTACTACACAAATCGAGGCTATTTGGCCATCATGCCTTTGGTAGAGTGATCCAATTAGTCCCATTCCCCTGCTCACATCCCACAGCCTTGTACTTTTTAATCCTTCAAATATTTATCCATTTCTCTTTTCAAAGCTACTGTTGAATCTGCTTCTGCTGCCCTTTCAAGCAATGCGTTCCAGATCGTATGGCAGGAAGTGGGGAAAGGTTGAGGGCCTGGGCTTAAGAAGGTAGAGCAGGAGGTTTAATAATGATAGCCGAGCTGAATGGCTGACTCATGTCCCTGTGTTTTTTTTTTAATTCTATCACAGGACATGGGTGTCACTGACTAGGCAAGCATTTTTATTGCCCGTCCCTAATTGCCCTTGAGAAGGTGGTGGTGAACCGCCTTCTTGAACCACTGCAGTCCACGTGGTGTAGACACACCCACACTGCTCTGTTAGGATGGGAGTTCCAGGATTTTGACCCAGTGATGGTGAAGGAATGGCAATATAGTTCCAAGTCAGGATGGTATGTGGCTTGGAGTGGAACTTGCAGGTGGTGGTATTCCCATGCACCTGCTGCCCTTGTCTGAGGTGGTAGAGGTCACAGGTTTGGAAGGTGCTGTCAAAGAAGCCTTGGTGAGTTGCTGCAGTGCAGCTTGTAGATGATACACACTGCTGCCACTGTGCGTCGGTGGTGGAGGGAATGGATTTTAGAGGTGCTGGATGGGATGCCAGTCAAGTGGGCTGCTTTGTCCTGGATGGTATTGAGTTTCTTGAGTGTTGTTGGAGCTGCTTTCATCCAGGCATGTGGAAAGTATTCCATCACATTCCTGATTTGTGCCTTGTAGATGGTGGACAGGCTTTGGGGAGTCAGAAAGTGTGTTACTCTCTGCAGAATTCCCAGCCTCTGATCTGCTCTTGTAGCCACAGTATTTATATGGCTGGTCCAGTTCAGTTTCTGGTCAATGGTGATCCCCAGGGTGTTGATAGTGGAGGATTTAGTGATGGTAATGCTATTGAATGTCAAGGCGAGATGGTTGGATTCTCTCTTGTTGAAGATGGTCATTGCCTGGCACTTGTGTGGTATGAATATTACTTACCACTTATCAGCCCAAGCCTGAATGTTGTCCAGGTTTTGCTGTATATGAGCGTGGACTGCTTCAGTATCTGAGGAGTTGCAAATGGTTCTGAACATTGTACAATCGTCAATGAACATCCCCACTTCTGACCTTATGATGGAGGGAAGGCCGTTGATGAAGCAGCTGAAGATGGTTGGGCCTGGGACACCCTGAGGAACTCCTGCAGTGATGTCCTGGCATTGAGATGATTGACCTCCAACAACCACAACCATTTTTCTTTGTGCTAGGTATGACTCCAACCAGTGGAGAGTTTTACCCCTGATTCCCATGGACTCCAGTTTGGCTAGGGCTCCTTGATGTCACACTCGGTCAAATGCTGCCTCTCACCTCACCTCTTGAATTCGGTTCTTTTGTCCATATTTGGACTAAGGCTGTAATGAGGTCAGGAGCTGAGTGTTCCCGGCTGTGCTTGATTTTGATGTGGCCTAAGTGTGGCATGGCAGTATGATAGTAGGCATGGCAGTATGATTGACAATAGGTGTAGTCTCAATGTGATTGATATCGCATCAACTATATTTTAATTTGTTTTGAGCACAGCAGCTGCCTGTTCTCCCCTTATTCCTGAGCTTCTTGTTTGAGGTTGCCTGTTTTTTTTTAAACAAATTGCAGGTTCACAATGAACAGACATCATCATCAAGTTCCATCAGCTCAATGACCTCACCATCCATCACCTCTCCAAGCAGCACCAGCTCAAAGTTCAGCGATTTTGTAACAACCCCTCAAAGTCAGAAATCTCTGCACGGTATCTTGGGTGAGTTAGAGAGAGAAGCTGACAAATTGTTTCTCAATGTCATGGGGTAGTTGGAAGGACGAGTAAGGTAAGTGGTTAAGGTGATAGATGGATAGGATGGGCAAGAGGGTACGGTGGTGAGATTGGGTTGTGGGGAGTCAGAGGGT
The DNA here is from genome assembly GCF_964194155.1 of Cetorhinus maximus. Classification (NCBI taxonomy): domain Eukaryota; kingdom Metazoa; phylum Chordata; class Chondrichthyes; order Lamniformes; family Cetorhinidae; genus Cetorhinus; species Cetorhinus maximus. Next base: position 83,505,396 of record NC_135893.1, read on the forward strand.
GGGGGCGAGTCAGGTTGGTTGGTTTGCTACCAAGTAGCTGCTTCCGCAACAGAAAGTGAAGACCAAGTTTGAGTCACGTGCAAAGGAGCAGAGAATTGGTAGATAAATCTGGGTGACAAGCTGGGTATATACTCACTGTGTGGGGTGGAGAATGACAGTGCAGCATACTCACTGTGCGTGCGGGGTCAGGGCTGAAATCATTTGTGTGGGGACGAGAGCAGCTAGAAAGATGGTGTTTCCATGTTGTAATGACCACATTTTCAACATCTGCTTCTGAATTTCATTTCTCAGGCAACAATTCGAAGTTCAGGCACGTGCAGGGCGTAGTGTCTCATCGGGACACACACATCACTAATCTGAAAGGGTTAAGTCTGACCACACCTGGCGAGTCTGATGGATTCTGCGTGAATCGTGAGCGAGCTGCAGTTCCACTGTCGGTGTCAGGGGGGCAGATCGCTGTGCTGGAGGTGATTACTTGGCAGTGGATTCTGTCACTTTACCCAGCTGCAATGCCAACATTAAAGCTGTATTAAGTGGAAGTTACTTTCAGGGGAAGCCTGGGTCAGGGCTCAGACTCCGAGTGCAGGACACCACCAGAGCGTTTAAGACTGTAGAGGAACTTTACTCTGTGACTAACCTGTGTAGTACCTGCCTTGGGGGTGTTTGATGGGACCATATAGAGGGGGCTTTACTCTGTATCTGCCAGTCTAAGAGGGTCCTGGCTGCTCATGGTGTCTCATCTGATCCACTGTCGCTGACCAGGCCTTTGAGAATATCGCAAGAGTTCTGAAATCTGTTGATTGTTTGTATGTTCTGCTCATTACAGATTTTTCTCTTCAGTGCTCTTTGTTTCCTGCAGCTCTCAAAACCTGGGCGACTGCCGGACAGCTCCCTGCCCACCATCCAGAACAACGCAGCTGTCGCTGACCTCAGCTGGGATCCCTTCGATTGCCATCGGCTTGCTGTCGGTACTGATGCATTCTTCAGGTTCTGACCTCCCAGCACAGGGGGCATTGCTGTGATCTGGGGGAATCCTTTATCAGGGAAGCAGTTACTTGCAGCAATGTTGTAAATATTCAAATAGCTTACTTTCTTGTTCTCCATGGATCTCAAGATGTATTTCAACTCTGCGATCCTCACCGCTCATCCCAGGATGCTTTCCCATGGACTGAGGGACACTCAATTTCCCACACGTGCTTTATCATCCACTAATGTCACTCTCTCTTCACTTTGGAGACTCAGTTTCTCAACTGATCTCTTTTCTTTTCCACTACCTGCTCCCTTTTAACCAGACTATCTTTTATTACAAGTCTGTTCGCCCGGTAACTGGCCCAAGGTATTTCGTGCCCTGTCCAGTGAGTCCCCCTTCTCCACTGAGAGGAGAAAAAAATTGCAGGAGTATGGGAAAAGAGCAGGGGAGTGGGACTAACTGGATTGCTCTTTGAAAGAGTCAGTGTAAACTTGATGGGCTGAATTTTATGATTCTGAGAGAGCTGAGTTTGTGCTCATGTGTACAGTGACAAGGTGACACAGCTGCCAGTCCTCGTGCTGAGCTAAATTCTCAGTACTTTCCATATACAAGCCCTGCACATACATTCCCCCATCACCAGCAATTACCCTGTGAGTAACCTGGTGAATCAACTAATCTATGAAGATAATCACTCAAACTGTGATCACTGTTTTCACTGGAGGGACAGTCAGTAACCAAGATTACATTCAAGAAAGTCAATTGATGAAGGGGAGAACCAGAGCCAATCTTTACTCAGTGTAACATTGATTTACAGAGTGAAATATTACAAGTATATATCTCCTAATTCAACTACATTCCAGTTTCAATAAGTGTCTTTTTATATCTGCTCAAGTGAAACCCCAATTAAGGCCCTCCACCTGCATATAATTAAACACAATTGACCAGAGGACATTGACTGAAGGTAAGTGACAAAAGGACTAGCTGGGAGATGAGAGAGTTTTTTGTTACACAGTGAGTTGTTTATGATCTGAAATGGATAACTTGAATGGTTGATAGAAGCGTCAATAATAACTTTCAACTGATAATTGGATAAACACTTAAAAAGGAACAATTTGCAGGGCCATGGGGGCTAAATGGACAGCTGTTTCAAAAAGCTGACATAGGAACAATGGACTGAATGGCCCCCTGTGCTGTGTGATGCTATGAAACTGGAATGCTTCTGAAAGTGAGTGACATCCTGTTTGGTTTCAGCTGGCGAGGATGCAAAGATCCGAATCTGGAGAATTCCAACTGGAGGACTCACAAAAATCCTCTCCGACCCTGAGAGAACCCTTCCTGGTGAGACGGTGCTGAAACACAGGCAGTTGGTCCACTCAAAGATATTGTGGGAAGCATAGTTATTAAAATTATTTCACAACCATCTTTAGCTAAGGGGAGGCGATAAAGTTGCTTGACAAAGGAAGAGCCAGACAGCAGGCAAAGGAAGATTGGGTGAGGTTATAATATAGTCAGGTGCAATAAGAACAGATCAAAGAATTAGTTCAGGAAACTTAGTCCTGTGAGCCTCAAAGAAGATATATCTGTAATTATTGAAGCTCCAGCTGCTATTTTTGTAAATTAATTAAACTCCGAGATCCCTGAGGACACCATACCCCATTGTCAATCTGGAAACTATAGATCGGTAAGTGTTTTTTTTTATATAGGTTGTGGAGAGAGTAGTGAGCGGGCACTTTGAAATGGAGGATGTATTAAAGGGAAGTCAGTGAGGATTCAGGAAGTTGATGTCTGACTTAGTGGGTTTAGCCCAGTGGTAATGAAGGGACAGTGATGTGTCCAAGTCAGGAAGGTGTGCATCTTGGAGGGGAGCATGGATCAAATGGTGCTTCCATGACATTGCTAATCCTGACCACCTTGATGGTGGAGGTCACAACGGACCGTGTAAAGGGTACATACGGCAGCCACAATATGCTGGGGATGGAAGAGATGGATGTTGAGTCCAGTGGCAGGGGTATTGTTAAAGCAAACTGCTTTGAACCTTGTAGGTGGTAGAAAGGCTTTGTGCAGTGAGCAAGTGAGCACTGCCATGCTCTTGTAGCCACAGCGATGACATAACTGATCTTGCCACAGACATTTTCCCTGGGAGGGATTCCCCTGACCCCCATTGGAACTCAGTTTTGCTTGGCTGCCTTGGTGCCATACTTGGTTCTATGTTGAATCCAGTTACTCCCATCTTTCAGTCTGAGTCAACGCTGTGATGCCACCTGTAGTCTTATAGTTCTGAAGCACCTCAAGCTGATCATCATTGAGAGGTGCTGCAGCACTGAGTCTTTCATTTGCTTGGTTGATGCTTGGGAGGAGGCTGATCAGATGGTAATTGATTGGATTAAAATTGTCCTGTTTTTTGTGCACAGGACACATTGTTGGGTAATGTCATAGATGCAATGGAATTGATAGTGAAATAATGCAGCAAGCTCCATTGTAACTCACTTCCAGACTCCCCAAAGCCTGAACACCATTTACAAGGCAGGAGTGTGATGGAATACTCTCCACTTGCCTGGATGAGTGCAGCTCCAACAACTTGAATTGGATGAGTGCAGCTCCAAGAAGCTTGACACCATCCAGGCCAAAATAGCCTACTTGATTAGCACCCATTCCACCACATCAACATTCACTCCTTCCACCAGTGGCAGCAGTGTGTAGTATATAAAGATGCACTGCAGCAACTCATCAAGACTCTGACAGCACTTTCCAAATCAACGGCCTCTACCACCTAGAAGAACAAAGGTAGTAGGTGCATGGGAACACCACCACCTGCAAGTTCCCCTCCAAGCCACAAACCATTCTAACTTGTAACCATATCCTCTCTATCATTGGGTCAAATCCTTGAACTCCCTAACAGTGCTGTGAGTGTTCCTGCTCCACATGGACTGTAGTGATTCAAGAATGTGGCTTACCACCACCACCTTAAAGACAAATATGATGGGCAACAAATGCTGACCTAGCCAGCGATGCCCACATCCTGTGAAAGAATAAAACAAAGCTCCATTACTCAAGTCTTCCTCATTGAGCCGCTGCTTCATTGTGTGGAATGAATGGAATTGGCAGGGCTCGGTATCTGGGTGTGGACCTTGAGAAAAGGATGCTAAGATTACCTTGTCTGTAGCATTTGGGTACTGGGCTTAGCCATGGATGAGAATGGGATGTTCATAGTGCTGCATCCTCCTCCTCTTGCTAGCTGACCACCTAGAGACACAATCTAAAATTTAGGGAATGAAGCTAAGCAAAATGTTGTTACCCAAAGTGTTATAAAGTTGCAGCACCAGTTACCAGAGAAAGTGATCAAAACGGGCAACATAAATTAGAGTCAGACAGCAAGTAACCCTGCTTCGGGAGAAGGATAGAGTGAGATGATGAGTAGGAACTCATGGAAAAGTAACAGGCTTGAAAAGGAACTAGCCCTTCATACATTGTTACATACCTACATTTTTGACAACGGGTAATTTGGAAGCCCAATGCCAGGTCACTGTGCGTGCTGATTAAGTTTATGTTCCTTACTCTCTGCCAGGTCACACAGAGAAAATCTATTCCATCAGATTTCATCCACTGGCATCTGATATCTTAGCTTCATCCTCCTATGACATGACTGTGAGGATCTGGAACCTCAGCTCAGGGAAAGAAGAGATTGTACTGAGGGGACATACAGACCAGGTACGCTAAATTTAAAATCTTAGGGAACCAGACAAAGCACTGTAGCCACCACAGATTATTCTCCTTTAAATTTGTAAAGGTGAGTGATTTTTGGATTGACCTGGTCTGTAGTTGGTAAAAATATTTCATTATAGTGCTGGGTCACAAAGACTCATTGCAGCCAATGTGTGACATTGTAGTTCAGGTGCAATTCTCTGAACATTTTGTCCAGGGTTATTTATTTTCTCTCATGCTCTTTCTTTCACTCATGCTCTTTTTATCTTTTGTGCTCTTGGTCTTTCTCTCAGGCTTTCCCTTCTCTCTTGTGCTCTGTCCTTCTCTTTCTCTCACACTCTCTCTTTCTCTTGCAATCACTTTTTTTTTTTTACCTTTATTTGCTCTTTTCCAGATCTTCAGCTTGTCCTGGAGACCTGATGGACAGCAACTGGCAACGGTCAGCAAAGACAACAGAGTTCGAGTGTACGATCCTCGGCGTTCAGTCCACCCCGTGCAGGTAATAACTGCTTTCTCAGGAAGCACCTGGCAACATGCAGACTCATGCTGTCTGCTTGTTTTGGTTTAAGCTTTGCACCATTTTTCTCTCCCCTTGTATGCTTGCACTTGAATTGTTATTAGCTGTGTTGGTGCCAATTAGACTCTTGATTTCCATTTGCAGGAAGGACCAGGACCTATGGGCAGTCGGGGGGCACGGATTTTGTGGGTGAGCGATGCACGGTACCTACTGGTATCTGGCTTTGACAGGTAAGCAAGAAATAATAAAAAGGTCACTGAGGGTTGGGAAATATCAGGGTGGGATTGGGATGAAAGTAAAGAAAGAATTTGCACTTCTAAAGCACCTTTCACAAGCTCAGTGTCCTAAAGTGCTTTACAGTAAGTTAGGTGTTTTTGAAGTGCAGTCACTGTGCAATGTAGGAAAAGTGGCAGCCATTTGTGCATAGCAAGCTTCCACACACAGCAATGTGAAAATGACTAGATAATCTGTTTTTGTGATGTTGATTGAGGGACAAATATTGGGCAAGACACCAGGAAGAATTCCCCTGCTCTTCTTTGAAATATTGCCCTGGAATCTTTCACATCCACCTCAAAGGACAAACAAGGCCTTGGTTTAACATCTCATCCAACAATGCAACATTCCTTCAGTACTAACTCCGACTGTTTGTTTGGATTATGTGCTTAAGAGTGGGACTGGAAACTTCAACCTTTTGACTTCAAGACAAGGGTGCTACCCACTGAGCCATGCCCAACAAGCTGTAGATGGGGTGTGGGTGGAATATGGAGAGGATAGGATGGGCAGCTTTATTATGCTTGGCTGGATCCATTTGCCTTATGCCTCTAATGTGACTGATTTTCTGTAACCCAAAAATCAATCGCAAAATTACAGGATGGCCCACTATTGTGGGGTCAGATTTGAAATCTCGAGCCATACAGCAGTATTCCAGGATGTGTCTGGGACCACACGGGATGATTGGAACTACTGCCTCGGGATTGGGAGCTGGACTTCGCATCTGGACTCTTGCTAAAAGACCCAATAAATGATATACATGAGTAAAATCCAAGCCCTTTGAAGATTCAGACTGACTACTCCGTGCTTTATGTTGCAGCCGCAGCGAGCGACAGATCTACCTCTACAACATGGAGTCCCTGGCGTCAGGACCACTGGCAACTGCTGACATCAACCCAGCGCCATCCACTCTCATTCCTTTCTACGATGATGACACCAGCACCGTCTATCTCACTGGCAAGGTCAGTGTTTCTCCATCGCCAGCTCATCACCATGGCTGTGCTGGGTAACTGATTCCTTAATTAGTAGGTTGCTACATGACTTGGATTGCTCAATGACTGACTGAGTTGCTAGATGAGATCCTCAGGGTAGTGTCCTAGGCCCAACCATCTTCAGCGCTTCATCAATGACCTCCCTGCCACCACAAGGTCAGAAGTGAAATGTTCGCTGATGATTACACAATGTTCAGCACCATTTGCAGCGACTCAGGTACTGAAGCAGTCCATGTCCAAATGCAGCAAGACCTGGGCAATATCCAGGCTTGGGCTGACAAGTAGCAAGTAACATACGTGCCACACAAGTGCGAGGCAAGGACCGTCTCCAACAAGAGAGAATCTAACCCTCACCCCTTGACATTCAATGGCATTACCATCGCTGAATCCCCCACTACCAACATCCTAGGGGTTTTGATTGACCAGAGACTGAACTGGATTAGCCACATAAATACTGTGGCTACAAGAGCAGGACAGAGGTTAGGAATCGTGCGACGAGTAACTCACCTCCTGACTCCCCAAAGCCTGTCCATCATCTACAAGGCACAAGTCAGGAGTATGATGGAATACTCTCCACTTGCCTGGATGAGTGCAGCTTCAACAACACCCAAAAAGCTTGACACCATCCAGGACAAAGCAACCCGCTTGATTGGCGGCACATCCACAAACATTCACTCCCTCCACCACTGATGCACAGTGGCAGCATTGTGTACCATCTACAGAATGCACTGCAGGAACTCACCAAGTCTCCCTAGACAGCACCTTCCAAACCCACGACTGCGACCATCTAGAAGGACAAGGGCAGCAGGCACATGGGAACACCACCACCAGGAAGCTCCCTGCCAAGCCACTCACCAACCTGACTTGGAAATATATCGCCGTTCCTTCACTGTCGCTGGGTCAAAATCCTGGAACTCCTTCTCTAACAGCACTGTGGGTGTACCAACAACATATGGACTGCAGTGGTTCAAGAAGGCAGCTCACCACCTCCTTCGCAAGGGCAATTAGGGATGGGTAATTAATGCTGGCCTAGCCAGCGAGGCCCACATCTCATAAAGAATAAAAAAATGATAGATTGCTGGGTAACCAACTGGGTTAGTGGGCGACTGGTTGGATTACAAGGTGACTGAGTTCCTGGGCGATTAGTGTTGCTCACTATCAAGATATACTGTCTCTTCCTTTGTCACTAATGATGCTGTTCTACAGGGTGATACCAGGGTCCATATCTATGAGATTCAGAATGAAGATCCCTATTTCCTGCAGTGCAGCAGTTTCAATTCCACTGAGCCACACAAGGTAGGAGTGAAGCTGTGCTACAGTACTAATGTGCTCTTTTCTAGTTCATTGCAACGACACAGTCGACCTAGCCTATACCCCACTGTAATTCATCCTCACTTTTGCAGGTATCAGGCTCAGTCACTTTGGACCATGGGTAATCAGGAGGGTGGATTCTGTGTGGAAGTAATGAGGAAAGGTGATTCCCCACAAATATGAACATATGAATTAGGAGCAGGAGTAGCCATTCGGCCCCTTGAGCCTTTTCCAGCATTCAATTAAGATGTTGCCTGATCTGATTGTGGCCTTAACACCACTTTCCTGTCTACCCACTAAAATAAACCCTTTGACTCCATTGTTCGTCAACACTATTTACCTCTGCCTTAAAAATATTCAATGATCCTGCCTTGACCACTCTCTGGGGGAGAGAGTTCCACAGACTCACAACCCCCTGAGAGAAAAAACTTCTCCTCCTCTGTCTTAAAAGGGAGACCCCTTATTTTTAAACTGTGTCCCCTAGTTCTGATCTCTCCCACATGGGGAAACATCCTCTCAGCATCCACTCTGTCAAGTGCCTTCAGGATTTTATTTATATGTTTCAATAAGATCACTTTTCAATCTTCTAAACTCCAATGGATACAGGCCCAGCCTCTCCAACCTTTTCTCATAAGACAACCCCTTCTTCCCAGGAATCAGTTGTGTGAACTTTGTCTGAACTGCTAATGCATTTATGTCCTTTCTTAAATAAGGAGACCGAAGCTATACACAGTACGTTGTATAGAACTGTGCTGGAGCTGGCGCGACAATTTGGGGAAAATGTAGGGACTCAGGTTGGGACCGATGACCCAAACAGCTGAACTGAAAGTTGAGGTTGCTGTCTGTATTTCTGATGCAGTCATGGGTCATTTTGTTTGGTTTTCACATGTTCATGTACCTATCCTTGGCTAGTCCATCAACTTTTTCTGAAATAAAATGTGGAATCTGAAGATGGGAGTTTAAGGTTTCTTAATCCTTGAAGCCCTACACGGTGCTGCAGGATTAAACAGTCAGAATTCTGTACCTGCATATAAGTCCGTACCCAGTATTGCAGTCACTGTATAGGGGTAATAACAGGAGAGAGAGAGAGAAAGGGTGAGGATTCTGAAGAACATACATACATATGAATTAGGAGTAGGAGTAGGCTGCTCTGCCATTCAATAAGATCATGGCTGATCTGATTTTAACCCCATATTCCTGCCTATCCCTGATAACCTTTCACCTCCTTGCATATCAAGAATCTATCTACTACTGCCTTAAAGATATTCAAGGACTCTGCCCCAACCACCTTTGAGAAAGAGAACTCCAAAGTCCCACAACCCTCTGCGAGAAAACTTTCCTCATCACTGTCCTAAATGGGCGACCCCTTATTTTTAAACAGTGACCCCGAGTTCTAGATTCTCCCACAAGAGGAAATGTCCTTTCCACATTCACCCTGTCAAGTCCCCTCAGGATCTTATATGTTTCAGTCAAGCCACCTCTTACTCTTCTAAACTCCAGCAGATACAAGCCTAGCCTGTCCAGCCTTTCCTCATAAGATAACATGCCCATTCCAGGTATTAATCTAGTAAACCTTCTGTGAACTGCTTCTAATGCATTTACATCTTTCCTTAAATAAAGAGACCAATATTGTATACAGGACTCCAGGTGTGGTCTCACCAATGTCCTGTATAACTGAAGCATAAACTCTCCACTCTTGTGTTTAATTCTCCTTGCAATAATCAATACCTTTCTATTAGCTTTGCTAATTACTTGCTGCACCTGCATACTAACCTTTTATGATTCATGCACTAGGACACCCAAATCCCTCTGCAATCTCTCACCATTTAGATAATATGCCTCTTTTTCATTCGATCTGCCAAAATGGACAACCTCACATTTTCCTACATTATACTCCATTTGCCAGATCTTTGCCCAATCACCTAACCTATCTATATCCTTACGTAGCCTCTTTACGTCCTCTTCACGACTTACTTTCCTACCTACCTTTGTGTCATCAGCAAATTTACCATACCATCGGTCCCTTCATCCAAATCAGCACTGATCCCTATGGCACACTACTCGTCACATCCTGGCAACCAGAAAATGAGCCATTTATGCCTACTCTCTGTTTCCTATTTGCTAACCAATCGTCTATCTATGCTAATATGTTACCCCCTACACCAAGAGCTTTTATTTTCTGCAATAACCTTTGATGAGGCACCTTATCAAATGCCTTCTGAAAATCTAAGTACAGCACATCCCTTTTATCCACAGCACTTGTTACTACTTCAAATAACTCCAATAAATTGGTTAATCATGATTTCCCTTTCACAAAACCATGTTGACTCTGCTTGATTACCTTGAATTTATCTAAATGCCCTGTTATAACGTCTTTAATAATAACTTCTAACATCTTCCTTATGACAGAAGTTAAGCTAACTGGCCTATAGTTTCCTGCTTTCTGTCTCCCTCCCTTTTTGAATAAAGGAGTTACATTAACTATTTTCCAATTTAATAGAACCTTCCCTGAATCTAGTAAATTTTGGAAAATTAAAACCAATGCATCAACTATCTCACTAGTCACTTCTTTTAAGACCCTAGGATGAAATCCATCAGGACCTGGAGACTTGTCAACCTGCAGTTCTAACAATTTGCTAATTACCACTTCCCTCGTGATTGTAATTTTCTTGAGTTCCTCTCTCCCTTCCAATTCCTGATTTACAGCTATTTCTGGGATGTTACTTGTATCCTCTATAGTGAAGACCCATGCAAAATATCTGTTCAATTCATCTGCTATCTCCTTATTTTCCATTATTAATTCCCCAGACTTAATTTCTTTAGGACTATTGCTCACTTTGTCAACTCATTTCTTTTAAAAATACCTATAGAAATTCTTACTGTCTGTCTTTATATTTCTAGCTAGCTTTTTCTAGCTAGCTTTCTCTCGTACTCTAATTTTTCCCTCCTTATCAATCTTTTAGTCATTCTTTGCTGCTCTTTATATTCTGTCCAATCTTTTGACCTGCTACCCAACTTTGCACAATTATATGCTTTTTCTTTTAAGTTTGATACTATCTTTAACTTTTTTAGTTAACCAGGGATGGCGGATTCTCCCCTTGGAATTTTTCTTCCTTGTTGGAATGTATCTATTCTGTGTATTCTGAAATATCTCCTTAAATGTCTGCCACTAGATCTCTATTGACCTATCCCTTAACCTAAATTGCCAGGACCCCTCAGTCGCACTTCTAATTCTTGAATATAACACTGCAGTCATATAACAGAGGTAAGAACTCAGATTAATGTGGTGTTCCCCACAAGCAGAAAGGTGTCTGAATGTTTTTAAATAACGAAGAAAGGGACACAGCGAAGACTGAACACAGGAAATGGGAGGAAAATTGAGTAGGGAAGGGGGGGGGAAACGGAGAGGGCGGGATGGGAAAACAGAGAGGGTGGGATGGGGAACAGAGCAGGTGGGATGGTATTAGCGGCTGGGATTAGAGGACTGCTACAAAAACGAGATGGAATTGGCTCATTTTCCCACTTGAACAAGCCACGCACTGCACTGTGACCTTGCATAAATTAAGTTGATATATTTGTTTTCCCCTCTTCAGGGACTCTACTTCCTACCTAAGTCTGAATGCAATGTGAGGGAAGTGGAGATTGCGCGAGCCTTGCGTCTGGGACACAATTCCTTAGAGTCCATCATTTTCAAAGTTCCACGAATTAAGGTGAGAAGTTCATCGTTGTCTTGGAAATGTGGGAGCTTTGGGCTGTTGTGGACCAACACTGTGGCATAGGGCTGAGTGCAGCAAATACTTTATGGTTCGATTGTTTGGTGCAAGAGATCACGTCCATCAGGACCAAAGTCCCTGACTGGACAGTGCAGTGGGCTTGACATAGGTATTTGACACTTAGGGGGCTGGCTTCAGGGATGAAATGCTCCTCTATATTGACTCCAGTGTGGACATCAGCAAACGGCTGTCCCAGTCTGATTTGAGAGTTGGATTGGCCCCAGTGATCCCCCAGACTGGTGTGAGTGTTGGACCTACTCTGTGTACCCAAGTCTGGTCTGAGAGTTTGACTGTCCCCAGTGTCCCCCAATCTGGTGCAAGTGTTGGACGCTGAGCAGATCCTGTCAGTTCCAGTCTCTATGGACTCTTCTCAATAGTTTATTTTCTTTTGCAGATATTTCTCATGTTCCTTTTCTCTACTTGCCTCACAGAAAGAGTTTTTCCAGGATGATATTTTCCCTGATACCACCATGTGGTGGAGACCAGTACTCTCAGCCTCTGCCTGGCTGGCTGGCTCCAATGGACTGCACAAGAAGATGAGCCTGAAGCCTAAAGACATGACCCCAGGTACCTGTGTTCCTCCAATGCCATCTCCCCGCACCAGCACCTCCCCCACCACCCCCACCCCCCGTCAGGGCTGCCGAGTCTGATGATGCATTGGGACCCAAACAAAAGGACTATACTCGCTCTCTTTACCATTCAAAGTATTGGAGAACTGCCCCAAACTCAAGCTGCCCTTAATATAACTGGAGAGCCCTGTACAGACTCAGCACTTCATTAACATACACACTGTCTCAGTTATGTAGCAGGAGACCCTTCCTACACTGTTTCAGAACAACTTCCTACCACTCCCTCACTCCATGCACATTTGCATATGTACATATGCGTGTACCCAACGCACACCTATCCAGTTAACCAAGGACCATTTGTCTTCCATCCGCCCATACACACAATTACATCATTATATCAGTGCTATAAAGGTACCTCCTTCTGGCCAATTGTCATCCCTCTGCTTATTGTGGATCACTAGTTATACTGTACCAATCTTGCATTGTGACAGGGGCTAGGAGTAATGACAAGCTCTTCGCTGTAAGGTATTGGCTGGAAATGCAGACCTGTGCCTCCTATCTGGGACTGTCCCGGAGAGAGCTTCTGACACCTGTGAATTTTGGGAGTTGCAGAGCTTGATATTAATGGTGTGTCTGTTCTGCAGTGAGTGAAGCCCCTAAAGAGCTCCCAGTCAGGAAATACAAACCCTCAGCATTCTACCTAGAGGAAAAAACAGACGAGGAGAAAAAGGAAGAGGTAATTTATCCTTCAAAATGTATATGTATCCATCTCTGCTACATTCCCTCCTCTTAGTCTATCTCTCTGTCTGTCTGTCTGTCAACCTCCCCCTCAGTAAATTTGTCTCTCTCTTCCTCTCTCACTCAGTCCATATCTCTTTCCCTTTAATTTAGTTTTTCTCTTTCTCTCACAGTCTGTATCTCTATCTCTCATTCACTTTGTGTGTCTCTCTCTCTCTCTCTCTCTCCCATACTCAGTCTGTTTCTCTCTTCCTCTTTCTCACTCAGTCTGTCTATTTATCTCTTTCTCTTTCAGACTGTCCTTCTGTTGCTATCACCTAAGTGACTCTTGCACACTCAGTAACTGCCTTGCTTTCTCTCTCTTTCTCACCTGACTTTCTCCTTCTCTCCCTTCTGTCACTAACTCACTAATCCTTTAATTCTGGCCTCTTGAGCATCCCTGATTTTAATCACTGCACCATTCCTGGCCATGCTTTCAGCTGCTTAGGCCCTAAGCTTTGGGATTCTGCCTTAAATCTCTCCGCCTTTCTATCTCACTTTCTTCCTTTTAATACACTTCCTAAAACTCTTTGACCAAACTTTTGGTCATCTAACTTTGTGGTTTGGTGTTAAATTTTGTTTGATAACACTCCTATGAAGCACCTTGGGATGCTAAAGGCTCTATATAAATACAAGTTGTTGTTATTACCCCTTTAAGGAAACTATGTGTATGTCATGTGATCTGTTTCCACTTTATAACAGATCAACCCACAGTCACCTCTCCTACCCTAGGTGGTTCTCCTTTGTGTCTCACACCGGACAATGATTTATTCAGTATGTCCAGGACCTCGGATAGATGGTCACAGTGTGATTGAGCATAAAAGATAGTGGAAATCTGGAACTCATTTGTCCACAAGTCTGGATGCTTGGAGGTTAATTGAAATTTTCAGCATGGAGATTGATTAATTTTTGTTAGGTAAAGATATTAAGGCTGTTAAGTGGAGTTGAGGTATAGGTCAACCATGATCTAACTGAATGACAGAAAAAGTTTGAGGGACTGAATGGTCGTCTCCTGTCCGTGGTAATGAAGGCCAGTGTTAGAGACTGTAATGAATCAAAGGGATGAACATTGCTGAGATGCTGCCACTTCCTCTCACATTTATTCGCTTTCCAAAGCAGAAGATTAATAAAACAATTCGGGATGTAAGGGCCGGCCTCGTGTGGAGGAGTGACGGGCTCGTTTCTGTTGAGCAAGTGATAGTGTGAGCAGTGTCTCACCCTCTTTACTCCTTTCAGCTCCTGAGTGCCATGGTGGCGAAGCTCGGGAACCTAGACGATCCCCTGCCTCAAGACTCGTTTGAGGGGGTGGATGAGGATGAATGGGTGAGTGGCATCAGTGCTGCAGCGTTGCTACTGATCTAACTTGTGACAGGTGAGGTGGGGCAGGCGTTTCTGCATTCATTACTGGTTAGAGGACATGGACTCTGAGCTCTAGAAGAGATATCTGCATGCTCTACATGAGGGTGGAAGGGTCCACATTGTTCAGGTGGTTGCAAGGAGTTCTGGGTTCACCAGTAGTGGCTTTGCATTCCCCAACAGAGCAAAGAATCTTTGGGCTTCTTGACTGGGGTCTTTGGGCATTGTACAGCATATCAATACATTAGAGATTGCGCTTTGCATGGGAGAGCAATGCTGCTCATCCCAATAGGGGAAGTCAAGTGTCATTATCAACTTCGTGAACACTGCCCATTAAGGGTCTTGACGATATAAATGGTACCTTGATGGCTCTTCAACGCTGTGTCTTAAAAGCTAACCTGTTGCTTTCCTGCTGTTTCAGGATGACTAGATTTCATCCAAAGACATCTCTACAGTACTTCATCTCGTGATAGACCCTTCAACTGATGGAGCTACAGCTTCCTGCATTATCAGATGTCATTAATCACAAGCATGTTTATGAGCAAGAGTACATCTCCCTCACTTTCACAGCATGTCTCCATCCCCTCACAGCATTTCTTACTTGCAGCGCCCCTCCCTCGCTCATTCGCAGCACCCCTCCCTCGCAGCGCCCCTACCACGCTCACTCGCAGCACCCCTCCCTCGCCTAGAATAAATTCCTTTGCTCAGTCATAGCACATCTCACTCAGCACATCTTCCCCACCCTCACACACTCGGTGACTCTCCAGCACACCTCATATGCACTGAGTTGCATTTCTCAGCACCCCCCATGTACATTCTTCCCCCAATCTTCATACACACAGCCACAACATTTCCTCCACACAACCCCAGCACTGACTCTTCCCCCACCCCTCCAAAAGCCTCTCTCTTTCTCTCCACTTCCACCCTCCATATGGATTTATGCCAGGGTCAATATTTTGCATTGTTGCCTTATCAGGAACGCACATTTATTAAAAAAAATACTTTCAGCTAAAGAGTGAGAGTTGTCCTGTTTTTCCGTTGCTGCTCAAGAGGATTGTGCACAGGGTAAGGTGGGTTCATGAGGAAACTAAACTTGCAGGGCTACAGGGATGGAGGGGGGAATGGGACTGACTGGATTGCTCTATGGGGAGATGGCATGGACTTAATGGGCCAATTGACTTCTTTCTGTGCTGTTATGACACAGGGTGGAAACCGCACACTCGATCCACTTTCAGAGTTTACCCAAAAGCTTATTGGGCTCTGGTGTAGTCTTCTGAAAATCTAATCTTCAATTTGTGGAGGTGGGTGACACAGTGACCCATGACATGATAGACAGGGAGTCTGTGGCCCAGTCACAGTGATCCATGACTGAACTGGGCAGTGATTTTGTGACCCGGTCACATTGACCCTTCCACTGCTCTGGGCACTGACTCTGTCACCCAGTTGCAATGACCCATTGACAGGTGTGGATAGTGACACTCTCATTTGGTCACAGTGACCCTTCCATTAGTCTGGACTGTGACTTTATGACTGAGTCACAGAGACCCTTCTGCTGGTCTGGCTACTGAGTCTCTGATTCTGTCACAGTAACCCTTCTACTGGTCTGGCCACTGAGTCTCTGATTCTGTCACAGTAACCCTTCTACTGGTCTGGCCACTGAGTCTCTGATTCTGTCACAGTAACCCTTCTACTGGTCTGGCCACTGAGTCTCTGATTCTGTCACAGTAACCCTTCTACTGATCTGGGCAGTAATGCTGTGAGTTCAAAAAAAAAAAAAATTTTTTTACTTGCCCACAGATCATTTACCTTTTAACCCCTGGATATGAAAATAAAACACCACACTCACTCTCAATATGAAATGTCAATCAGTATCCATAACATAGGCTTATACATAACATTTGAGTCTGCTCTCTGTGTCCTCTGCTCTGGCTAGGGTTAAAGAGGAGCAAGAAGATCCCAAGCTGCGGCAGCCCAGGTTTGGTGGACTTCCTGTCCAGAGTGAAGTTCAAACCAGGACCCAGGAAATCACAAGTGTGATTTTTATAATTGAACAACTTGAAATAATGGTTTCCTAAACTCAGCCAGTGGCTGGATACTAATCCACTGGCATATCCTATTATGCTGTATCATTCTATGATTCCAAGCACCTTTAACTTCAATTGAAATGAAACCAGCAAGTTTATGTTTCCATCTGCTTTGCTATTGAAATGTAATTTCATAAGAGGATGGTCCTGTCTCTGCCGACTGGGTCCTCTGCAATGGCAGTTCCTAGTGTTACTGGAAATTAATGCATGTCACTAAAGTGGTGTTGCCATAGTCACGTCGTGGTTAATCAAGGATTGTTGGACAGGATAGCAGATGTGGATATTACCCTTAACAGGAAATCCAGCCAATAAATCTCAAGTGGTGATCATGATCAAAATTATGAATCAGAGAAGGATGATCAATAACTAATGTCAGATCTGACAGAGGATATCACAACTGAAATTTTTAATATCCAAACAATCTTGTGTGTAAGTAAACTGGATGTCATTGAAGTTATCATCTGAAGCAAGCTAAAGCCTTTCTCTGCTCATCAATCTATACATTTTTTAATTTGATTTTTAAAATTTTTTTATTTGTTCATGGGATATTGGCATCACTGGTAAGGCCAGTATTTATTGCCTGTCCTTAATTGCCCTTGAGAAAGTGGTGGTGAGCTGCCACCTTGAACTGCTGCAGTCCGTGTGCTGTTGTGATGACTACGTTTCAAAGGAATTGATTGTATATGAAATACTGAGCATTTCAGAGAGAGGTGCTCTGTATTGCAAAGATTTTTTTCTACTGGTGACATTTTGTACAATATACACCATGTTATCTATCAAGGTGTGTCTCAATAATAGAAAACAAATCAGAACACCAGGAATCTAACTTAGAGAAAACAACCAAGAAAGTTAGGCCTTGGAAAAGGTGACTTAGCTGAAGTTTTCAGGATGATGAAACAAATTGGTAACAGTGATTATGTAAATTGTTCACTATAGCCAAGGATTCAGTTAGACAAGCTGTTGATGAGAGAAGGGCTTGTAGAATATGATTTATATCATACTCTTTGGTTAAATGTTCTAGTGTGTTTAAATTCGTTTTAATTCTTTCTACATCCCCAGCTGGCTAAAACCACATATTATTCAGGATTGGTTGTGCACACATGATGATTTCCAGCGTCTAACAGCAGCTCCATCTTATAAAATAGAAACAGAAAATGCTGGAAAAACTCAGCAGATCTGGCAGCATTCTGTGGAGAGAGAAACAGAGTTAACGTTTTGAGTCTTTATGGCTCTTCTTCAGAGCTAAAGAGAAGTAGAAATATGATGGATTTCATACTGTTTAAGAGGAGCAGGTGGAATGAGATAGAAGGTCAGGGAAAAGTGACAGCTAAGGAGAAATTGACAAAGATGTCATGGACACAAAACAAAGGGAGTGTTAATAGTAGTGGTTAAAAGGGAAAGAAGGTGCTGATAGTGGCATAAAGGTAAAGTAGCATACGGTGTTAATAACAGAATAAGGGTCAGCACTCTGAAAGCAAAACTTAAAAAGTGAGAGGTGGCCTTTAGGGGGAGGGGGAGTTTGGGAGAAAAAGGATTAAAAGATGAACAAATAAAAGAGTAAAATTTTTTTTTAAAGATAAATAAATACAAATTGGATTTAAAAAAGGGGTCAAGAGGGATGAGGAGAGTTTATGGTCTGAAGTTGTTGAACTCAATGTTAAGTCTGGAAGGTTGTTAGGTGCCTAATCGGAAGGTGAGGTGCTGTACCTGCAGTTTGCGTTGGGCTTCACTGGCACATTGCTGCAGGCCAAGTACAGACATGTGGGCATGAGAGCAAGGTGGTGTGTTGAAATGGCAAATGACAGGAAGGTCTCAGTCATGCTTGCGTACAGACCAAAGGTGTTCCGCAAAGCGGTCACCCAGTCTGTGTTTAGTCTCTGCAATGTAGAGGAGATGGATTGTGAGCAGCGCATGCAGTAGACCAAATCGAAGGAGGTGCAAGTGAAGCACAGCTTCACCTGAAAGAAGTGTCAATCTCTCCTTAGCTGTCACCTATCCCTGACCTTCTGTCTCGTTCCACCTGCTCCACCCCCTCTTAAGCAGTATAAAATCCATCATATTTCTACTTTAGCTCTGAAGGAGAGTCATACGGACTCGATGTTAACTCAGTTTCTCTGTCCACAGAATGCTGCAGACCTGAGTTTTTCCAGCAATTTTTGTTTAAATTTCAGATTTCCAGCATCTGCAATATTTTGCTTTTATCCATTTCATAAAATATATTCAGCCAGTCTTTCCTGAATGCCATCGATGTACAGTTATTTGAAGGGAATGTCTATTTTAAGAAGCTAATCCTGGGATTAAAGGACAAGCCTCTATGAGCTAAACAAAACACATCAGATCTACAATGGCTGGACTTGGCCCAGGAGAGATTTCAGTCCATTAAAGCCAAGCAGCTGGAAATGAGATGGGCAATTTAAATTTGAGAGAAAAATACAAAGCTAACTGATTAAATCACCAGCAGATGGCATCAACTTCATTTGTAGTCTTGTTTTTAAATGGAACCTCTGGGGCGATTTCTGACAGGTATGATGAATCCCAAGGACACTTATGTAAAAAGAAAAATGCTGTAGATATGGGAAGCACTCAGCAGATGAGTCAGCACCCGTGAAGGGCTCCAGATCTTATGCCACTCGGTGTGGAGGGGAGTATGCAGGATGGAAACAGAATCGATAATAACTTTCAACCGAGAATTGGATAAATACTTGAGAGAAGGAACAATTCGCAGGCTTATGAGGACTAAATGGGCAGCTGTTTTGAAGAGCTGACACAGGCACAATGGGCTGAATGGCCTCCTGTGCTGTGTGATGCTATGAAACTGGAGGGCCTCATTGTGGGCCTGCTCCCTGCTCCTCAGTCTGGCCATCCACAGGTCCAGGTTAGACACTCTGCTGCCCATTTCCCTTCAGATTTGATCATGCCCAGGTGGCTCTGGAGCAGGAGTGCACAATGTCTGCTGGGCCTTCCACAAGTGGTGGGAACTGCAGGGACTGGAGTGTGTAGTTGACAGTTGAAACAATATTATTTAATTTGCAAAATTTCCTTTTTCTTTTGTATGATTTGGCTGTTTATTAGCTGTGCCACTCTATTTAAAAAAAGCGACACTTTAGTTAGATGACACTGAAGTAACTCAGTGTCTCCCTCAGGGCTCAATTAAAAGAAGCATCTGTGAAAAAAATGGACATGTTACTCAAATTTCTGGAGTGGGACATGAACCCACAACCTTCTGACCCAGGGTCAAGAGTGATAAACACTGAGCTAGATTATTTGATTCATTTACCTACTTGTGATTTTGGGCATTAATCTTCCTGTCCTTATCAAGCTCTTCCCATCCACCAAAAGATTGAATACTAGCAATCTGAGGGTTTCCTTAATGTTTTGCAAAGTCCCTTTATCAAGTCTTAAGAGCAGGTCCTGGTACATGGCCTAAGTGAGAAAAATAGAAAATATCATTTACTCCCTGATTTCTCCTGTTTTCATTCTCCGTTTAAAAATACTACACTCCAAGTGAAGGTTGTACCTTTATTATTATCAGCAGGTTTGCTCAGGGTCAAGAAATCCTGTCTTTAAAGGGACAAAGTATGTGTATGTCCTGTTGAAGAGTCATACGGTCTCGAAACGTTAACTGTGATCCTCTCCGCAGATGCTGTCAGACCTGCTGAGTTTTTCCAGGTTTTTTTTTGATGTGTATATACTGATCTCATTAGGATGGACTGAGGGGAGAATACTTTTCGCTGTCAGAGAAGGTCAATTAAGATAAAGATGTGTTGAAATGGGTGTGACTCCATTGTAACAGCTAATACAGACCTAGACAATGTATATTTACATTTCTCATCAAATAATCTTATGCATTTGTGAAAAGAGAAACAGAGTTAATGTTTTGAGTACATAGAGTCGATCTGAAGAAGTCATACAGACTCAAAATGTTAACTCTGTTTCTCTCTCCACAGATGCTGAGTTTTTCCAGCATTTTCTGTTTTTATTTCAGATTTCCAGCATCTGCCGTATTTTGCTTTTAGTCTTATGCGTTTAATTGTTTATATATTGCTCTCAGCAGGTAGGCAAGACTGACAAGGTTAAATTTATTGCCCATTCCTGTTTACAGCTGTGTGACTTGCTAGGCCACTTCCAAGGGCATTGAAACAGCCATGTGAAAGCCAAATCGGTAGGTCCTTCCCAGAAGGACCTCCTTTTTCGGTCAGTTTTTCTCCCGACACCTTGATTGATTTGAATGCACAATCTCTGGGTTGCTGGTCCATGACACGTGTGTTTATAGCTTAAAAATAATGTGGTATTGTTAAGTTGATTTATAAAAATGGGCTTGTACTTTAAAAGGACTAAGAATATTTAAGAAAAACCTATATTGTGTGTTGAATTAATTTTTCCATGTCACAAGGGATTAATTACATTACTTATGCTTCCGTAATAAATACAAAGACTGTTTTCTATTTTTTCTGAAAAACAAAATTGTTTAATTTCATTCTGAAAAGTACTTGATCTCGAATTCTTCAAGAAGAATTCAAAGAAGTATGTCTAGTTTATTTGATTAATCCCTTAAGAACGGTTTCCAGACTTCTGGTCTGAATCAAAACTGTTCACTATCTTTCCTATACTACCATTGATGATGAAGTTTAATTGTTTAACCTGTTACCAAATGTCCCTGCCTGACTAGCATGCGTCTTCTGAAGTGACACAAGATAAGAACGGGAGGAGGCCATTCAATCTTTTGAGCTTGTTCCACCATTCAATGAAATCATGGCTAATCTGCAACCCCATATACCCACCTTTGCCTCAGATTCCTTTATTGTTTTGGTTAACAATAACCTATTTATCTCATTTTTAAAATTAACAGTTGATCTAACATCAATTACTATTCGCAGTAAGTTCCAAACCTCTACCACCCTTTTCATAAAGAAGCGTTTGCTAATTTCACTCCTGAAAAATCTGGCTCTAATTTTTGACTGTGCCGCCTAGTCCTAAACTCCCAAACTAGAGGAAATTATCTTTCCCAATCTACCCTACCTGTTTTCTTGATGTGATGGAATCCTTCATATTAGATACTGAAGAAATGCTCAATCCATATTTAAGAAACATATTGGGGCATAAATTAGCTTCAAACAGCTGATACCAAATGGACCACTCATTTCCACATCATGCGCTATTCTTTTCTATTAACTATGTGAGCTCCTCTGAAAGACACCAGCTCTGTTAGTTCTGCACTCCTTCAGTACTGCACTGCCGGTGAGATCATGGACTGGAGCTTGATCCTTTGACCTACTAAGTGTAAGCACTATCAACTGAGCCAAACTGAGACTTCAATTCATAAAATCGTAGAACTTTACAGCGTGGAAGGAGATAATTCATCCCATTGTGCCTTGCTCTTTCCCCATAGTCCTGTCAACTTTTCCTTCTCAAGTCCCAATCCTATCCCTTTTAAGATTACAAAAGCAAAATACTACAGATGCTGGAAATCTGAAATAAAAAAGAAAATGCTAAGAATACGCAGTAGGTCAGGCAGTATCACCTGAAATGTAACTTTGTTGCTCACCACAAAGCAGGGGAATGGAATAATTATACAGCTGTTTCAATAGTCAACACAGGCATGATGGGCTGAATGATCTCCTTCTGTAATTTACAAAGGTTCTGTGTAACTTTTTTGTTAAAACATGTTCCCTCCCTTTAAGTTATCTCTTTCTGCAGTTTGCATTCTCTGTTTCACAAGAAAGATCCTGCAATAACATGCAGACTGATCCTAAAGCAGTAGGGAAATAACCTGGGATTATTTATTGTAATGGAGATAGTTTGCAATGTCTACCCAATGATTTTATGTTTAGTATGTTTAACTGTTTTACCAGAAGCTGCTTAGGCAATTTATGAATTTTTAACCACTTTCATTAATTGTTTGTACATACACATTAGATAATGATGAGATTGATACCAATGCTGTGATTAGCTCATTATAAATCTGTATGCATTACATACATTGCATTATGTTTATAGCACAGAAACAGGCCATTCTGCCCAACTGGTCTATGCTGAGGTTTATGCTCCACATAAGCCTTCTTCCACCTTAATTCATTTAATCTTAACAGCATGCCCCTCTATTTCTTTCTCCCTCGTGTTAATGTAGTTTTCCTTTAAATGCATTTATTCTCTTTGCCTCAATTGCTCCTTGTGCTAGTGAGTTCCATATTCTTACCACTCCTTGGGTAAAGAAATATCTCATTGCTTGTTTTTTTGATATCCCCTTCCCATGACTGGAAGTACTCAGTGTTGCTGAGGCATGCCTCTGCTTGGTGCCAGCACAGCTCTGATTGTGAGAGCGCTCAGGCAGTGAGAGCTGCAGGGTAATTTGACTGTGGAAGCATCAGATCCAAGCCTGATCCTCTCTCTCTTTCCCCAGTGCACCATACACAGGCAGTTTCCAAGCAGGAGTCACTAGTTTCTGGTCAGGAATGAGAATCATGGTTAATCTATCTGCACCATAACCTGGGGCAATCACTAAATCATTACACGCTATTGTATCATGTACCAAATTAACTGTCGCTGTTGAACTTATCCTTTCAGAAGGGGGACAAAGCTTGTATATAGCATGTATTAATCGCTAATTTGGAGTTTTCATTGAACAATGATGACCTGCAACTATCCTTAGCTCCAGTGATTGAAGTCATCTGGCCCTGTGTTTCTATTCTAACTCATTATTTTGGTGGGACTCGGGGGAAGGGATATTCCACGTTCTGGCCCAGGTCCTCCTGTCACTTCCTCGCTGCATATTGCCTTTGTCCATTTTCCTTTGATTTCTGTCCTCCCTGTGCCTTGGTGCCCTGTCTGCCTCACGTAATGTGTCTCTCTTGTTGAACTGATTGTTAAATGCCTGTGTAAGTTTCACAACTTGCTGTGCTGATCCTAACCACTCTTGTCTACATTAGCCCTTAATAAGAATGTATGGTTTCCTTGCCTTAGTCCTTGCCCAAGACCCTCATCGCAATGTTTCCTGTCTTAGTTCATAGCAAAAACTTGCATTTATATAGCACCTTTAATGAAGTAAAATGTCGCAAGGTGCTTCACAGGATGATTATCAAACTAAATTTATTAACAAGGCACAAGGAAATATTAGTACACGTGACCAAAAGCTTGGTTAGTGAGGTAGGCTGTGAGGAGCATCCTCAAGGATGAGAGGCAGAGAGGTTTAGGGAAGGAATTTCAAATTAGGATCTAGAAAGTTAGGAGTATCCAATATAGCCTACAGGCCCTGAAAATCCATCCATTTTCTGTTCATATTCCTCATCTACTGATTTCTCTTGCTTGGATTTGTTGGGCCTGATGGTTTGGAAAGGGCTATTTCTAATACTGTTGCCTCTTGGGTAGATCAATGTTGATTAAGAGTACTAAGATAGGCTCTGATCACCAACTTGAGTTATGTACAAATGAATGTGGAATTTTGTGTGACTCTTGAGGTTCAATTGTGCACACCTAACTTACAAGATTAAACCAATCAACAATAACATCCTAGTATCAGGTGTTTGACCATCTAGCATGCTAGTGGGAGGGCTCTAACAAAGAGAAGAAGAAAATGCCAGGAGAAAGTAAATAACTTTTTCATGCTTCAATAAAGGATGCATTGTTGACTTCATACACCAATTCCTGTAGAGAGTATTTTTTCGCTTCTGGATTACATTGTTTAACAGGGCGAGGCTGAGCTCCACACATTTGTAACCAATATTTGGACCAAGTGATGCTCACCGACCAGTGATAGCTGCCATGTTTATTTCCATAGATAGTGCGAGATGTGAGTCAGTCTCATCTCCAGGGATCTTTGGGAAGAAACACACTGCCAGGAAAAGGCAGGTGAGCAGCACTTTGTCATACGAAAATACAGAACAGATGGGGAGGAAAAGACCAGCTGGTCCAGCTGCCCCACACCCAGTGGTTGGGAATCATGACTACTTTCTCCCCTGATCCCTGCCATGTAATTTCCTGGGAGAAACCAAAAAAAGGGCAAATAAAGGGAAAAATATCCTGGATAATTCCTTTCCACCGCCTCAGATAAAATCAGCCCAAGCAATTGCACAAACCAAATGTTATCCATAAAGTACGTACTGTTATATTATTCATAAAAAACTAGGAACTAATTGTTACGTAAATATATATCCTGAGGTGCAGAGGTCTTGTGGTGCACTAGGTAGCATCCCTGCCTCTGAGCCAGAAGCTCCGGGTACAAGTCTCACACTAGAACTTGGTGGGTAAAGAAGGTGCATTCATAATGCTGTCAAAACAGGGGTTGAGTATGAACTTGAAAATCCTTCCAACATATGCCAACAGCAGGTGTAAGAGTGGGAAAGATTCCTATTCAGCCATGCAATGGAAAGAAATTGGAGCCTCCACAATCACTCTCCATAGCTCCAAGCTACAACATGCATGTAAAATTGTATATCCCAAGATGCCATATTCTCTATCATGCTGCAGTTAGGGGCCGAGTACCAATGCAACCAGCCATATGGAGAGATGCATGAAATACACTCAATAAACGCCAGCATTTTGAGTCTGAAATGTAATTATTTCTAACCTATAGGAATCAGAAGACATAACATGGTGACAGTGGGGCATCTGTATGAATAACCCCAAACATTTTAAACAAATTTAATGCTGGATTAGATTGAGAAATAAACCCAAGATAGTGTCAGAAAGAGAGAGAGAAAAACTGAGTGAATCATGCAAAAATGAAATTACAGTAATAAACACAGCTCCAGCTCATGATGAATTGGGAGGTTGTAGAGACATTTGAGAAGTTCAAACAAACGTGCAGACTGACATTCAGTGGCTTTCTAAGAAGCACTAGTGAAAAGGAAAAGGTCCTTGTGTGGGTAGGAAAGAAAGAGTTAAATTTGCTTAATACCTAGGAACTGAGTGAAGATGACAGCAGAATCCTAGACAAATTTTTTGAAAAATTCAGCACACAATTCCAGCTAAAGTCCAATCATCTGACACAAGGCCTGAGGCAGGAATCAGGTGGGCTTGTTGACAATTTCATAACAAGATTGAAAATTGTAGCCAGAAAATATAAATTTAAGAAGACAGATGAAAGGGTCATTTCATGATCAGCTCATTTGGGGCTCTGCACACCCTGAAGTACAAAAAGATTAAATTGGAAAGGTCAAGCTCACAACATGGGCTATAGACACAGCCAAAGCACATGAAGCCATGAGTGGACAGAAGAAGGCACCGACAACTCAAACAGCTAACTTTCAATTAAGTCAGAGGCAACAGATTTGGTGCAGTGAAAAAGTGACAAAAGAATGCACACCAGACAGAGACTAAAATGTGCATGAGTTGTGGATGATTACATGCTCACAGACAGAAGGAAATGCCCTGCATATGGATCAAAATGCAGCGCTTGTGGAAAGCAAAATCATAGAGGATGTGCAGAACAAAGAAAGAAGATGGTAAACAATTTCACAGAGTCAGAGCAACAGGGGAATGAGGAGAATAAACCAAAACACCCATACCTTGGAAGATGGCAATGAGTTTGAGAGCACAATAGACAGAGGAACCATAAAACTGCATGAAATAGCTAGATGTGGCAGTTCCTAGAGAAGAAAAATTCATGCAACTATTCAGAACAGGAAGAAGGTTAGAAATAAGCCCACAACCATAAATCTGAAGCTGAAGCTTGATACCGAGCACAGAGTGATATCATCCACTCAAACTATACCAGATCTTTCCTGAAAATTTGAAAGAAAATGGGTACCCAAAGAAAGGCGATCTGAAACCGAGCAAAGTCATGCTCACGACATAAGGCGGAACTGAGATTGGACAGCCAAGAACAACCCAAGTCAGAGAGACACACAAAGGAAAAGATATTAACTGTATTTCTGAAGTCACTGAAACAGATGGTTCTGCTACCCTAGGTTTGAGCAGTTGTGAAGAGCTGCAGCTTATCTCAGTAATCCATGAGATGAAGGAGGCAACAATGAAGGTTGAAGATTGTACACATTGAAAAACGTCCTCCATTCAGAAGCAAGAAAGATCTGGCACAAATATACCCAAAGTTTTTTTGATGAGATGGCTGGATGCTTTGAAGAATTTGAGTATCACATCACAATTGATCCAGTGATGAAACCAGTGATCCATCCCCCACATAAAAAAAATTAAAATAGGGAAGTGTTGTTGCAACTGTACAAGGCATTGGTGAGACTGTACCTGAAAGCTGTGCACAGCTTTGGTCCCCTTACTTGAGGAAGGATGTAGTTGCATTGGAGGCGGTTCAGAGGAGGTTCACTAGATTGATTCCAGAGATGTGGGGCTTGTCTTATGAGGAGAGATTGAGCAGTTTAGGCCTATACTCGCTAGAGTTTAGAAGGATGAGGGGAGATCTAATTGAGTTATATAAGATGCTAAAGGGGATAGACAAAGTAGACATGGAGCGGATGTTTCCCATTGTGGGGCATTCTAGAACGAGAGGCCATAGTTTTAGGCTAAGGGGAGGTAGATTTAAATCAGAGATGAGGAGGAATTACTTTTCTCAAAGGGTCGTGAATCTGTGGAATTCACTACCTCAGAGTGCAGTGGATGCCAGGACGCTGAATAAATTTAAGGAGGAGATAGACAGATTTTTAATTAGTAACTGGTTGAAAGGTTATGGGGAGGGGGCGGGAAATTGGAGTTGAGGCCGAAATGAGATCAGCCATAATTGTATTGAATGGCGGGGCAGGCTCGAGGGGCTGAATTGCCTATTGCTGCTCCTAGTTCTTATGTTCTTATAAAGTACCAATAGAACTAAAAAGAAAGCTTGAAAGAGAGCTCCAAGCAATGGAGGAAAAGAAGGTGATTGCCTACAATTTGGGTAAATTCCATCATGGTGAGAGAGAAGATAAATGGATGGCTAAGAAATTGCCTGGCTCCCAAAGATCTTAATCAAGCAATAAAGAGGAATCACTACCATATTCCAACGCTGAAAGAGATCACAACAGCACTAGCAGGGGCAAAAGTTTTCTGCAAGCTTGATGCCAGAAATGGGTGCTGGAACATGAAGTTTGACGAAGAATCTTCGCTGTTGACAACACACCCTGTGGCTGGTAAAAATTCCTGCATCGACCTTTTGGCCTTAAGGCAAGCCAGTGTGTATTCCAGCAGAAAGTAGAAGAGACGTACCGAGGATGGAAAAGATCACTCACTGCCAGTTCAAGGGACATCACCATTCATTCTCTCTCACACACCTTCATTGTCCTCATTCTGTCCATGGGACCACTCACCATCCACACATGTTAGACATACTTATCATCTGGCCTGGCAGGTGTCCTGCTTACGCTCTCACCATTTATATTCATGCAGGACAAGCTGGCACACAAGAAGAGAGAGAGGTTGCAGACTGGTGGAGGAATGCCTGAAATAAAGATCCTCATGGACTTTGAAAACAGAGCCATCCAGCTGGCCAGCAAGGATCTGGACCGTTCCTGTGCTGACAGTGAGGTTGGCGGTGCTCTACCAAGTGAGGATCCAACAATGCAACAGCCATCAGACAGCCATGCTGTGAGTGATGCGATCTGTTTCACAGGCCACTGCCATGCACTAATTATCTCCTTGTTTTCGCAGGCACATCTGGGAAACAGCCAAGGAAGTTCTTGACCCAAGGCTCCCAATCAAGTACTGACTAAAGCTGTGAAGAGGAATTTGAAGGCATAGAAGAACATCACAGCACTCACCCACACCCTCCACCAGCGCAGGGACACACACCTAGGTGGGACCTAGCTTTAAAGTAGCCTTGGGATCACAATCTGGTGAGCACATCGCACTGTCTGATCCACAGCAGGCAGCAGCAGGGATTTCCCAGGTGTTCGGCACTCGGAGGATTGCTGGAGGCCAGAAATTTGTTGAGTCCGAGTCAGATGACAAGCCTCTGGACTTGGTCATGTCTCAGTTGCTGGAGTTGCAAAGGCAAGCTCGGGAAAATCAGGAAGGGATGTCCGCTGCACTCCTCAGATTGCAAGGCACGTTGGAGGAGTCTGTTTGCATTCAGGCTGAGGTGATAGCGCCAATGCACCAAGGTGAATAATGGTAGGATAGCAGCCACCATGGAGACCTTGGTTCAGGATGTCGCTCCTGCACTGCTGCGCAGTCTGAACTCGATCACTGTATACATGAGAGGGGTGTGGGGCAGCTCGATCTCACTCCAGCTTCCTCTTCTCCTCAAGAAGTCAGCCAGGGGCCCTTGGGCATCCATAGGGAGGAGGATCAGCAGGTGCACACCCCGGGGCTATCCGCCCGGGGTGACTCTGGGAGTGTCCAGTCCATCCAAAATCGCTTCTTCAGTAGCTCCAGTTCCCCTGCCCAAGCAGGGTGCCGCTGCCACACAGCACGACTCTGAATGTAGGCTAGGGCCCTCCAGGTCTTGACCCTCCAGATGACGGACGCCAAGGTCATCACAGACAGGGTGTAGCAGTCAGCAGGCTGCCTCCATCTCTGCTGTGGATGTCCGGGGAGCACCAAGATGTGGCGGCAGGGTTAGGAAAGTTAAGAAGATACAGTTGCACAGCCTGGGCACGGGTGTTAATCACTTGTACATACTGTGCACTATTGCAAATAAACTCTCAACAATGTCTCCCTGCCTATGACTCCTTGTTCTGTTCACCAGTGTTCATGTCACTCAGATGTGAAACCTCTCTGCTCAAGATAAAGGCAAGTGTCTCAGTCCAGGATCTCTTTCCTGTGTTTTGTGTCAGATCAAAGTGATGGTCCGGCCTCACACTCCCTGGACACATTAGTGATGCCTGCATCTCGATGGTGCTTGTCATTGCTGCCAGAATGTCGTGGACAGGCATCACAGAGTTCCGTCATTCTTTCTGTGTGCTCTCAGCACCTTTAATGTGGGACTGGCCCCCATCTCTTCAGCATCTGTGACCAGTGATGCTGTGCTCGTGAAGGGGTCAGGTGCTGAAGGTGGACAAAGGATCAGGTACTTTTAAAGTTTTATGGCTGCGCCTCCAATATATGACCCTGATCACAGAGCGCAAGTGAGCTGCCCTTGTCCAGACAGGAGTCAGACATTGTCAGAGGCTATGTGAAAATCTATGGAGTGTCCTCACTGCACGTCGTCCTCACTGCATGCTGTCATCATCCTCCTGCAGTCGAGCGCCAATTAGGGCCTCCGCTGCATCTCCATGACAGGAGCATTATCACAGAGGGTATAAGCCAGACTGGAGTCAAGCGTTCATAGATACAGTGTGAGGATCTATGAAGTCTCCTCACTGCACGTTGTCATCGTCCTCCACAAATCTAGCAGCTGTGAGGGCCTCCCGAGCCACTTTGAGAGCCTCTTCTGGCCACTTTGAGGGCCTCGTCATCATCGCCTTCGAGGACCGCCTCACCCTCATCTCCATCAACGCCCTCCTCATCGGAGGAGACCTCCAGCTCATCCATCTCCTCCTCAGCTAGCTCTCCCACCCATTGCAGCACCAGGTTTTAAAGGGCACAGCAGGCGACAACAATGCATGACACCGTCTGTGGACTCTATTTCAGGGCTCCACCAGATCGGTCCAGGCTCCGGAATTTCATTTTCAGCATCCCATTGGTTTGCTCCACCAAGTTGCGAGTTGCAGTATGAGCCTCATTATACTTTCACTCTACTGCAGTCTGAGGCTGCTGCACGTGTATCATCAGCCACGTCCTCTGCAAGTAGCCCTTGTGCCTGAGGCGCCATTCCTATGGAAGACATCAGGGCTCTGTGACCGACTGAGAATGTAGGAGTCATGGACACTCCCTGGAAACCATGTTCAGACCTGCAGGATGCCTTTGTAGTGGTCACACACCAGCTGCACATTCAGCGAATGGAATCCCTTGCAGTTGACATAGTTGATCGCTTGTTGCGATTGAGATCTGAACGCCATGTGAATGCAGTCGATGGCACCCTGCACCTGTGGGAAATCCGAGATCTGGGCAAATCCCAGCGCTCTTGCATCCTGGTTTTCCTGGAACCGGGCAAAATGCACAAATCTGTATGCCCTCGCAAAGATGGCATCCGTGGCCTCATGGATACATTTGTGGGTGGAGGCTTGTGATATCCCACAGAGGTCACCTGTGGAGCCGTGAAAGGAGCCACTGACGAAAAATTCAGCACAGTGGTCACTTTCACGGCTATGGGCAGTGGATGCCCTCCATGTCCCTAAGGTGCCAAATCCTGCAGCAGCTGGCAGATGTGACCGACCAGTTCCCTAGTCATGCGCAGTCTTCGGCGACACTGGTTCTTGGTCATCTGTAGGAATGAAAGGCGGTGAATATAGACCTTGGGCCTAGCTTGGTGCCAACCAGCAATGGCTCGCTGTGGCTCTTCAGCAATGTGTGCAGGAGCCCCAGCTGCCCCTTCTTCATGAGGGTGCAGCCCCTCCAGGTGCCTCTGTCACTCTCTTTTCCGTCGTCTTGGCTCTCTGTACGCCACGAGGCATACAGCTAGTTCACCAGGGTCCATGCTTCTGATGTTGTACTCCTGCAGGATGAAAGAGAGAGAGGCGTGGGTTATCTTGGGTGTTCCAAGAACCTCTCTTGGTTAAGCATGAAGGCCCCTTAACGCATCCCAGAGAGCGCTGGCCACCACTTGGATGTCCAGAGCTTAGTGCACTGCATGGCTGCCCAAAACCCCACCCTCCTCCCCCCACTCCACCTGACCAATTGGCTGCAGCTTTGCCCACTGGACTGCATGCTGTGATCTCAGCTCAGGCACAGACATTCTCCTAACCCACACTGCAAGGCTGCGCTGTTAGCTTGAACCATGGGAAAGACTGGTTCAAACCGGGATGATGACTTTGCAAGGGGCTGCGAGCGCCTTCACCAATGACTGCTCCACGGCCAGCTTTAGCAAGGAGATTGTACAACGTGCCCAGTCATCCAACTGTTCTGCAGTCCGTTAAAACACTCATCACTTTGCAGTCTGTGCCCAAGGGGTGCAAAGCTCTGGAGCACTTGGTGGCACTTTCATGCCTCTGTGTTGCTTGAGTGGGCAGATAAGCTAGAGGCCCAACATGTCAATGTGGCTGCGCCTGATCTGTCTCAGCTGCAGACGAATGGTCACTTTATACAAGATTTCCCTAATGCATGGCTGTTCCCCACCCCACACGTGCTTGTGCACTACCTTCAATCGCAGGGCAGCCATTGCCCCAGCACCCCCCTCCCCAGTCGCCTCAGCCGCAGGACAGTCCTTCACCCCGCAACCCCAAGTCACTTAAACCACAGGGCAGCACCCCCGAGTCCTCTCAACCGCAGGGCAGCCCTTGCCCCCACCAAGTCACCTCAACCTTGAAGTCCAACAGGTTGCCAATGGATGCCAACAATAAGAAGGCAT
Source organism: Cetorhinus maximus (assembly GCF_964194155.1). Lineage (NCBI taxonomy): Eukaryota > Metazoa > Chordata > Chondrichthyes > Lamniformes > Cetorhinidae > Cetorhinus > Cetorhinus maximus. The sequence goes on from NC_135893.1 coordinate 83,537,045, forward strand.
ATTGGGATACTTGCCTTTATTAGCCGAGGCATAGAATATAAGAGCGTGGAGGTTATGTTGGAGCTGTATAAAATGCTAGTTAGGCTACAGCTGGAGCACTGTGTACAGTTCTGGTCACCACACTATAGGAAGGATGTGATTGCACCAGAGGAGATTTACCAGGATGTTGCCTGGGCTGGAACGTTTCAGCTATGAAGAGAGACCAGATAGGTTGGGGTTGATTTCCTTAGAGCAGAGAAGGCTGAGGGGGGATCTGATAGAAGTATACAAAATTATGAGGGGCATAGATAGGGTAGATAGGAAGAAACTTTTCCCCTTAGCGGAGGTGTCAATAAGCAGGGGCATAGATTTAAGATAAGGGACAGGAGGTTTAGAGGGGATTTGAGGAAACATTTTTTCACCCAGAGGCTGGTTGGAATCTGGAACACACATGCGTGAGGGGGGTGGAAGAGGCAGGAATCCTCACAACATTTAAGAAGTATTTAGATGAGCACTTGAAATGCCATAGCATACAGGGCTATGGGCCAAGTGCTGGAAAATGGGATTAGAATAGATAGGCGCTTGATGGCCGGCACGGACACAATGGGTCGAAGTATAACTATGACTCTATGAGGTGACCCTCATGAGTGCTGCACAACATCACTGTGCATTCACCTCCAAGTTCCCCTCAAAGTGCAGCCCGCCAAGTGCATGCCTTATATATGCTATTGTAAAACATGTTGGTGTGCAATCACGCCAACATGGGTGGATGATCCAGCGAGGGGGGATGATTCTGGCGATTTTTGGCCACCTTGTCATATTGTCCGCTCACACTGCTGAGCAAGGCTGATGCCAGTGGGCACAGAATATTCTGCCCGTTGAAAGAATGGTGCCTAAGTGCAATGTGTCCAGAAGTACACAGCAGAAAGAGGAAATGATAGCTATTGAAGTACCAACCAGCCATGGCATACTGTTGGAGCCAATTTATTTACACACAAGCAAGAATGGTATCTCATAGTTGCAGACTACCACTCAAAGTTCCTCTTTATCCAAAAGGTAAAAGATTTGAAAGCTACAACAATCACCTCAAGAGTACAAGTTCTGTTCATTGAGCAAGGGATTCCTGAAAGAATAATATGTGACAATGGAATCTAATTCACCTCCAGGGAATTTAAGGGATTCACTGAACATCATCATCACATTACCCAAAGGGACATAGGTTTATAGAAAGACATATCCAGATGATCAAGAGAACCCTCATGAAAAGCCAGCAAAGGATGACCCAAGCATTGCCTTATTTTCAGTCAGTAAGTGTGCCAACTCACCACTGAAAGCAATGAATGCCAAATTAACAAGATGGAGACACAACATACTACCACTTCAGTGACACCGTGAATAATATTTTGAGGAATTAAAACAAGCTTTAACGACTCTTAAGGAGTTCAGGTTATTTATAAAAGTTGATTTCCTCTTTCATTTAGAAGAAAAAGTTAATGATTGAACAATTATATTGATATAGAGTCAATTTTTTTTAAAGGAGGGATGTTATATTATACTATTCACAAAGAGCTAAAAGCTAGTTATATGAATATATATCCCAGGTGCCACATTCATTGTCACATTGTAGTCATGTGCCAAGTATCAATGTATCAGTCTATCAGCCACATGGAGGGATGAAAGAAGCTCCAGCATTTTGAGGCCATGGTTATTCTTAATTTATAGGAACCAGAAGACATAACACGACCTTCTATATATGATGTGATCTCTACCACAGTCAGGAACTGGTCAGCTCCCTCTTTGAAGGCATACAGGGAATCAGGGCCTACCATGCAGTCAGCGATGCATTCCGGAGGCTCACCTGTCTCTGGTTAAAGGAATTGTCTAATTTCCAGTCTATGGCTAATCTGACATCGTTTAAACAATATGCATACACTGTGTGTAGAGAAACAAAGTGACTTGGGTTGGCTGTCTGAGAAGTACCAGGTCAGAAAAATTAAGATTAAAAATGGGATAGGCAACTCGCTTTTATCTACATTTATTAGTGGGAGGTGGTGCCTCAGGTATATGGATAGTGACTGAAAATCTCACACTTTGGACTTCAGTGCAAAGTTCTGGTACCACAGGCTTACATAGTACAGTACAGGAACAGGCTACTCAGCACAACTAGTCTGTGCTGGTGTTTATGCTTCACACCATTCTTCTCCCATTCTATCTACCTCATCAGCCTTTCAGCATATTTTTCTATCCCTTTTTCTGTTTCCTTTTGAAAGCATCCAAGCTATTTGCCTCAACCCCTATCTATGGCAGCAAGTTCCACACTCTGACCACTGTCTAAGAAAATACATTTCTTCTCATTTTTCTAATGGATTTATTAGTAGCTACCTTGTATTTATAGTCCCTCATTTTAGATTCTCCCACAAGTGGAAACATTTCACATCTACCTGTCAAACCCATTCATAATTTTACCTTTTAGGGTACCATTGGATCAAAACACTGGCGCTGCAGAGGAGCTACTTTCGATGGAGGTTGAAATTTGGAAGTGAACAGCATTTTAAAGATTGACATTAATTCAGTCATAATGTCAACAGCTGGTCCTGCGCCTGCGCACTGGTGAGCGAGGCGCCCAGGGGCGCATGCGTGTTGGTGGCGCTGCCGCCAGTGGGACACCGAGGGATAGGCGGCGGCTGCGGCGGAGGAGGAAGAGAGGCGGGTGAGTGAGTGACAGGCGGCGGAGACCGGACACCGGGAATCCTCCCCCGGCCCCCACTGTGTCCGACTGCCGCGACCTTTTCTATGTAATTATCCTCGCTTTTCAGCTGATGAGGAGATCCGCTTCTCTTCCCCCGGGACCCGGAGCGCGAGCCCCTGAGGCGGTTGGCGCCGCTCCACCCGGCTCGGTGTAAAATGTGGAGCTTGAGCATGGTCCCACCGACCAATATTTTTTGCATCAGCACTGCATGCTAATTGACAAATGTACGCTGGCAATTTCAGCTTGGCTGCTTGTAGCAGCCTGGGTTTTGCTCGGTAAATTGTCAGTTGGTCAGAATTGGACTATTTTTGCCCTGGAAAATGTACGTATTTGTACTACATCGCGAGCGCAGATGGGAAATTAATTTTTAGTGTTTTGGGTCTTGCAACAAATTGCATAATTTGCAAAGCGATCTGTGCAACGTTTAAAACCATTTACTGCAGTTTGAGGGTGTTTTGGAACATAGTGAAGGGGGTACCCTAATTTAAGTAAATAGTCATCAGCATTAAAGTTTGCACTGATATAAAGTTTACATTATCATTGTACTTTAACTTAAAAAAACAGAAATTTTGGCTATTATATGAGACTGTGCCGCAGCATTTCATTTCAGGTATCGTTTGTTATGTAACACTGACTTTAAGCAGAGGAAGAACAAACAGGAAATTGTCGCTCTTAACTGAATAGGAGAAAATAAGACTTTTGTGCCAAGTGTCACTTTAATGAGAAATTAAATGTGTGGACCCATGACGAGCCAGGACGGCATTGCTGACCAATGCACAATTTTTCCCAGAAAGTTCACTGCTTTATAAAACATAAAACTAGCAGCTCCTGATTTGGCATTTAGTTAGATTAAACAATCCCGTCCTCACCACGTCATGAAGCTCCCTAGAAACTGCTGAATATTGAGGCTTGCTTTATTTCTCCCCTTCCCACTCATCAGTGTTAGAGTAAAACTTTCGCACCAAAATTACGTTTTCTGAGATTTGTTTATTTACAGCTTAGGCAGGTTTTGAGCAGTTCAAACTTCTTGCCAAGGAACAAATTTAACTGTGACTTTCAGCAGCCATGCTTCTGTAATCATTCTGTGGCACATGGGGAAAGGACTGTGACACAAATATTGTCTACTGACTTCAATAAGCATGCTATTAGTGTTATACTCTATCTTTAAAGTTAAGCAAGACTTATACTGAGTACGAGCTTGAATTGGACACTCTCCACTAATTCTAAGTTATAATGCTGCTCTGTAACTAGGACTCAGTTGTGCTGTGGAAATATTGCATTGTCATATTGTAGTGCTATAAAAACTGAACTACGATTAAGCTCTAGGGTTGTGGCATCCTCGGTCACTGAATGTAGAATGGCAGTCCTGCAAGTGTTCCTGTAATCTCCGCAGACTTTTATTTTTATTTGTACTGATCCTCGACCTTTGTTCTGTTTTCTACCCTCTGAAAACTTGAGGCCATCCAAAAATACTTGTGTCTGTGTCATAGCTCACATCAAGTTCCTTTTACCCATTACCCCATTCCTTGCTGACCTACAGAGCTCCTGGTTAAGCAATACCTCGATTTTAAAATTCTCATCTTTCTTTTCAAATCCCCCCCCAAGGCCTTGCCTTGTCCCTCCCTATCTCTCTCATTTTCTCCAGCCTGACAAGCCTCTGAGATATCTGTGCTCCTGCAATTTTGAGCTCTTGAAAATCCCCAATTTTAATTGCTCCACCATTTGTGCTGTGCTTCCAGCTGTCTAGGCCCTGTAATTCCCTCCCTACACCTCTCTGCTCCTCTCCTTAAAGCTCACCTCTTTGACCAAACTTTTGGTCATTCATCAGCTGGGGCAAAGGAACTTGAGGGGAGATTTGACAGAGGTGTATGAGATTATGATAGATTTAGATAGGATAGTGTACAGATAGGGATGGGAGAAAACTGAACCCCTTGTTCCCTTTCCCTTACTGCCCATAATCAGTTTCTGGAGAAGAGCGTGTGTGTTTCTCAACCTCGAGTCTGTGGTCAATTTTGAATAATCAGCAGCAAGCTTTAGCGGGTTTAAATAAATAGCAATATTTATTCACAGATTCACCCAGAGTCTAATGCTGCATCAATCACTTAACACTCACGCACACATATACATGCTCAAGAAAGATACAGTTCAAGAAGATATGGCACTACCAATGACAAACTAAGGAACAGTTCGTAAGTCACGTGTTTGGCTCATTTTAAGAAAGAAGTGTACGTTGCCAGCCAGTTGAAAAGACGTTTTCACTCCTGAAGGGTTGATCCAGGTAGATTCAAATAGTTGGAATCTTATCTCAAATTTGCTGCAGGATTTCCTCGAAGGGATGGATTTTTCAGCAGTTCTCAAAGCTGGTTACTTTTAGTTTCCTTACTAGAAGTTCAAGTTTCTGTACTGGTGAACTTGGAAAAGGAACAGTTTGGAGACTTTAAGATGTACCTGTGTCCAGGTTATGAAAGGTATAAGTGTTACTGCCTTTTCCTGCAGCTGCTGTTTCTTTGTGTTCTATGCAGACTGACAGTTTCTCTCTGGTTTTTGGGATAATAGGTTTGTTTTGATCAGTTAACCATCTGATCAAATACTTCTTTTGTGCACCCAGAATGGTTTAAAGTTAGAAGCCATTGCTATACAATGGAGAATGGATGGTCAGGTCTGTTCACATCAACTAATGATAAACTGGCTTCTCCAGTTTTTCTTTGTTGAGTATCAAGCTCGAAGCCAGGGAGTCTCGGGGATTCTTGAGTTTGGATTGAGTCCACAAACAATAGCAGATGTTAAGCAGGGCTTCATCTTGGTATGTTCATTTGAGGAGGAGACCCCCACCCATGGTTCATTTCGGAGACTTGAGGCAGAAATTGCAAAAGTCACCTGACCTTTAGCAGCCATCTTAGCCAACTGTTAATGTTAATTTTTTAAAAGAGAAAGCTAGTTCCGAAAGATTACAAACCAATTACTGCCTGTGTTTTAAAGTTATGGCTAGGATATGCCTCTTCTGGCCATGACAATAGGCAAGTAAAAGCTGTTCCCATTAGTTGATGGTTCAAGGACTAGGATTTAGGTTTGGGCAAGAGGTACAGGGAGGATGTGAGGAAGAACATTTTTATGCAACGAGTGGTAATGACCTGGGATACTCTGCCTCTGTGGGTGGTGGAAGCGGAGACTGAATGATTTCAAAAGGAAATTGGTGGGCGTATGAGGGTAATAAGTTTACAGGGCTACACGGATAGAGTGGGGAAATGGGACTGATTGGATTGCACTATAGAGAGCTGGCATGGACTTGATGGGTCACAAGACCTATGCCATTATGACTCTAATATCATCTTATATGGCTTTGTCAAATTTTGTTTGATAATGTTTCTTTGCAGTCCTTGGGATATTTTATTACGTTAAAGATGCCATATAAATGCAAGTTGTTGTTGAGCTTAGCATGATTGCTCCTCTTTAAGTGGTATTCGGGATCACAATATTGTTCGGCTGCAGCCTTTTACATTGGAGAGAACTGTGAGTGTGTTTGTGGTTAGAAAGATTCCTATTCAGTACGACGAAAGTAAGCAATGGTAATCAATAACATGTCAAATGAGGATTTCGTTTTGGTCTAATGTCCCAAAATCCAAGTGTAAGCCAAGCTGTTAATGATGGAACCTACTCCCAGGTTCTCTAGCCTTGGCCATGTATATAATGTCATGTTTGTCACTGTCCATAATTGTGTTGACACTGTAATAATTTTTACTTGGGCTTTTTTGTCAGCAAGTAGTCCTTTTGAGGATGTTGCACATCATTCTGTGCATTGTAATTGAGTCATAGGAACAAGAGTAGGTCTTTCAGCCCTTCAAGCATGTTCTCCCATTCATTATGATCATGACTGATCTGTATCTCAATTTTATTTACCCTCCTTTGCATTGGGATATCCTTTGATATCTTTACCTTACAAAATGCGATTGATACTAACACCAAATTTCTGTAACTCAGAGCTGATTGGGCTATCCTTGCCAGTTAACAATCAGGTGATCTACACTGTTTTATTTGTGCAAAGTGCCCTTTAATATCCTCCACCTCAGCCAGTAAGCTAAAATAAAAGTAGTTCAGTCCATTGATGTGCTCTCCCTAATATGCCATTGAATGAAATGCATATGATCTAAGCAATGCATTCTTCCCAATGTTAAATTTCAATGTTGGTTGTGCATGAACAACCAAACCAGCTTATGTGGAGCAGAGTGTGACTGCCCAAATCCAACATGTGTCTTTACTTAGTTGCTGATGCTGACATTTGATTTTTTTTCTGTTGATATCCAATTTCAATTCCACCACAGTCTTCAAAAAAAATGGAGTGGAAAATTTATATTTAAGATTTTAGTTTTAAAATTACATGCCTAATTGTGTATGTTTAGTGTTGTTCTCCTACCCATTTTGTTTCAGCTAAGACTGGTTTATTAAAATGTGAATTGTTATTCATGCCTTGGGTGTTTTCTACTGAACCACATCCCTATGACAAAGTTCTTTGGCTGTTTTGGAAAGTATATTCCAATGCCCTCCCTTCCTCTTGCAAAAAAAGGATTTTTCCACACCAGAAAGACTTGTCTCAATTTGCCCTGCGGAACGGTCTGCTTTGTATTAGAATGCACTCCTTTTTTGTTTAGTGAGACATAAAACACTGATCATATTCCCCCAACGTCCAACACCCCACCCACCCCCAGTCAAAATGTAATTTTCCATCTTCAATATCTTTTTAAAAAATAAAGTCTTGCATCTATATGACACTTTTCATGACCACCAGACACCACAAAGTGCTTTACAGCCAATGAAGTACTTTCAAAGTGTGGTTACTGTTGTAATGTAGGAAACATGGCAGCCAATTTGTGCATGGCAAGCTTCCACAAATAACAGTGTGATCATCTGTTTTTTGTGATGCTGTTTGAGAGATGAAAAATTAGCCAGAACATCAGGGAAAACTTTTTTGAATAGTGCCATGGGATCTTTCAAGTGTACTTGAGAGGACAGATAAAGCCTCGATTTGATGTCTCATCCAAAAGACAGCACCTGTGACTCATTAAGTACTGCACAGGAGTGTCAGTCTTGATTTTTGTGCTCAAGCCCTGGAGTGGGACTTGAACCAGGAACCTTCTGACTCACAGATGAGAGTGCCACCAACTGAGCCACGGCTGGTGCTTAATTTTTCTTTGAACACATTAATTATTAACACCCCATGATGGTTCTCGCAAGTTGTTTGCAGTGTTTTATTCCTGGAAATTCCGGACAATTCTGGAAGGTTGGCAACTGGATTATGGCCTGTCTGTTCTAAATGAAGCCAAAAATCTACAGTCCTTCTGATTGCTATATGTTTATTCTTAGAGGGATAGAATTGATAAGTGGAGAAGTTATGCTAAACTTGTATCAATTCTTTGGTTTTTTTTATTTGCGGATTGTGGCCGTCATTGCTAAGGCCAATATTTATTGCCCATCCTTAATTGCCCTTGAAAAGATGGTGCAAAGCGATCCTCTTGACTGCTAAGCTATTTCAGAAGGCAGCTAAGAGTCAACTACATTTCTGTGGGTGTGGAGTCACAGACTAGACCAGCTAAGGATGGCAGATTTCCTTCCCTAAAGGACATTGGTGAACCAGATGGGTTTTTAGAGCAATTGGTAGTTTCACAGTCACCATTATTGATACTAGCTTTTTTTCCCAGAATTTGTTTAATTTGTTGAATTTAAATTTCCCAGTTCCCACTGTGGGATTTGAATTAAAGTCTCTGACCACTAGTCCATGCCTCTGGATTACAAGTAACATAGCCACTACGCTACTGTTTCCAACACTTGGAATACTGCACGCAGCTCTGATTACTACGTTATACAAAGGGATATAGAGGCACTGGAGAGGCTGCATAAAGGTTTACATGGATGATATCAGAAATGTGAGGTTTTACCAATCAGGCAGGATGAACAGTCTGTAATTCTGTTTTTGTTTTGAGCAGTCTGGGTCTCTTTTCTCTTGAAATGAGAAGGCTGGGGGTAACTTAATAGAGGTTTTAAAATTATGGAAAGTTTTGATGAAATAGACTTAATGTGTTTCCACTTATGAGGAAAAGCAAAACTAGAATCCATTAATATCAAGAAGACAAATGAGGAATTCAGAAGCAAGTTCCTTACCCACAGAATAGTGAGAATGTGGAACTTGCTACCACAGAAACTGGTTGGGCCGAATTATATGGTTGCATTTAAGAAGAAGCTGGATAAACACATGAGCAAAAAAGAAATAGAAGGCTATGCTGATAGAGTTAGATGAGAAAGGATGCAAGGAGGCTTGAGCATAAAGGCTGGATTGAGCTGATCAGGTTGAATGACTTGCCTCTGCAGTGTACTCTGTCAAATTGTCATAAAAGATCTGTGCTTTATCTTCATGGGTATTGGAGTTGGCCCATTGCTCAAAATCCTTCTTTTTAATCCCGGTTACATGATAATTATGTTATAGGCATTCTGCTGGTTTAAACAAGTTTTTGCTAAATGTGTGGGTGAAGAGGAAGTGTTAATACAGTGAAGACACATATTCCGGTTCCTGTTTATTTTAATCCTCTGGCTGTAGTATTTTGTGGATTGACACCCATGATATTGAGCTTGGATTTCCTCAAGGGGACGGGGGGGGGGTGCGATTTTGCTCTTGCTATATTGTGGAAGGAAAATTCACTTTGATTCTCTTGTCTAGCATTTTACTCTGTTGAGCTTGGATCTGTACCGTTGGGACGGTCTCCACCTGTACCGATCTGGGACCAACGTTCTAGCGAAAAGGGTAAATAGGGTGGTCAACAGGACTTTAAACTAGAAAGTCGGTGGGGAGGGAAGGATATAACTCCAAGAAGTATGACTAATGGGAAACAAAGTAGCAGGTTAGCGTGTGGGAGGGTGGATTCAACTTCATGGAAAATTATGAAAAAACTGAAAAGAAAGGAGAGCGAGCCCAGGAGAGGCTATTAAAGTATCCAGAACACAAAATAGGACAGAGTGTTTGGAAAGGGCTAGGAATCTAACTTCAAGCACATCAGATAAAGGGACAACAATGAGAAAGGGGACGGGAAATACAGGACTGAAGGTGTTGTATCTGAATGCACGCAATATACGAAATAAGGTAAATGAGCTTGTGGCGCAGATTGAAATTGGCAGGTATGATATGGTGGGCATTACGGAGACATGGTTGCATGGGGATCAGGACTGGGAGCTAAATATCCAAGGATATACATCCTATCGACAAGATAGGCAGGTTGGCAGAGGGGGTGGGGTTGCTTTGTTAGTAAGAAATGAAATTAAATCGATAGCAAGAAATGATGTAGGGTCAGATGATGTAGAATCTGTGTGGGTAGAGTTGAGGAACCGCAAAGGTAAAAAAAACCATAATGGGAGTTATGTACAGGCCTCCGAACAGTAGTCAGGATGTGGGGCACAAGATACACCAGGAGATAGAAAAGGCTTGTAAGAAAGGCAAGGTTACAGTGATCATGGGGGATTTCAATATGCAGGTAGACTGGGAAAATCAGGTTGGTAGTGGATCCCAAGAAAAGGAATTTATGGAATGTCTACGAGATGGCTTCTTGGAGCAGCTTGTGGTGGAGCCCATTAGGGAACAGGCAATTCTAGATTTAGTGATGTGTAATGAGGCAGATTTGATAAGAGAGCTTAAGGTGAAGGAACCCTTAGGAGGAAGTGACCGTAATATGTTATAATTTACCCTGCAATTTGAGAGGAAAAAGCTGGAATCCGATGTAACGGTATTACAGTTGAATAAAGGCAACTACAGAGGCATGAGGGAGGAGCTGGCCAGAATTGACTGGGAGATGAGCCTAGCAGGAAAGACAGTGGAACAGCAATGGCAGGAGTTTCTGGGAGTAATTTGGGAGACACAGCAAAAATTCACCCCTAGGAAGAAGAAGCGTACTAAAGGGAGGACGAGGCAACCATGGCTGACAAGGGAAGTCAGGGACAGCATAAAAGCTAAAGAGAAAGCATACAATGCGGCAAAGAGCAGTGAGAAACCAGGGGATTGGGAAGCCTACAAAGACCAACAGAGGACAACTAAAAAAGAAATAAGGAGGGAGAAGATTAAATATGAGGGTAAACTAGCCAGTAATATAAAAAAAGATTGCAAGAGTTTTTTTAGATATATAAAGGGTAAGAGAGAGGCAAAAGTGGACATTGGGTTGCTGGAAAATGACACTGGAGAAGTAGTAGCGGGGAACAAAGAAATGGCGGAGGAACTGAATAGGTACTTTGCGTCAGTCTTCACGATGGAAGACATGAGTGACATCCCCAAAGTTCAAGAGAGTCGGGGGGCAGAGGTGAGTATGGTGGCCATTACCAAGGAGAAGGTGCTAGGAAAACTGAAAGGTCTGAAGGTGGATAAATCACCTGGACCAGATGGATTACACCCCAGAGTTCTGAAGGAGATAGCTGAAGAGATAGTGGAGCCATTAGTGGTGATCTTTCAGGAATCATTGGAGTCAGAGAGCGTCCCAGAGGACTGGAAAATTGCTAATGTAACCCCCCTGTTTAAGAAGTGAGTGAGGCAAAAGACGGGAAATTACAGGCCGATTAGCCTGACCTCGGTCGTTGGTAAGATTTTAGAGTCCGTTATTAAGGATGAGATTTCAGAATACTTGGAAGTGCATGGTAAAATCGGGCAAAGTCAGCATGGTTTCATCAAGGGGAGGTCATGCCTGACAAATCTGTTAGAATTCTTTGAGGAGGTAACGAGTAGGTTAGACAAAGGAGAGCCAATGGATGTTATCTACTTGGACTTCCAGGAGGCCTTTGACAAGGTGCCACACAAGAGGCTGCTCAGTAAGATAAGAGCCCATGGTGTTAGAGGCAAGGTACTAGCATGGATAGAAGATTTGCTGTCTGGCAGGAGGCAGAGAGTGGGGATAAGGGGGTCCTTCTCAGGATGGCGGCCGGTGACTAGTGGAGTTCTGCAGGGGTCAGTGTTGGGACCACAACTTTTCACTTTATATGTTAGTGATCTAGATGAAGGAACTGAGGGCATTCTGGCTAAGTTTGCAGATGATACAGATAGGTGGAGGGACAGATAGTATTGAGGGGGCAGGGAGGCTGCAGAAGGATTTGGACAGGTTAGGAGAATGGGCAAAGAAGTGGCAGATGGAATACAACGTGGGGAAGTGTGAGGCCATGCACTTTGGTAGGAAGAATAGAGGCATAGACTATTTTCTAAATGGGGAGAGAATTCAGAAATCTGGAGCGCAAAGGGACTTGGGAGTCCTAGTCCAGGATTCCCTTAAGGTTAACTTGCAGGTTGAGTCGGTAGTTAGGAAGGCAAATGCAATGTTGGCATTTATTTCAAGAGGACTAGAATATAAAAGCAGGGATGTGCTTCTGAGGCTTTATAAGGCTCTGGTCAGACCACATTTAGAATATTGTGAGCAAGTTTGAGCCCCGTATCTCAGGAAGGATGTGCTGGCCTTGGAGAGGGTCCAGAGGAGGTTCACGAGAACGATCCCAGGAATGAAAGGCTTAACATATGAGGAACATTTGCGGGCTCTGGGTCTATACTCGATGGAGTTTAGAAGGATGAGGGGGGATCTGATTGAAACTTACAGAATACTGAAAGGCCTGGATAGAGTGGATGTGGGGAAGATGTTTCCATTAGTAGGAGAGACTAGGACTCGAGGGCACAGCCTCAGAGTAAAGGGAAGACCTTTTAGAACAGAGATGAGGAGCAACTTCTTTAGCCAGAGAGTGGTGAATCTATGGAATTCATTGCCACAGAAGGCTATGGAGGCCAGGTCATTGAATGTATTTAAGACCGAGATAGATAGGTTCTTGATTGGTAAGGGGATCAAAGGTTACAGGGAGAAGGCGGGAGAATGGGGTTGAGAAACTTATCAGCCATGATTGAATGGCGGAGCAGACTCGATGGGCCGAATGGCCTAATTTCTGCTCCTATGTCTTATGGTCTGTTGCAAAAGTGAGGAGGTGAATACTTCCTATGCATTAGTATGTGTCCCCTCCTTTGTGACTCGATTGTTCAAGAAAGCTGAGAGAGAAGCCAGAAAATAATAGACCTGTTAGTCTAACACCTGTTGTGGGGTAGTTGTTAATCTTTAGAATGATCGACCTAAACGGAGCTGGTGTACTTTGTGACTGCTTTGGTGCCTTTGGAGACAGCGTTTTTGGCCAGTTCCCCTGGCAGCATGAGGCATACAGTGCTCTGGATTTCCCTGGCCGAGATGGTGTGGCGCTTGTTGTAGTGAATAAGGTGCAAAGCCTCAGAGGCGGTGTGCTCGAAAATGTCGACAACGAAGGAATTCATAACACTCATGGCCTTGGATGAGATCCTGGTGGAAGGGTGGACCTGAGTCAGCATCCTGTACACTTAAATGGAATAGCTTTGCTTGTGCGATTTTCTTCACTTCTTAGTGACTTTAGTCTTTTGGAAGGGAAGTGCTAAGGGTCTGCTGCTCTGTCACAGCGGAAGGACTGAGGGAGTGCTGTACTGCTAATGGTTACGTTCAGTTTGAAGGTGTGAAACTTGGGTCTAAAACTAGTGTTTTAAACTTCAATAAAGGCACCGCCCTTCACCACAGCCGCCACCTTAGGCGCTGGAGTCTTTGATTAAGGGCAAAGTGATTGAACACTTCGAGAAATTTGAATTGATTGGAGAGAACCAACATGGATTTGTAAAGAATAGGTCATGTCCAACAAAGCTATTTGAATTTTTTGTGTAATGCAGTAGACAGGGGAATGCTATGAATGTAGTTTATATGGCTTTCCATGAGGTATTCAAAAAGGTTCCACATAGGAGACTAGCTAAAATTAAAGCTCCTAGAATTGAAGGTAAATTATTGACCTGTCTAGGCAATAGAAGAGTGTAGAAATAATGGGAGTATATTTGAATTGGTGTCTCACAAGGATCTGTGCTGTGGTTTCAGCTGTTTGCTTTATTTATTAATGACTTAGATAAGGCAATAGAACAACAACAACTTGTATAAAGTGCCTTTAATGTAATTAAATATCCCAAGGTGCTTCACAGGAGTATTACAAAACAAAATATAACACCAAGGCACAAGATATTACATCAGATGACCAAAAGTTTGGACAAAGAAGTAGGTTCTAAGGAATGTCTTAAAAGAGGAAAGTAGGGTAGAGAGACAGAGAAGTATGGGGGAGGGTTTTCCAGGCCTTAGGGCCTAGGGAACTGAAGGCGTGGTCACAAATGCTGGAGCACGGATACCTGAGAGTTGTGGGGCTGAAGGGCATTACAGAGATGGGGAGGGGCAAGGCCATGGAGGGATCTGAAAACAAGGATGTGAATTTTAAAAGTAAGATGTTGCTTGACCAGGTGCCAGTGTAGTTCACCGAGCACAGGGGTGATAGGTGAACAGGATTTGATGTGAGTTAAGATACTGGCAGCAGAATTTTGGATGATTTAAAGTTTAGAGAGCCATACACAAGAAATAGGAAAAGGAGTTGACCATATGGCTCATCAAGCCTGCTCTGCCATTCAATGCAATCATGGCTGATCTCAGTCTTCAACTCCAATTTTCATGCCTGCTCCCCATATCCCTTCATTTCCTGAAACCAAAAATTGACTATCCCAGCCTTAAATGTATTCAACGATGGAGCGTCCAAAACCCTCTGAGGTAAAGAATTCCAAAGATTCACAACCATTTGAGTGAAATAATTTCCCTGTGAAGTAGTTTCTCCATTTTGGATGAAAAAAGACAGATCTGAGTATATTTAAAATGGTGTAAAGCTAGGAGCTGTGGAGGTCCAAAGAAAGGGGCCCATGTACTCAGATCACTAAAATGTAGTAACCAGATACAAAAAATAATCAAAAATGCCAATGAATTGCTGGCCTTTATAACTAAAGGGCTAGAATAGAGGAGGAAGTATTGCTACAACCAGATAAGCCCCTGGTTGGACCACGTCTGAAGTACCATGTAGATTTCTGGCCACCATACTTCAGAAAGGATGTATTGGCCTCGGAAAAAGTACACCATGTTTTGTAGAATGTTACTAAGGCTCCAAGAGTTAGATTATAAGGTTTATTACATCGACTAAGCTTGCCTACCCTGGAAGATAGGAGGAGGTGATGGCGTAGTAGTATTGTCACTGGACTAGTAATCCAGATACCCAGGGTAATGCTCTGGGGACCTGGGTTTGAATCCCGCCACGGGATGGTGGAATTTGAATTCAATAAAAATCTGGAATTAAAAGTCTAACGAGACAATGAAACCATTGTCGATTGTTGTAAAAACCCATCTGGTTCACTAATGTCCTTTAGGAAATCTGTTCTCCTTACCTGATCTAGCCTACATGTGACTCTAGACCCACAGCAATGTGGTTGACTCTGAAATGGCCGAGCAAGCCACTCAGTTGTAGCAAAAAAGGAATGAAACCGGAAGGGTCACTTGCAATCTCAGCCCCGACCCTGCAAAGTCTTCCTTACCAACATCTGGGGGCTAGTGCCAAAATTGAGAGAGTTGTCTCACAGACTAGTCAAGCAACAGCCTGACATTGTCATTGTCACAAAATCATACCTTACAGATAATGTCCCAGACACCACCATCACCATCCCTGGGTATGTCCTGTCCCACCGGCAGGACAGGCCCAGCAGAGGTGGTGTCACAGTAGTATACAGTTGGGAGGGAGTTGCCCTAGGAGTCGTAAACATTGATTCTGGAACCCATGAAGTCTCCTGCTGATTACCACAGCTGTCCCTCAGCTGATGAATCAGTGCTCCTTCATGTTGAACATCACTTGGAGGAAGCACTGAGGATGGCAAGGGTGCAGAATGTACTCTGGATGGGGAATTTCAATGTCCATCACCAAAAGTGGCTTGGTAGCACCACTACTGACCGAGTTGGTAGAGTCTCAAATGACATAGCTGCTAGACTGGGTCTGTGGTAGGTAGTAAGGGAACCAACAAGAGGGAAAAACATACTTGACCTCATCCTCACCAACCTGCCTACCGCAGATACATCTGCCCATGACAGTATCGGTAGGAGTGACCACCACACATTCATTGTGGAGACGATGAGGATACCCTCCATCGTGCTGTTTGGCACCACCACAGTGCTAAATGGGTTAGATTTTGAACAGATCTAGCAACTCAAGACTGGGCATCCATGGGGTGCTGTGGGCCATCAGCAGCAGCAGAATTGTACTTGAATACAATCTGTAATCTCATGGCCCGGCATATCCTCCACTCTACCATCAAGCCAGGGGATCAACCCTGGTTCAATGAAGAGTGCAGGAGGGCATGCTAGGAGCAGCACCAGGCATACCTAAAAATGAGGTGTCAACCTGGTGAAGCTATAACACAGGACTACTTGCGTGCCAAACAGCATATGCAGCAAGTGATAGACAGAGCTAAGCAAATCCACAACCAACAGATCGGATCTAAGCTCTGCAGCCCTGCCACATCCAGTCGTGAATGGTGGTGGACAATTAAACAACTCACTGGAGGAGGAGGTTCCACAAATATCCCTATCCTCAATGATAGATAAACCCAGCACAGCAGTGCAAAACAGAAGGCTGAAGCATTCACAACAATCTTCATCCAGAAGTGCCGAGTGGATGACCCATCTCGGCCTCCTCTGGAGGTCCCCAGCGTCACAGATGCCAGTCTTCAGCCAATTCAATTCACTCCACGTGATATCAAGAAATGGCTGAAGGCACTAGATACTTCAAAGGCTGTGGGCCCTGACAATATTCCGGCAATAGTACTGAAGACTTGCGCTCCAGAACTTGCCGCGCCCCTAGCCAAGCTGTTCCAGTACAACTACAACACTGGCATGTACCCGACTGTGTGGAAAATTGCCCAGGTATGCCCTGTACACACAAAGCAGGACAAATCCAACCCACCCAATAACCACCCCATCAGTCTGCTCTCGATCATCAGTAAAGTAATGGAAGGGGTCATCAACAGTGCTATCAAGCGGCACCTACTTAGCAATAACCTGCTCACTGACGCCCAGTTTGGGTTCCGCCAGGGCCACTCAGCTCCTGACCTCATTACAGCCTTGGTTCAAACATGGACAAAAGAGCTGAACTCCCAAGGTGAGGTGAGAGTGACTGCCCTTAACATCAAGGCAGCATTTGACTGAGTGTGACGTCAAGGAGCCCTAGCAAAACTGGAGTCAATGGGAATCGGGGGAAAAATCTCCGCTGGCTAGAATCACACCTAGCACAAAGGAAGATGGTTGTGGTTGTTGGATATCAGTCATCTCAGCTCCAGGACATCATTGCAGGAGTTCCTCAGGGTATTGTCCTCGGTCCAACCACCTTCAGCTGCTTCATCAATGACCTTCCTTTCATCATAAGGTCAGAAATGGGGATGCTCGCTGATGATTGCACAATGTTCGCCATTCGCGACTCCTCAGATACTGAAGCAGTCCATATGCAAATGCAGCAAGACTTGGACAATATGCAGGCTTGGGCTGACAAGTGGCAAGTAACGTTTGCGCCACACAAGTGTCAGGCAATGACCATCTCCAACAAGAGAGAATCCAACTATTGCCCCTTGATGTTCAATGGCATTACCATCACTGAATCCCCCACTATCAACATCCTGGGAGTTACCATTGACCTGAAACTGAACTGGACTAGCCATATAAATACTGTGGCTACAAGAGCAGGTCAGAGGCTAGGAATCGTGCAACGAGTAACTCACCGCCTGACTACCCAAAGCCTGTCCACAATCTACAAGGCACAAGCCAGGAGTGTGATGGAATACTCTCCACTTGCCTAGATGAGTGCAGCTCCCACAACATTGAAGAAACTGGACACCACCCAGGACAAAGCAGCTGCTTGATTGGCACCACATCCACAAATTTTCACTCCCTCCACCACCAACGCACAGTAGCCGCAGTGTGTACCATCTACAAGATGCACTGCAGGAATTCACCAAGGCTCCTTAGACAGCACCTTCCGAACCCATCACCACTGCCACTTAGAAGGACAAGGGCAGCAGATCGATGTGAACACCGCCACCTGGAGGTTCCCCTCCAAGTAACTTACCATCCTGACTTGGAAATATATCGCAGTTCCATCACTGTCGCTGGGTCAAAATCCTGGAACTCCCTTCCTAATAGCACTGTGGGTGTACCTAGCCCACATGGACTGCAGCGGTTCAAGAAGGCAGCTCACCACCACCTTCTCAAGGGCAACTAGGGATGGGCAATAAAAATGCTGGCCCGGCCAGCAAAGCTCTCGCACTGTGCGTGAATAAAAAAAAGGTTAAAGGGTGAGTCGATTGAGGATTTTAAGATTTTGAAAGGAATTGATGAAGTACATAGGAATTTTCTGCTGGGATGGTGAGTCCAGAACAGGGGGGACATAACCTTAAGATCAGAGCCACGCTTTTCAGGAGAGAAGTTTGGAAACACCTCTTCATGCAAAGGGTGGTAGATATGTGTAACAACAAAAATAAATAATTGCTAGCTCAGTTAATAATTTAATTCTGAGATTATTTTTTCCTAACTGAGGATATTAAGGAAGAGTGAGTCAAGGCAGTTGAATGGAGTTGGGATATGGGTCAGTGACAATCTTATTGAATGGTGGAACAGACTCAGCATGGGGTCTGGGAGCTGAATGGCTTACTCCTGTTCCTATGTTCCTGACTGGTGAACTGTGGTTATCAGTCTGTGTTATTATCACTCTGCAATGTAGTACACTGGTACACCAATATATGGTGCCATTAGGGCTGGGAATGGGGAGAGGCTAGGTCAATAGACTGTAGTGTAAGGACAAACAGTATAGTATCCTACCTACTGTTCAATCATGTCTCCAGCCCCTAGACCACACATAAAAAGTGTGCCGAGAATGCACAACAGTGGGATGTCATCTGAAAAGGAGGAGGGTGAGATTAGTGCTTCACTCTTGAGGTGAATTATTTCCCAACACCTGCATGCTGAGTTTCAAAGAAGGGTCCCACCCAATACCTCAAACCCATCTTTTTCAGTTGATTGATTGACTTGCTCATTTCCAGCAGATTCTTCTTTTCTTTCACTTACCTGTTTGTAGCTTTTCAGTTATGTGCCCTGTGTTTTTCATACCTAAGGAAGGACATGCATTCCCTAGAGGGAATGTAATGAAGATTCACTAGACTGGTTCCTAGGGGGAGGTGATTATTCAATGAGGAGAGATTGAGTACCCTGGTCCTTTATTCCTGGTGTTTAGAAGGATGAGGTTATCTAATTAAAAAATATATAACATATTGAAGGGGTTTGACAGGGTAGACGCTGAGAAAAAGTTTCCCTGGTCAAAGAATCTAGAACATGGGGTCACAGTCTCAGAATAAAGGGTTGGCCATTTAGAACTGAGAGATTGTGAATTTTTGGAATTCTTTACCCAAGAGAGCTGTTCTTGCTCAGTTGTTGAGTATATTCAGAACAGAGGTTGGTTTTTTGATACTAAGGGAATTAAGAGATATGGCGATAGTGTGGGAAAGTGGAGTTGAGGCAAAAGATCAGTCATGATCTTGTTGAATGGCCAAATGTCCTACTCCAGCGTCTGTTTCTAATATCCATATGGGAAGAGGCATTGAATCTAAAAGAGGCAATAACGAATTGACTTCCCTTGGTAACGTCACAGAGTGGGCCTCAGCTATTTCCAATCTATATTAATGACTTAGACAGGGAGTAATGTATCTAAAGTAGAAACAGAAAATGCTGGAAAAACTCAGCAGGTCTGGCAGCATCTGTGGAGAGAGAAACAGAGTTAATGTTTCGAGACCATATGACTCTTCAGAGCTAAAGAGAAGTAATGTATCTAAGTTTGCCGATGATACAATGCTAGGTAGAAATGTAAGTCGTGAGGAGGAGATAGAGAACCATTGAACCATAGAACACTACAGCACAGAAAACAGGCCATTCGGCCCTTCTAGTCTGTGCCGAAATATTATTCCGCTAGTCCCATTGACCTGCACCTAGTCCATAACCCTCCAGACCTCTCCCATCCATATATATATCCAATTTATTCTTAAAACTTAAGAGTGTACCCGCATTTACCACGTCAGATGGTAGCTCATTCCACACTCCACCACTCTCTGAGTGAAGAAGTTCCCCCTAATGTTCCCCCTAAACCTTTCCCCTTTCACCCTAAAGCCATGTCCTCTCATGTTTATCTCTCCTAATCTAAGTGGAAAGAGCCTACTCGCATTTACTCAGTCTATACCCATCATAATTTTGTAAACTATCAAATCTCCCCTCATTCTTCTACGCTCCAAGGAATAAAGTCCTAATCTGTTTAATCTTTCCCTGTAACTCAACTCCTTAAGACCTGGCAACATCCTAGTAAATCTTCTCTGCACTCTCTCAATCTTACTGATATCCTTCCTGTAGTTAGGCGACCAGAACTGCACACAATACTCCAAAGTTGGCCTCACCAATGTCTTATACAACCTCACCATAACATCCCAACTCCTATACTCAATACTTTGATTTATGAAGGCCAGTATGCCAAAAGCTTTCTTTACA
The DNA here is from genome assembly GCF_964194155.1 of Cetorhinus maximus. Classification (NCBI taxonomy): domain Eukaryota; kingdom Metazoa; phylum Chordata; class Chondrichthyes; order Lamniformes; family Cetorhinidae; genus Cetorhinus; species Cetorhinus maximus. The sequence continues at coordinate 83,557,262 of NC_135893.1, forward strand.
ACCCTGTCTACCTGTGACGCCACTTTCAGGGAATTGTTTATCTGAACTCCCAGATCCCTTTGTTCCTCCGCACCCCTCAGTGCCCTACCATTTACTGTGTATGTCCTACCTTGGTTTGTCCTTCCAAAATTCAACACCTCACATTTTTCCGCATTAAATTCCATCTGCCATTTTCTGGCCCATTTTTCCAGTTGGTCCAGATCCCTCTGCAAGCTTTGAAAGCCTTCCTCGCTGTCCACAACGCCTCCAATCTTAGTGTCATCAGCAAACTTGCTGATCCAATTTACCACATTATAATCCAAATCATTGATATAGACAACAAACAACAATGGTCCCAGCACAGATCCCTGAGGCACATCACTAGTCACAGACCTCCAGTCTGAGAAGCAATCATCCACTACCACTCTCTGTCTTCTCCCACACAGCCAATTTCGAATCCAGTTTACAACCTCTCCATGGATACCAAGTGTCTGAACCTTCTGAACTAACCTCCCATGTGGGACCTTGTCAAAGGTCTTACTAAAGTCCATGTAGACAACATCCACAGCCTTTCCTTCATCTACTTTCTTGGTAACCTCCTCGAAAAACTCTACAAGGTTCATTAAACACAACCTACCACGCACAAAGCCATGCTGACTATCCTTAATCAGCCCTTGGCTGTCCAAATAATTAAATATCCGATCTCTCAGAACACCTTCCAATAATTTACCTACTACTGACGTCAGGCTCACTGGCCTGTAATTACCTGGTTTACTTTTGGAGCCTTTTTTAAACAACGGAACAACATGAGCTACCCTCCAATCGTCCGGCACCTCACCCGTGACTAAGGACACTTTAAATATTTCTGCCAGGGCCCCTGCAATTTCTACACTAGTCTCCCTCAAGGTCCAAGGGAATATCATGTCAGGCCCAGGGGATTTATCTACCTTTATTCGCTGTAAGGCAGCAAGCACCCCCTCCTCTTTAATCTCTATATGTTCCATGACACTACTGCTTGTTTCCCTTCCTTCCTTATACACTATGCCAGTTTCCTGAGAGAGAGGCTGCAAAGACCTATAGACAGGTTAAGGGAATGGGCAACAAGATGGCAGATGAAGTATCATGTAAAGTTTGAGGTCATTCACTTTGGTTATGAGAATAAAAAAGCAGAGTTTTAAAAAGGTGTGAAACTTATAAATGTTGATGTTCAGAGAAACTTGGGCGTGCTTGTACAAGGACCTCAAAGTTAGCATGCAGTTACAGCAAGCAATTAGGAAGGCAAATTGCATGTTGGCCTTTATTGCAAGGGGTTTGGAGTACAGAATTAAAGAAATCTTGCTACAATTGTATAGGGATTTGTTGAGACCACACCTGGAATACTGTGTGTGGTTTTGGTCTCCGTATTTAAGGAAGGCGGTACAGCGATGGCTCACTGGATTGTTTCCTGGGAAGAAAGGGTTGTCCTATGTCCTAGGTCCTATGATGAGAGGCTGAATAAATTGTATAAATAATATACTCTGGAATTTAGAAGAATGAGAGGTGATCGAGAAACATACAAGATTCTGAAGGAGCTTGACAGGGTAGACACTGAGAGGTTGTTTCTGCTGACTGGGCAACATGGAGGGCAGTCGTGGGCTAAGGAGTCGATCATTTAGGACTGAGATGAGAAGAAATTTCTTCTTTCAAACAGTCGTAAATCTTTAGAATTCTCTACCCTGGAGTGTTGTGGATGGCCCATCATTGATTATATTTAAGACCAAGGTAGAGAGTATTTTGGTGTCTCGGAATATAGGGAGTGGATGGGAAAGTGGCATTGAAGCCCTGACCAGCCATGATTGTAATGAATACCGGAGCAGGCTCAACGGGCTGTATGGTCTAATCTTGCTCCTATCTGTGTTCTGATGTTTTGGGCTCCATGCAATAGGAAGGCTATTGACACAACAGAGCGGGTACAGTGTAGATTTTCAAGGATGTTGCCTGGTGCAAGGAAATAGAAATTCAAAGAAAGCTTTAAAAATTGGGATGTTTTGTTGCAGCAGAGGAGATTAACAAGTAATTTGACAGCGGTTTTTAAAATTAAGAATGGATGTGACAGAGTAGATAGAAACAGACTGATTTCAGTGGTTGGGGGATCCATAATGGGAGGATATAGATCCAAGATATCAAACTTGGACAGAAAGCAGGAGAAACATTTTTTTTCTGCACATGGCTGTGAGGCTCTAAAATGCATCACTGGAGTTAGTGGTTGAAGCAGAGAACAGGATTTAACAACACATAAGATAGGTGATTGAAGGAAAATGGCGTAAAGGGATATAGGAATGGGCATGTGGGTTTTAGGATACTACTCATTGTGGAGGAGAAACACCAACACAGGTTGGTTGAGCCTAATTGTCTATTTTTGTTTCGTAATTTCTGTAGATATTTTATATTTGGAAAAGCAGATTGATTGAACATTTGGACAAGAGATTGACATACTTTGAGGAAGCTTGAGCATATACACCATGTAACTTTTTCTTTAAAGTAAATGTAAAACGTTCACATAATAGAAGTATAATAACTTATTATACAGTGCATGTGCTCCAGATTGTGGTACATACACTTGTTGCATAAAGTTAGAAGTCCGTATTAACAGATGTTCTCTGCACCCGCCCCTCACATCTCAAATCCCTGCATTCCAGTTTCTCTCTCTCAGGTCTCAGGTCCGCCTTGGATTAAAATCATAATGATATCAACTGTGACAGCAACCAAATATTATTCCAACATCCTTTTAAAAATTGCTTAATAGCACAAATATAATGTGCATGTAGAAGTATCACATTCAGCCCCTTCCAATCTGCACAAAATAGTACACCACATAAAGCTGATGGCTACCCTAACATCTGATTCTGTTCGTTGCCATGGGAGCTATAATTAGAGTTTTGCGAATGTTAATTCAATAAAATGTGTGCTTTTTTTCAACTTGTACTGCAGTATATTCTCTGAGAAGTAATCAGGATATGTCAAATGTGTCTAAAAGCAGCTGCCAATCTTGCAGTGTAATCATATTTTCCTTGGAAGGTGAGTGTAATTAACCAACAATGTGCACAGGATTTGTATGCCTTCCTGATGTATTGCCAGGAATTAATCAGCCAGTGATATTGCTGAGTAACTTAATTGGACCTAGTTACTCTTAGCTGATCTACCATTTTATGCTTATATTGTGTACACACCTAGGTTCCCAGTGCAATTATTTATGTCTAACACCTTTATTTAATATTCAGTCTGAATTATCCAAAGAGAGTACAGTGTTAACTTTTGCGTGTTAAAAGTACTATATTGCATTATAATTGGTTTTATGAGCTAGATTAAGTCACATGCAAGGTTGTAGTACAACCAATTTACCCAAGGTCAGAACCTCCGTATGATGCAGTAAGGTGTTTGCACTATGACTCAACGAGCAAGTAATGCTGCATTGCAGTAACCTAGCTTTTTGTGGCTTGTTTAAAAAATAGCAGTCTATTGGAATTTGCCAGCAGAGATGAGTGTGGAAATGTGCAGTTGCGTTTTTAAACTGTGGATGTATTTTGATGCTGTGTTCTTGCTGTTTAGCACAATACAGGAATTGTGATGTACCCTTAAAAACGTGGTTTTCCAGTTAAGTGAAGTAATGTTTGGCAACAAGATTGCTGCTAGAGGGCTGTTTGGCCGTGATCCTAGGATTAAAAATATGAGGAAAGAAACAAGAGTGCTGGAAGCACTCAGCACATCTGTCAATGTCTGATGGAAACTGAAAAAGCTAACGTTTTAGGTGAGGAACTTTCGGAATTGAAAATTGAGATGAACATATTATGGTCGACAAAAAAAGGAGTGGAGATCACGCAGAAGAATATTGAGTGAAATTATCTAACATTGTCTCAGTTAAGGCAGTGTGGTTGAAAGGCAGACAGCAACGGCAGGCAATGATATGAGGAAGAGTCAGAATGGGAAGCAACTGCCAGTGGAGTACCATGGGGTGAATGTTGAGGTAGCTGCTTGTAATATTTATAAATAATTTTCAGGATGGAATATTGTCTACGGTGTTTGCAGCTGACACCATAGCTTCCATTTTCCTAGACCTCCCATTGCTTGGCTATTTACGTACCCCTTTGTTTCTTTAATATCTTAATGCTTATTACTTGACTGTGATGATCTGTTAGATCATTTCACTTATTCTTCTGACACCTCCTCATGTATCATCACCCATTTGTGTTAGCTGTGGCTCATTTGGTAGCACGCTACCCGCTGAATCACGAGATTCTGAGTTCAAGTCCCACTCCAGGGCCTGAGTTCAGTACTGAGGCAGCACTGCACTGTCAGGTATCATCTTTTGGATGCGATGTTAAACCGAGGCCCCATCTGCCTGTTTGGGTGGATATAAAAGATCCCATCGTATGATTTCGAAGAAGAGCAGGTAAATTATCTCTATTTATCCCTCAGTCAACATCACAAAAAACAGATTATCTGATCATTATCATGTTGCTGTTTGTTGGAGTTTGCTGAGCACAAATTAACTGCCGTGTTTCCTACAATGCAACAATGATTACACTTCAAAAATACCTCATTGGCTGTTAAGGGCTTTGAGACATCTGGTGGTCATGCAAGATGCAAGTCTGTCTGTCTTTTATTGCTGTCAGCCTTTCAGCCTAAATACAGTCTTTACTAACCAATGTTCTGGATTATCTACACATTGCCTTTATCAACAGAGTAAGTGGGGGAGCCCTTAAATGTTTTTCAATAAATCTCTCAATCTGGAGTTCCTTTCCTCCTACACACTTCTAAGAATTTGAACTCATCATTCAGAAGTGAATAGGCAGTTTATTTGCCAATTTAATTAACTGGTTTCGCCCTTCAATCAAAGTCGAACAACGATTGAGAATAGTAGAACTATTTAGAGCTTTAGAGGAGTGAACCATGGTTGTTTATTCTACAGGTCAATGTCCTGAGAGACTGAAATTATCAGGTTGTTAAAGGTTTTGCAGTTTTTCCAGATCACAAATTCATTGTTATGCCTGGAGGAACTTGTGTCCCCTCAAAAATTTGCAATAAATTTTTATGCAAGAAATCTGAATTTTTTTTGTTTTGTGCTGTTTGTTGGGACTGATAGGATGCACCAAGACATGGACTGCATGTTCACATTACAGCTTGGGCCTAAGGTTCCCAAAGCTTTCCACCGCTGAGGTTTTCCTTGCTTCATGTCTGGGTTTGTTGTGGACTAATTGATAGAGACTGATTGTTATGATTAGTCAACAGCTCCATTATTATTGTATCATGCGATTACCAGGATGGTGGTAGGTAAATTGGATGGGCCTTGATCTTGTTTTGTCTAAAAATTCCTGTGTTCCCGAGGTAGCAGTGAGTTCTCCATGTTGTTGAGATGACGAGGAAAGGCATGTTACGTTCTGTACCAGAATAAAAATTGGAGAGTGAGTAAACTGGACTGCTTCCACTTGTAACTCTGATAAAGGTCTGGGACAGGTTGTTTGCCTTTTCCTCTCTTATTAGGACAGAGAAGCAGTTGAACTGCTCATACTAACAGAAATGATTGTTACATCATCCTGTTTCTTTGCAGCTATCATCTTCCCACAATTTTAACTTGCATTTTGTGTACTTAATATTTGGATAGATCCGCCTAATTTTTTTGGTCGTTAAGACCATTACTTTCATTTTTGCCTAAAATTGTGTTTCACTTGTCTCAGGAAGTAACGGTGCTGAGATTCTACCTAGCATCTGTTTTAGTTACAGGCTTTACTGTTTTGCATCTAAAATTACTTGGCAGCAAAAGGTTAAGGAAATCCAGCACTAAATAACAATTGTCAAACTAGACTGTAGAATTTCCTCATTCTTATGCTGGCCAGAAGCTGTCGGAGAATGTTTGATTGACTAAAATAGTTGTGGAATAATTAAAGCATTAAGTGCAGCCCCGTATTTTTAAAAAGCAGCCACTTGACGGTTAAATGTTTTCACTAAACAGTATTATCTTGATCTGACAGTTCAAACTGATGAGTGCTTTGTCATGGCTTTTTTTAGAAGCTGAGCTCACTGTTCACTATACTCAGTTCTGCTGAAGGGTCATGAGGACTCGAAACGTCGACTCTTTTCTTCTCCGCCGATGCTGCCAGACCTGCTGAGTTCTTCCAGGTAATTCTGTTTAGGTCATTGATTCTAGCACCATCATCCACCAACAGCACACTGTGGGTGCCGTGTGTACTATCATGAAGATAAAATGCAGCCAGCAAACAACTGTTGACATTATGACTGAATTAATTTTAATCTTTAAAATGCTGTTAACTTCCAAATTTCAACATTCAGATAAAAGAATTGCTTCCCCCACAATGCCAGTGTTTTAATGGACCATACATTTGGTATCCTTTAGGAAGAGGGAAGCCCTGCTCAAGATATTTAAAATTATGAATTTGTTGGACAAGGCTAGATGTGGAGTGAATATTCCCACATGTGGAACGAATATTCCCACATGTGAAAGAAGCTAAAAATAGGGACCATAAATACAAGATAGTAACTAATAAATCCAATAGGAAAATGAGAAATTTCTTCACTCAAGTGGTTAGAATGTGAACCCCTCTGCCACAGGAAGGGTTGAGAGAAATAATTTAGATGCTTTCAAAAAGATACCAAACAAGTACATGAGGGAAAAGGGGCTAGAAAGATTGTTGAAAAGCTGAGGTGAGGTAGATGAATTGGGTGGAGAGGCATATGGAGTATCAAGACTAGCACAGACTGGTTGGGCCGAATGGCCTGTTTCTATGCTGTATATTCTAACTCTATGTAAAGTCATCAAGGCTTTGTCAGTAGCACCTCCCAAGTCTGCAACCTCCACCATACAGAAGGACATGGGTAGCAGGTGCACAGGAAGACTATTACCTCCTTGTTTCACATCTCCCTGACTTGTATGTAACTTTGCTGTTCCTTGATCATCGCTTGGTCAAAATCCTGCGACTCACTCCTGAACAGCACTGTAGGAGTACCTTCACCACATGGACTGCAGCGACTCAAGAAGTCCCACCACCACCTTCTCAGGGCAATTAGGGAGGGGCAATAATTGCTGGCCTTGCTAGCAACACCCACAGCCAAAATTTTTTCACAAGGTGATTTGCATTGTATTTTGCTATTGTGCCTTTTGTTCTGCAGACAACTCAGATTGTTGATAATCCCAGGTTCAATATACATTCCATTGTATAACATTTCAAAGTACAACTTTGTTAGCATTCTTTCTTTATGTCTCAGTAGGGTTGACCGACCACAGCTTTTTGTGGGAGAGATAATGCATGTCCTATTGAATTGGGTCAAAATCCATCCAGCTCAGAGCTGCAGAATACCTGTTGTGGTATATGATGTGCCAAATGTACAACATGTACTCATCAAACTCCCATTGGAACCTTCCAGACACCATAAACTCTACTAAAGTTCAAGTTCTTCTGTTTGCTTTTCTAATTTTTATTTTGCACATTTATTCTGTTCTTTTCTCAACTTGCCTTTATTAAAATCAAACTTAATTTCTTCCATTGTCATTGAGACTGTAGGAATGCCGAATTTTAAATGGTCCTGTAAGTAGATGATCAAGATTAGCATACATGGTTTACTATCTCACTCACCCTCAACCTATTTTATGGGCCCTTTTGTTAAGCATCTTAGATGTTCCATCACTAAGATTTTTTTTTATAAATGTGGGGGAAGACAGCACAAGAGATAGAAGAAAAGAGGATATTGTGTAGGAGGAAAGGAACTCCAGATTGAGAGATTTATTAGAAAAACATTTAAGGGCTCCCCCACTTACTCTGTTGATAAAGGCAATGTGTAGCTAATCCAGAACATTGGTTAGTAAAGACTGTATTTAGAAAAGGTAGCAAGGCTGAAAGGCTGACAGCAATAAAAGACAGACAGACTTGCATCTTGCATGAGCACCAGATGTCTCAAAGCCCTTTACAGCCAATGAGGTATTTTTGAAGTGTAATCATTGTTGCATTGTAGGAAACACAGCAGCTAATTTGTGCTCAGCAAACTCCAACAAACAGCAACATGATAATGATCAGATAATGTTTTTTGTGATGTTGACTGAGGGACAAACATTGGCTCGGACACCAGGGAATAACTTACCTGCTCTTCTTCGAAATCATACGATGGGATCTTTTATATCCACCCGAACAGGCAGATGGGGCCTCGGTTTAACATCTCATCCAAAAGATGATACCTGACAGTGCAGTGCTGCCTCAGCACTGAACTCAGGCCCTGGAGTGGGACTTGAACTCAGAACCTTGTGATTCAGAGGATAGCGTGCTACCAAATGAGCCACAGCTAACACAAATGGGTGATGATACATGAGGAGGTGTCAGAAGAATAAGTGAAATGATCTAACAGATCATTACAGTCAAGCAATAGACAGGGGCATTAAGGTATTAAAGAAACAAAGGGGTACGTAAATAGCCAAGCAATGGGAGGTCTAGGAAAATGAAAGCTATGGTGTCAGCTGCAGCCACCTTAGACAATATCAAAAGGCTGGAGGAGGTTAGATGGGATGTCTGAGATCATGATAGGATTTAAACATAATTTAAAATTTGAGTTTGAGGCCTGGGCAAGCACAGTGGTGATGCGCAAGCAGGGTTTGGTGGGGTGTAAAATGCAGAGTTTTGGATGAGTTGAAATTTACAGAGTGTACAGCTTAGGACTTGTGAACATAACTGTAGAACTGGCAAGGGACGAGAGTGGTCTTGGACGTCCAATCCCTCTACACCTCCATCTCCCACCAGGATGGTCTGAGGGCTCTCCGCTTCTTCCTTGAACAGAGGCCCGAACAATCCCCATCCACCACCACCACTCCTCCGTCTGGCTGAACTTGTTTTCTCACTGAACAATTTCTCCTTAAACTCGTCTCACTTCCTCCAAATAAAAGGTGTGGCTGTGGGTACCCGCATGGGCCCCAGTTATGCCTGTCTCTTTATGGGGTATGTGGAACATTCCTTGTTCCAGTCCTACTCAGGCCCCCTCCCACAACTCTTTTTCCAGTACATCGATGACTGTTTTGGTGCTGCTTCATGTTCTTGAACCATATTCTTGTTTCAAAGTAACCATGTTCATGTCTGGACCTGGAAAAATTGATTAATTTTGTTTCCAATTTCCACCCCTCCATCACTTTCACATGGTCCATCACTGGACCTTGAAGTTTAAGCTCTCTGAATCTACAGAAGTAAAGGTGCAAAAGAGATGGCTTCAAGTGATTGTTTTTAAACGTATTGCAAACTGAATTAGCTTTGCTACTTGGAGATGTGCTATCACCATCTTTGGCGGTGTGACCTAGAGGATAATGCACTTAATGTTTAACACCAGTTTGTTTATACTGCATTGAAGGTAATTGTCTGAAATAAAGATCTCTGGATAATGACAGTTGTTCCAGCCTTTGTGATCTGTACACACTGTGTGTTGACTCGTAAACACTCAGGATGATGTAACCTCACCGACACTCATAACTTGGAACATAACTCTCTGAAGCAGCAACCCCATTGCTTCCCTTTATTTTGACAATCCTTAAATCCACGCAAACATTTTGGTTAAAATGGAGCACAGTTGGAATCCTGCCAAACATTTATCTGATTTATGCTGGGCAATAAGCAGCTTTCTAAATGCAGTATATTGATCTGTTGACTGATCAAATTGTTGCCAATAATTCAAAGCATTAGAGTCTTCAGGCAAAAACAAATTTTTAAGGGGAAAATAGTGTTTGTACCATAAATTTACCTGCACCTTCGTTCTGTTGTCATTCATACTTCTGGGGAAAGTGTTTTTCTATATTTCAATATCATCAGCATGCCTGCTGTGTAAATGGGATCTTACATCGCCTTGTTCCAAAGTAACCAGTTTTACTTGGGCAAACATGGCAGCCAATTTGAGACTGGCAAAGTCCCACCAACAGTAAATGGATGTGTAATCTGTTAATTACTGTGTTGAAAGATGGAATGCTGACCAAGACAACAGGAGAAGTTCCTACTCTTTGCAATATTGCCATGGGATGTTTTATATCCACCTGAGTGGGAATCTGGACCCTCATTACTATCTCACCCTGATGATGTGAACGACGTAAATGCAAGTTCTTTTGTTTTCCTTGGGGACTGTGTGTTTCAGGGACCTTGCCTTTAAAAGTACATGAATAGTTCAGGGAGAGGGAAGAAATATTATGACTCTAGAGCACCAGTCATTTTCAAATGTAGAGCAATTAAAAATAGGAAAGAATGAAGTTTATTTGTTACATGTACAGATTCCTGTTGCTCAGGTTAATGTCCTGCATGCCACTTGCCTTCTCCAACTGCCCACGTCTAATGCCCATGCCTAATCCTTAATCCTTTAGATTTCTTCTTGAACTGGGAATGCTGATCCTTCCTATTTGAGTATTCAAGCCATATTCTGGTAGTTAGTGATTAGTCCTCTGTTCAACCTTATGTACATCCTTCTGGATGCTTAAAGCTATAATGGGTGTAAAATGCTAATTTTTGATGTCTTTTGTCCAACAGTGAAAACATGGTTGCACCTTGAAGATCAAATTACGACCTCCCTCACCACAACTCTCAAGAACTGAAACAGAAGAATCAGTGTACACCAGCTATGTCTGACATGCAATGTGGACAGTTCGTGGACTGGGACAAGATGACTGACCTGGAGAAGGTTAGTCCTGTGGTTCCATCTTACATAGATGCCAACTTGCTAAAACAGTACGCCAGACAAGGTTACTGGGCAAAGAGCCACTCTTTAAGAGGCAAAATTTATGAACAAATCATCAAAGCAGTCTCCTGCAGAACTGTGACTCCTGATGCTGAGGTGTACAAGGATATTGTTGGAAAAATCACTGGGAAAAGGAACGCCTCCACGTTACCGCTGCCAGAATTTGTGGATGGCAGTGCTGTACCGAACTATTGTCTGAACGCAGATGGAATTGTTGGAGTTAGGAAGATTGTGTTGTGTATTTCCAATCAGTTTCCAGACATCTCTTTCTGTCCTGTGTTGCCGGCCATTGTCGCACTGCTCATGCACTACAGCACAGACGAGGCAGACTGCTTTGAGAAGGTATGCCGGCTCTTGGCCTGCAACGACCGTACAAAACATTTCATAGACCAAACCTTCCTGGCCTACGAGTCCTCCTGCATGACCTTTGGAGACCTAGCCAACAAATACTGCCAAGGCGCTCACAAACTGATAGTGAGCGCTTCTGAGGATGTGCTTGAGGTTTACTCTGATTGGCTGCGGTGGATGTTTGGAGACCTGCCATTTAACTACGCAGCCCGCGTGTTGGACATTTACTTTGTTGAAGGATTTAAAGTACTGTACAGAGTAGCACTGGCTCTCCTTAAGTTCTTCCGAAAAATCAGAACTAGACAGTCCGAAAAATCTGCCAACATTCGAACTGACATCCAGAGCTTCATCCAAGGCATTGCTGAATACATCCCCGTTGAGAAGCTTTTGGACAAAGCGTTTTCCATCCGCCTGTTCTCCAGGAAGGAGATCCGCTTGCTCCGAGATGCCAATGAAAAAGCACTGAAGCAAAAAGGCATCACTGTAAATCAAAAGAGGTATTTGCTCTGCTCCGTTCAGCACTAAAACATTTTCAGCCTGGAATCTTTGAGAATAAAACAAGCTTTCTGATGTTTAGCTCTTTGCTTAAATGTTTTCTCCCCATCACCTTTTAAATAAAATGTTCTATTATTTGATTTTAAGGGGGGCTGGAAGGGAATTCTATTCTTTATTCATAGCCATTTAGTAAAGATTGACAGATTATTCAAAAATATAATCTTAGAGGTTTTTCATGAAGCTGCAATGCTGTGCAAAGTTCCTCTCCAGAGGAACTGATGAAACCACACCATCAAGGGTGTACAATGACATGGGCTTTCATTTCATGCCTCATTCCGTTTGTTCAATTCTGTTTTCTGCATCACGTTCCCTAGGTTGCATCCAGTAACTGCTTTGTCCCAGGTGTAAATAGGGTAAAGCAGCTTCCTGTGGAGCAAGATAGGCCCTGACACTGAGTTGCCTTCCCTGTGCTTTTCTGATGATATGACCAACAGGCAGCATCTAAATAAGAAATAGGTGGAGCCAAGGAAAGATTCTTAGGGGATACCAGAGCTAATGGTACAGGAGCAGGAATGCAAGTCATTGCAAGTGATACTCTGGCTATGATTAGATATATAAGAATGAGACTGTCTGCCCTTCTGACCCCCTCTCTCCGGGCCTTGCTCTCTCCCTCTCCCTCTGGGTCTGCGCCTCACTCTCCCCAACTTGCTCTGCACCTCGTTGTTCCACTTACTCGCTCTGCGCCTCGCTCCTCCTGTGTGTGTGTCTCTCTGTCTCTGTGCCTCGCATTTCCCCTCCTTTTTAGGACCTTGCTCTTTTCCCCCCCGCCCCCCTGTGTCTTGCTTGCCCCGTCGCTCCCTGGCGCCCTGCTGGCCCCCCCCCCCCCCCCCCAGTGCCTCGCTGGCCCCCTCGCTTGCCCCCTGGCACCTCGTTGGCCTCCTCGCTCGCGCCCCCCCCCCCCCAAGCCTCACCAGCCCCACTGCCCCACCGGCACCTCGCTCACCCTGGAGCCTCAGTCGTCCCTTGGCTCCTCGCTCGCCACCCTCGAGGTCTCCGTGCTTGCCCCCCAGAGCCTCGCTTGTCCTGTCACCCCCCCCCCCCCCCCCCCCCCCACCCACCCAAGTGCTTCTCTTGCCCCGCCGTCCACCCAATGGCGACTGTCTAGTTTAAAAGAATCCCAAGTGATGTATGCTGTATAAAACTCCCCTATGTTCTGTTCCAAACTCGGAGGAACACCCTGTGCTTTGTCAGGGTGACATTTATCTCACTAATGTTCGAACAGTGACTATGCCAAAATGCAAGCGATTTTAAGCTGTGCATCTCTGAATGCTAGGAGATGACTTGAATCTGTCCAGAACCTCAACACATGGTGTTGCTTTCAGCCAGCAAAGTGGTGACTTTATCATCACCAGTCTGGACTAGTTTCATAGCAGATTTTTGGTGGTGGAAAGACAATGTGCTGAGACTTTCACCTTGCTCACTGTGTGTTTTAGCACAGACCGATACGAGATAATGTCTGTCACATAAATTGCTTTGCTTGATGAGCCTTTAAATTTAGCGTCAGCAACTTTGGGTAAGTGAACTGTCACATGTGTGCAGGGGTGTGTATGTGCGTGTTTGTTTGTACACAAATCATACGCAGGCATTTTTTTCTCTCCATGTACGTTGGCTCTGTGCACAGTTAATCAAATGCTGCAATTTAAAGGAGTTTCAGGCACTTGGTGCTGTTGTTAATTGCAATTTGGATTATCAACTAAATAGTTTAAAGCAAATTATGTTCTGACATTTTATTCCTCAAAATAGTATTCAGAGTGTATTTTCCAACTGGTAATAATAGGTCATCTGTCTTTCATTTGAACTATATTCCATTAGCTGGAAATTAGAATAAATGAACTATAGAGATTCCGTCTGCTCTCTTAGATGCACGTAAAAGATCCCATGGTGCTATTTTGATGAACAAGAGGGGATTTCTCCTTGGTGGTGTGGCTAATATTTATTCCTGAAACAATATCACTTTTTTAAAAAAAAAAGTTCTGGTCATTATTGCATTGATGTTTATGGGAGTTTGCTGTGCACAAATTGGCTGCTGTGTTTCCTACATTACAACAAGTGACTACACTCCAAAAATTACTTAATTGGCTGTAAAGCACTTCGGGATGTCCTGAGATTGTGAAAGATGCTGCAGAAATGCAAATCTTTTTTAAAGAACAAGTGACTGAACATTTAACAAAAACAAATGTAATGTGGGACAATGGGAAAAGTGTAGGTCGCAGAGTTGATTAGATCAAGGTTCGTCTATTGGCTGGAAGTGTTCACAACCTCAGTTTTTACATTTACTTAATTCACGTCCCTTTGAATATATTAATTGCGCTGCCCTAATGCAGGCTTACCCAGTGCTCCTAAACGTGATACCTGCCCATGATGTGCTCTTGAGTTCAAACGTTGGTTTCAGTGCTTTGCTCTATCATATGTGGGCAGATAGTAGCAGAGCAGGTGAGAGCCACTGAATCAACGTATTATCCTGTTCACCACATAGTGGCTTACCCTTCTTGTGGTCTGCAGCATGCTTAAAATCCCCCTCCATTTCTGATTCCTGCGACTCTGCTGGCTGAGATACGACCTTAGGGAGAGAGTAAAAGAGAGAGGGTTGGTAAATACACAATCTGGACCTCCAAAACTGCCTTTATCTTTGTCTGTTTGATGGGGTTGAAGCCTGCTTGTGCAGTGACCTAATTGGGGGAGGTGTTGGGAGATATCCTATTCTACCATTTTGAGAGCCAGCAAATTTCTTTTGCCACATGGCAAGATCACCTTGCTGCAATATTTTCCTTCTTCATTCTTTCCCAGTGTGGTTTGGATCCCTTTATTTCTTTCAGAATTTCCTTTGTTAATTTTGGAAAGGAACTGACAACAGTTCACAAGAACATTCCTTTTCTTCTAAGTAGCCTGTTAAACACATGCTGTTCTTTGGCAGGCTAGTTAAAGAATGCAGGCCAGAGTGGGGGTGTAATTGCGAACTTGCCTCAGGTTCATGCTGCATTTTTTTTTCCAAAAGGGACTTGTGGAGGAGGTCCTGCTTTGTGAAGCTGACCTTGGATTCTTTGTAATAATGCACTTCATTGAGTTTTTAACTGATGGTAAAACTGAAGATACACTGTAGCAATAGACTTGCATAATATAAAAATTGAAAGACCTTAGGGTTGTTAAACAGCATTTTTCCCAAACTATCATCCTCTGAAAGCCACAGTGGGATTGTGATGTTTTTCACATCGTCTTGGATCATGATACGAAGCAGAAATTGCTCAAAGTGTAAAAGCAAAATAAAATGATTGAGCAACACCAAAATTAAATATAATTTCCTTTTAAGTATAACTAAATATTGGCTTTTGCTGAGAGTTGTCTGAATAGTTCCATGGGAATCCCTGTCGTGCACAGAGCCAGGGTAGGTGCTGCTTAATTGATTATGATTGATTTAATCGAAAAGAAGTATTCTGCGGATACTGGAAATCTGAAATAAAAACAGAAAATGCTGGAAATAATCAGCAGGTCAGGCTGCATCTGTGGGGAAACAGTTAATGTTTCAAATCAATGACTTTTCATCAGAGTTGGGAACATGGCCTCCTCTACATCGGGGAGACCAAATGCAGATTGGGTGGTTGCTTTGCGGAACACCTCCCTAGTCCGCAAGCATGACCACCCTGAGTTTCCGGCAGCCTGTCATTTTAATTCCCCACCTTGCTCTCACATTGACATCTCTGTCCTTTGCCTGCTTCCCTGTTCCAAGAAAACATAACATAAGTTTGAAGAGCAGCACCTCATGTTTCAATTAGGCACTTATAGCCTTCTGGACTCAACATTGAGTTGAACAATTTTGGGCTGTAAACTCTGTCCCAGTGTTTTGTTTCCTTTGCATGTTTCAGTTTTTCTCCATTTTTTTTGCTTTTAAGACAGTAGCACACCTGCTCCAGGCACATGTTTTGTTTCTTTGTTTCTTTCCCTGCTCCATCACCATTCCCTTTGGCACTGTAAGACTAATTCTTCTGTTATTCGATCTCCCCTGTCTTCCTCCCTATCGCAAACCTTCCTTTGTCCTTGCCTCACCCACTCTGCCCATAACCTATTACATCTCTAACTTTTCCCCATTCTGATGAAAGGTCATCGGTTTGAAACGTTAGCTCCATTTCTTTCTCCACAGATGCTGCCTGACTTAAGTATTTACAGCATTTTCTGCTTTTATTTTGTGATTTTTTGTTTCTTAGCATGTAGCCAGCATTCTTGTGTTTTATCAGTAGAAGCTTGCTCTTTTTCTCTGGGATGTGGGAATTGCACTGATTACTTTCTCTTTTTTGTTCCTTCATCATTATGTCTGTGTTCTTTATGACATCCAAATTTGTTCCTGTTAAACTACGTCCTCAATGTCCGATTTGCAGACAAAGGTAGGCTATAGAAAGAAATTTCTTCACAAAATTTGGGTGGGTTGAAGCACACTTCTGCATTGAGAGGGCAGTTCTATATGCCCCCTTCTGACCTTCCCCACACATAAACACACATCCACTTGTTTCTTGGCAAAGCTTTGCAAAGTAAGTGTTAATGCTTTATTGCAGCAAGAATCCAAATGCATTGCCTAGTGTGGTACTGAGCAATATGGACTGAGAAGTTCCATGTTCAAAAGTTGGCTGGCTAACTTGATCAGCATGGTTGGTAATTAGTTGAGGAGGGGGTCTACAGTTGGCCTCGGTGCTCCTGAGGTAGAAAAAAATGCAAGTTGTTCATAGTCCCCACTTCGGATCCCTATTGACACTTACTGGAAAGTGCACTCATTCACATTGGTCTTTGATGATCAGTGCAAAATTAGTGATACCCTACATATTCCTGTGAAAAGATGTGGGTATGAGGGTTAAATTGGAATGGTAATGCAATGTGGTGCAAGCAGCTAGTCATTTCTAAGTTCCTAGCTGATCTATGTTGTTCTTCTATATTGCAAGTGTGCAAAATCGCCAGTTCCATCACCTGTCACAGGATCACTGCTTCCAAGCTCTTTTTACATTACCAGTGCATCTGAGACAATTCATCATTCTCTCTATAGCATTAACTGGCAGTGTTCTGAACATGACTTTTCCCAGTTCTCACACCTGAAAAAAAATTATGTAAGTGTGACCATTGTATAAGTTCATTCAACCATCTCTTCCTTCTATCCTCCCCACCTAATGCCATGAAAGCCAACATATACCTTATGTCTTGTTAAGATGCCATGGCTTTCAACGTAGTGTGTCTGAACAGTGCATAAGATCATTATGCAGAGAGCACTTCAAGCTGCTGTATTTTCGCAATTGCCCTAGGTACCAGCCATAGACCAGTGGGACCATGTAGATCCAGCCTTGACAAAGGCATTAAGTAAAGCAGTGCCTTGTACATTTTTCTAGTAGCTCCTCATTTGCATCAACAACTCTTGGCTACCTACTGATCTTGAGTCGGCAAAAAGGGAAAAGATATGGTTGAACAAAGCTCAACTGCTTCAGCAAGGGAATTTTTATCAGTGGCACGACCACAGAGTATTGCAAATGTGCAGAGATTTTTGAGGGGGTAAAGGTGGAAAAAAAATGCAGACACAAAGTAAAAATCAAAACTTAAGAGAGTGCGAGTGATAGTATACATTGGGAAAGAGTAATAATAGGCAAGTACTATGTAGGATACATTGTAGAAGGGTAATAATAGCTAGTACTGTTGATATGAGGGGGCTGCGTTGTGCCAAGTGTAGTACTAGGTCAATGTTGTTGACAGGGTAACATGTTGCACAGGAGAGTAATAATAGACAAGTATTATTTGCGGTCTTTTATTTCTCCTCTTCCATTTGCCGAGAGCTGAAAGAGCACATGTGTCAGCCACTGCTGTAAAGGTCCCTTCTAGAGGCAGCATAGCAGTATAGCACTGAGGTAAGAATGTCAAAATGGCATTAAATTTTAAACTCGTTGCAGTGAAACAGGGCATATAATTTAAGTAGGATGTAGGGAATCAGTTTATGTATTTGACCCAGTACAGTTGCAGGTCATTTGGCTTGATGTAATTGATGGCAGAGGCTGTTTTTTCTTAATTAAACATTAAAACCATGTTTATACTCTTCTAGTTATCTTTGTAAAATGTGGAGTTTGAACAAATGGCCTGTTCTGTCAGCTTTTTAAAAAAATACAGTTTAATTGCTCTTCCAATAGTTGTACATTCGAGAAATCAACACAGGAGTGGTATTCCAAACAAAGTTATTATTAAAGGGACCTAACCCTTAAAGGCATAGTTCTTCATTTTTTTTTGTACAGGTACATAAAATCTGCAACAGTTTGGATTTTCAACAGAATTTTCGATTGGGTGTTCCAACTTCTGTGCCTGTACATTGGTGCTGTGGCTTGTTTTTTGGGTTTGTCTTGTCGACTCATAGATGTTTACCACACAGAAGGAGGCCATTTGGCCCATCGTGTCCTTGCCGGTCAACAAAGATCAGACAACACTAATACCATTTTCCAGCGCTTGGCCCATAACCCCAGAGGCTATGGCAAGTGAATATCTAAATACTTCTTAAATGCTGTGAGAGTTTCTGACCCAACCCACCCTTTCAGGCAGTGAGTTCCAGACTCCCACCACTCTGGGTGAAAACATTTCTCCTCAACTCCCCTCTTAGACTTCTATCTCTTACCTTAACTCTATGCCCCTTGGTTATTGATCCCTCTACTAATGGGAAAAAGTACCTTCCTATCCACCCTATCTATGCTCCACATAATCTTATACACCTCTATCAGGTCCCCTCTAAACCTTCGCTGCTCCAAGGAAAACAACCCCAGCCTATCCAATCTTTCCTCATAGCTCAGACCCTCTAGCCCAGGCAGCATCCTGGTAAATCTCCTCTGCACCCTCTTCAGTGCAATCACATCCTTCCTATAATGTGGTGACCAGAACTGCACACAATACTCCTGTTGTGGCCTAACCAGCATTTTATACAGTTCCAGCATAACCTCCCTGCTCTTGTATTCTATGCCTCGGCTAATAAAGGCAAGTATCCCATATGCCATCTTAACCACCTTATCTACCTGCCCTGCTACCCTCAGGGATCTGTGGATATGCACACCAAGGTCCCTCTGATCCTCAGTGCTTTCCAGGGTCCTACCGTACATAGTGTAATCCTTCATATTGTTAGCCTTCATAGTGTTAGCCTTCTCCAAGTGCATTACCTCATACTTCACCGGGTTGAATTCTATTTGCCACTGCTCTGCCCACCTGACCAGTCCTGCAGTTTACAGCTATCCTCCTCACTATTTACCACCCTACCAATTTTCATGTCATCCGCGAACTTCTTGATCATACCCCCTACGTTTAAGTCCAAATAATTTGTGTACACCACAAACAGCAGGGGCCCCAGCACCAAGCCCTGCAGAACCCCACTGGAAACAGACTTCCAGTCACCGAAACATCTCTCTGCCATCACCCTCTGCTTCCTGCCTCTCAGCCAATTTTGGATCCAATGTGCCACTTTTCCTTGGGTCCCACGGGCTCTTACTTTCTTGACCAGTTTGCCATGAGGGACCTTATCAAAAGCCTTGCTAAAGTCCATGTAGATCACATCAAATGCATTACCCTCATCAACACTCAAGGTTACACTGCTCAAAAAATGCAATCAAATTCGTCAAACTTGAACTCCTTAATAAATCCATGCTGACTATCCCTGATTAATCCGTGTCTCTCCAAGTGCAGATATATTCTGTCCCTCAGAATTCTTTCTAGTAACTTTCCCACCACCAAGGTTAGACTGGCCTGTAATTTCCTGGTCTATCCCTTCCTCCCTTTTTTAATAATGGGACAACATTAGCAGTCCTCTGGCACCTCACCTGTGGCCAGAGAGGATTTGAAAATTACTGCTGGGGCTCGTTATATCTCTTCCCTTGCCTTCCTCAACACCCTGGGATATATCTCATCCGGGCCTGCAGATTTATACCTGCTAGTACTTCCTCTCTCTCTGTTAATTTCCTCCAATATTTCACCGTTCTCCACACTGATGTCTATATCTGTGTTGTCCTTTTCCATTGTGAAGACTGACGCAAAGTATTCATCAAGGACTGTATCCACATCTTCCAGATCCACACACACATTACCTCTAGGGTCCCTAATTGGCCCTACTCTTTCCCTAGTTATTCTCTTGCTCTTTACATATTTAAAAAACCTCTTTGGGTTTTCCTTTATTCTACCCACCAATGCTTTCTCACCCACTCTCTTAACTTTCCTAATTTCCTTTTTAAGCTTCCCCTGCACTTTTTATACTCCTGTAGGGACTCTGCCGTTTTGAGCCCTCGGTTTCTGCCTTAAGCATCTCTTTTCTTCTTAATCCTAACCTTTATGTCCCTTGACATCCAGGGTTCTCCAGACTTAGTCCCTCCCTTTGTGTTTATAGGAACATATTTGCCCTGTACTCTCGCTATTTCCTCCTTGAATGCCTCCCATTGCTCTGACAGTTTTATCTGCAAATAGCTGCTCCCAGTCCACTTGAGCCAAATCATATCTCATCTTAGTAAAATTAGCCTTTCCCCAGTTTAGAACTTTTATTCCTGGCCCAATCTTATCTTTTTCCATAACTATCCTAAATCTAACTGAGTTATGTTCACCATCTCCAAAATGCTCCTTTCCTAATACGTCTTCCACCTGCCCGGGTTCATTTCCGAATATTAGGTCCAGAACTGCCTTGTTGGGCTTTCTTCATACTGGCTAAAAAAAGTTCTCCTGGATGCAACTTAAGAATTTTGTTTCCTCCCTACCTTGTACACTAAAACTAGCCCAGTTAATATTTAGGTAGTTAAAATCTCCTACTATTACTGTCTTATTATTCTTACATTTCTCTCAAATTTGATTACATATCTGATCCTCTATCTCTCCCTAACTGTTTGGGGGCCTATAGTACACAACCAACAGTGTGTTTGCCCCTTTAGTGTTTTTTTACTTCTATCCATGTGGCCTCATTTGATGATCTTTCCCCAAGATATCATCCCTCCTCACTGCTATAATTGATTCCTTGATCAATATTGTGACTCCCCCTCCTCTTCTATCCCCCTCTCTACCTTGTCTGAATACCCTATAACCAAGCTGCCAATCCTGCTCTTTTAGCCAAATCTCGGTCATAGCTATGATATCATACTCCCATGTGCCTATCTGACCCTCAACTCATCTATCTTATTCCTCGGGCTCCTTGCATTAAAATATATTCCATTTAGCCTTGCTAAACTCACTTGTTTCTTATCTAGACTCTGTTTCCTCTGCCTTCCAGACTCACTCACTAACGTTTTAACTTCTAATTCCATCTCAGCTTCTCTCCCCTCTGAACTACTTTTCAGGAACCCACCCCCCCTGCCAATTTAGTTTAAATCCCCCTCAACGGCATTAGCAAACCTCCCCGTGAGGATGTTGGTTCCGTTCCTGTTCAGATGTAACCTGTCCAATTTGTACTGGTTGCCACCTCCCCGAGAAAAGGTCCCAATGCCCCAGGAATCTAAAGCCCTCTCTCCTGTACCATCTCTTCCGACACGCATTCATCTGTTCTATCCCTCTGCTCCTATATTCACTACTACATGGCACTGGAAGTAATCCGGTTAGATTACTACCTTTGAAGTCCTGCTTTTCAATTTCCTACCTAACTCCCTAAAGTCTGCTTGCAGGACCTCATTTCTGTTTCTTCCTATGTCATTGGTCCCAACATGGACCACGACCTCTGGCTGTTCACCCTCCCCCTTCAGAATGCCCTGCAGCCATTCCGTGGCATCCTTGACCCTGGCACCCGGGAGACAACATAGCATCCTGGAGTCACACCTATGGCTGCAGAAGCACCTGTTTACTCCCCTCACTAACAAATCCCCTACCATAATGCCCTTCCACACTTCTCCGCCTCTTCCACCACCCCCCCCCCACCCCAACACACACACAGTGGCATGGCCTTGGCTCTGGTTGGCCTCCACAGAGAAACCGTCACTTCACCATTTTCCAAGGCCGAAAAACCAGTTTGCGAGTGAGATGCACTCGGGGGATTCCCTCACTACCTGCCTGAACCCCTTCTTCTGCCTGGTGGTCACCCATTCCTTCTCTGCTTGTGCTTCCTTAAGCTGTGGGGTGACCATGTCCTGAAATGTGCTATCCATGAACCTCTCAGCCTCATGAATGCACCGTAGTGCACCCCCCAGCTGCCGCTCAAGCTCCAAAACCCGGAGCTCGAGTTGCTCCAGTCAGAGGCACCTCCTGCACACATGGTCATCCAAACCATCAGGAGCGTCTAGGATTTCCCACATAGCGCAAGACGTGCAAATCACGGAACTGAGATCCCCAGACATATCTTAACTAAATAGAATATGGACCCTTACTTTTATTTTACCCATACTCCTACTTTAGTCTCGCTGTTTTAACCTCTCTCTCCCGAAGTCTTGTTGTTTTAACCTCGATCTCCCGAAGTCTTGCTGTTTTAACCCCTCTCTCCCCCGAAGTCAAACTGTAGTCCCTGCAGCTCTCCCCGCCCTTTTCAAACTGAAGTCTCTGCCGCTCCCCCCGCCCTTTTCAAACTGAAGTCTCTGCCGCTCCCCCCGCCCTTTTCAAACTAAAGTCTCTGCCGCTCTCCCCACCCTTTTCAAACTAAAGTCTCTGCCGCTCTCCCCACCCTTTTCAAACTGAAGTCCCCGCCGCTCTCCCCGCCCTTTTCAAACACTGAGTGCCATGTGACCTTAACCGTTTTACTCATTTAAAATGTAATTATGATTCTGGTGACCCCGGACTGTTCCCCATTTTCTTTTAATATCATAACTGAAAGACAGTGTAAGTTCTGATCCACTCTTTAATTTGTATTTTCCTGACCTTTCTGTGGATTTCTTGCAGACACAATGTTCATCTAGCAGTCAATGTGGAAAACTTCAAATCTAATATTGTCAGCGCAAAGGAGATGAGAGAGATTTGGTCCTGGATCCCAGAACGATTTGCCCTTTGCCAACCACTGTTGATTTTCACTACTATGGACCACGGTTATAGCCTGAACAGGTAAAATATAAGAAGGAAACATTCCGCAGGTCAGGCAGCATCTGTGGAGAGAAACAAAGTTAATCTTTCAAGTCAATGACCTTTCATCAGGACTGAAAACTGGTTTAAACACAGCCGTGTCCAAGGATTTAAATGTGTTACTTTTGTTTCAGATTTTATGCTCACTGTGAGGGCTACGAACCAACTATCATTCTCATCAAAACGACAGAGGCTGAGGTAGGTTGCGCATTTACACAATTGGAAAACACTTTTGGGGTTGTAATTGGATGCACAATTGTTTCATTTTTGAATTGCAGAAAGCAATAGCTACATTGGGGGTGGCAGAGAAATACAAACAGGAGAAAGGAAAAGTTTGCACAGCAGGGGAGAACTATTTTAGGGACAAGTTTTTAATTGTTGTAACTTTGCTCCAGGTGTTTGACTATTTACAGTTGCCATGAGCGATCTTCTATACAATGACAGTGGACATGAGAGTCTTAATGAGGCAAACCCAAGAAGAACCTGTAAGAGCCTATTCAAGACCAATATTGGCAGGGATGGCCACGTCCGAAAGCAGGTCATGAAACTTGTACTGCCTGAAACTGTCACCATGTCCTTATTTCAACAGGTTTGTGGCGCGTACCTTTCAACGGATTGGAGAGAACGAAGGCGAGGAGGAAGCAAGCTGAGTTATTTTGGCACAGGGGAATGTTTTGTGTTTAAGGTACTGTTGATGGATTCTTTTGACTAATATTGCATTGTCTCTGACTGTTTTACTACTGAAAGGCCAGAAATTTATGCTGACCTACCTTTGGCACATTAATGGCACAGTGACAAACAGCAAGTGTTCATTGAAGGAGAACTGTAGAGAAATTGGTTTTATAATGTAGTCTGTGTACCCGTGCTCTGGAAATGACCTGTTTCTAAAGAACAGACTGTTTCCCTGGCGGTATTTCCTCTCTCTAATTACTCAGCTGCTGAATGCTAGTTATTATTGGTGGGCTTATCTAATTTTTGCAATTGCTTTTTGGTCAAAATACTGTACAGTTTTTCTGATATTCATAACCACGGGCTAGCCCAGCATCTGAGAGTGAGAAGTGTTTTCTCCCCAGATGGTGCCATCACTCAAATTATAGCAGCTGCTGTTAAATTTCAGGTTGTCACCTTTAAAGTTCTGGCCTAATCTAGTGATTGGTGTTAGACTTTGGCAATGCTTTTCTACAGGTGATCCACTGGCATGTGTTTTACATGTCCTCTACTCTGCTGTAGAAAATGGAATTGAGATTTGACCAAAAACATCTTTCATTGATTAAGTTGCTTTCTACAAAAGAATAGTTTTGGAAGGCGAAGGGCAGGAAGTAGTGATAACATAAAAGACAACATGTTGCTGTAACCTAAATTAGTATGGCATTGCAATACCTGTTGTGATTATATCCAAGAGCATTACACAAGGGAATGTTTTTGTAATTTCTGCACATGGCAATAGTGCCTACAATTCAAAATAATTCATTGGCTGTGAAGCGCTAATTGAGATGCTGAGGACTTGTAAAGCTAACTACAGTTTGTTCTTTAATTAGAATGCCAAAATTCAACTCTCAATCAAATTTTGTGCACAGCAAATTAGCACAGTTAGTCTTTTCCTACTCAAGTATTAAAGTCATTAGAGAACTGGAGAAAAAATTATTTAAACTTGTTCTTGAAACTTCACCACAACTGTGAGTTTATTTTGCCAGTCTTTGAAGCTTTGCTCAAGTAACATGGCATGCTTGTGCCTTAGCCCTTTCCAAATATCCCATAGCCATGGCTAAATGCTGTTTAGGAGATTGCACCTCGTATCTGAATTGTAAGCTGTTTTGATTTTTGTTATTTGTAGCTCCAGCCTGAAATGGAACGATATGAATGGATTATCATTAAACATCCAGAGAGGGAAGCTTCTAAAAGTCTTCTCGACACTTGCTCAGAGTCACCTCAGCAGGCTGGTACCATGGATACAGAGTCCCCGCAGGAGCAGAACTTGCTTAATTCATCGGAAGAACCCTCAGACAGATTATCACCCTTCCTTGCCACACGTCACTTCAACTTGACTTCAAAAGCTACTTCGATGTTCATGGCTGGAAGTGCAGAATCCATTATAGTTGGTGAGTAAAATCATGTATATATCTATTATATCTAAGGTATATAATATATGTGTGTATATATTGGCAGGATACTGCGGATAACTCCCCTGCTCCATTTTTGAAGTAGTGGCATGGGAACCTTTATGTCCACTTGAGAGAGCAGACGGAGCCTTGGTTTAATGTATCATCCAAAAAATGGCACCTCCAATAGTGCAGCACTCCCTCAGTACTGCACTGGAGCGCTAGCCTTGATTTTTGTGCTCAAGCCCTTGGGGTGGTACTTGAACCCACAGCCTTCTGACTCTGAGGTGAGAATGGTATCAACTGAACCACGGTTGACACCAGTTGAGAGATGAGGAAATGAGAATAAAGTCAGTGACCTCGCACTTGATGTGACCCCCAAAGGATATTTTTATGCAAAGGATTGTCAGCAACTGGAATGTCCTGTTGGAGGTGGTAATTCTTACCAAGTGCATGAAATGACACCATTTCCTCCTCTTTAGAACTCCACCTGCCCCCCACCCCCCATACCAAAAAACGCTCTCCTCTTTACATTGGTAAAGCAAGATGCCTGTTAGGTTTGACTTTGTAAACTAATAAGTAAAGCAGAACTATGGTGTTGCTTTTACCTTTCCACCAGGTGGAGGCAGCTGCCCAGCATTGTACATCGATGGGAACCTGAACCACGGCACGACAGGACGCTCCAGCACCTTTGACAATCTTCCTTTGTGCTCAGAAACTTTCCAGATTAGTGTACTGGAAGTATGGAGCTTCCAGGACATCATGCCTAATTGAAGATGTTGTTCTGTCTCGAGGTGCCTCTTCAATTACCATTCCCTTTTGGTCAGGTTTGATGTCTGCTCAGTGAACAGGATTCCTGCGAAGGTGGGACTCCTTGTTTCTGTTAGTACAGTATTATTTTTACCTTTGACCACCAGGGAGTAGGAAAATTAAATGACCCTTGGAGAGGAAGCAGCAACCAGATCTGCTATTATTATATCATGTTTATGTTTTTGACTTAAGTTCTATTAATCGTGAACTTAGCTGTAGCAAATGTTTCAGCCATTTGGATCCAACACTGACCCCTTCAGACAGGATGCTATATTGTGCTATGAAATAGCTCTGTATTTCAATTTTCACTGAGATAGTCTGTGTTTCTAATACATTTTTTTTATAAAAATGCTTGAATACACTTATCATGTTACAATGGAAAATTAGGTTCCCTTGTGACTCTACATACCATCAGATTATAACACCTAGCTTTGGCACTAATGATCCCAACGTCTGTTGCAGTGAAGTCTGCATTGTAGTGAAGACAAAACTTAGTTCATATAGTTGGAATAATGCTGCTGTTTGGAGGGAGCTGACTGACCAAAAAAAGGAGATTCATTTATGTCAGAAGAAGAGTTTGTGTTAATCTCATTGGCTTAGCACTGTGTACAGACTGTTGCACAGCTCCCAGATACTGTTTTATTTCAAATATTTCAGTATTGCTTTGTGTTGCTCTTTTCAAGCAAAATGAAATTGGCAGCTCTGACATCTCATCTTTCTCTTAAAGCCTCCCTTTTTCATTCAGGCATAGACTGTCTGAGGAGGCCAGCAGTTTGACAGATCTTTGCATGCTTCAAACTGAACTTGTTCTCTCACATCACCAGTTACGCCCTCAGTCAGCTTGGTCAACTTCCAAATTCCGGGTGGATGTAGAGATTCCATTTCAAGGAACCAGGCATCAATCTGGTTAATTTTAGCTGTTGGGTTGGCTGGGATCAGCTAATTTATCAGTGGCTAGGGAAGAAAGCTGATATCTCTGGCCTGTGTGGCCGAGCTACTGACTCAGGGACCCTGGCATTGTATATCTTTAACATAATTTTTTAAAATGCTAAATGTAGTGGAATTGCAGAGTGTGCACAACAATCAAGGATTTTTTTTTTTGCAGTATTCTAGAAGTATTTTTTTTTTAAGTATCAAATATAGTCTTCAGTGTTAATACTAATCTCTCGGGAGCAGCTGCTTGTTTGTTTACATGCAGTAGGCACAGCGTATCCTTGCATCCTATGCCTTCATATCTCGGCCATGAAAGGTCCATGTTAGTTTGGAAACTTGCTGCACCCAGGCCAGGTGGAACAAAGTGTAAGCTGCACCTTCAAGTACGTATAAATCTTTTATTGCTCTTGGGATACTAAATGTTCTCGGCACACAGATATACTTTCAGCTAACTTCTTGAAGGAGACTGAGAGTTTTACTGATTCTTAAAAGACATCAGTTCAGGATGAAGTTTACATTTATAAATTGTTTTTTCTCTTTGCAGTTTAAGAATTCCATTACCCTCCCCCAGCCCTGCCAGTTCTAGAAAATGAATCAAGATGTCACCCTATAACACATTAGCAGTTAGAAACCACTGGCCATGAATTTACTATTTAAGGACATTGTGCTTGTGGGAAATTATCTTGTCCACTAAGAGTCAGTCTGTTCACAATAAACTGACTCCAGTAAAACATTAGTTAGAGGAATGTTCTCCATACATATTCACAGGTGTGAACTAATATTGATAGTGTGATTTCAGGGCCGTGTGTTTCCGTCTCTTATTGGCGAGTGATTTGCTTCGCGGGGCTCGTCGTCAGATTACAGGCCATGCAAAACTGATCTGTGGAGCTCACTTGGTCACTCGGAGCTCTCTGGACAAAATATTGGATATCCAGCTCCAGTGAGCATCTTCAAACTTGCCCCTTCAGAACCGTATTCATAGAAATAGTCAAGATTGAACAAAAATAATGATGCAATAACTAAACCTGTACTGACTGATACAGTCAAATGGCTGAAAATGTCAAAAAGCAATGAAAGTGATAAATGATTGAGGCTTCATTATGGACCGACTCACGCTTCAATATGTGAAGTAACTTAAGTCTGATCCAGTGGAGAGAACAGCGGCTTGCTGTGGTCATTGGGCAGGGAATGTACAGACCTCTACACAACCATTGGTTTGTTGAGGCTTTGGGCCAGCACTGCAGAAACTGTGGTTTCTATTCACAGTGCTAAGCCAGTGGTCTCCAGACTAATGTCCTCCCATCACCAGTTTTTTTTGGGTTATCTGAAGTTAATGGAGTATTGGGTTCATATTTCAGAGCTTAAATTTTACCTTGTAGATTGCAAATGAATTGGTGGTGTTTTTGTTTTGCTCAGGGTTTTACATTGAACAGTGAAATAATTGCAGAGTCTCAAGTTGAGCTCCTGAATCTTCAGAGCTCTAGCATAGTGCAATTGATGCCTACCTTAGGAAAGGGTTTATTTTGTTTTGTGTAAGTGTGCAATATTTTTAAGGTCAGTGAACCATATCTTTAGAAACTTGATGTAAGGAAGCTGAAACCATGTGTTAGTGTGGGATGTTTGCTAAGTATTTGTGTCCAAGCCACTCGGCTGCCAGAAGAATGCCGGAAGTGGGAGCACAGCATGTGTCTGGGGTAAATGGGGACAACAGTTAGTTCACTTTTGCTATCAAGCCATTGTAAGTATCTATTTGTTACTGTGATGTGCAATGCAACTTTGTGTTTGTGGGTCATTCTGATTTAGCACTATTGTGAAAGTGGTCTCTAAGGTTGAAGAAAGTGCATTGTATTGTGCACATGCTGCATGTAATGCTAGATTCATATTGTTTTAATTATGTGAAACTGTGTAATTTGTGAAAAGCCAGTTACCAAAAGTTTAGTTTTGTATTGAGGTGCTGAAACTTTTAGCAGTCAGCAGTGCTGTCACGTTATCGAAGGACTATTGACTCATGCCACATGGAACATGTGCTATTGATGCTATGGAATATTAACATACAGCTGTGGCACTCACCTTTTCCTGGGGCTCCCGATCTGCAATGTCCTAAGCTCCGTCCACACTGTAACAGCGTCAAGCTGGTTCAGCTGTTGGCAGAGTATGGCAATAACATCACAGCGTCAACTGTTGTTGGACGCACCATGCTGAAGCTTACTATATGCCAATGCAAGGAACCCAGGTGTGGAGCAGTGGGTAGGGGCGTCTTCATTAATGGAGCCCCCTTATACAGCAGGTGCAATAGCACATGCTGGTCACTTCTGGGTGGCCCACACTCCAAGCGCAAGTAAAACTGGCTTGATCAGCGATGGCATAACCTGCTGTCCCAGCCAACTACAGAAACCAAAAGGCCTAGCTAGAAATGGATTATATCTGTGTTTATTTTGAAAGAATGTGATTAACCATGTATTTCTTCTACATGTACTTATTGTATCACTTTAAGATGAAATCTGTGAATGCCCCATATATATTTCAAACCAGGTCTGTGTTTTTGTTTCTTGTAATTTGTTTGTTGACTTGTGTTCTGATTCCTAAGTGTAAGAGCTATGTACAGTGATAGAGTAAAGTTACTTCCTGGTGCATTGTGGTATGCAAAACACTATAATGTCGCAATTGGGCTTTATTCAGATGCTATTGCAGCTGGGCTGGAAGCAATCTTGTGGCAAGGTGACCTGCAGCAACCTTCAAAATGTCATTGAGAAGCTGATTTACAAGCTGAAATGAAATGCATATCCGGTGTCCTGTTTACATGTGTCATTATGTGGGTGGATGGAGTGCCTCTTCAGTTTATCAGATTCTGAAAATCTTGACTGCGTGCACTCATTTAGCAGTGGCCAGCAAGCATTGGGAGACACCATGTTTCCAGGTGACAGTGTGAGCAGGAGGGCATTGAAGAGTTTGCCAGAGCTTAGTGAAGGCAGCTTGGGCCACAGCACTGCCAGGTCAAGGCAGTTTCAAACTGATCTTCAGGAAATTTGTCAAATGTCAAATTTATGCATTGTCACCACCACTAGCTGTGTATCACTACCACTACCACTAGCTGTGCTCTGCTGAGGAAACCCATCAATGTACCTGACCAGTTAGTGTCATGGGCCCTAGTAAAAATGGCTTGTGTATAGAATAGGTTACATACTTAAAAGAGCAAACCTGTTGTACAACATTGCTGAAGTTGACTGCAATAAAGTGCGCACAATTTTAAATGTGGCTACAACATGAAGTGACTTGAGTATTTACTGTTGCAGTCTGCCTCCTCCTTCTGTGAGACTAATGTTTAGTGTTGTGAATGGATACATTCGCTTAGACATGCATCTGAAGACTGAACATTTGAGCGAGGTTGTGGATGGAGCTGGTGCCTGTGAAATTCTAGCTCTGGAAGTGGCCCCACATTTAGTGGAGGTGAATGGAGTGAAACAAGGTTTTGTTTTGCAGCGGTTTCCTGTAGAAGTGTACCTACTAGTGTTAGGGATGTGGTATGGAAATGCTGTCCAGCATTGGCAGAGGCTCTTGTACGACATTTCTACTGTTCTGGTTCCGTCCAGAGGTTCTGCAGCACCACCCAGTGGTCCTTTATTGTTACAAGCACTTCTGTTCTTTACAAGTGACAGTAAGAATTAAGGAACAGGACTGGGCCATTTGGTCCTATGAGCCTGCTTCACTATTCAATATGATCACGGTTGATCTACTTAAATTTCACCTCCCTGCACTATCCCCATATCCCTTAATTCTCTTAGTATCTAAAAATCAATCTCTGTCTTGAATTTATACTCTGAGCATCTTTAAGTTTCAGGGATAGAGAATTCCAAAGATCCACAGCTCTTTGAATGAAGGTGTTTCTCCTCATTTTAAATAGCCAACCTCTTATTCTGAGATTGTGACCCCCTAGACCTTGGCCAGGGGGACAAACATCCTCCCAGCATCTATCCTATCAAGATCCTTAAGTATTTTATATGTTTCAATGAAATCACGTTTCATTATAGGGAATATAAGCCTGGTCTAGTTGATCTCTCAACGTCGGACAATCCCCCCACCCCAAGATTCAGTCTAGTGTATTTTCACTGCACCTTCTCCGAGGCAAGTACACCCTTCCCTATGAAAGGAGACCAGTAACCTCCACAATGGCTGGCATCATAATGGGAGTAGGGGCAGGGGTTTTTATCCTTGCTGTTATACAGGTTTTGTCTTTGTGATCTCACCAAGGCCTTATACAATTACAGTGAGACTCCTTCACTCTTGTACTCCAATGCCTTGGTAATAAAGGCTAATATACCATTTGCTTTCCTAATTGCTTGCTGAACCTGCATGTTAACTTTCTGTGATTTGTTTAAAATGACACTAAGATCCCTCTGAGTGCCAGCTTTTTCCAGTCTCTCAGCATTTAAGAAATGTTCTGCTTTTCTGTTTTTACTCCCAAAGTGGATAACTTCACACTTGCGCACATTATATTCAACCTGTCATGTTCTTGCACACACACTTAATTTGCCTTTTTTTCTATTATGTCATGGGATAGGAGTGTTGCTGGCATGGCCAATATTTGTTGCCCATTCCTAATTGCCCTTGAGATGGTAGTGAGCTGCATTCTTGAACCGCTGCAGTCTACCTGCTGTAGGAGGACCCGCAGCGCTGTTAAGAAGAAGAGTTCCAGGATTTTAATCCAGTGACAGTGAAGGAACAGTGATATAATTTCAAGTCAGAATGGTGTGTGACTTGGAGCGGGGCGGGGGGGGGGATCTTGCATGTAATGGTGTTCCCATGTGTCTACTGCCCTTGACCTTCTAGGGTATAGAGGTCATGAGTTTGGAAGGTGCTGCCGAAGGAGACTTGGCAAGTTGTTGCAGTGCATCCTGTAGATGGCACACACTACTGCCATTGTGCAGTGGTGATGGAGGGAGTGAATACTTAAGGTGGTGGATTGAGTGCTGATCAAGTGGGCTGCTTTGTCCTAGATGGTGTTGATCTTCTTGAGTGCTGCTAGAGCTGCACTCATCCAGTCAAGTGGAGAATATTCCATCGCAGTCCTGGCTTGTGCTTTGTAGATGGTGCATAGGCTTTGGGGAGTCAGAATGTGAGTTACTCACCACAGGATTCCCAGTCTCTGACCTGCACTTGTAGCCACAGTATTTATATTCCTGGTCCAGTTCAGTTTCTGATCAATGGCAAACCCATCCCCTGCAAGGATGTTGATGGTCTGTATCACAGCTTACTTTCCCACCTAACTTTGTATTGTCAGCAAACTTGAATATATTCCTCTTGGCCTATTGTCTGAGTAATTGATATAGATTGTAAATAGCTGAGGCTTAACCACTGATCATTGGGTACCCCACTAGTTATGGCCTGACAACCTGAAAATTATTTGCTTATTTCTACTCTCTGCTTCTTGTCCATTAACCAATCCTCAATCCACACTAATATATTCTGCCCAATCCTATGAGCCCTAATTTTGAGCAATAACTTTTGTGGCATCTTAACAAATGGTTTTTGAAAATCCAAGCGCACTACCTCTATTGGTTCCCCCTTACCAAGCTTTCTAGTTGCATATGCACTATTTCCTTTTCATAAATCAGTGTTGACTGTGTAATAATTTTATGATTTTCCAAGTGCCCTGTTGCAATGCCTGGAATAATAGATTCTAGCATTTTTCCTCCTACTGGTATAGGTCCGTTAGCCAGACAGTTCCCAGTTTTCTTTTTTCCCTCCTTTCTTGAATGACGGGATCACATTGCTGCTTTCCAATCAAGGGGAACCGTTTTAGAACTTGGAGAATTTTGGAAGATCAAAACATTGCATTCACAATCTCTGTTTCATTATGGTACAGAAGGAGGCCGTTTGGACCATTGAGTCCATGCCATCTCCCTGTACGGTAATCCAATCAGTCTCGTTCCCCACTCTTATCCCCAAAGCCCTGCAAGTTTATTTTACTTAAGTGCCCATCCAACTTTGTTTTGAAATCATTCATTGCCTCTACTTCCACCATCCTCAGAGGCAGAGATCCAGGTCATTACCTGTTGTTGTGTAAACCTTCATCTTCATTAAATTACTTCTGGCTATTTCTATCATCCTTCTTTCTTTGGCATCACATCTACCATCTTCGTTATTATTTGTCCTAAATAGCGAAATCTACATGCTTGTTCTAGTGTGACACCATCTACTTCAATCTTCACTTTAGTTTCTTCTAATATATTCCTTCTACCTTTGTTTTTTTGTCTTTTTGGTGTTCCTACTCAATCCATATTCTAAACTTCTGGATTTTATTTGATCTACAATATTTTGTAGGGCCTGTTCTGATTCTACAAGTAGCCCTTTGTCACCAGCATAATGCATGTTTTTCATATTCTTGGCTCCAATTTTTAGCCTTGGAAGTACATCTAATTCTCTGAATATATGTTCTGTCTACAGATTGAATACATTTGGTACAGTACACAGCTATGTCATACTTCTCACTTCTCTAGAAACATATATGATTGTCCATCTTCTAGCCTGATGCTCGCTCTTTGGTCCCAATATAAGCTCTGGATAAGTATCACACCTTTACTGTTAATGTCACATTTCAGCAACACGTCTATTAGCTTTTGTTAATAAACATGATCAAATGCTTTTTTATACTCCTATGAAGCATATGTAAATGTTCTTGTTTAATTCTAGATATTTATTGAAGATTGTTCTTGGGTTAAATATTCCCTCTCGTTCCTACTTCAGATCTAAATCCAGAGTGTTTCACCAATTTCTGTTTCAAATGTGTTGCAATATTTCTTTCTATTATGATTTTCAGGATCATTTTAATGAGATGACTCATTAAGCTTTTAGTTCTAAAATGATTTCATTCGTTGCTTTAGGTTTCTTAATTTAACGAATAATGAATGTCTCAAGTCACTCGGAATGTTTCCTCTAGTAGATTTGATCACAAATTTCTGTTATCACTCCTAAAAGCACTTAGGGAAACAGCATTAGATGTTCTATTGTTACTTCATCTATGCCTGGAGCTTTCCCTGTACTCATCAATTTCAAAGCATTCCTTACCTCTAGCATAATGTTTGGTCCATCATTTGCCTCTATATCTTGAGGGATCACATGATTTGAATCATGTTCATGTATTCTGTACATCTTTTTTCTACTGCTTCCCTTTCAAACAACGTTTTACCATCTTTGTCTTTTATGCACCACTATCTGCTGTTATCCCTTTCTTTCTATCTGTCAAAGGTTCCGCCTTCTGGTGCATAACTCTCATTTAATGATTTCTTTCCAGCTCCAATACTTCATCACACATCTCATTATACCATTTCTCTTTAGTCTGCCTACATGTATTCTTTATTTTCTTTTGAATTTCATCATACTTGGGTGTTTCTTTTCTTTCCCCTTTTTATTATCATTGCTCATATCTCATTTATCCCTCCTTGTCTCTTTTTCTTTTCTATTTTGGTAATATTTCCTTTGCAGCATGTTGTATACGCTCATGTTTTTCTATTTGCTTTCTATTCCTTGTTCTGAGACCTCTGTTATTTCCTGTTTTCCCCTTTTGACACGTGTGTGAGACTTGGCAGGGGATCAAGGGTACCAGCCCTCACAAACATCTCCCATTTACCTCATCCCCCTGCATCTCTTTCCCAAAACCTTAAATTTGTGTCCTCCTAGTCCTTTTACCATCAGTTAATGGGAACAGCTTTCCTTTGTCTCACTTATCTAAACCTTCATAATTTCATACACTTCTGTTAAATCTCCCATCAATCTCCTTTATCCAAGCTTCTCCAACCTTACCTTGTAACTAAAATCCCTCATCCCTGGAACCGTTCTGGTAAATATCCTCTACCCTCTCAAGGTCCCTTACATCCTTCCTAAGGTGTGGTGACCAGAACTGATGCAGTACTCTGGTTGTGGCCTAGCCAAAGCCTTATACAGGTTCAGCAATCTTCCCTGCTTTTGTACCCAATGCCTCTATTTATGAAGCCCAAGATCCTGTATGCTTTGCAAACTGCTCTTTCAATATGTTCTGTCACCTTGAAAGATCTATGCACATGAACCCCTAGGTCGCTCTATCCCTGTGTCCTTTTTAGAATTGTCATTTTGCCTGTATTGTCTCTATCTATTCCTTCTGCCAAAGTGCATCACCTTCTCAATTAAATTCCATCTGCCATTTGGCTGCCCATTCTGCTAGCCTATCCATGTCCTGTTGCAGTTGATTGGTATCATTTTCACTGTCAGCCACACCTCCACATTTGAAACAATTGGCAAATTTTGAAATTTTGCTTTGTATTCCAATAGTCAAGCCATTTATATAGATCAAAAAGCAGTGGTCCTAACACTGACCCTTGGGGAACACCACTGCCCACCATCCTCCAGTCTGAAACAGCCAACCATTTACCCCCACTTGCTGTTCTCTGCCCTTAAGCCAATTTTTATCCAAGCTGATTCTGAACCCCCTCTTCTATGAGTCTCAATTTTTTAACCAGCATTTTATGTGGTACTTGTTAAGCACTTTCTTAACATTCATATACGGTAAGTCATCACTTAATATTGTAGTTGCGTTCCTCAAAAGTGCAACTTTAAAGGAAACAACGTGAAGCAAATCAGATGTTTTCATTATAACCAATATAAAAGCTGTAGTTAAAATCTGTAGGACCTTTCTCATCACAAAATAATCAAAGAAACATTATACCCTGTAAGTTGAAACACTTTACTTTGCTAAATTCCTATGTTCGTAAATGAGAACTTCTAAAATAAATGTCAGCAAGAGGGAAAGGGGGCTGGGAGCAGGTGAGGCCGCTCGAAAATGGCACTGATCAGGTCACACCTGGCGCGAAACGACATTAAAATGAAATTCCCAATGTTAGATGTGATTATCGCCCCTATTTACTGACTATTAATGCAAAAGTGCTTAAAACAGGCAACTTAATAAGGAGACTTACTGTAGGCAACATCCATTGCTATCCCATCATCAGCCCTCCCTGTTACTTCATCAGAAAAATTAATTGCATTAGTCAGCACAACTGCCTTTTACAAATCTGTGCTGGCTATCATTAATTAGCTCAAATCTCCAAGTACCTCTTGACTTTTTTCCCCCTAATTCTTAAATCTTACCCAACACTGAGAAACTAAGTGGCCTATCATCACTACAAATGTTCTTACACCCTTTCTAGAATAAGGGTGTAATGTTTGCCACTCTCCAGTCCTCTGGCATTTCCCCTGTATCTATCTCCATTCCCACTTCCTTTAGCAACCTAGAATGCAAGTCATCCGGACCAAGCAACTTATCCACTCCCATAGCCAGCCTTTCCAGTACATCCTTCCTATCAATTTTCACCCCATTCATTACCTCTACCATCTCTGCTTCTATCAATATTTTGTCAGCATTCCTTGATAACCACCAACATAAAGCAATCATGAAGTATTGTAGCCTTGCTCTGCATTCTAAGTATGTATCACCCTCATTGACCTTAATTCAGGACATCACCTCTTTCCAACACTACCAACATATTCCTTAATCAGTACTGCTACCCCACCTTTTTTCCCTTCCCTATCTTTTCTGAACACTTTATACCTTGAATGTTAATCACCAAGTCCTCACCATTTTTAAGTCATGTTCGCTTTATTGCCACTACATCACATTCCCACATGGCTATTTGTGCTTGTAGCTCACCAATCTTATCATCACACTTTGTGCATTCACATACATGCATTGTAAAGTTGTCCATGTATTCTTCATGGTCCTTCTAAGTCTGATCTTATCTGATAAGATACTACTTCCTTCTCTAGTACTATCCAAAACTCACTCCCTTATGCACCCTATTCCTCTTTTCTTCTACATGTTGTTTCCTAACCCCCACCAATTTAGTTTAAACTCTTCCCAAGCAAACTTGTGAACTTTCCATGAGCACATTGGTCCCAGTCCGTTTGAGGTGCAACTTGTTCCTTTTGAATAGAATGCCCCTGCTCTAGAACTGGTCACAATGCCCCAAGAATCTGAAGCCTTCCCTGGTGCACCATGCTTCAAGTCTGCATTGATCATTACTATCTTACTATTTCTACTCTCACTAGTGTGCGGCACTGGGAGTAATCCAGAGATTACTACCTTTGAGGTCCTACTTTTTAATTTCCTTGCTATCTCTGTAGCTGTCTCTTTTAAAACCCATTTGGTTCAAAGGATTGGTCCCATTAATTTCTCAAATATTATTTCTTTACTAACAATATCCCTAAGTATCCCTCAAGTCAGGTCACACATGTGAGGTCTGCTACCGGTATCATTGTAGCCTAGTACTATCTGTCAAAATGGTCAAGTTAGCAGTGACTAAACAGGCGCCACACTGGAAAGGAATGGCGACCCACCACTGAAAATAGCTAAGAAAGTGATTCATGATGGCATCAGCGCAAATAAACACCAAGAGCCCATCAAAGGACAGGTGATGTTGCACTCGGCAAAGGAGGGAGAGAGGCTTCTCAGGTCTGAGCCACGTGCAATTGAAAGAGGTGTTTGGCAAAGGTGTTGTTTATCACCAGTCCTCTCTGATGTCTATGCAGGAACAATGATCAAAGAAGTGTTTGAAGATACAGAATCTGGCATTAAGATTGGGGGTGGGTGGGGGTGGAGGGGGAAGCGGGGTGCAAGTTATAACATCAATTAGATTTGCTGATGACAAAGCACTTGAAGCAAGCACAGGAGGAGGATTACAAGAACTAGTAGATAGACTAGTAACAGCAGACATGAACTTTGAGATAAAAGTGAACATTGGCAAAACCAAAATGATGCATATCTCAAAATCACTGAGAAATATTCATAGAAGGAAGTGAACTAGAACAGGTGCAAGAATTCAAGTATTTAGGAAACATAATATCTGCAGATGGAAGGTGTAACATAGAAATAAGAGCAAGGATAGCGATGGGAAAGGCTGTATTTGGTAAGGAGGTGGTTGCTAACCAGAAAGCTGAATAAACAACTCAATAAGTGACATATAAAGCGCTTGATTTGGAGTGTTATTTGTATGAAAGTGGGACTTGGACCTTACAGAAAGAGGAGAACAACTTGTTAAATAGCTTTGAAATGTGGGTTTGGAGGAGAATGGAAAAGATCAGTTGGACATAAAAAGTAACAAATGATGAAGTGCTGTGGAGAGTAAACAAATAAAGAAATTTGCTGAACGTAATTAGGAACACACAGAGAATCTGGGTGGGGCACATCTTAAGAGGAAACTGACTTTTAAGAGACATTATGGAAGAAGATTTCAAGGAAGAGAATGTCAATGCTAGATGGCTTGTAAATTGAAGTAAGTTATTGGCAAATGAAAAGATTGGCACAGGATAGAGACATATGGAAAGACTACTATAAACCAAGGAGCTGCCTTTGGGCAGAGCACACATAATGATGAACCTTAAATTCATCATTTTCACGACCCCTGGAGTCTGTGCATGATGGTCTTTTCCATTGTGTTCCTGCTTATGCCTTGGCCAGCTGTAAAAGTAGTGAGGGCAAGAACTGAGGTATCATGGTTATATGCAGCTGTCTGGCATTTTAATCCCATTACCTAGCTACATGCAGTGACATGCATACATTGATCAGAAATTAAGAATGTCTACGTGCTTTAGAAAGGGAACCATACCCCAGAATATATCTGCGCCTCAGGACTGCCTTCCCCAGGGCTGACTGGAGTGAAGTCTGAATCCTGCACCTTCTGACTCAGGTGGGAGAACTCCCACTGAACTTAAAGCTTGATTCACTTGTTCCACATGCAGCAAGTAAAGAAGGCATTCAGTAGAGAGCCTTCCTCCACCATGCTGTGCTAACTCAACATTATCTCAATTACGCAGGTCTTTAAGGCTTTTCCATGTCTCGCTAATGCTCTAACTACAAAGTTAATTAAATAAATCTTTTTATTTAAGAGTTTGCATCTCACTGAGGACATTTCAGGCCAATCCACGTCCAACCATCTGCTCTGAAAGCTCTGTTCACATTTTGACAGCGGAGACAATCTACCTCATTCTAAAACAATCAACAACATTCTTAAAAAAACCTCAACATTCTAAAACAATCTGCAACATTCTAAAACAATCAACAACATTCTTAAAAAAACCTCAACATTCTGAAAAAAAAGTTTATTTATCCTATTTCCCAATGTTAATGGATCCTTTAAAAAATTCCAGGATCCAGATCCGCATCTTTGTCAAAAACTAATCAGTTCTTCCATGGGCCATATCCTATCTGTGTACCAAGTTTCATCAAAATCTGTCATTAATTTTTAAGATATATTGTTTACAGGCTTAACGGGTGGAAACATTATCTCCGCCTACCTTCAGTGGCAGAGATAATGAAAGAAATGTATGACATTACTGGGCTAGCATTATACACGTGCTATATTCCAGCAGCAAACAGCATTTTGCAACATTGTCCCAAGTGGGTATTGCTAATGATCGAAACACTTCAGAATTTCACAGTGTGTGTGGAGATCAGATACTGAGCCGACTGTTTTACCAAAAAAATACATTTTTTGTGAGGGAAATAGGATTAATTAAAGCAAAGTAAAGGTTAATACAACAGCATGATGCTACTGAGCCTTCAGCAACTCCAGAGACCTCACTTGACACTTCATCTAGTATCAAACTGCTGCATCATATTACAGGCAAGTATCATTCCTGTGGGTTTGCTACCTGTGTTGATAAAAATAGAGAGGGGAAACCAAGAAGCATGGAGTGATATTATTTTTGTTGCTAAGCTTGTGATGAAGTCTATGTTTGTGGTGGAGAATTTCATTTCAAGTCATACAGTTTGAGTATTATTTCAAATCTGTGCTATATGGGTTTACACTAAATGTATTTGGACTGGTACTACTGTTTTTAAGTAGCAAACTCCCCATTTACAGATAACATTGATGCACCCTGTGTCAAATGCCATGGCTCAGTGAGTCAGCCAGAGGTCATGGAGTCCCACTCCAAAGACTTCAGTACATAATCGAGGCTGACATTCCTAGTGCAGTACCACGGGAATGCTGTACTATTGGAGATGCTGTCTTTTGGATGAGACATTAAACCAATATTAAATCCCACCTGCCCTCTCAGGTGGATGTTAAAGATCCCATGGCACTATTTTGAAGAATAGCAGGAAAGTCCTCCTTTTTATCCTGCCCAACATTTATCCCTCAACCAGAATCATTAAAACAGATGATCTGGTCATTATTATGCTGCTGTTAGGGGACCTTCCTGTCTGCAAATTAGCTATCACATTTTCTACATTACAACATTGATTACACTTCAAGGTATGTTACTGGCCATAAAGTGCTTTGAGATTCCCATAAAAGGCATTATTTAATTAAAGCCTTTATTTATTTATAAACATCTGTTATGTTTTTGGACTTTGACATTAGTATTCTGTCTGGTTTGGCATCACTGCCTCCTGTGAGTAAGTGTTTACCTGCTCAATATCTGGCTAAATGTACTGATGCCCAGAAATCAAAGAGAAAACCCTTTCCACTGCACTGAATGTGAAGTCAACATAGAATCAAGTTGGCAGCGATCCTTGAGCTACTGTCGATTTCTGGGGTAAACCAGCCACAGAAGTGTGGTTCCAAATCCTTTAAAGGTGTTCTGAAATAAATCTCAATAACAAACATGCATATTCAATGGATAACCAATTACATGGGATGTTCTGACAAAAGATCATCGACCTGAAATGTTAAGTCTGTTTCTTTCTCCACAGGA
Organism: Cetorhinus maximus; assembly: GCF_964194155.1. NCBI lineage: Eukaryota > Metazoa > Chordata > Chondrichthyes > Lamniformes > Cetorhinidae > Cetorhinus > Cetorhinus maximus. Next base: position 83,597,458 of record NC_135893.1, read on the forward strand.
ACTGCCAGATCTACTGAGTATTTACAGCATTTTCTGTTTTTATTTCTGATTTCCAGCATATGCAGTATTTTGCTTTTGTACATAGGGTGTTTGTCTCTCCATTGGAAGCATCTCTGTTAGTTGAAATTTAACCACTTTTTCCTCCAACTGCCAAAGATACTATAAAGAGGAACAATCTATGCCCTGGCATTCAAACAACATTAGCACATAAAAGATTTTGATTTCAACAGAATTAATGGATATACATGGATTCGTACAAAAAGAGGCCCTTTGGCTTATTGAGCCTGTGAAAGATTTTGTCCAATTAATCCCACTCCTGCTCTTTCCCACAGCCCTACAAATTCTTCCTTTAGAAGTATTTAATTCCCTTTTGAAAGTTACTATTGAATCTTCTTCCACCAGCCTTTCAGGCAGTTCATTCCAGATCATAACTCACTGCATAAAATAATTTCTCATCTCCCCCAGCTCCTAATCTTTGTCCTCGGGTTACTGACCTACCTGCCAATGGAAACTCTGTACCCCTTCAAAAGGTTTATTGAGCAAGCTAGTAATTTTCTATATGAAATTAGATTTTTAATTCTACTAGTAAAGAGGAATTCCAATCAATAAACCCAAGCAATAATAGTATCCTTGTCAGAGACTCTCCAGATCACCTGCCTTGTGAAAGAATTCCTCTGAGTGTTTGCCAACTGAAGCAGGAGACTGCTGAGAAGGAAATAACGGTATTTAGTGAGTGTGTTTTTTTAAGGCAGGAAGAGATGTGACAAGATGAAGTGATTTTGGTAGAAGATTACAGAGGAAAAAGATCAGGCTAAGATGGTGCAGTGAAGGAATGCAAAGTAGGCAGCAGAGTGGACATTCAGGCCAAGGTGTCTGACTGTTGATCGCCTAATTTGGGTGGGGGTGAGATACTGGGTGCTCTGAGGAAACCTCTACTGGAGCACAGACCAAGTGGATTGGATGATGAGATGGTTGAGGCCCACCTCAGAACTCTGAAGAATGGAGGTGGATGAGGAGAGAATGAACATAGGGATTGCGAGATGAAAAGGACCAAGGTTCACCTATCAAACAGCTAGTTCCATTATGCACTGATAATATTTATTGACTAATCATAGTGATCAATCACAATCAATTAGTCTACAACAGATGCAGAAAACATGTGTGGGAAACACCAGTGGTGGAAAAGCTTTGCGAGTAATCGGGCCAAAGTCACCTGTCTCTCCTAAACACACTACACTCTTCACAAATCATGCCTCAATTTACTCATATATCGTATTCCAAAATGTTTTCTGAAACACATCTATTTAAATTGAATTAATCAATACCCTCTGCTTCCACTATCTCGCTAGGAAGTCTATTCCATAGATTGACTGCTTGCTTACTGAAATATTATTCCACAGATTTGTTTCGCATTTACCCCCTTCAAGCGCAGCTGTCTCCTCTGGTTCTGCTTCTGAACATGGTGAAGTAGCTTGTCATGTATGTCTATGCACTTGTGCTGATGTGAAGTGCAGGATACTTGCAGAGTACTTGTGCTCCCAAATACACATGCTGCACAATCTTCAGTCAAGTGAGAAAGATGTAGGCCTAGGTGGGACTCTGATGCAAGAGGGGTCAGACTGGATCCATCAGGGACACTTCTGCAGCTGCTGGCAGTGGCAAACCTTTGGGTGACATTGCGGTTAGTTAGTGAAGAATTGGGTAGCAGGTGGGTGAGATTGTTAATGCAACGGGTTAGAACCAAAGACCCCATGAAGTTAGGAGGAACCTAGTAAAGACTGATGGGACTGACTGAATTGTTCTGCAGGCAGCTGGCATAGACTCGATGAATTGAATGGCCTCCTTCTGTTCCATAAATTACAACTATGCAGCAATACAGGGAACCTGAGAGGAGAGGTAGTTATTTTTGTATTTTGTAGATGTCATTCTTCCTTTAGCCTCCAGAGGGTAGCAGACTTTAATAATGGGGACAGGAGAGCCGCAGGTCACAATTTATCACTGTGAAATCGATAATGAATGCCCGTCCTTAAAGCTACCCTAAGAAAGTGGTGGTGGCCTTTCAACTGTGATTTGATGCAACCGAGTGGCTTGCTCAGTCACTTCAGAGGACAGTTAAGAGAGTTACATATAGCAAGGAAGGCAGGTTTCCTTCCCTTAAGGAAAGAAGTGAATTAATTGTTTTTTTACAACAATATGAGAGCTTCATGACACCGGCTTTCTTTTATATATTATTTCCACATTTTTTTAAGCACTGAATTTGAATTCTCAGACTTCATGGTAGGAATTAAACTTGCATTCTCTGGATTGCTAGTCCAGTTATGTCACCTCTCCACTACCATACACCTATGTATCTGATTGACCCCATTAATTGTAATCTCAACTGGTATTCTGTTAGGGGTGCCTCTGGGCTCGGGAGTGTTATGACCGATCACTAGGTGAGTTCCCCAATTTGGTTATGCTCCCAGGTGAGGAGGAATGAGCTGGCTCCCCTTCTTCAACCCCCTCGGTTGGTCGCAACAAGGTTAATTTAAAAGGGATCCCTTCCCCCATGGATACCTTTACCCAGTCCAAATGTATTTATGTTTTAGAAGGAGCAAATTTAATCAGGCTTTCTTGAGTCAAAGAAAGCATAAGTTTATTAATTACTAAAAATCTGAGAAAAGTAATAAACACGCAGCACACATACACACAGATCAGAAATAATAAGTTAAAAGTCCAAATAAAAGTTGAAAAAGATACATGAATCAGTCTTTGGCTCACCGTGAGGCGTAGATGGCGAAATGTTGCAGCCGTTAAGTTGGATGAGTCCGGTAAAGCTGACTTTGGCAGTTGAGCAGTTGGTTTGGAGACACTTGGTTCTGCAGGTTGGCTGAAGAAGCTGTCTTATTTCCTTTTTGATTGTGCCTTTGCTGAGCCTTGCCCCCAGCAAGAGAGAGTGAGAGAGACTTTGCCTGCAACTGCAGGGGTGATTAGTTGGTGGTCTTATGCTGTCACTCTCACAGCACACTAGCACTGCTCTGCAGCTAGCTTTAAACATATTTTTCCCTGTGTATTCCTGTAAGGAAAAAAACCAATGTCTTGTGCCCAGAGTCTGTTATCTTTGACCTCTGACATTCTGAGATATGAATCAAAAGGTAGTGAATTTTAGGTACTTGCTGAGACATGGTAATTAGTCTTTTGTCTCTGCAACCACAGGAGATTAAAGTTCAGTCTTTTGCACCTTTCCTATCTCCCTTTTAAGTGTCTCTGCCTGAAGAAGACCGTGACACCTATTCAGGTGCGACATTCCATGTTCTCTCAGGGCAGGTCTGTCAATCTAATCCACATAGGAATTTTCCAGAAAGTGGTCACTTTACATTATCAGCCATCTTTTGCTCAGTGTCCTTGCTTGTATTTCCTTAAAAACACACACGCCTTCCTTAAAAAGTTCAGTATGCCCGGAAGTAATTAGTGGCTCTAATCGGCTTTTATGACAGGAGAAAGACAAAAAATCAGCCAGGAGCGACCCTGACTGTTTCCTGGACCTGTGGCGGGAGGTGTATGCTAAGTCAGTGATGCCCTATCTCAATAAAAGGGGAATGGAGGAAGCAGCCCTGTGCTGTACCTTCAGTCAAATACACAGATAGTTGCAACTTCAATTCCTTGGCATTACTGAATGACCTGACTAGGTTGGGGGAGGGGGGTAGAATAAGACCATGACAGTTGGCCTTAGTACCCCCTGAGCTAGGGTAGAGAAAAATTGGCCAAGACAACTTTTCTAGATCATTACTCAAAAGAAAAAAGACTTGCATCAATCAATGTCCTTAGGATGGCCCAAAGTGCTTCGTAGTCAATGAAGTACTTTTGGAGTGCAGTCATTGTTGCCTGCTTCCTGACATTACAACAATGATTTAAATGATCAGATCACCTGTGTTTAGGTGTTGATTGAGGGATAAATATTGGCCAGGATACTAAGAAGAACTCCCCTGATCTTAAGAGTGTCATGGGATCTTTTTTATCCACCTGAAAGGGCAGATAGAGCCTTGGTTTAATGTCTCATCCAAAAGACGACACCTCCAATACAGCAGCACTCCATCAGTACTGCCCCTCTGACAGTGCAGTATTTCCTCTGTACTGCACTGGGAGTGTCAGCCTGGATTGTGGGGTTTGAACATACAACTTTCTGACTCAGAGGTGAGAGTGCTAAAACTGAACCACGGCTGAGGCAGTGATAGATTCCAGCCACCAAATGCCCTGAATGTCCTTCATTCCCATACACAGCACAGCATAAAAACACAAAAAAGCTTAGAGCTAGTGCTGCCTCAGTCATCCCTGTTCTATCCAGACTGAATGTGCCTGAGACAAGATTAAGGCAGAGCCTTCCAGTATTGCACAGATTTTTCTGATAGCCAGCAGGTGTCATTTGTTCAGTGCGTATGATGCTGTGAATCTATGTTCAGAAACCCAACATTCTGAAAAGCTTCTTAATATTACACCTTAAAATCTACAACTTACATTTATATAGCCAAGACTCTTCACAAGAGTGTAATGCGACACCAAGTCACATGAGATAATAGGGCAGATAAGAGAAAGCTTGGGCAAGGATAGAGAGGTTTAAGGAGACAATTCCAGAGCTTAGGGTGAGGGCCTAGACTGTAAACATGGCTTAATGGAGCCTTGCACTGCTTCTCTACTTTAAAGGTGCTATATAAATGCAAATTGCTGATGTTTGGCTGATAAAATGGACAAGTCACTGTTGGAAGTGAGTATGAAGGGAAGTCACCCTGTTTGACTGCTTTAGGGAACCCTCCTGGAGAAAAATTGTAATATCTTTTCATTTTCTTTGAAGACCTTTTTATTAATATTGGAGACGGTGGAGTGGGGGAGCGGTGGGAAGCAGGAGAAAGGACTATTTGACCAGGTGGGGCAGTTGGAAGTGAGGGGAGATCATCTGATGAAACTTCTGGTAGTAAGCCCAGCCAGAGTTGGTGAACCTGCCCACCCTAGCAGGCAGCAGTGCACCTTCCCTATCAGGAGATGAGAATTAGACTCAATAGTCTGTATTGTACACAAGCTGCTCTGCACCCTTGAGAACCCTGATGTTTGACTGTCATAGAGCTGTTGGGCTGAATGGCCTGTTTCTGTGCTGTAATATCTTATACAAAGAAAACCGCTTTTGTCTGGTTGAGCTGTTGTCTCCTTTCCAGTAGGAAGATGATAACATATAGCTTTTTTGATGTAATAACACATCCCAACGCACTTCAATGAGTGCATTATTAAGCAAAATTTGATACTGGGCCATATGAGATATTAGAGCAGATGACCAAAAGCTTGGTCAGAGAGGTAGAATTTAAGAAATGTCTTAAAGGAGAAAAGTGGGAGAGCTCATTGGAAACAAGATCTTGATCACTTGCTTGATACATCTATGAACAGAGTACAGTTCTGTATACAGTTCAGTTCTGTACACAGTTCTAACAATATGTCTCTTCCCATTGCACCAGAGTGCTATACTGTAGCCTCTCTGAGCGAGAGAGGCAAATGCAGTATTTATGACAGCAATTTTGTGACACAAGGAACTAGATAGAAACTCCCCAAATTCACTTCATGTAGAACCCTCATATCCAGGAGTAGTTAACGACCTTTGAACCATTGGTTAGCACCCAATTGGGACTTGGGCACCAGAGGGGAAAGTTAAGCCGTTGTACTTGACTATCAACACCACTCCCAAGTGTTACTGTATCACTGTGACACAGGAACAGCAACAGTCCTGGGTCTTTATCTAAGCTGTCTTTCTGTCTGTAAGGGAAGTATCCTCTACTTATCCAGCCCTCCTGATGACAGGGGTGCTGCATCACTGGCCTGTTGATGATTATGCTGCACTGTGTGCCATCAGTCTGTTACTGACAGAAGGAGCATTTCACAATGTTATTTGGCTAATGGTATTAAGCTTCATTCTCAAGTTCAACATAACACTGAACTCAAAATGGCATTCAAGTTGCTGAATCCAGTTAGGCCTTGTTAATGAGCTATGAAGAAAGGTCATACGGACTTGAAACGTTAACTTTGTTTTTCTCTCTTCACAGATGCTGTCAGACCTGCTGAGTTTTTCCAGCATTTTTTATTTTTGTTTGGGCCTTTTTAATATTGTGTGTGACATCACGTCACACAAACCCTGTAGTATAAGGGTCTAACACATACAGGGTTAACATGGGACTGGGTATAGTACTGCCACACAGTGATGTAAGAAGGCACATGACCCAGATCTGGTCAGAAAAGGGACGTGCTAACTACTAGACATGGAGATAACTCTTTGCATGTACCCTTTACTGTATATATGTATATAGTTACAAGTAGTTAATAAAGACTTGCTGTTAACATACAGAAGACAATGAAGACTAATGTAACCAACACCATCCCAACAAACTCCACAGCCTGGGCTCACACATGAACAGCGGGTGATGGTCAAATTATCTGGCCATGGGATCAACTCTTTCAGAGAGTTGGGGAGTAGGGAACCAGCAGAAGAAAGCAGGAAAAGTGCACCTCCAAAGCCAAGGATTTGTGTGTTGCGGAAATAAGTGCCTGTGGAGCAATGCAGAATTTTTATATGAAGATTTTGAGAGTAGTGAAGCCTGGTACAAGAGAGCTTCAGGGCACGCAGTACTAAGCTGTGTCTGGTACAATGTTATCACCAGCTATGGGGGAGGTATGATGTTCTCACTTTTTGAGGTGATAATGCTTGCTCCCAGCAGCCAAAACAGAAACAAGCCACAACTGGAATTCCTGTCTGTCAAGGTTCAGAGGCACAGGAGAAGATGAAAAGAATATTTACAGCATGATACCCGAACTAAGGAAAAGTTGAGATTCTTTTCTTAAAGACAAAAAAAAAACATTAGAGGTGATCTGACCGAGGCCTTTAAGATTATGAAGGTGTTTTATAGGGTAGATATTAGAGAAGATGTTCCGTTTGTGGGACAGTCCAAAACTAGAAGCCATCAATGTAAGATAGTTAATAATAAATCCAGTAAGGAATTCAGGAAAAACTTCTTCACCCATAGGATGGTGGGAATGTGGAGTTTGCTACCACAAGAAGTGGCTGAGGTGAATACTTAAGATGCATTTAAGGGGAAGCTAGATAAACACATGAGGGGGAAAGGAATATAACAGGTGAGCAAAACTTTGGCTGGAGGGCCACACCTGAGTATGTAAATTGTATGGGCGGGGGTGGGGGGGAGCGGTGGTGATGGTGAAGACAACCATAAATGCTCAAGAAACAAATAATTATAATAAAGATAAATTTTGGTACAAATAAACACAAAACCTCTATTATTATTATTATATTATCATAATGATGCATTACATACAATAATAAAACCTCTTGTTCACATCATCTTGGCTTAATGTGGACAGCGCAGTTGGCCACCTCTCTTTACAGTGACATCAAAGTCCAGTGTCACTATTTTCTCTCTCCACAGATGCTGCCCAATTTGCTGAGTACTTCCAGCATTTTCTGTTTTATTTCAGATTTCCAGTATCCGCAGTATTGCCAATATAAATGCTGCTTTACTGTGATCTCCAAATGGTGTTACAAGAAGTACTAAGTGAAAAGCAGTAAAGAAAAGGCAAAGAAAATGTGGACAGACCAAAAGGCATCTCAGAGATAGTCACCACATCTTGTGGGGAGTACAGTGATCTGTATCCTTTCCCTACCTCTGATTCCAAGAGCTGGGAGTTAATAATATCATGACACATTTTAAAAGAGTTATTACCAAGTGCATCTGTAATTTGTTCCACACCTGTTGGAGAACATGTTCTTAACTTTCAATTTTCCTTAACCTAAAACACTCACCCTTCATGTTCTATTACATTCATCAGCCGCCTTCTAAAAATCTAAACCTCAGCTGTACCTCTAGCAAGAACAGAAAATGCTTTTTCAATTCTAATTTTCAGAAGGGCATAAACAACTAATAAATTTCAAAATGTTAAACCAAGATTGTTTGTAGAGACTTCAGTCATGCATATCTAGAGACTTGGTGCAGGTAGCAACACTTTATGCTTCAATATCTCAATCCCTTGTCCACCATCAGAATTATAGATCAGTTTTGCTGGGTTACAAATCAACTACTCTCTGGTTCTATTGTCAATTACCTTAAATCTGTATCCTCTGGTTACCAACCCTTCTGCCACCAGAAACAGTTTCTCCTTATTTACCTAATCAATACCCTTCATTATTTTGAACACTCCTATTAAATCTACCCTCATCTTTTTCTGCTGTAAAGGGAACAATTTTTCTCATCTGCCCACTTAACTGAAGTTCCACGTCCCTGGAACCGTTATAAATGTGACTATAGGAATTTGTAACATAAAAAGTTGACAGGACATGTACACTGATGCAAGATTTTTAATACATTATAGATATATAATCATTCTAGTGGGTGAAGGCCACTATGTACTGTATTGTCAAACCCCTGCAGACCTGAAGGTCCTAGATTCAAATCCTGAACTGCCAGCACTCGTGGTACTGGGTCTCAGCAAAAAAACAGCATCTTCAGTGAGGGAATGAGAAAAATGAGGAAGCAAAACTATACAAGAGTTGACTTGACTTTTCATAATGAGTATTAAAACCTAAGTGTAAAATATGTTGACATTTTGAAAGTACAGTGTAGATCGATATTTGCAAAGCTAAAATGCAAATCAAAACTGCAGCAATGCAATAAGAAATCTTGGTTGTACACTTACCTTGGGCTGTTCCCACTGTTGCTCCATGTGGGCTTGCCCTCTTAGTATGGCAGCCACACTCCCCAAATGAAAGCTGGCATCTGGCCTCCGAACTCCAACTTACCTGCAAATACTTCCATTGATGCTGAATTACTTCACTTTAAAGTCTCCAGGATCTGCATTTTATTTTCACATCTCCTGACACCCAGTGGCCTGGCACCAGGAACCATTGTGCATGCTCACTCAATATGCACTGCGTTCACTGGTTTGTGTGCTTTCCCTAGTGCCTTCCAAGGCTGGATTAGAAGCTCCTGATCCATAGTTTACCCAGGTTTGGAATAGAAGGATATGCTCATAGGGTAGATAAAGCTGGATGAGAGGAGGCTCATGTGGAGCACAAAAACTGACATGGACCAGATGGGCCAAATGGCCTGATTCTGTGCAGTGACTTCTATGTAAATATCTGTCAATAACACTCGTCCATCTCCCACAGTTCAAATCCAAGCATAGTCTTCAGGTCAGGTTGGGTTAGAGAGCAGCAAATAATTGGAAGAAAGTGCATAGACTGAATCCAGAAATCGTTTTAACATTCCAGCCTTGTATTTTTGCTATTAATGTCTCTCCACACTGCTACTAGAAATTTTCTGTATCAACACACTGTTATTATCTTGTGCTGTGAGGGCTGAACAGTATAATGCCCTGTTCTTTGAGGGGTGAACAGTTATTGCCATGTTCTGTGAGAGGTGAACAATGTTATTGGCCTGTTCTTTGAGGGATGAACAGTGTTATTGCCTTAACAAAAACAGAATTACCTGGAAAAACTCAGCAGGTCTGGCAGCATCGGTGGAGAAGAAAAGAGTCGACGTTTCGGGTCCACGACCCTTCAACAGAACTGAAGTATAGTTAGGAGAGGGGTGAAATATAAGCTGGTTTAAGGTGGGGGGCGGGGGGAGAGAAGGTGAGGGTGGGGTGGTTGTAGGGACAAGCAAGCAGTGATAGGAGCAGATAATCAAAAGATGTCACAGACAAAAGGATCAAAGAGGTGTTGAAGGTGGTGATATTATCTAAGAAAAGTGCTAATTAAGAATGGATGGCAGGACACTCAAGGTACAGCTCTAGTGGGGCTGGGGTGGAAAGATTGATAAGGTATTAGTTGTAGATTTAAAAATAATGGAAATAGGTGGGAAAAGAAAAATCTATATAAATTATTGAAAACAAAAAAAAACAACACAAAAAAAAACAAAACAAAAGGGAGGGGGGGAGGAAACGGGGTGGGGATGGGGGGAGGGGGAGTTTAAGATCTAAAGTTGTTGAATTCAATATTCAGCCTGGAAGGCTGTAAAGTGCCTAGTCGGAAGATGAGGTGCTGTTCCTCCAGTTTGCATTGGGCTTCACTGGAACAATGCAGCAAGCCAAGGACAGACATGTGGGCAAGAGAGCAGGGTGGAGTGTTAAAATGGCAAGTGACAGGGAGGTTTGGGTCTTTCTTGCGGACAAACCGCAGGTGTTCTGCAAAGCGGTCAACCAGTTTGCGTTTGGTCTCTCCAATGTAGAGGAGACTGCATTGGGAGCAATGAATGCAGTAGACTAAGTTAGGGGAAATGCAAGTGAAATGCTGCTTCACTTGAAAGGAGTGTTTGGGCCCTTGGACGGTGAGGAGAGAGGAAGTGAAGGGGCAGGTGTTGCATCTTCTGCGTGGGCATGGGGAGGTGCCATAGGTGGGTGTTGAGGAGTAGGGCATGATGGAGGAGTGGACCAGGGTGTCCCGGAGGGAACGATCCCTACGGAATGCCGCCACTAGAGCTGTACCTTGAGTGTCCTGCCATCCATTCTTAATTAGCACTTTTTTTAGATAATATCACCACCTTCAACACCTCTTTGATCCTTTTGTCTGTGACATCTTTTGATTATCTGCTCCTATCACTGCTTGCTTGTCCCTACAACCACCCCACCCTCAACTTCTCTCCCCCCGCCTCCCACCTTAAACCAACTTATATTCACCCCTCTCCTAACTATACTCAGTTCTGTTGAAGGGTCATGTGGACCCGAAATGTCAACTCTTTTCTTCTCCGCCGATGCTGCCAGATCTGCTGAGTTTTTCCAGGTAATTCTGTTTTTGTTTTGGATTTCCAGCATCCGCAGTAGTTTTTTGTTTTTATCTCAGTATTATTGCCTTGTTCTGTGAGAGAATGTACTGTGTTATTACCCTGTGCTGTGAGGGGATGTACGGTGTTATTACCCTGCACTATGAGAGGTGCACAGTGTTATTACCTCATGCTGTGGGGTGTGTACAGTGTTATTACCTGTGCAGTGATACTACTCTGTGTTGTGAGGTGGTGTCTAGTGATATTATCCTGTGCTGTGAGGGGTGTACAGCAGTCCATTAGTAACTGCATATCTCCACCACCATTTTGAACTGCCACTCACTTGGAGAAAACCGGAAAAGAAACCAACAGTTCTCTTGCAAAACACATTTCCAGCAAACGTACCAGATTGAATTGCAAATCCTTAACCTCCAGCAATGGTGAAAGAGGAACTAAAGTTGGAAAACAGGAACGGAATCCAGCATTTCAATGTAATAATCAACTCCTGCTTGGAATAATTGTTAATACATAGTTGTGTAAAAGCTCTTTTATGTATCTATTTATAACATCTGTGTAAATATGTTTAAATGGAGATGTCTAATTTCTGTGCAAGGTGTCATGTTACCTCATTCTGAAGTATCAGCAAAGTTTCACTCTGCTGTGGTTTCTGTTCACACATTGGCCGCACAGTTTCATTGTTAGCCCAGTTAGCTGCCTTACTTCCTCCAATACGGTCTTGAAATCAAGACACATCACGTGGTTGTTTGACTTATTCTTTGGCACTTGTTTCCCAACCTTACCATTGCCTAATCACCCCATGCTGATTAGCTTTACACTCTCTCCTACAAAGCAAAACACTACCGATGTTAGAAACCTGTGGAGAACGGGAGAGAAACAGTTACCACTTCAGGTTGGTGACAGAGGCTGCCTGACATGCTGAGTATTTGCAACATTTTCTGATTTCTTTTTCTCTTCTACTCTTTTTTAAGATTGGATTTTCAGAAGACATTTGATAAATTCTATACAAGAGCTTTATGAAGAAGACACAGTAAAAATTTTGGTGGGGCGGCTCAAGTATTTTCAGTGGTTAAGGAATACATATACACTCACACCCAAAATAGGAAATGGGGATTTCAACTAACCTAATATTAACTAAGATAAAATCAGTGTAGAAGGTATAGAAGGCTACATTCAAGGGGTCTTTTTTTTAACCAGTACACACCAAGCCTACCAAGATATGGAGCAGTTCTGGATTTATTTTTCAAAAATGAAGCTGGGCAGATGGAAGGGATGACTATGGGAAAGTATTTTGGTCATATGGTGATCATAATTTAGTAAGACTTAGCAGAGCTATGGAAAAGGACAAAGACCAAGCATAGAAGTTTTGAACTGGGGAAAGGCCAATTTTAGTAAGTTGTGATGTTACTTGGCAAAAGCAGACTGGAAACAACTACTTGAAGGTAAATCAGTGTCAGAGCAGTGGGTGGTGTTCATGGAGAAGATAGAGAGGGTTCTGAACAAATGTGTTCCCACAAAGAAAAAGGGTGGGGCTTCCAAATCTAGACTCCCCTAGACGTCAAAGAGCATACAGAGTAGGATAAGGCTAAAAGGGGAACCTTATGTCAGGTACCCTGAACTCAATACTGCAGAAAGCTCAGACAAAAATAGAAGATGCAGAGTGAAATTTAAAAAGAAATTAGGACTGCAAAGAGAAAGCATGAGAAAATAGTAACAAGTAAGATCAAGGAAAACCCAAAGATGTCTTATAAATAAAGAGCAAGAGGATAACTAAGGAAAGAGAAAGGCCTATTGAGACCTAAAAGGTCTGGGTGAAGGTAGAAGACATGGGCATAATTCTTAATGAACACTTTGAATCATCTTCACAAAAGGTGGAAAACAATGCAGATATTGTAGTTAAGGAGGAGGAGAGTGAAATATATGCTGGTATAAACATAGAAAGGAAATATTAAGGGGTTTATCATCTTTAAAAATGAATAAATTATAAGGCCCAGATGAAATCCCAGGCTGCTAGGAGAAGCAGGGAAGAAATAGCAGAGACTTTCAAATTCTCTTTGGTTATAGACACGGTGCTAGAGAACTGGAGAACTGCTAATGTTGTATCGTTGTTAAAAAAGAGAGGAAGGGATAGTCTGAGTAATTACAGGCCAGTCTGCCACAAGGCTCAGTTATGGGCAAATTGCTGGAAAAATAGTCTGAGGGACAGTATGAATTCTCATCTAGAAAGGCACAGATTAATCAAGGACAGTCAGCATGGAAGGACCTGTCTGACTAACTTGATTGAATTTTTTGAGGAGGTAACAAGGAGGGTTGCACATAGTCTACATGGATTTTAGCAAGGCTTTCGACAAGGTCCCAAATGGCAGACTGGCCAAGAAAATAAGAGCCCATGGGATTCAAGGGAAAGTGGTAAGTTGGATCCAATGTAAGCTCAGTGGCAGGAGGCAAAAGGTAATATTGGCCAATGAGTGTTTTTGTGACTGGAGGTCTGTTTCCAGTCTAGTTTAATGACCATGACCATGAAACCACTGTTGATTGTTGTTTACTAATTCCCTTTAGGGAAGGAAATCTGCTGTCCTTACCTGGCCTGGCCTGGCCTACATGTGAATCCAGACCCACAGCAATGTGGTTGACTCTTACAATGCCGTCTGGGTAATTAGGGATGAGCAATAAATGCTTACCTGAACCAGATTTTCACAACACTTTATCAGCTGAGGCACGGAACATAAGAGTAAGGAGGTTATGCTAGAACATCATAAACCACTAATTAGGTCAAAGCTAGAGTACCGCAAACAGTTTGGATCACCACATTACAGGAAGAATGTGATCATACTCGAGATGTTACAGGGAAGAGTTATGAGGATGAAGAATTTTAGCTATGAGGAAGGACTGGATAGGCAAGGATCGTTTTCTTTTGGAACAGAAGAGGCTGAAGGGAGATTTGATTGAAGTGTACAAAATCATGAGGGGCCTAGATCGGATAGAAAGCACCTATTTCCCTTTGCAGAGACGTCAATACTGGGGGGAACAGATTTAAAGTAATTGGATTAGAGAGAAGTAAGGGAGGAATGTTTCCACCATAGGCTGGTGATCTGGAAAGTGGGATTAGACTAGATAGCTCTTATTCGGCAGGCACAGACACTATGGGCTGAATACACTCTTTCTGTACCATAAATTTTATGTGTAAGGTTACAAACTTGAGCAACAGTGGATCAAATTCAATTCTATTTCATTTGCAGTTAGCTGGGCCTCAGATCACTCACACATCTGTGCATTGAATACTGAGGGAGGCCTGCACTTGTTCCACTGTCATCGATTATTTTGGGGTGCATGGTAAAAGAATCATTTACATGTAACATTTGTGTGAGGTGGTGGGCTGCAATCCCTGGGTGTGTTGGAGGAATTGGGCACAGCAGAAGGTGAGGAATTGGAAGAATGGCTGTTTGGGGAATTCTGCACCCACTAATTTAAATAAGTGAAATGCAGGCTAACCCTGACCCTGCTCACTCCATGGTCCCTGTACTCGGGCAACAGAGAGATCTGCCCTCATCATCTATTTTATATCATCTCTTTTACTTAGCTCCTTATCGGTGTAATAATCTTGTGAAGTCATGTGAGTATTTGATGGAAGAGGCATGAAGTTGGTAGCATTCTTGCCTCTGAGTCAGAAGGTTGTGAGTTCAAGTCTCACTCCAAGACTTATGTACAAAGATCTACGCTGACCTTCCAGGGGAGTACTGAGGGAGAGCTGCACTGTCAGAGGTGCTGTCTTTCAGATGAGACATTAAACCAAGGCCCCATCTGTTCTGTCAGGTGAATGTAAAAGACCCCCTCACCTTATTTTGAAGGGCAGGGAAGTTACTTCTGCTGTCCTGACCAATATTTATCTCTCAATCAATATCATTAAAAACAAATTATTCAATCATTATCATATTGCTATTTGTGGGAGCTAGCAGGCAAGTTGGCTGTTGTGTTTCTTACATTAAATTACATTACAATGAATACACTTCCAAAGTACTTGATTGTGAAATTTGGGTGAAAACAGGTTGGATTTGACAGTGATGCCCCCATAGCCAATTAGCCATCCAACACTTGCTGTCCAAGCTTGCACATGAAGAATGGCCACTTAGCCAATGATTCTGAACTCTAGCATGAGCAATTTAAAAAGGGGAGGGTGCATGGTGGAGGGAAGTTGAGGGGATGGGAGGGGACATTAAGCTTCCTGGGATTTGGAAGCGCTTTGGAATACCCTGTGTTCAGGGAAGATGCTATATAAATGCAAATCTTTACTTTTTTTGAAGAAATTGTTGCAGCATTTAATCATCACCAGTCTGCCATGCCTTTCCACAAACCTGGGTTTATCAGTGAACATAAAAGGCAAACAAATCTTGTTATCTCAGTGGGAGTAAGTTTGACCCTTGAACCTCCACTCAACTAGCAGAGACTTTGGAATTTCAACTTTAAAACCTCACTGCACACTGCAGCTGAGCAATGCTTCACTAAGCCCAATAATAATCAGTGACTAGGTCTCAAACACAAAAAAGCAGGACAGAAAATAACCAGATCCCCTCCCCTCTTTTCTCCTCCCTCAGTGCACCCTCCCCTTCTTAAGCTGCTCATGCTGGGGTTCAGAACCACTAGCTAAGTAGCCATTCTTCATGTGTAAACTTAAGTCCCAAGTGTTGGATGGTTATTCGACTGTGAGGGCATCACTGTCAAGTCCAACCTGTTTTCACCCAAATTTTACATTCATGTTCTACAGCAGGGGTCACCAAACTAAAAGGGGGAAGGTACCTGACTGATTTTACACCCCTCTGGCCCAGAGCACTGAGGTCAATTGCAGAATCTTAACCATCCTCTTGTTCACCCAATTCACAGTAGTGCCTAGCCTTGGGAGTACAGCTCTGTACTCCATTACTGAGTGGTCCTGATATTATGTGGGAGGTAGATTCCGCATCCCAAACTGTAACTTAATTGGAAATGTAGTTTTGAGGGGTTTTGATTGAGTAAATAATCAGACACTGTTTCCACTAGTCAGTAACCACAGGACACAGATTTAAGGTGATTGGCAAAAGAAGCAGAGGACACAATCAACTTTTCTCGCAAGTGAGTTATTATGATCTGGAATGCACTGTAAGAGAATGGTGGAAGCCGATTCAATAATAACTTTCAAGGCGGAATTGGATGAAAACCTGCCGGGCTGAGTGGCATAAAACAGGTGAGTGGGACTAAGTGAATAGCTTTTTCAGAGAGGTGACATGGGTACAATGGGCAAAGTGACTGCCTATGATGTACGATTCTATGGCTGGTGGAACCCCTGGAAGAATGGCAGAGACCTGGTCTGGCTCAGTTTAGACCATGTCTCTGTGAGTGTTCTGTTGATTTCCTGCTGGAGCTATCCATGAGGGGGAGGTGGATGGGAGCACATTGGGGAGGCACACACTAGTCAGCATCTAGAAGTAGCCTCATTTGATAACACCTAAATATACCAACACTTTCCCAAAGGTAGTCGATCCCATACCACACAGTGTGTGCTGAATCATTAGTGGCTGAGAGAAACACCACAAGCCTTTTAGTCAGAGTCAATCTGAGTCATGTTGCTTCTGTAAATCCAAGTTTAAGATAAGCATCTCAATCATTCAGAGAGCTTGATCCTACTGTTAAAGATCCTTGCTCAGTGATTCTCTGTCATCTTCACACACAGAACACACTCAAACGCATCCGCCCATTGGTCTAGTTGAAATCTTCCCATCAGCTGCTGGATCATTTTAACCGAGATGGCCTCAGAAAATTAGTTCATTACTACTACTCTCGGTTGCAGAGGGGTGTTTGGAGCTGAGGTGAGTTCCAGGACAGCAGGAGGGAGATTTACTTGGTCATACCTGACCCGAGTACCCAATGCTATCACTGCAAATCTAAATTAACAAATACAAAATTGAGTGGGATGTAGCCATGTTAGTTGCTAGTTACCAGTTAATTGTTTGCACAGAAATCCTCAGGTTTGCTCCTGAGGATTTTTACCAATTACTGATGTGAGAGTAATGGTTCTATAGTAGACTAGTTTTGTGTTGGCACCTTGTTTGAATATGAGCATTAACATAGTGTGATAATATTTTCAGGGCCGCCTTGGATTTTCTCTCAGGGATAGCAGTACTACCATTCCCGAAAGGAGAGCTGAACATATATATGTTTAGGGGTGTGTCAGTACTGCCTAATGTCGTATCAATGGTGTAACCCAAGACATAACATTAGGAGCCCCTTATGATCTGCGCTTGATGTTGTGTCTTTCACATGCCCTTAGTACCACGTTCCTAATTTCTTTATCTACGGACTGAAAAACATTGATGAGAGGAGACCAGATACTATTAATCTGCTTTGTTTCACAGGCAGCAAGTGACATACAGAGTAAAAGCCCAAGTAAATCTCATTAGCTCAATTGTACTGTACTTTAAAATAAAACACACATTTTGTTTAATGGGCTGGCTGACTTATTTTTGGGGTAGAAATTTGTTAATCTGCAGTCTATCATGATGCTGACTTGCTGATATGATCCTCAGTGTCAGCTTGGCTCAGTTAGTTCAATTGACTAACCTCTGGGTCAGACAGTGAAGAGTTCCTTTTCTAGGTGCATCAGCATGTAATCTGAAAGCTCACTACTGCCTGTTAGATGAACCACAAACTGAGGCTTTGTCTGCCCTCTTAACTGGATTTAAGTGATTTCATGCCACTATCTGAAAGAGCTGGGGAAATCTCCTGGTCTCCTTGCAAATGGTTATCCATTAACCAACATCACTAAAATTGTCTGTTCAATTTACATTTGCACAGCTTGGCTGTGTGCAAGATGACTGCCGGCTTTCCCCAGATTACAGTTGTGACTATGCTTCAAAAACTCATTGGCTCTGTTGCACTATGGGACACCCTGAAGGTGTAAAAGAGGCTACATAAATGCAAGCCCTTTCTTGTCTTAATAGCATAGCCAGAGGACAGTAACAGTGGGCTAGTTGTAAGTTTACAGAAAGCTGCAGATTAATGTCATGTCATCATCATGGGCTGTACACTGTAAACTGGCATTGTGTACAATGAAAGCAATATATTCAGCTCCTGTAAACACACCTAATAATATTCTTTAGGTTTCAGGTTATGTTCCTGAGAACCTCCAACAGGTTTCGTTCTGCAGTCCTCGCCAAATGCTGTGGTACAATCCCATGAACGCAATCCTTTGGCCAATGGCTCATTCATTGTTTGTGAGTCGGCTGATCAGTGATGGAGTCAGGAATGTATCAGAGTCAACCTCAATCCTGTCCTCACCAGACACCACCTTATTGTGTAATTTGTATCAGTCACTGGCTGCTGATTGCAAAGGGAATCCTGGCTGATTTATTTTTCCCCTAACTGTGGTGTCCTCTGTGCTGTGATTTTCCTGTGCACACAAATTAATTACCATGTTTCCTACGTTACATCAGGTCGAAACTTAAAAAAAAACTTCATAGGCTGTGAAACGCTTTGGAAGGTTGTAAAGTTGTGAAAGGTGCTATATAAATGCAAGTCTCTAACTCAGCGCAAACAAAGGATTGACCCAGAATGTCCCAATCCATGCCAAAAGTGCGACAAGCCATCAGAGAAGCTAGCTTCCAGAGGGACCAAACATTCAGCATTTCTGAGCTACAACACGTGCATTTGTGGCAGATACTGTTGCCATGATAGGGTGGTTTCCTCTATGCTGTGCCACTCTGAAGTAGCAGGCTTACTCAGCTTCCCTGCCCCATGACAGAGCTTTGAACATTGAGAAAAGGAGCTAGGACAGTTTTTAAAAATTTATTCATGGGATGTGGGCTTTGCTGGCTGGGTCAGCATTAATTCCCCTTCCCTAGTTGGTGGTGAGCTGCCTTCTTGAACCACTGCAGTCCCTGTGGTGTAGGTACACCCACAGTGCTGTTAGGGAGGGAGTTCCAGGATTTTGACCCAGCGACAGTGAAGGAACAGCGATATATTTCCAGGTCAGGATGGTGAGTGCCTTGGAGGGGAACTTCCAGGTGGTGATGTTCCCATCTATCTGCTGCCCTTGCCACTGAGTGTTGGTGGCAGAGAGAGTGAATGTTTGTGGA
The DNA here is from genome assembly GCF_964194155.1 of Cetorhinus maximus. Classification (NCBI taxonomy): domain Eukaryota; kingdom Metazoa; phylum Chordata; class Chondrichthyes; order Lamniformes; family Cetorhinidae; genus Cetorhinus; species Cetorhinus maximus. The sequence goes on from NC_135893.1 coordinate 83,616,362, forward strand.
TGGGGTGCCAATCAAATGGGCTGCTTTGTCCTGGACGGTGTCAAGCGTCTTGAGTGTTGTGGGATCTACACTCATCCAGGCAAGTGGGGAGTATTCTATCACACTCCTGACTTGTGCCTTGTAGATGGTGGACAGGCTTTGGGGAGTCAGGAGGTGAGTTACTCGTCACAGGATTCCTAGCCAAAAAATAAACTGGTTTCCTGGTCCTCTACTTTTTAACCTCCTCATTGAAGACACAGAGTCCTATTATGTATAGCTTCACAGCCCTTAATCATTTGGCATGGAGCCTTTCTCCATATGTGAACCTAAATAGTGAGTTTCTTGGTCATTTAACCGTGAGAGACATCAGCCAAGTCATCAACAGATACCAACGTAGGTTCACTTTCCAATGAGCTCATTGGATAATTGTCTCCTCCCACTAGCCAGGACACTGAGGCCACCTGCAGTGTTCCCTACTGCCCTGGTTGAATTCAGCTAACTTAGTGTATACTGGACCAAACTATTACTTAATGAGCTGCTGGGGAGATGGATGGTGGCTTCAAAACCACCTTGTCTGCAGCAGCTGGTACACTTTGAGCCTTGGATCAGCTGTCACCTATCCACAAAGACACAGGTCAGAATTCTCCCACCCCTTCGTGGCGGGCAGGGACGGAGAATCCAGCGGCAGGCAAAAAGTCACAAATCCACTGTCATAAAAGCAAGTCGCAATTGTCACGACGATGTGTTCATGGCAGATCAGTTATCCTGCCAACTAGTGGCACAATCACCATTTGCATTCATTAGAATGTCATGAATGCTCATTAAAACAGCTGCGTGCCAGAATCTTGCAGTGCCTTCGAATCTTCCATCACGCCAGCGGGAAATTACGTCGGCCTCAAATCCTTTTGAAAAAGGCTGGTGTGCACAAGTTGCGCCTCAGTTCGATGATAACTTTGAGGTGAGTGGAACACATCTGTCATAGCGCTGCGCCAACGCCACTCTGTTGAGACTGTAGTGTTGGACCGCTCCTTCTCTTTGCTTTCATGGTACCAAGGAACACCACTGTGCCTCCACTTTCAGAGACTAGCACTTCCACCGCGGTGGGTTGTGAGGTGAGGGTCAGAGGGAAGGTGGTGGAATGCCAGTGAGAGGGAAGGGTGAACACGATGGGGGCCTTTCTAGGGTTGCCCTCTAGCCTCTTGTTGCTGTAAGAGTGAGCAGGAGTCTGCTTAGAAAGAAAAGCGGAAGATCTCCTTGCAATGAAAGCCACTTAAAGCCAATGGCTTCATTAGCACTGGGCTACTCAGAACTCAGTGGCTTCACATCACAGTCGCTGCATCTCAAGAATAGGACATAGGAATGTAGAAATTGGGAATGCAGGCAATAGTGAAGGAGGCACAGCTGTATCATATATGGCATTCCATCAGTGAAGGCCTGTCACGTGTTTACCAGATGTGACACTCCTAATGGGTCAAAGGGCATCCATTCATTGACCATGAGCGACTGATTGGTCATTAATATGCCACATCAGAAATTGCAGCATAGAGGTAGGTTGGGTCACTCATCTCACTGAAACTTTAGCATCCCACACAGAGCTCAAGATGTTACATCTGCAGTGCCATCTTGGTCACTCCGGTGTGCGTGCTAGTGTCTCAGGGACAAGGCGGCATCAACCACCATGCAAGTAGGGCAGGAAAAATTATGGACCCGTACAGTTTCCAAATGTCTCATCTTCTTAGCTTCACTTTCTTGCCCCTTGAAGGATTAGTGTCTTCAATGTTTCCTTTTAGAGAGAAGGCAAAAGCACATACAGATCCAAGGCTCAAAGTTGCCTTTGTCAGTGTCCTAATGCAATGGACGAGATGGCTCTCCACACAGCTCCAGCAGGAGGGACATGGTCAAGCGGAGTCACAGCATGAACAGGAGGAGGGACCCAGACAACGGGGGTGACTCACCAGACCTAGGGTTTATTGTCCAAGAGTCTCCTATTTACAAATGAGTGAGAGGCAATGCCATGCATGTCTGTGCTTGTCCCAAGATCTGGTACATCACATATGCCACATTCTTCGTGAAGACCTGACTCCACGTGGAGTTGGAGGGTATCCCCTGCCAGTGCCTTTGAAGGTGACCGCAGCGCTCAATTTCTTGGCCTCTGGTTCTTTCCAAGGATCAACAGGCAACCAGTGTCACATCTCTCAGTCCGCAACACATTGATGCATAAAGGAGGTCACAGATGCCCTTTACAGGAAAACCCATCATTATGTCAGGTTTGCTCTGGACAAAGATAGGCTGCAAGATTCACCGGCTTTGCCGCCATCTCAGGTTCCTAGGAGTGCAGTCACTCATGTGGCTATACAGGTTCCATGGCAGCAGCCCCTATTGTTTATAAACTGCAAGGGCTATCATTCCATCAATGTACAACTGATGTGTAATCATCGGAAGCACATGCTGCATTTTTGTGCATGATACCCTGGAAGTTGCCATGACTCCTACATCCTGAGTCACTCCTAGGTGCCTGAGATTTTAGAGGGGCCATTATGTCTGCAGCGATTACTGCTTGGGGATAAGGGGTACCCAGTGAAATGCTGGCTGAGGACACCGGTGTGTCACCCTCAGAGTCGTTCTGAGGAGAGGTACAATGCTGCTCACAGCTCCACAGCAGACCATAGGGCTTCTGAAGATGTGTTTCAGATGCTTGGGCTGCTCAGGTGGCTCACTACAATACACTCCCGATAGGGTTCCCCACATCATCGCAGTGTGTTGCACCCTTCACAATCTGGCTATCCAAAGAGGATGACCTGGAGGAGGATGAGAGCTCATCGGGGGAAGAAGATCCAGAGGTCCAAGAACCTCAGGAGGCTGCAGAGGGTCAGTATGAGCGCGATCACGCCATGGAGGAAGGGAGATGTGGGAGACATGCTGGTAATATGTTAATTGCTGACAAGTTCCAGGAAGAGTAATGTCAAGTGAGGGAATATGGCCACATTTCTCCTCAATGCCATTTTCTTTCAACTCAGGGGATGTCCACCCACTTGCAGTGAGAACAAGTCCTGCATTCACACTTGCCTCATGAATTGCCAGGCCAAGGTCTTTGCTTTCGTCCGTGGGGCCCTGTGAGTGAGCTCACTCTGGGAACTGAGAGCCCACTTAGGGACAAGAGCGATGCAAGAGAAGACTTGAAGCCTTTGCCGCCATCTATCGATGCAAACACTGCTGCGACTAAGACTATGGATCTCCTCCTCCCATACATATCTTTTCTTCTGCCACTACCACTGAGGAGATACAAATGCCGCTAGATCATCAATGCTGATGAGCTGCCCTCGCTCAATGGTATTCTTTGAGGGAGAAACATTAGAAATGCTTACGTCACACACTTCCAATAAAGATTTAAACACATGTCCCTGACATCACACGAGGGTGCAGAGACTAGTTCAACTGAGGTTGACATCACAGGAATGTGAATCTCACAGTGGGATGCTATCACTGAGTGGGAGGAAGGCTAAAGCTTGAAATAAGAGGCTTCCAAAGTACAAAATCACAACGCCTTCAGTTGACAGGAACATTCACATAACCATCAAATATATTAACAAAAGTGCAATTTATTTACATGCCTAGCACATGTGGCCCAAAAGTGACATCAATTTTTCTTAGCGCTATTCTTAACTCTACCGCTATGCCTGGGTGCAGCCCCGACATCCATAGCAGAGGTGGAGGCAGTCTGCTGACTGCTACATCCTGATAGTGGATGTCCTCTGGTGGCCCATGGTCTGGAGGGCCCCAGCCTGATAAGGGTCACCTGCTCAGGGACAGAAGAGCCCTCAGCGGCCTGAGAAACTGGAGTGGATGGGGCGATAGTGGGGCAGAGGGGGCTGTGAGCAGCTGCACACCCTTGGAATGTCCTGAGAGGAGGCCCCTGGGTTGTCCAGCTGACGCTCATCCTCCTGTGGGTACCAAGGGCCCCACCCTGACTCCTGCAGGAGATGGTGAACCTGGAGGGGGGGGGTCAAGCTGCCTTGTCCCCATGTCGCCTATATCTTGATGGTGCCCGCCAGGATGTGTGGCCATGGAGTGCAGGGCAAGACCTGCTGGACCAAGGTCTCCATGGTGGTTGCCAGCTTTCCCAAGATGACCTCAACACGCTCGCACGTCAGAGCCACGACGCGGATGGACTCCTCCATCGATCGCTCTAGTCTGCTGAGTGTCTGCCAAATCTCTGCTTGATGTTCTGTCACCTGTCATTTTATTTCCAGCATAGATTTGGAGGTCACTTCCAGAAGCTCATCATCTGACTTAGGCTGAGCAAGTGGCTGGTCTCCTGCAGCCCTCCAAGTGCCAGAGATCTGGGCTGTCCCTGCCTCTGACTGCTGCGGGGACATGCCAGTGAAGCGTTCCCCAGAAAGTAAGCCCGAGCCTAAACTACATCTGTGCCCCACCGATGTGTGTGTTTCTGAGCTGGTGGAGGGTGCATGTGAGTGTCGTGACAGTTCTTCTGAAGCTTCCCCCTCGGATGAAGTCTGGGGGCTTGCATTGGTGACGTTGAACAGGCTTGGGGGCCTCTATCTGCTGGTGCCTAGAAAATAGAAAATAGAGTTTCAAATAATGGACTTGACCTAGATAAAACTGCACATGACTCACTGTGAATGTCAGGATTTGATGAAGTGATGGAGCTGTGATCCATACTGGGTCAGTGGGAGAGGCCGATCTCCCCTTCCCCACAGGAGCGATCCCTCTCCTCCCCAGCCAGCTCGGCTGCAGCCTCCTCAAACTCAGTGAGGACAATGATATCGGCCGTCCCTCCCCCGGTCTGCGCTGTCTCACGCCTGTTGTGCACCAGCTTGGCCCGTATGAAGAAGAAAGAAAGGCATGTGATGAGAAGGGATGGAGCAGAGGTTGAGTGAGATGCACATCCCCTGTGTGTGTGGCGAGCCCTCTCCTTAGGGGCTGGAGGGTGGAGTGTGAGCAACATGATAGATGGGATGATGATGATGTGAAAGTCTCGGTGAGAGAACGAGTGTTGATATGCAAGTTTGATATGTGTCCCCCCCAACTAATGGTTGCGTGAGACCTCTGAAGAGAGTAGTCGTTTGAGTGCATGATGCCATGATGAGAGTTTGATATTGGAGGGTGTTGAAGGATGACTTACCCTGGCAGAACCAATGAGATCGTTCATCCTCTTCCTGCACTGGGACTCACCTGCTCCACAACAGCCTCCCAGGCCGGAGAGGTGAGGCTGCTGTGTTTCCTGCAGCCATCCCTGGGATAGAGCGCATGCCTTTGCATCTGCACCTCTCTGATTAAGGCCTGGAAGGCCTGTGGGTGAAGTGGGGTGCTGCCTTGTTCTTCAGGCTCTCCACCTTCCTCTCCTGGCTGCCAGACATTTCTGGTGGCCTTTAAAAATGACGCCCGGACCTGCGAACCCACCAGCTGACGGCGGCCACACGAATCAACTGACCCGCCAGGCGATTCGGACCAATACGCACCTTTGCATAATTAATGAGCGTCCAAGCGAGTTCCTGTCATTCCGGACAGTGGGGTGGGCGTTGCCAAAGCTGCCCACCACCACACTTAGTCTCATTTATGGAAAATTCCGCCCACAGAGTCTGCAAAGTGATATAGTTAAGTTAAGTGACTAGGAAAAAGAAATGGCAGATGGAGTTTAATGTGGGAAAATGTGAGGTTGTCCACTTTAGCAGGAAGAATAGAAAGGCAGAATATTGTTTAAGTAGAGACTACAGGATGCTGCGGTACAGAGGCATCTGGGTGTCCTCACAAAAGTTTGCATGCAGGTAGAGCAAGAAATCAGGAAGGCAAATCAGGGGATGGAGTATAAAAATAGGGAAGTCTTGATAGAATTATACATTGTGTTGGTGAGATCACACCTAGAATACTGCACACTGTTTTGGTCTCCTCATTTAAGGAAGAATATACTTGCATTGGAGGCAGTTCAGGGAAGGTTCACTAGGCTGATTCCTGGGATGAAGGAGCTGTCTTATGTGGAAAGATGGAGCAGGTTAGGCCTATACCTTGGGGTTCAGAAGAATGCAAGGTGATCTTGTTGAATCTTAGGGGACTTGACAGGGTAGATGCTGAATGGATTTTTCCCCTTGTGGGGAAACCTAGAACTAGGGGACACAGTTTCAGAATTAGGGGTGTCTCATTTAAGATGGAGATGTGGAGGAATTCGTTCTATCAGAAGGTAATGAATCTATGAAATTCTCTACTCAAGAGCACAGTGGAGGCTGGGTCATTGAATATATTTGAGGCTGAGTTAGACAGGTTTTTGATTTACAAGGGAGTCAAGGGTTATGGGGATCAGACAGGAAAACGAAGTTGAGGTCACGATTAAATCAACCATGATCTTATTGAATGGCAGACCAGACTACTTCTGGCTCCTAATGTTCTTATCCAGTGTTCGGTATTACACCAGGTACACCCACTGGGCAAAGGGGTCTGTTTTGTAGAATCTGAGAGCAAAGAGGCTATTTGACCCATTGAGTCTATGCCTTTATGAATATAAATTCTTCCCCTTAACTGTTTTTTTTTCTCTCTCCATCCTCTATGAACCTGCCCCTATGAGACACACCATTTCCTGACTATCCAGTGCAGTGGGATAGTTAAGTTGAGGAATGCTTCATCAGCCTGGTAATGCCTCAAAACAGGCAGTGCATTGAACAGATTACAAATGGGTCAGGCTTTGGGACAGGGATGCAGTCAGCTATGGCTCAGTGGGTAGCACTACTGCCTCTGAGTCACAAAGCTGCAGCATCAAATACCACTTAAGGATTTGAGCGCAATAATCAAAGCTGACACTCCAAAGCAATGCTGCATTGCTGGGGTGCTATCTTTCAGATGACATGTTAAACCAAGGCCCGTCTGCCCTCTCAGGTGGAGATAAGAGATCCCGTGGCACTATCTTGGGAAGAGCTGGGGAGTTATCTCAGGCGTCTGGCCAATATTTATTCCTCAATCAACATCACAAAAATCAGATTACCTGGTCATTATTCCATTGCTATTTATGGGAGCTTGCTGTGTGCAAATTGACTGCCGTGTTTTCTACATTACAACAGTGACTATGTTTCAAATGTACTTCACTGGCTATAAAGCATTTTGGGAGGTCTGGTGGTCGTGAAAGGTGCTATTAATGCAAATCTTTCTTTCCATGGAACTGACTGATAGGCTGAATCTTGCACAGCAGCTCTCCCTTTTCTCAGAGTGAAGGCACCCATATTAAAACAACAGCTGAGCATTATCTACTTAGTGCCTCTCACCCCGCAATGATTTCAATTGGGAATTGGGAGGCAATTTCAGTTGTTAGTTCTTATGGTCTGAGGTTTGTCGACAGTCAGTGATTGTGCTTCACGTGAACCCTTTGGTATTATACCCTTAACGCAGTATAGGGATAATAATGCTACAGCAATCTCCTACATCTTATTATCATTCCTAAACTCCAACCAATTGATGATCACAGGATGTCATAGACAAACAATTGTAGTACATGAGTTTGCAATAAAGATATAAATAAATTTGATAAAGTGCGGCACAACAGACTTGTGAGCAAGTTAGAGCTCTTGGGATAAAAGTGACAGTAGCAACATGGACATGAAATTGGCTGAGTGACAGGAAACAAAGTGTAGTGGGGAACAGTTATTTTTTGGACTGGAGGGAGATTTATAGTGGGTCAATGTTAGGACCACTGCTCTTCCTGATATATATTAATGACCTAGACCTTGGTGTACAGGACACAATTTCAAAATTTGCATATGATATGAAACTTGGAAGTATTGCGAGCCATGAGGAGGATAGTGTAGAATTTGAAAAGGACATAGACAAGTTGGTGGAATGGGCGGACAAGGGGCAGATGAAATTTAATGCAGAGAAATGTGAAGTGACTCATTTTGGTAGGAAGAAGTGCAAATGTAACACAAATATTGAAGAAAGGAGGCAGAAAGAAAGCAAGAAACTATAGACCAGTTTGTCTAACATCTGTCATTGGAAAAATGCTAGAATCCATTATTAAGGAGGTGGTTGCAGGACATTTAGAAAATTATTCAATCAGGCAGAGTCAGCATGCTTTTGTGAAAGGGAAATTATATTTGACACATTTATTAGGCCCTGTACTTTGAAGATGTAAGAAGCCCAGTGGATAAAGGGGAATCAGTATATGTACTGTGTTTATGGACAGGGGAGAGAGGCAAACCTGAAGTCCTTTATTTTCTTGCTGTCTGTCCATAAGCAGATGTGTTTTAATTTTTGAAATAGGCTGTGGCGTGTTTCTCCAAACCTTGTTTGTGACATCCATTTTTAACATGACTCACAGCAAACTCTCTTTAGGGTTTAATCAGAAGTATAGTTTATTCATACATTCAAACCCAGGGAATGGTCACAACTTCATACACACACACACACACACGTATACAATAAAAAGATAGGAAAGAGAAGTTTTTACAACTATGAATAACTTAAAAGAAAAAGAACCACAGATATGGACATCTGTTCACATGATTGCCAGAGTCCAGAAAGTCAGAGTCCTGTGCAGGTTCCGTCACGGAGGAGTAACAGTTCAGGCAGTTTCAGATAGCTGTAGCAGAAGTTGAGAGTTCCTTTAAAGTTGATGCTGACACAGTGAGATGAGGTTGGTAGAGAGAAACTTGGTCTACTCGGCAGATAATGCAGGAATCTTCCAGAGAAACAGGCTTTGAGGAGGCTTGAACTTAATGCAGGCTGTTGGTCAGTCTGCAGTCCTGCTGTGGTGTTTGCAGGCTGGAGGTTCAACAGCAGACTGAGTTGCAAGTCTAGAAATGTAATATTAAAACTTTCCAAAGACCAGAAGCTTTGGTCATGTGATGTTGCCCATTAATGAGTCAATTGCAGACTAACAAGCTGTTTTTATGTCTCTGGTAAAAATCTATTGTTCACCTTGGGAGATAGATGGCGGCTATTACTGCCTGTTTAGGTAAAACAAGTTTTGATGGCTCTCCCTTTGTTAAAAGACTAGGCTGGGGAGATAGGTCATCTGCTGGTCCCTGGTTTCATTGATTGTAATGTTTCCTCACAATAATAGGGGTGAGATTACGCAAAGATGAGCATTAGGCTTTTGTCCTGTAACTGCTGTTCGATATTTCCAGAAACTGTAGCCGACCTGTAAATCATGTGACCCATAGTAGCCACCTTTTGGTTCAGTGAAGTCCAGTCTTTAAATAAGCAAAAAGGTAATGTTTGATTTGAACAGTTTATGATCCCTTTCATGTCTTAGGAACATGACAAGTGTATTTGAATTTCCAAAAGCTGTTCAGTAGGGTGCCTCATAAAAAGTTACTGCACAAGATAAGAGGTTATGGTATAGGGGGTGAAATATTAACATGGATAGAGATTGGTTAACAGGAAACAGAGAGTCGGGATAAATGGATCAGTTTCAGGTTGGCAACTAATTAGTGGAGTGCCATAGGGATCAGTGCTGAGGCCTCAACTACTTACGATCTACATTAATGACTTGGATGAAGGAACAAACTGTATTGTAGCCAAATTTGCTGATGATATAAATTTGTAGTGTTATGGGGAAAAAGTGGAGGAGTGGGACTAGGTAAGTTGCATGGACACAACAGGCCGGATGGCTCCTTCTGTGCTGTAACCATTCTATCATCCTATAGATATGTGCATATATATATATATATAGATGGATGGGCGCATGATAGGCATGATAGATAATTGATAGACATTTCAGATAGATATAGACAGACATAAATATAGCTAGATAAATAGGAAGGTAGATAGGCGCATGAAAGCTGATGTGTTGGGATAAGCAACCTGATTTACACTATTAAAGCTAGCAGAAAGTTAAATCAGTGGCTGTTCCAATCCTATCAGTTCCAGTGGAATTACGTTAAATTTAGCCCGATATAGATACAGATAAACAAATGATTAAATAAAATGATGCACATCATGACAGTCCAGCAATGGTTTAATAATGGTTGTTGCTCAGGCCCAGATCATCTTGAATTATTGTTATTACTGGTTCCAGGAATGGCATTAATAAATTCCTTCCATCATAAGGTCAGAAGTGGGGATGTTCGCTGATGATTGCATAATGTTCTGCACCATTCATGACTCCTCAGATACTGAAGCAGTCCATGTCCAAATGCAGCAAGAGTTGGGCAATATCCAGGCTTGGGCTGACAAGTGGCAAGTAACATCTGTGCCACACAAATGTCAGGCAATGATCATCTGCAACAAGAGAGAATCTAACTATTGCCCCTTGACGTTCAATGGCATTACCATCACTGAATCCCCCATTATCAATATCCTGGGGGTTACCATTGACCAGAAACTGAACTAGACTGTATAAATACTGTGGCTACAAGAGCAGGTCAGAGGCTAGAAATCCTGTGGCGAGTAACTCACCTCCTGATTTCCCAAAGCCTGTCCACCATCTACAAAGCACAAGTCAAGAGTGTGATGGAATACTCTCCACTTGCCTGGATAAGTGCAACTGCAGCAACAATCAAGAAGCTTGACACCATCCAGGACAAAGCAGTCCACTTGATTGGCACCCCACCAATGCACAGTGGCAGCAGTGGTTACCATCTGCATTAATTAGGGGTGGGCAATAAATGCTGGCTGAGGCAGCGACACCCACACCCCATGAATGAATTTTTAAAAAGATGCACTGCAGAAACTCACTTGGACAGGATCTTCCAAACCCACGGCCACTGCCATGTAGAAGGACAAGGGCAGCAGGCACATAGGAACATCACCAACATTAAGTTCCTCTCCAAGCCACTCATCATCCTCTCTTGGAAATATATTGCTGTTCCTTCACTGTTGCTGGGTCAAAATCCTGGAACTGTCTCCCTAACAGCACTGTGGGTGTACCTACACCACATGGACTGCAGTGGTTCGAGAAGGCAGTTCACCACCACCTTCTCAAGGGCAACTAGGGAAGGGCAATAAATGCTGGCCCAGCCAGCGACACCCACATTCCATGAATGATTTTAAAAATAATGAATGTGGAGGCTGTGTCCACACATTAGAATCCTGTGTGGTAATGAACGAGCAGTTCGAAAAGGAGAAGTGGAGGAGGAACATCACAGGGATCTGGAACAGTTCTACATCACATTGCTTCTGAACTGTGGTGTCAAAAAGAGGAATACATTTAAACTGACAACACTCGGTCAGAATGCAGATAAGTAGAAAATATCTTAAAAACTGCAGCCACTGTCAACCTGAAATAAAATCAGAGACTACTGGAAATTCGCACAGGGGTGCCAGTATTTGCGCAAAGACAGGTCTAGGGTCCAGACGGAGATTCAACAGCAGGAAACTCGGTCTGATGAAGCCAGCGCGGTGCCCCGTCATTTCTCCTTACAGAGGCATTGCATCTCCGTGCTCTATTTCTGAGTCATAATGCGTCAGCTGCTGTCAAGGGACAAAAGAAGGGGAGGCTCAGGCAGGTTAGATCAGATCGCTGCAGTGCTGCAGTTGGCAAGCACACGTCTGAATCATACAACCAACCATAGCCTCAGCTCCCACAACAGACTTAATGCCAGCCTGAACCAGCACCACTGAAGCTCAGAAATCAATTCAAACCTGGGTCAAGAGGCAGATTATTTTCTGTGTTTAATCTCTGCCCCCCGCCCCCGCCCCCAAGCTTCCCATAGGGAAGGAGGGAGAGATGTGAACCCTAGATCCCGTTCTCCCTGGAAACATTCCTCTAGCTCTCCTGACAGTCCATCCGTTTAGGGCTGCAGCCATTGCTAAGGATCAGCTGAGCAGAGAATCAAATTACTTAAGATAAATGGTTGCACAATACCGATAGCGCTGGACGGCAAAGAGCAGGGCCTGAAAAGCAGCCACTCAATTAGACTGGAGTTAATTCCAGTGGCACTCGATATCTGCATTGATTCTAATTTGATTTAGGAAACTGGTTGTGTGTGGAGAGAAATGCTTTAAATAAATTAAATTTGTCAGCGCCATTACACCTGCTCCTGGATCAGTAGGCTGAGAATTCAAGCCTTATAGCAATAACTTAATAGTGCCTTTATATAAAAACATCCCAACACAGGAGTGATAGAAAAGTCAACAGAGTTAAATCGGCAGCTCATAGACGTTTACAGCACAGAAGGAGGCCATTCAGCCCATCGTGTCCGCATCAGTCAACAAAGATGTGACTAAATTAATCCCATTTTCCAGCGCTTGGCCCATAGCCCTGGAGGCTATAGCAACACAAGTGAATATCTAAATACTTCTTAAATGTTATGAGAGTTTCTAACTCAACCCACCCTTTCAGGCAGAGTTCCAGACTCCCGCCACTCTGGGTGAAAACATTTCTCCTCAACTCCCCTCTTAGCCTTCTACCTCTTACCTTAAATCTATGCCCCCTGGTTATTGACACCTCTAGTAATGGGAAAAAGTGCCTGCCTATCCACCCTATCTATGCCCCTCAACCTTATACACCTCTATCAGGTCCCCTCTCAACCTTCGCTGCTCCAAGAAAAACAACCCAAGCCTATGCAATCTTTCCTCATAGCTCAGACCCTCCAGCCCAGGCAGCATCCTGGTAAATCTCCTCTGCACCCTCCTCCAGTAATATCACATCCTTCCTATAATGTGGTGACCAGAACTGCAAGCAGTTCTCCAATTGTGGCCTAACCAGCGTTTTATACAGTTCCAGCATATCCTCCCTGCTCTTATATTCTATGCCTCGGCTAATAAAGGCAAGTATCCCATATGCCTTCTTAACCACCTTATGTACCTGCCCTATTACCTTCAGGGATCTGTGGATATGCACACCAAGGTTCAATCCCGTCAGTTTCTGGTGGAGTTTGGTTAACATTCGTTTAACATTATACTGATATAGATACTGATAAACTAATAGGGAAATAATTAAATAAAATTACGCACATCATGACAGCCCAGCAATATTTTAATGACGGTGACACCAACCACATAAGAAAACTTGGGGTCAAAGAGGGAGGGTTGAGAGTCTTGACAGGAAGAACGGTTTATGAGGGGAATTCAAGACTTTTTGGCCCATACAGCTGGAGGCATAGCAGAAATGGAACGATGAAAATTGGGGATGTGCAGGAGGCCATAATTGGAGCTGGGCGGAGACCTTGGAGGCCTATTGGGCTGGAGGAGGTTAGGGGTGAGACCATGGAGGGACTTGGACACAAACAGCTCTACACCATGACTTAGGCATCTGCTATGTCTGAGACTCCGAAGCAGCACTGGAGGAGTGCAGTGTTATCAGAAACGGCATGCCATGAGAGTGATGTTAAATGCATGTAACAGCGGACTGGCAAAAGGGGGCATTAAAGATTCTGTGGCACTGTCACAGAGCAAGAAACTCCTGGTCTCTTCGTCAACATTCCTCCCGCAACCAAACGCCACCAGTCATTCATCTCACTGATGTTCATAGGATCCTGCACAGTGATTGCCATGTTTGCCTAACTAAAAAAAGTCACACTATTCATTAGTTGTAAAGCTAATGTCAATGAAAAAAGTCAATGCAAGTATAAAGCAAAGTCTTAAATTGATGCCTGCAGGAAAGCAGAATTTACAGAATAGCGGTCCTAACCTCTGTGAAATAGCAGGACACGGTGCCTGAATTTCCGATATGCGATCTCTCAGTGCTAATTCATAAGATGCATCCCAACTGAGCTCACAAGTGTAAATGGCTGCTTGGGTGGGATACCAATGCGATGTCTATCCTTGAATGAAGCCCCGGTTTCCAAAGCAGAGAAGGAGAGTAAAAGGAAATGAGAAAAACAAATAACTGGGAAAATAACAAATCCCTGAGAAATGGGAATGTAGTGAGGAGCATGGTACAGACGTTCTCTCTCATTAGCCAGTAGCGTGCTTATCAGACCAAGATCTGGAAAATTGGCCGACAGCTTGTGATCAACTCATGACTCTGGCCCTGTCTTCTCCACAAAACTTAACTTTATATATGTAATGAATCCATTAGTTCCTAGAATACAATGCAGTACTTACAGGAGCATTAATAGTCCAAGAGAGTGAATGGTATATCCTTTAAATATAACCCAGTTATCAAAAATACTTCTTGTTATATCTTTTTAAATACACAATTTACTTTTGAATTTTCTATTTTTACCCTCCCCACCTCGACCCCACTAGCTCCCTGTACTTTCCCTAAAGTATATTCAACAACAGCAACCACTTACATTTATATAACACCTTTAATATTGAAAAATGCTTCACAAGGAGTTATCAGACAAATATTTACAAATCAAACAATAAAACTTTAGGATGGGTAGCCAAAGCTTGGTCAAAGAAATAGGTTAAAAGGAGCCTCTGAAAGGAGAGAAAGATGGAGATTCAGGGAGGGAATTCCATATCTTAGAGCTGTGGTGGCTGCCTTTGGTGGAGTGAAGGAAATGGGTGATGCACAGAGGCTAGAGTTGGAGGAGGGCAGAGTTATTGTAGGGCTAGGGGAAGTTACACTGATTTGGACAATGCATGCTTTGCATGCAATTAGACCATGGGAGGAAATCATTGCCAATGACCAAGAGCATGAACAGTGGCTAATTTATAAGTGTCTCTATTGCATTTGAATCTCAAGAATGAACTAGTGTTATGATAAGTGCGTTGGTGCATAACACTGCCCCAGCTAAATAGAAGGCTATGGCCTCCTGAAAAGTTGCCCAGCAAACTTTCCTTTCAATCTGAGAGAGGATTGCTACATTAATAGAGATACAATGTAAAACCAAGGCTTGACTCCCATTTTGGGGGCTCAATTAGAGTTTAAAGATCTAATGACACCATTTGAAGAAGAAGAAGAAGAAGCTCTTGTGTCCTGGTCAACATTCCTCCCTCAACAACCACTAAAAATAGACTAATTGGTCATTCATCTCATTTCCTGTTTGTGGGATCTTCCTGTGTGAAAAATATCTGCCACATTTGTCTACATAATAACTGTCACTACACTTTATGGTAGCTCATTGTGTGTGCAGAGCTTTGAGATGTTCCTGAGCAACGTGAAAAGGTGAAGGCAAGCTTTCCCATGTTTGGAAAGTGACAAGAGGAGAAATAAGGGTTGTGTCACATTTTTGATCAATGTTATTATGCTAAAGGCACAATGATGTGCTTTGGCACAACTTATATTGTAACATGTGTGCCAAACACCCTCATGTGAAAACATGACCCCTTTAAATTCTCTCCATTCAACAGCGAAGGTCCTATCCTGCATGGGACAGTCTGGAGCCAAGTCAGCTCACCCATGGGGCAAATTTCATGATACAGAGATCCCATTGGGAGATTCATGCACAGCGGCTGTTTGCTAAAAATTTGGGTGTGCAGGTTAGCATACCTGGTTTGTGGCTTGCACTGATATTCTGCCCATTAATTTTGATAGAATATCCTGAAAATTAGGCACATTGGCTCCATCACCCAAATTATCAATGTATTCTCTTACCTGAAGCTCTGCAGTGAAGGACCCAGCTAAACACATCACATATTTTAAAAACTACAGCTAACCCATATTTACCTACTGGTCTGGTTGCCTCCTCCTTGCACATCTGTAGTCAGTATGACATCAACTGTGACTCAGTGTGTAGCACTTTTGCTTCTGAGTCAGAAGGTTGTGGGTTCAAGTCTCCCTCCAGAATCTTGAGTACATAATCCAATCTGACATTTCCAGTGCAGTACTGAAGGAGTGCTGCACTGTTAGAGGTACTGTCTTTTGGATGAGATATTAAACCTACCCTCTCACGTAGATGTAGAAGATCCCACTGAAGTTTTCAAAGAAGAGCAGGGGAGGCCCCCCTGGTGTCCTGGCTAATATTTGCCCCTCAGCCAACATCATTAAACAAAACACATCATCTGGTTATTTATTGTCCGTGGGATCTAATTATGTACAAATTGGCTGTTGTGTTTCCTATATTACTGACTTGAGCCCAAGTTTCTCCTGCTGTCATTGTTAAACCGGCCTTTAAAACCTATTAATCTCAGAATGACCATTCAATGCCCAGGTTTCTTCAATAAACAACAAAATTATTTATTATAAAACCAAGCTCGTCAAGTAGAAAGGCAAAGCTTATTAACATAGAGTATGAAATATGAAAGTATTATAATTACTCTTTCTACACACACACACACACACACAAACCAAAAAAAAAGGAATCCTGACAAATGGTTAAAAGTCAATGGTTCAAGGGAAAAGGATAAATGGTGGAGTCCTTGAGATGGCATTTGGGTTATACGATTGGTTTTTCAGCACTGGTGTAGGAAACAATCGATAACTCTTGCACTACTTTTCAGGTGGATTTTGAAGAAACCTTGAGTCAGTTGATTTCAGAATGTAGAGCAACTTCGAAGCAACTTCATTTACCTTTTGGTTTGGACTGGGTCTAGAGCTTCAGGAGCTGTTGTCTACTTTACCCAAGCAGTTGATCCTTCTTGTTTCCTCCAAAGCAAAACAGCCTACCAGTTTTTAAACAAAGTTTTCAAGGCTTTTTTTTTCAAAAGTCATAAACCACCATGTGACCCTTTTGTAAACAATCCACCTGGGTCAAGGGGTTTCCAGATTCTTTCAAACTGCTTAATAATCCTTTCATGTAAAATGCTGTCTTTTCCAGGAACAGCAGCAACCAGGGTCCTTGCATTAACTCTTTAAAGAACAGTGTCTCTTAAAAAACACAAATACTTCTAGAATGCTCTTAGTCCTTGAAGATGAACCATTTTCCGTGATTAGAGCGTTTATGATAGTGTCAAATAAAGCACATAAAGTGAATTTCTTATTGCCAGGTGTCAGAGGACAATTGGCTCTTTGAAAACACAAAATGTACCCTTATTTTTGTGATTATTATGATCCCTCAGCTTTGCCTCCCATTCATCACACTATTCCATTTCAGTAAAAAGACAATACAGACTTTGCCGCACCATCTCAATCATGCCACTCTAAAATCAGCAAGTGCGTTTTCAAAACTCCACTGCTTACTAGTCTCCTCACACATGCACAACCCACACACACACATTCACAAATGAACAAACACACACACACACAAATGCACACTCACGTGCACTTAGACATGTGCTGATACATACACACAGTCTCACACAGGCACACGACATACACCCACTCTCGTTGCACAAATACACTCACATAGCTTGTATTTATATTGCAAGCTTAATATAATAATGTCCCAAGGCACTTACCAAAGAACACAGGTTCATACTTCACACGCACAAACATACAAAATTCACATGCAAACACTCAGATGCAGAAAAATGCACAGAAATATAAATACATAACCACACTCCCCTACTTCCCTTCAGTTCTTTGATCATGTTGAAATCACCAGTGTGAATGTGATCCTCCAGAGTTGCAAAACTTCAGGGAGTAATTTTTGTTCAACAAACAAATTCCAGCATCCTCCTCCTCGCCCCTCAAAATGCGTAGAGGTAATGTGTTGAAATGTTGTTGCCATGCACTAATACAGGGAAATGGCTTTATTCTATACAGTATCACATAACAGAAGATAATACAAAGTTCTAGCAGAAGGCAGAACACTAAGGCATCGTTTGAAAATTTTACAGTGATTTCTGGACTACTGAGAGGTTTTAAGGAAATCCCTCAAAACATGCAGTTTTATACAAAGTACAAAGAATACAGGAGATTAATGTTATAAGAAATTTGCAACTGTAACCTGTATTCCTCCCTGATGCAAGGCCCAGGAGTAGGTCTGAGCCTGGAGCTGGAGTACTCCAGAGACATACAAGTGGACAAACACCGCAGCCACCTCCTCCCAGGCATTGTGCACTCCAAAAAGATTCCAGTCAAACGAGAAGGCAGACACTGCTAGACCTGGATCTTGGAAATGAGGTGGGCCAAGTAGATCAAATGTCAGTAGAAACATAGGAACATAGGAGCGGGAGTAGGCCATTCAGCCCATCGAGCCTGCTCTGCTGTTCAATATGATCATAGCTGATCATCCTCTTCAATGCCTTTTACCCACACTATTCCCATATCCCTTTACGTCATTGGTATTTAGAAATTTGTCAATCTCTACTTTAAACATACTCAATGACTGAGCTTCCACAGCCCTCTGAGTTAGAGAATTCCAAAGATTCGCAATCCTCTGAGTAAAAGAAATTCTCCTCATCTTTGTCTTATTTTGAAATTGGGTCCCCCTGGTTCTAGACACCCCAACCAGGGGAAACATCTTACCTGCATCTACCCTGTCTATCCCATTAAGTATTTTATAAGTCTCAATGAGATCACCTCTCATTCTTCGAAACTCTAGAGAATATAGGCCCAGTTTCTCCAATCTCTTTTCATAAGACAGTCCCGCCATCCCAGGAACAAGTCTGGTGAATCTTTGTTGCACTCCCTCTATGGCAATGATATCCTTCCTAAGCTAAGGGAACCAAAACTGCGTCCTGTACTCCAGGTGTAGTCTAACCAAGGTTCTTTACAATTGAAACAAGACTTCACTACTCCTGTACTCAAATCCTTTTGCGACAAAGGCTAACATACCATTAGCCTTCCTAAACACCTGCGGTCTGTCCACAAGAAAGACCCAAACCTCCCTGTCGCTTGCCATTTTAACACTCCACCCTGTTCTCTTGCCCACATGTCTGTCCTTGGCTTGCTGCATTGTTCCAGTGAAGCCCAACGCAAACTGGAGGAACAGCACCTCATCTTCCGACTAGGCACTTTACAGCCTTCCGGGCTGAATATTGAATTCAACAACTTTAGATCTTAAACTTCCCCTCCCCCCATCCCCACCCCGTTTCTCCCCCCCCTCCCCCCCCCCACTTTTTTTTCAATAATTTATATAGATTCTTCTTTCCCCACCTATTTCCATTATTTTTAAATCTAAAACTAATACCTTGTCAGTCTTTCCACCCCACCCCCACTAGAGCTGTACTTTGAATATCCTGTCCTCCATTCTTAATTAGCACTTTTCTCAGACAAAACACCTCTTTGACCCTTTTGTCTGTGACATCTTTTGATTATCTGCTCATCTCCACAATCACCACACCCTCAATGTGTCTCTCTCTCCCCCCACCCCCCCCCCCACCCCCACCTTAAACCAATTTATATTTCTCCCTTCTTCTAACTATGCTTCAGTTCTGCCGAAGGGCCATGAAGGCTCGAAACGTTAACTGATTTCTTCTCCGCCGATGCTGCCAGACCTGCTGAGTTTTTCCAGGTAATTCTGTTTTTGTTTTAGCCTTC
Organism: Cetorhinus maximus; assembly: GCF_964194155.1. NCBI lineage: Eukaryota > Metazoa > Chordata > Chondrichthyes > Lamniformes > Cetorhinidae > Cetorhinus > Cetorhinus maximus. Next base: position 83,635,539 of record NC_135893.1, read on the forward strand.
CTAATTGCTTGCTGCACCTGCATGTTTGCCTTCAGTGACTTATTGACGAGGGCAGAAAGGCCCCTTCTACATCCACACTTTCTAATCACTTACCATTTAAGATATGTTAACTCCAACAGGTTCGTCAAACATGATTCCCCATTCATAAATCCATGTTGACTATGCCCAATCGATCATTATTATCCAAGTGTCCATTTATCACATCCTTTATAATAGATTCTAGCATTTTCTCTATTACTGATGTAAGGCTAACAGGTCTGTCGTTCCCTGTTTTCTCTCTCTCTCCATTCTTAAAGTGTGGAGTGACATTTGCAACCTTCCAATCTGCAGGAACCATTCCAGAATCTATAGAATTTTGGAAGGTGATCACCAATGCATCCACTATCGCCATAGCTACCTCTTTCAACACTCTGGGATGTAGTAGGCAAACATTTAGGAGACAGTGATCATTGTATCATACGTTTTAAACTGACTACGGAAAAGAACAAAGAACAATCCAGAGTAAGAAATATTAGCTGGGGAAGAGCCTACTTCAATGGGGTAAGAACAGATCTGGGCCAAATAAATTGGAGTCAAAGGTTGGCAGGAAAAATGGTAGCTGATCAATTGGCTACCTTCAAAGAAGAGATGATCCGGGTACAGTCAAGGTATATTCCCTTGAAAGGGAAAGGTAGGGCAAACAAATCCAAAGCTCCCTGGATGACAAAGGAGATAGAAATTAATATTTAAGAAATACTCTGCACATCTGTTCCTCCTACCAAAGCAGATGACATTTTTCAACATTATATTCTATCTGCCCTCTCACTAAATCTGTCCAAATCCTCTTGAAGCTGCATTGCATCTTCCTCACAACACACATTCCAGCCTAGCTTTGTGTCATCCACAAATTCGGAAATATTACATTTGGTCCCCACAGTGTGAACAGCTGGGGCACAAATTCTGATCCTTGCGATACCCCACTTGTCACAGACTGACAACACGAGAATGACCTGTTTATTCTTACTCTCTGTAGTCTGCCTGTTAGCCGATCCTTAATCCATATTGCTCTGAAGAAAAGTCATACGGACTCAAAATATTAACTCTGTTTTTCTTTCCACAGATGCTGTTAGACCTGCTGAGTTTTTCCAGTATTTTCTGTTTTTGTTTCTTAATCCATACCAGTATATTACCTCCTATCCCATGTGCTTTAATTTTGCTAACCAACCTCCTGTGGGGGGCTTTATCAAAAGCTTCTGAGAATCCAAGTACACTACGTCCATCGACTCCCCTTTGTCAATTCTGTTAGTGGCATCCTCAACAAACTCCAACAGGTTCGTCAAACATGATTCCCCATTCATAAATCCATGTTGACTATGCCCAATCGATCATTATTATCCAAGTGTCCATTTATCACATCCTTTATAATAGATTCTAGCATTTTCTCTATAACTGATGTAAGGCTAACAGGTCTGTCGTTCCCTGTTTTCTCTCTCTCTCCATTCTTAAAGTGTGGAGTGACATTTGCAACCTTCCAATCTGCAGGAACCATTCCAGAATCTATAGAATTTTGGAAGGTGATCACCAATGCATCCACCAGCTCCATAGCTACCTTTTTCAACACTCTGGGATGTAGTAGGCAAACATTTAGGAGACAGTGATCATTGTATCATACATTTTAAACTGACTATGGGAAAGAACAAAGAACAATCCAGAGTAAGAAATATTAGCTGGGGAAGAGCCTACTTCAATGGGGTGAGAACAGATCTGGGCCAAATAAATTGGAGTCAAAGATTGGCAGGAAAAATGGTAGCTGATCAATTGGCTACCTTCAAAGAAGAGATGATCCGGGTACAGTCAAGGTATATTCCCTTGAAAGGGAAAGGTAGGGCAAACAAATCCAGAACTCCCTGGATGACAATGGAGATAGAAGTTAAGATAAAGAAGAAAAGTTTACTTATGACAGTTGTCAGGTAGAAAATACAATTGTAAACCAAGCTGAATATAAAAGGTTCAGAGGAGAGGTGAAGAAGCAAATAAGAGAAGCAAATAGGGAGTATAAAAAAAACTGGCAGCTAGCATGCAAGGGAATCCAAAATCTTCAATAGGCATAAAAACAGTAAAAGGGTGGTAAAAGGAAGAGTAGGGACCAAAGGGATTAGGGACCAAAATTCACCAAGGCTCCTTCAACAGCACCTTCCAACCCTGTGACCTCTACCACCTAGAAGGACAAGGCAGCAGATGCACGGGAACACCACCACCTATTTTTTTATTCATTCATGGGATGTTGCCTTTGCTGGCTGGGCCAGCACTTTTATTGCCCATCCCTAGTTGCCCTTGAGAAGGCAGTGGTGAGCTGCCTTCTTGAATCACTGCAGTCCATGTGGTCTAGGTACACCCACAGTGCTATTAGGAAGAGAGTTCCAAGATTTTGACCCAGCAACAGTAAAGGAACGGTGATATATTTCCAAGTCAGGATGATGAGTGACTTGGTGGGGAATTTCCAGGTGGTGGTATTCCCATCTATCTGCTGCCCTTGTTCTTCTAGGTGGTAGTGGTCGTGGGTTTGGAAGGTGCCGTCGAAAGAACCTTGATGAATTCCTGCAGTGCATCTTGTAGATGGTACACACTGCTGCTAATATGCATGAGTGGTGGAGGGAGTGAATGTTTGTGAATGTGGTGCCAATCAAACGGGCTGCTTTGTCCTGGACGGTGTCAAGCTTCTTGAGTGTTGTGGGAGCTGCACTCATCCAGGCAAGTGGGGAGTATTCCATCACACCCCTGACTTGTGCCTTGCAGATGGTGGACAGGCTTTGAGGAGTCAGGAAGTGGGTTACTCATCACACGATTCCTAGCCTCTGACCTGCTCTTGTAGCCACAGTATTTTTATGGCTAGTCCAATTCAGTTCTCTAGTCAATGGTAACCCCCAGGATTTTGATAGTGGGGAATTCAGTGATGGTAATGCCATTGAACACCAAGAGGTGGTGGTAGGATTCTCTCTTGTTGGAGATGGTCATTGACTTGACACTTGTCAGTCCAAGCCTGAATATTGTCCAGGTCTTGCTGCGTTTGGACATGAACTGCTTCAGTGTCTGAGGAGTCACGAATGGTCCTGAACATAGTGCAATCATCAACGAACATCCCACTTCTGACCTTATGATGGAAAGAAGGTCATTGATGAAGCAGCTGAAGATGGTTGGGTCGAGCACACCACCCTGAAGAACTCCTGCAGTGATGTCTTGGAGCTGAGACCATCTTCCTTTGTGCTAGGTATGAGTCCAACCAGTGGAGAGTTTTCCCCCTGATTCCCATTGACTCCAGTTTCGCTAGGGCACTTTGATGCCACACTCTGTCAAACGTGGCCTTGATGTCAAGGGCAGTCATTCTCACCTCTCCTCTGGAGTTCAGCTCTTTTGTCCATGTTTGAACCAAGGTTGTCATGGGGTCAGGAGCTGAGTGGCCCTGGCGAAACCCAAACTGGGCGTCAGTGAGTAGGTTATTGCTAAGCAAGTGCCGCTTGATAGCACTGTTGATGACCACTTCCATTACCGATGATCGAGAATAGATTGATGGGGTGGTAATTGGCTGGATTAGATTTGTTCTTGTCCTGCTTTTTATGTACAGGACATGTCTGGTCAATTTCCCACATAGCCGGGTAGTGTTGTAGCTGTACTGGAACAGCTTGGCTAGGGGCGCAGCAAGTTCTGGAGCACAAGTCTTTAGTACTGATGCTGGAATATTGTCGTCAGGGCCCAAAACCTTCGCAGTATCCAGTGCCTTCAGCCGTTTCTTGATATCACATGGAGCAAATCGAATTGGCTGAAGACTGGCATCTATGATGCTGGGGACCAAGGCTGAGATGGATCATCCACTTGGCACTTCTGGCTGAAGTTTTTAGCAAATGCTTCAGCCTTATCTTTTGCACTGATGTGCTGGGCTTCTCCATTATTGAGGATGGGGCTATTTGTGGAGCTTCCTCCTCCAGTGAGTTGTTTAATTGTCCACCACCATTCATGACTGGATGTGGCCGGACTGCAGAGCTTAGATCTGATCTGTTGGTTGTGGGATCACTTAGCTCTGTCTATCACTTGCTGCTTATACTGGTTGGCATGCAAGTAGTCTTGTGTTATAGCTTCACCAGGTTGACACCTCATTTTAGGGTATGCCTGCTGCTGTTCCTGGCATGCCCTCCTGCACTCTTCATTGAACCAGGGTTGATCCCCTGGCTTGATGGTAATGGTAAAGTGGGGGATATGCTGGGCCATAAGGTTACAGATTGCGTTCGAGTACAATTCTGCTGCTGCTGATGGCCCACAGCGCCTCATGGATGCCCAGTCTTGAGTTGCTAGATCTGTTCAAAATCTATCTCATTTGGCACGGCGGTAGTGCCACAAATGATGGAGGGTATCCTCAATGTGAAAGCGGGACTTCATCTCCACAATGACTGTGCAGTGGTCACTCCTACTGATACTGTCATGGGCAGATGCTTCTGTGGCAGGCAGGTTGGTGAGGATGAGGTCAAGTATGTTTTTCCCTCTTGTTGGTTCTGTCACCACCCACTGCAGACCCAGTCTAGCAGCTATGTCATTTAGGACTCCGCCAGTTCGATCAGTAGTTGTGCTACCGAGCCACTCTTGGTGATGGGCATTTAAGTCCCCCACCCAGAGTACATTCTGCGTCCTTGCCATCCTCAGTGCTTCCTCCGAGTGGTGTTCAACATGGAGGAGCACTGATTCATCAGCTGAGGGGGGGGCGGTACATGGTAACCAGCAGGAGATTTCCTTGCCCATGTTTAACCTGATGCCATGAGACTTCATGGGGTCCGGAGTCGATGTTGAGAAGTCCCAGGGCAACTCCCTCCCGACTGTATACCACTGTGCCGCCACCTCTGCTGGGCCTGTCCTGCTGGTGGGACAGGACATACCCAGGGATGGTGATGTCTGGGACGTTATCTGCAAGGTATGATTTTGTACAGATGACTATGTCAGGCTGTTGCTTGACTAATCTGTGAGACAGCTATCCCAATTTAAGGAGGACTTTGCAGGGTTGACAGGGCTGAGATTGCCTTTGTTGTTTCCGGTGCCTAGGTTGATGCCAGGTGGTCCATCCAGTTTCATTCCTTTTCTGTGACTTTGTAGCGGTTTGTTACAACTGAGTGGCTTGCTAGGCTATTTCAGAGGGCATGTAAGAGTCAACCACATTGTTGTGGGTCTGGAGTCACGTGTAGGCCTGACCAGGTAAGGACGATAGATTTCCTTCCCTGAAGGTTCCCCTCCAAGTCACTCACCATCTTGACTTGGAACTATATCGCCGTTCCTTCACTGTCACTGGGTCAAAATCCTGGAACTTCTGAACAGCACTGTGGGTGTATCTACACCACATGGGTGTATCTACACCACATGAACTTCTTGCAGTGGTTCAAGAAGGCAGCTTACCATCACTTTCTCAAGGGCAATTAGAGATGGGAATTAAATGCTGGCCTAGCGAGTGATGCCCACATCCCATGAATGAATAAAAAAAGGGGATTTACACATGGGGGCCAGAGGGCGTAGCTGAAGTACTAAATTAATAATTTGCACCTGTCTTTACAAAGGAAGAAGATGCTACCCAGGCCATGGCAAAAGATGAGGTAATTCAGACACTAGATGGATAGAAAATTGATAAGGAAGAGGCAATGGATAGGTTATCTGTACTTAATGTTGATAAGGCACAGGGACTGAATGAAGTGCATCTGAAGGAGGTGAGGGTGGAAGTTGCAGAGGCACTTGCCATAATTTTTCGGTCTTCCTTAGACTCAGGGGTGGTCCTCGAGGATTGGAGAATTGCAAATGTTACACCCTTGTTCAGAAAAGAGTGTAAAGATAAGCCCAGCAACTGCAGGCCAGTCAGTTTAACTTCAGTGGTAGGGAAACTTCTAAGAACAATAATTCGGGACAAAATTAATAGTCAAATGGACAAATGTGGGTTAATTAAGGAAAACCAGCATCGATTTCTTAAGGGAAAATCATGTTTAACTAACGTGTTGAAGTTTTTTGAAACGGTAAGGTTATGAGGGCAATGGCATTGATGTGGTGTACATGGACTTTCAAAAGGCCTTTGATACAGTGCTGCACAACAGACTTGTGAGCAATGTTGTAACTCATGGAATAAAAGGGACAGTAGCAACATGGATACAGAATTAGCTGAGCGACAAGAAACAGAGACTAGAGTTTAAGGATGTTTTTCGGCTGCAGGAAGGTTTGTAGTGGAGTTCCCCAGGGGTCAGTGTTGGGACTTTCTTCTCCTGGTATATGTTAATAACCTAGACCTTGGTGTATAGGGTACAATTTCAAAGCTTGCAGATGATACAAAACTTGGAAGCATTGTGAACTGTGAGGAGGATGGTGTAGAACTTCAAAGGGACATAGACAAATTGGTGGATTGGGCAGACAGGTGGAAGATGAAGTTCAATGCAGATAAACATAAAGTGATTCATTTTGGTTGGAAGAACATGGAGAGACAATATAAAATAAAGGGTACAAAGTGGGTGCAGGAGCAGAGGGACCTGGGTCTATATGTTCATAAATCATTGAAGGTGGCAGGATAGGTTGAGAGCACAGTTAATAAAGCATACAGTATCCTGGGTTTTATTAATAGAGGCATAGAGTACAAAAGTATGGATGTTTTGTTGAATTTGTATAAACCACTAGTTTGGCCTCAGCTAGAGTATTATGTCCAGTTCTGGGCACTGCACTTTAGGAAGGATGTGAAGGCATTAGAGAAGGTGCAGAAAAGGTTCACAAGAATGGTTCCAGGGATGACTTCAGTTATGAAGAGAGATTGGAGAAATTAGAATTGTTTTCCTTAGAGAAAGGAAGGTTGAGAGGAGATTTAATGGCGGTATTCAAAATCATGAGGTGGCTGGACAGAGTAGATAGAGAGAAACTGTTCCCACTTGTGAAAGGATCAAGAACAATAGGAAACAAATTTAAAGTAATTAGTAAAGGAAGCAAAAGTGATAGGGGAAACTTTTTTATGCAGTGAGTGTTTAGGGTTTGGATTGCACTGCTTGAGAGTGTTAGGTTGGATTGAAGCATTTGAAAGGGAATTAGACTGCTTTCTGAAAACGAAGAGGAAGAATTTGAAGGGTTACGGGGAGAAGGCGGGAAATTGGTACTAAGTGAGTTGCTCATTCAGAGAGCCGGTGCTAAGTGGCCCCCTTCTGTGCTATAACAATTTTGTAATTCTCTGATCTACCCTATATCTTACTGATGATACCAATTGTTTCTCAGTTGCCTCTCTACAATGACAGACATGGTATGATCAGTGCAGAATCTGCTTTTGTTCCCAAATCTTCTCTTTTACTCACTCGTGGGAAGTGAGCATTGCTGGCAAAGCCAGCATTTATAGGCCATCCCTAATTGTCCTTGAAAGGGTGTTGGTGAACTGTCTTCTTGAACTGCTGCAGTCGGTGTGGTGTAGATGCTGTTAAGCGTTCCAGGATTTTGACCCTGCGACAGTGAAGGAATGGTGATATAGTTCCAAGTCAGTATAGTTTATGTCTTAGAGAAGAATTTGGAGATGGTGATGTTCCCATGTACTTGCTGCCCTTGCCCTTTCAGGTGGCAGAGGTCACAGATTTGGGAGGTGCTGCCAAAGGAGCCATGGTGAGTTGCTGCAGTGCATCTTGTAGATTGTACATACTCTGTGTCGGTGGTAGAGACAGTGAATGTTTAAGGTGGTGGGTTGGTGCCAATCAAACAGCCTGCTTTGTCCTGTATGGTTTTGTAGAGCTTCTTTAGCATCATTGGAGCTGCACTCATCCGGGGAAGTGGAGAGTATTCCATCATACTCCTGACTTGTGCCTTGTAGATGGTGGACAGTTTTTGGGGAGTTAGGAGGTGAGTTACTCACGGCAGGATTCCCAGCATCTAACCTGCTCTTGTTACCACAGAATGTGGCTAGTCCAGTTCAGTTGCTGGTCAATGGTAACCCCCAGGATGTTGATATTGGGAGATTTAGCAATGGTAATGCCTTGAATGTCAAGGGGCGATGGTTAGATTTTCTCTTGTTGGAGATGGTCATTGCCCGGCACTTGTATCCCAATTGTCACTCGCCACTTACCAGCCAAGCTTGAATGCTGTCCTGGTCTTGCTGCATATGGGCATGGACTGCTTCAGAATCTATGGAGATGTGAATGGTACTGAACCCTGTGCAATCACCAATGGAGACCCCACTTCTGACCTTATGATGGAGGGCAGGTCATTGATGAAGTAGCTGAAGATGGTTGGCCCTAGAACACCACCCTGAGGATCTCCTACAGCGATGTCCTGGGGCTGAGATGATTGACCTTCAACAACCACAACCATCTTCCTTTGTGCTAGCTATGACTCCAACTAGTACAGAGTTTTGCCCCGATCCTTATTGACTTCAATTTTATTAAGGCCCCTTGATGCTGCAATCGTTCAAATGCTGCCTTGATGTCAAGGGCAGTCACTCTCACCTCACCTCTGGAATTCAGTTCTTTGGCCCCTGTTTGGACCAAAGCTGTAATGAGGTTTGGAGCTAATTGACCTTGGTGGAACCCAAACTGAACATCAGTGAGCAGATTGTTGCTGGGTATATGTCACTTGATAGCATTGTCTACAATACCTTCCATCTCTTGTTGATGATTGAGTAGACTGATGGAGCAGTAATTGATTGGATTGCTTTTTGTAGACAGGACATAGCTGGGCAATTTTCTACATTATCGGCTACTTGCAAGTGTTATAAGACCATAAGAGCATAAGACCATAAGACATAGGAGCAGAAATTAGGCCATTCGGCCCATCGAGTCTGCTCCGCCATTCAATCATGGCTGATAAGCTTCTCAACCCCATTCTCCCGCCTTCTCCCCATAACCTTTGATCCCCTTACCAATCAAGAACCTATCTATCTCAGTCTTAAATACACTCAATGACCTGGCATCCACAGCCTTCTGTGGCAATGAATTCCATAGATTCACCACTTTCTGGCTAAAGAAGTTTCTCCTCATCTCCATTCTAAGAGGTCTTCCCTTTACTCTAAGGCTGTGCCCTCGGGTCCTAGTCTCTCCTACTAATGGAAACATCTTCCCCACGTCCACTCTATCCAGGCCTTTCAGTATTCTGTAAGTTTCAATCAGATCCCCCCTCATCCTTCTAAACTCCATCGAGTATGGACCCAGAGTCCTTAAACATTTCTCATATGTTAAGCCTTTCATTCCTGGGATCGTTCTCGTGAAACTCCTCTGGACGCTCTCCAGGGCCAGCACATCCTTCCTGAGATACGGGGCCCAAAATTGCTCACAATATTCTAAATGTGGTCTGACCAGGGCCTTATAAAGCCTCAGCAGCACATCCCTGCTTTTATATTCTAGTCCTCTCGAAATAAATGCCAACATTGCATTTGCCTTCCTAACTACCGACTCAACCTGCAAGCTAACCCTAAGAGAATCCTGGACTAGGACTCCCAAGTCCCTTTGCACTCCAGATTTCTGAATTCTCTCCCCATTTAGAAAATAGTCTATGCCTCTATTCTTCCTACAAAAGTGCATGACCTCACACTTTCCCAGGTTGTATTCCATCTGCCACTTCTTTGCCCATTCTCCTAACCTGTCCAAATCCTTCTGCAGACTCCCCGCCTCCTCAATACTACCTGTCCCTCCACCTATCTTTGTATCATCTGCAAACTTAGCCAGAATGCCCTCAGTTCCTTCATCTAGATCACTAATGTATAAAGTGAAAAGTTGTGGTCCCAACACTGACCCCTGCGGAACTCCACCAGTCACCGGTCACCATCCTGAGAAGGACCTCCTTATCCCCACTCTCTGCCTCCTGCCAGACAGCCAATCTTCTATTCATGCTAGTACCTTGCCTCTAACACCATGGGCTCTTATCTTACTGAGCAGCCTCCTGTGCGGCACCTTGTCAAAGGCCTTCTGGAAGTCCAAGTAGATAACATCCAATTGCTCTCCTTTGTCTAACCTACTCGTTACCTCCTCAAAGAATTCTAACAGATTTGTCAGGCATGACCTCCCCTTGATGAAACCATGCTGACTTTGCCCAATTTTACCATGCACTTCCAAGTATTCTGAAATCTCATCCTTAATAATGGAGTCTAAAATCTTACCAATGACCGAGGTCAGGCTAATCGGCCTGTAATTTCCCGTCTTTTGCCTCCCTTCTTAAACAGGGGGGTTGCATTAGCGATTTTCCAGTCCTCTGGGACCCTCCCTGACTCCAGTGATTCCTGAAAGATCACCACTAATGCCTCCACTATCTCTTCAGCTATCTCCTTCAGAACTCTGGGGTGTAATCCATCTGGTCCAGGTGATTTATCCACCTTCAGACCTTTCAGTTTTCCTAGCACCTTCTCCTTGGTAATGGCCACCATAATCACCTCTGCCCCCGACTCTCTTGAACTTTAGGGATGTTACTCATGTCTTCCACCGTGAAGACTGACGCAAAGTACCTATTCAGTTCCTCCGCCATTTCTTTGTTCCCCACTACTACTTCTCCAGCGTCATTTTCCAGCGGCCCAATGTCCACTTTTACCTCTCTCCTACCCTTTATATATCTAAAAAAATCCTTCCAATCTTCTTTTATATTACTGGCTAGTTTACCCTCATATTTAATCTTCTCCCTCCTTATTTATTTTTTAGTTGCCCTTTGTTGGTCTTTGTAGGTTTCCCAATCCCCTAGTTTCCCACTGCTCTTCGCCGCATTGTATGCTTTCTCTTTAGCTTTTACGCTGTCCCTGACTTCCCTTGTCAGCCATGGTTGCCTTGTCCTCCCTTTAGTATGCTTCTTCTTCCTAGGGATGAATATTTGCTGTGTCTCCCAAATTACTCCCAGAAATTCCTGCCATTGCTGTTCCACTGTCTTTCCTGCTAGGCTCATCTCCCAGTCAATTCTGGCCAGCTCCTCCCTCATGCCTCTGTAGTTGCCTTTATTCAACTGTAATATCGTTACATCTGATTCCAGCTTTTTCCTCTCAAATTGCAGGGTAAACTCTATCATATTATGGTCACTTCCTCCTAAGGGTTCCTTCACCTTAAGCTACCTTATCAAATCTGCCTCATCACACATCACTAAATCTAGAATTGCCTGTTCCTTGGTGGGCTCCACCACAAGCTGCTCCAAAAAGCCATCTCGTAGACATTCCACAAATTGGAATGTCTACGAGTTGTAGATGTACTGGAACAGCTTAAGAACGCCAGCTAGTTCTGGAACTCAAGTCTTCAGTACTGCAGCTGGGATGTTCTCAGGTCCCATAGCTTTTGTTATATCCAGTGCCTTTAGCCATTTCTTGATATCACATGGAATAAATCAAATTGTCTGAAGATTGGCATCTATGGTGGTGGGAACCTCAGGAGGTGGCCAAGATGGATCTTTGACTCAGTACTTCTGGCTGAAGATGGTTGCAAGTGATTTTGCATAGACATGCTGGGCTTCCCCATCATTGAGATGGGGATATTTTTGGAGCCTCCTCCTCCAGTTAGTTGCTTAATTGTCCACCACAATTCCCAACTGGATGTGGCAGGACTGCAGCACTTTGACCTGATCTGTCAGTTGTGGAATTCTTAGCACTATCTGTAGCATGCTGTTTCAGCTGTTTAGCATGCATATAGTCCTGTGTTGAATTTCACCAGGTTGGCATCACCATGGGGGAGCCCAGCACATCAGTGCAAAAGACAAGGCTGAAGCATTTTGCAACCATCTTCAGCCAGAATTGCTAGGTGCTTGATCCATCTCAGCCTCCTCCTGAGGTCTCCAGCATCATAGATGCCAGTCTTCAGCCAATTTGATTCACTCCATGTGATATCAAGAATTGGCTGAAGGCACTGAATACTGGCTCTGGGCCAGTAATAGTATTGAAGATTTGTGCTCCAGAGCTAGCCATATCCCTAGCCAAGTTGTTCCAGTACAGCTACAACATTGGAATCTACCTGTTAATGTGGAAAATTGCCCAGGTATATCCTGTCCACAAAAATCAGGACCAATCCAACACAGGCAATCAGTGCCCCATCAGCCTACTCGCAAACATCAGCAAAGTGACGGAATGTGTTCCTCAGGGTAGTGTCCTGGGCCCAACCATCTTCAGCTGCTTCATCAATGATCTTCCCTCCATAACAAGGTCAGAAGTGGGGATGTTTGCTGATGATTGCACAATGTTCAGCACCATTTGCGACTCCTCAGATATTGAAGCAGTCTGTATCCATGCATAGCAAGATCTAGACAAAATTCAGGCTTGGGCTGAGGTGGAGAGTAACATTTGCATCACCCAAGTGCCAGGCAATGATCATTAGCAACAAGAGAGAATCTAACCATTTCCCCTTGACATTCAATGGCATTACCATGGCTGAATATCCAACTCTCAACATCCTGGGGTCACCATTGACCAGGAACTGAACTGGACCAGCCACGCAACTACTGTGGCTACAAGAACAGGTCAGAAGTTGAGAATTCTGTGGTAAGTCACCTCCTGACTCTCCAAAGCTTGTCCACCATCTACAAGGCATGAGTCACGAGTGTGATGGAATACTCTCCACTTGTCTGGATGAGCGTGGCTCCAACAACACATAAGAAGCTTGACACCGTCCAGGACAAAACAGCCCACTTGATTGACACCCCATCCACCACCTTAAACATTCATTAACAAGACGCACTGCTGCAACTTCCTAGACTCCTTAGACAGCAGCTTTCAAACCTAGAAGGACAAAGGCAGCTGATGCATGGAAACATCATCACCTACAAGTTCCCCTCCAAGCCACACACCATCCTGACTTGGAACTATATCGCCGTCCCTTCACTCTCGTTGGGTCAAAATCCTGGAACCTCTCCATAACAGCACTCTGGCTGTACCTACACCACATGGACTGCTGTAGGCAGTTCACCACCACCTTTCCAGGGGCAATTAGGGATGGGCAATAAATGCTGCCCACATCCTGTGAATGAGTAAATAAAAAATTGGTGAGGATGCCATCAAGTAGGTTTTTCACTCCTGTTGGTTCTCCAACACCTGTCACAGGCTCAGTCTGGCAGATGTGTTCTTCAGGACTCGCTCAGGAGTGGTGTTACTGAGCCACTCTTGGTGATGGACATGGAAGTCCCCCCACCCAGAGTATAGTCTGTGCCCTTGCCACCCTCAATGCTTCTTTCAAGTGGTGTTCAACAGAGGAGTACTGATTCATCAGCTGAGGGATGGCAATAGGTGGCAACTAGTAGGAGGTTTCCTTACCCATATTTGACCTGATGCCTTGAGACTTCATGGTGTCTGGGGTCAATGTTGAGGACTCTCAAGGCCACTCTCTCCTGAGTGTGTGCCACTATGCTGCCATCTCTGGTGAATCTGCCTTACCTGTGAGATAGAATGTACCCAGGGATGGTGATGGATGAGTCTTGGACATTGGCTGTAAGTTATGATTCAGTGAGTATGTCTGTCAGGCTATTGCTTGACTAGTCTGTGGGACAGCCCTCCCAATTTTGGCACAAGTCCTCAGCTGTTGGTGAGGAGGACTTTGCATGGTTGACAGAGCAGGGGTGTACCTTCAGCGCTGGCTGGTATGTCTGGTTTTATTCTTATTTAACTTTTGTAGTGGTTTGATACAACTAAGTGGTTTGCTAGGCAATTTCAGAGGGCAGTTAAGAATGAACCATATATTGCTGTGGATCTGGAGTCATATATACCCAGACCAGGGCAGGATAGCAGATTTCCTTTCCTGAAGTAGATTAGAGAACCAATTTTTTTTTAAAATGACAATTAGGTAGTTTTGTGTGATCAATACCAAGACTAGCCTTTTATTAAATATTTATTAATTCAATTTAAATTCCTCCAGCTGCCTTGGTGGGATTTGAATTCACATTCCAGAAAATTGGTCTAAGCCTCTCAATTACTAGTCTAGCAATATTACCATTATGCTACTGTCTCCCTTCAGCTTTGCCTCTAGCTAGCTTGACACTCATAATTGCCCCTTGTTTTTTTTCTTCACTGTAAAATCTTGCACTTATCCATATTGCTATTTGGGATATAGTTCTGCTTTCCTGCAAATATTTGGGAATGATTGTATTTTGGTGCTCACAAGGAGGCAGCAGCGCAGCCCATGAATTCCCAAGATGCAACCCTCCAAATGCGACCACATGCTTCAAGTGTCAGATTGCAAAATCACCCTTATTAACGAGATCCTTCTACAACACTGTTGTTCACTCAGTTTCTTTTACCCCACTCTCAACTCCTCCTCAGTTTAAAATCTTCTGTGAATCTCACCAATTTATTTTCCAAATTTAGGTGTCAGCTGTGGCTCAGTGGGTAATACTCTCACCTCTGAGTCAGAAGGTAATGGATTCATACATCAAAGAAGTTCGCCACTATGGATTGTTGTGTGTGTTGGACTCCACATTCACCCTCTGGTGCCATCATATATGGCATCACTGCTCTGCAGTTTACCTTGGATAGTTTGGGCATCTCCAGAGACACTCTACCTGAGTTCTCACAACAGGAATTCATGCTAGCACACTTTTCAGATTTGGTGGAAACCGAAACAGTTGCCATGCAATGTCTGGGCATCACAAGAATTAAAAGTAGGAGCAGGCCATCCAGCCTTTCAAGCTTGTTCCGCCATTTAAAAGATCTTAACTGATCAAAATGTGGCCTTAACTCCACTTCCTTTCTGCCCCACATAACCCTTGTCTCTCTTGTCGATCAAAAATCTATCCAGCTCAGCCTTGAATATGTTTAATGACCCAGCCTCTGCTGGGGAAGAGAATTTCACAGACTAACGGCCCTCTGAGCGAAAAAAAATCTCATCTCAATCTTAAATAGGAGATCCTTAATTGTATCCCCTTGCTCTAGACCCCTCCAAAAGGGGAAACATCCTCTCAGCATCAAACCTGTCAAGTCCCCTCAGGATCTTATGTGTTCCAATAAGATCACATCTCATTTTTCCAAACTTCATTGGGTACAGGCCCAACTTGTTCAACCTTTCCTCATAAGACAACCCCTGCATCCCAGGAATGAGTCGAGTGAATCTTCTCTGAACTGCTTCTAATGCAATTATATCCTTTCTTAAGTAAGGAGAACAAAACTGTACACAGTACTCCACATGCGTTCTCAGGAAGGTGCTGTTCAAATGTAGCAACTCTTCTCTACTTTTATACCATTCCCCTTGCAACAAACACCAACATTCCATTTGCCTTCTTAACCACTTGCTGTACCACAATGGGAGAGACTAGTAGATTGAATGATTTTGGGCTTTGAAGATATTGAGGATCAAGAATGAGAGGACACAGATTTAAAATAATTGGCAAAAGAAGCAAAAGCAATATGAGAAAAGGTTTTTTTCAGGCAGTGAGTGGTTAAGGTCTGGAATGCTCTGCCTAAGGGTGTGGTGCAGGCAGATTCAATTGAAGCATTCAAAAGACTGTTTTCTGAAAAGGAAGAAGGTGGGAGGATGGCATTAGGTGAATCGTTCATTTGGAAAGCTGGTGCAGACTCGATGGGCTGAATGGCCTTCTTCTGTGCTGTAACAATTCTGTGATTCTGTAATTTTAGCCCATAATCTAGACTGACACTCAGTACAGTATTGAGGGACTGCAGCATTGTTGGAGGTGTAACCTTTCTGATGCTGAGTTAAACTGCGGTCCCATCCGTTCTCTCAAAGGGTTGTAAGTGATCCCATGGAACTATTCAAAGAGTAGCGAAGTTCTCCCTGGTGTCCTGACCAATATTTACCCTTGAAGCAACATCACTAAAACAGATTATCTGATCATTATCACATTGCGGTTGTTGGGACATTGCTGTTTGCAAATTACTTCTCATATTTTATACATTATCATAGTAACCACACCTCAAATACAATTCATTGGCAATAAAGCACTTTGAGAATTTCTCGAGTTTGTGAAAGGCACTATATCATGCAAGT
This sequence comes from Cetorhinus maximus, assembly GCF_964194155.1. Taxonomy (NCBI): domain Eukaryota; kingdom Metazoa; phylum Chordata; class Chondrichthyes; order Lamniformes; family Cetorhinidae; genus Cetorhinus; species Cetorhinus maximus. The sequence continues at coordinate 83,651,435 of NC_135893.1, forward strand.
TCTTTCTTTCTAGGTGACCTACACAGATCAGAAACTATACCAACCTTGGTACACTGTATTCATTACATCTGTTCTTCCCATCATGATTCATATAAATAATAACCAAAGCTTCCTCCCATTTTAACAATGATATCCGCAACCTGAAGCTTGTGCGGCAGCCTTTCATGTGGAACTTTATAAAAGGCTGTCTGTAAATCCTGCCCCAGGAACCTGCAACTGTGAAATCAAATTGTTTCCCTGTAACATCAAGACTTTCTTATTTATTTGTTCTTGGGATATGGGCGATGTTAGCAAGGCCACTTTATTGCACATCCCTAGTTGCCCTTACAAAGTGCTGGTAGGGCTTCTCCTTGAATTGCTGCAATCAGTATGGTGATGATATTAGCCTGTTTTTTCTCTTTACAAATGCTAATGTATTTTCTGTTTTTATACCTGGAGTCAAAAGCCAGTGCAGGTGATTCAGCATCATCCCAAAAGATCTGAATAGTAAACTGTGCCTGTCAGGGTCTGTAATTTGCAACTCGAAGCTACATGAGAGTACTCAGGGTGACCCACCCACGGACTGCCCGCAAACCATATCGAGGAGCACATCATCTCCACTTGATGACTACACCCAAATTGTGAATAGGAACTTCATGGACACCACTAGGCCATTCTAAGTTCATGGCATGATTATAGCACAGTAGGAGGACATTTGGCCCGTCCATCTGTCGGCTTATTATGTTACATGTTATAATGTTATTTTAAAACTAAATTCAAGCGCAGCAATGCAATAAAAACATTTACTGTAATCATCACACTACCTCTTTGGGTTACACAAATGACCTTGAGCTTGCAATAAAAATATCGTGAGCCCTTCAGGCAATGTAACACACTCTCGGCCACTTCCGTGCTTTAGGTGTCCTGAATGTCAACTAGAGATTACATTCATATATGTGGATACCAGTGTTGGCCAAACGTTGAATGCAAATGATTGAATGAAATGCCACGTTTGATGTACTCTACAGACAAAAAAAATGTTCAACACTTTCAAGGAATGCAAGTTGTGGTGACAACATATAAACAATACAAAGGGTTTGAATGATCAGAGGTTCAGTGATGTTGTACTTATTGTCCAGTGCAGCGAAAATCCTTTCATTTGAAGCTCCCTTTCTGCCCTGTTCAGTCATCAAGCTGATTCACAGAACCGCCCGCAGCGGTAACAACCAACACGGCGGCAAAGGAGAGGGGGAAACGGGGAGAGCAGGCTCGCTGATAACCACTGCATCAAGAATATAAAAGGCAGGAAAGGCTTGAGTGGATATTTATGAATGTATCAATCAGGTGTAAAGTCTCGTATCTCTCAGTGGTAAATAAAAGAGCCAGTTTAAATTGAATTGCAGTGTGGGCTCCCCCCCTATTTGTAGGGCTGCAGTGGTAGGTTCCCCGGGCGCGGTCACGTGGTTCTCCCCGCCCCGCCATTTTGTCGGTAGTTTGTATTTAGGATCGAACAGGAGCGGAGCTTGTCTCTTGTGTGACGGGCGGCGGTGTTCAGGAACCAGCAGCGGGGGACAGGGAGAGAAAGAAATACAAGGGGGGGAAAGAGACCAGCAAGGAACAAGGCGATAAGCCGCCCGCTTTATATAAATCACCGGTAGTTAGTGTTCCGCACGAGTAGCTGACAAGATGTCCACCGCCGAAGCTCCCGAATACTCGCCCTTCTTCGCGGTGATGGGCGCCTCGGCTGCCATGGTTTTTAGCGGTGAGTCTGGCGTCTACCGCCGGCGAGAGGGAGGGGGAGACCGGTCGCTGCTGTCTGGCCTAATCGCCATTAAAGCCCCGTCAACGGTGGGGGCTTGGCTCACCGGCTTTTTATTTTATGTGTGCATTTATGCATAAAATGGCCGCGAGTGAGCCTGGGTGTTATTTATTTATATCTAATGTCTATTCACCTCTGCCAGGGACGGGCTTGCCGCCGCTGACGATGTTTCTTGCGGCGGACGCTCTCGCCTGCGTAGGTGAACGATTGTCCTCCAGCTGTTGGCGCTCGAGCTGCTTCGGCTCTTTCCGTCACCACATCGGCGGCGTTCGGGTGTTTTCGGCCGACCGGGAGTTGTCTTTTCGGGTGTGTCTGGCTCGCGCACTCCGTGGTGCATCGCGGTGTTGGGTGGGGGTGGGGAGGGAAAAGAAAGGGTTCGGCAAATTCCGGAGCGGGCAGTCCCGAGCCGATCATATGACTTTGGGGTGCGGGTGCTAATGTATGTACGTGGACTGCAACGTTCTTTCGCTTTAAGTCTCCAAAATTGCGGTGACATTCTACATTTTCAAAAATCAGTTTTATCCCACAGCCCTTTTAAAGTACAAAGGCACGGCCCCTTTTTCGTTGCTTATTTTAATGTTATTGCAGTTTAATTTTAGGAATATGATAAATTCCAATGGATTGGGGTCTGGGATAATCCCACCTTGAAATGATTATTTTTTTGCTCTGAAACTCTACTTGTGAGATATACAGCTTTATAGCTGCCCAAGCCAATAATAATCTATAATCTAGTTTTGATAATGGCAGATTTGCATTGCTGTAAGAAAATTAATTGATAGTGAAGTCATTGTCTTTTTAGAGAATCATTTTCAGTTTAGCTTTTTTTCAAATCGGGATTTGCTTGATGCTGCAATGTGGGTTCACGGGTGTAAATTCTCTACAGCAGGAACTGAAATTGGTTTGCCCAAAAACGTAGGAGGGGGCTTTCTGAGCAAGCGCTATTATAATGCCTGTTGACCTGTGTATTTCCACATTTTTTGGTTTTATTTTAGTGTCTTATTGGTTTGGTTCTTGGAGTCATGGACAATCTGCTCACTTGACTTGCTTTAATCTTTCACTATGTTGCAATAATGTAAATTCCATAAATGAGTAAATAACCTTTAAACTGGGTTGGGTTTGCACAGATCTGTAAAACATTCCTGAGAATGCCATGTTCAAATGAGAGCTAATAGAACTGGAGGGGAGGAAACTGGTACGCTTAAGGAGAGTTATAGTTTAATAGTAACTAGCTTTGAACCTGTTATCAGCAGTCTCGCCTCACTTAGGTATTTAGTCAATACTTGTTCGTGTTGCACGTGATCTGTGAATGGCATATATAAATGGCCGTTCAGTACAGAATTTGAATATTGCTAAGAGAGACATGTTGCTGAAGCTTTTCATCTTGCACTCGGGACAAATGCAAAAATGCCAAATTTCAAATGATCAGAACAGTTTATACTACAGGAGAAAAGGAGTGCTGATTGGCTGAGCATTGCCATGGAGAAAGCAATGAGGGGAAACTATAGGCTCTCCATGCTTCTGGGTAATTCAAATAAGGTGCAAGGCTTGAACATCGTTCCTTGCACTTGCAGAGACGGGGTTCCTGTGCTTCCAAGTGTAAATGAGACGCCTTATGAGCTTGACTAATGACATACCTGATCTTTAACCATATCAAAAGTACTTTAGGTGACACACAATAGAATGTTAGTGGTATGGTCCTTATCCTTTATCACTAGTTTTGTCTGTCTTCTCACTGTCAGCCCATCAGTGAAATGGTCCTCGACTTGCTGTTTTATAGCTCTACAATGTGCAGTTTAGAATATTTTGTAAATCTTGCTTTGACCTAGTTTGTTTCATTGTTCATGTGAGATTCTACATACTAATGTATGGTGCTTTTTGAAGTGGGTTTGAAATCTTCAAAGTAACCAGAAGTACAGTGGCTGTAAACATCCAGAAAGTGAAGGTTACGAATGAGCAAATGAATTCTACCTTGTTTGGCACCAAAGTTACTGCCATCTCCTCTTCCACCCCACACACAGAACAGAGGAGGAAAATCCAGATGGACTCACTAACCCAGTAAGTTATCAGGTTGCCTTTCTTTATCTTCCACTTGCTGCTGATGTCTCTCTCTCTCCCTCCTTCCCCCTCACTCACCACAAAAACACATACATGTGGTGACATAGTGGTATTGTCACTGAACTGGTAATCCAGAGACCCTGGGTTCAAATCCCGCTGCAGAGGATGGTGGAATTTTTTTAAAATCTGAAATTAAAGGTCTAATGATGACGACGAAACCATTGAGTGTCATAAAGATCCATCTGGTTCACTAATTGTTTAGGGAAGGAAATCTGTTGTCAGCTGGTCTGGCCTGCATGTGACTCCAGATCTGCAGCAATGTGATTGACTCTTAGATGCCCTCTGAAATGGTATAACAAGCCACTCAGTCAGTATGTCTGGTTTCATACCTTTTTATTGACCTAGGCACTGGAAACAACATTGGCAAACCCAGCCATGTTAATTTCTCCTTGCTAACATCTGGGGGGTGGTGTCAAAATTGGGAGACCTGTCTCAGACTAGTCAAGCAATATCCTGACATTGCCTGTGAGGTATGATTTCATGAGTGACTGTCCCAGACACCACCATTGCCATCCCTGGGTATGCCCTGTCCCACTAGCAGGACAGACCCAGCAGAGGTGGTGGCACAGTGGTATACAGTCAGGAGGGAGTCCTCAACATAGAGCCTGGCCCCAATGAAGTCTCATCGCATCAGGTCAAACGTAGGCAAGGAAACCTCCTGATTACTATGTATCCCCTGCCCTCAGCTGATGAATTGTATTCCATGTTGAACATCACTTGGAGGAAGCACTGAGTGACAAGAGCACAGAATGTACACTGGGTGGGGAACTTCAGTGTCCTTCAAGAGTGGCTCGGTCGCAACGCCACAGACTAAGCGGATGAGTCGTAAATGACATAGCTGTTGGACTGAGTCTGCAGCAGATGGCAAGGGAACCAACCAGAGGGAGAAACATACTTGACCTCATCCTCACCAACCTACCTGCCGCAGATGCATCTGTCCATGACAAGTGATGGCAGGAGTGACCTTGTGGAGATGAAGTCCTGTCTTCACATTAAGGATACCCTCCATTGTGTTTGGCACTACCACTCTGCTAAATGGTGTAGATTTTGAATGGATCTAGCTACAGCAGCAGAATTGTACTCTTAACACAATCTGTAACCTCATGGCCTGGCTCTACCAAACCAGGGGATCAACCCTGGTTCAGTGCAGGAGGGTGTGCCAGGAGCAGCATGCATACCTAAACATGAGGTGTCAACCTGGTGAAGCTACAACACAGGACTACTTGCATGCGAAGCAGCAAGTGATAGAGCTAAGCAATTCCACAACCAACGGATCAGATATAAGCTCTGCAATCCTGCCACATCCAGTTGTAAATGGTGGTGGCGATTAAACAACTCACTGGAGGAGGAGGCACCACAAATATCCCCATCCTCGATGGTGGAGTCCAGCACATCAGCGCAAAAGATAAGGCTGAAGCACTTACAGCAATCTTCAGGCAGAAGTGCCAAGTGGATGATTCACCATGGCCTCTTCGGAAGCCCCCAGCGTCATAGATGCCAATTTGACACTGATATCGAGTAATGGCTGAAGGCACGGGATACTGCAAAGGCTATGGGCCCTGGCAGTAGCACTGAAGACTTGTGCTCCAGAACTTGCAGTGCCCCTAGCCAAGCTGCTGTCAGTACAGCTACAACACTGGCATCTACTTGGCCAATTACCACCCCATCAGTCTAATCTCAATCATCAGTAAAATAATGGGAGGGTCCATCAACAGTGATATCAAGCGGCACTTGCTTAGCAATAACCTGTTCACTGCTCAGTTTGGGTTCTGCCAGGGTCACTTGGCTTCTGACCTCATTACAGCCATGGTTCAAACATGACAAAAGAGCTGAACTCGTGACGTGAGAGTGACGGCTCTTCACATCAAGGCAGCATTTAACAGTGCAGCATCAGGAGCCCTAGCAAAAAGGAATCAATAGGAATCGGGGAAATTCTCTGGTTGGAGCCATACCTAGTACAAAGGAAGGTGGTGGTTTTGGAGGTCAATCATCTCAGTTCCAGGACATCACTGCAGAGTTCCTCAAGGTAGTATCCTAGGCCCAACCATCTTCAGCAGCTTCATCAATGACCTTCCATCATAAGGTCAGAAGTGGGGATGTTTGCTGATTCGTTCACCATTTGCAACCCCTCAAATACTGAAGCAGTCCATGTCCAAATGCAGCAAGACCTGGACAATATCCAGGTTTGGGCTGACAAGTGACAAGTAACATTTGCGCCACAAGTGCCAGGCAATGATCATCTCCAACAAGAGAAACTAACCATTGGTCCCACGACGTTCAATGGCATTACCGTCACTGAATCCCCCACTATCCAACATCCTGGGGGTTCTGCCATTGACCAGAAACCTAACTGGACTAATTCTATAAATACTGTGGCTACAAGGGTAGGTCAGAGGCTAGGAATCCTGCAGCAGCTAACTCGGTTCCTGACTCCCCAAAGCCTGCCCACCATCTAAAAGGCCCAAATCAGAAGCGTGATGGAATACTCCCCACTTGCCTTGATGAGTGCAGCTCCTACAACACACGTCTGACACTGTCCAAGACACAGCATCCTGCTTGACTGGCACCCGTCAACAAACGTTCACTCCCACCACCACTGACGCACAGTGGCAGCAGTATGTACCATCTACAAGATGCACTGTAGAAACTCACCATTGCTCCTGGAGCAAACCATGGCTCCTTCCAAACCCCATGACTGCCCCTATCTAGAAGGACAAGGGCAGCAGACACATGGGAACACCACCTCCAAGCCACTCTCCATCCTAAGTTAGAAATACATTGCCATTCCTTCACTGCCACTGGGTTAAAATCCTGGCGTTCCCTCATAAGCACTAGGTGTATCTACACAAATATTGCAGCATTTCAAGATGGCACCTCGCCACTACCACCTCGAGGCCAATTGGAGATGAGCAATAAATGCTGGCTTGGTTGGCGACACCCACATCCTGTAAATGAACAAAAGTGTGCATGTGCACATGGAAGGAAGTGGAGAAAGGGGGCTTTTCCTTCTGCCCATCAGTTTCTTCTAGTGTTTGATTTTATTCTGAATGTATATTGTTACTATACTGAAATAGGTTGAACAGCCATCTTGAAACTCGTGTTTAGAATGGCACATTGCATTTGATTGAAGTACTTGCTACTGAAATCAATGCTAGCTGCTAGAAACATGTTGGTTCCAGGTAGGGAATAGATCTAATTTTTTCAAATGGAGATCAATGGTCTGTACACTTGATCCAGTCTTAAATAGTTTGTGTAGAAAGGGAGATAGCGGTCCTGAAACAAAGACAGTACTGCAGATTGTGGCAATTCCAAACAAAACCAGCACACTGAAAGAGACTCTTTCTCTTGCTGGCAAGTGAAGGTGTTTGCAAACATAGCATGCACATAAAACAAAGCCTGAATGGTTTAGACAAAAGTTGTCCATTCTGGATACTACCCCTCATGTTTAATGTAACTATACTGAAATATTAACTATCGTCAGCTTGGCCAAGGTCAATGATTCGCCAAATGCTCATTTACCAGATGTTGCAATCTTCGTAGAGACAAATAATTTCTAAAGAAACTCAAGCTTCCATTTAATAGCTGAAAAGGATGACACGTTTGTTAAGTTTTTACTGTAATGAATAACTAAAAACACTTAAACCACCTACAAAAATGGGTTTTGGTTATATTTTAAATGACAGCTATGTACCCCATATACTTATTACACATCACATTCTTCACAATACTCCCAGCTTCCAATGGGTTCACATTTTCCCTGTTTCATTTAGTAATTTTGAATTACGTCCCCCACGCCCTTTGCTCAGTTTTCAGTTTCTGAAATTTTCCACCAGCAGTAAAGCCTATCCCAATGATTCTTCCTCCTGGCCATGCCAAGACAAGTATCCCAGAGGTGCATCCTGCAGCTGTCTTTGACTAGAGACCATCTTCCTCTTGCATCCAGCTGTGGTAGCTCAAAGCTACCTTCTCTGATCATACAAAACTGTCGTCTATGATATTCATTCTTCTGTAGAGAAGTCTAATTTGATCTCAAAAATAGCTTCCTCTGCCCTCTCCCTATGAAACACACCAACCTCAAATCTAGGTAGAAATGCTGATTAGCCATTCTTGACCCCAACTCCCTTTCATCTTCGAAGTAAATAGACAGTTTACAGCAACCTGCAGCACCTTTCTGGGACTTTGGGAGATTCCATGCACATGTTGTAAATGTAGACTGCTGCCATTGTCTCCAAACACAAATACCTTGCAGCTTCTCAGTAAAACTATCTAAACCTTCCTTTGATCTCTGACAATCAAACCATCCAGGCTTACTGTCATGTGACCTGTTCTGCAGGCTCCCTGACCATTTACCCTAAATTTAAAGCTACAGTCCCAAAATGTTTTAAACCTCAATTGTAACACTGACCGTTTGAGTGCGTAGTTCTGTGATGGTTGTCTCCTGACCTTCACAAGGAAAGGTAATGTGTCCCTTGTGACTTTACCCAGTTTAGATAAACTTGCACTGTTGCTCTAAACGTCAGAATCTTGTCATAAGCTGTTTTAGCAGGCTCTATTGGTTGCAAAACTTTTATCTTTAGGTTGTGACTTGTTGAAGCAGGTTGTTTCTTCACTAAATTTGTAAGTGGAAATTTCCACCTACAACAAATTGGCATGATGTGTGCTGGATTATATTGATTGAGTAATCCCAATTGGATAAGAACTGCCTCTGTAATTGCAGTATTTTCACTAATGTCTGGATTTTGCTTATATATTGGATTTTAAGCTTGCTTACTGCAACTTATTCCTGCTCCTTTATCTCTGCTTGAAAGTAGAATTTCTAAACTTGGAAATGAATGCAAGAATCTTCAGCCAATGGCTATTTCTGGTCCTGAACAACCCTGCCTCTTGTGCATCACAGCCCTTCAGCCTTGCCACATCGCTCAATCCTTCCTCCAGGAGAGTACCAGTTTCTTGGGCCCTTTATGCCAATTGTTTTGTTGACTCTCCCTTTCCACTTATAACAATATAGGAATTGAGATGAAAATCACCAGGTCCATCTGGATCACCTTGTAGCACCCTGGTAGTTCCCTTAAAATTAATGAACCAACTGGGTTTATACTGTAATCCACCATCTTTATGGTATTCTTTTTCTAGTACCAGCTCAATTTACCAGATAGCTGTAGTGCTGGATAACAATTACATTATCACGATCCCATATGGAGCCCTTAACATAAGATCCAGGGCGCCTCCAAGGGAGAGCAAAGCACATGTAGTTTTGAAGTGTTTTTTAAATGTGGGAGGGTAGCATGCACAGGGACTTCCAGTGGGCAGGAATGACTGAAAGCTGCCCCAGTGACAGAGAAGCGGAAGGATGGAACATCCAGCAAGCTGGAATGATGACATAGCTGAGTTTGTGAACCACTTGTTTAACGTGCAAGTATAAAGAATAAAATCCTCATCCCATTTGTATTGTTCATTTGTCCTGATGGGCTGAAAAACTGCTTTGAGATTTTTATTTAAGGGGCAAAGGCAGGTAAATAGCATCATGGTGGAATGAACTCAAGGTTGAATGGTCCACTCGCATTTACAGCTTTGTTTGCATTTGCACCCATTTTCCATCTGGCAGTATACCTCTACATTATGATACTAGTCTGTCTATTTTCAAAGCTTTTTGAAAAGAGCTACATTTTCCCCCTGTCTCAAATACAACTGAATTCTGCACATCTCTCTGACTTCAGTACTTCCAATCCTATTTTTGGAGATGAACATTCAGATCAGTAGCAAAGAATATTTCTGAAACAAAGTGGTCTATGCATCTAGGTATTGAAGTTCCAACCGGGGTTTGGGTTGTCAGCTACAGGGCTACAATATCCAGGCTAGTGTGCACTTTAGTGAAAGGTGGATTTTTTAAAGAAGTCACAAGAAGATTGGCTGGAATGTAGTTGTTCAGGGGATTTCCATGATCTTGTTGAACAGCTGAGCCCTATTTGAAGTGCCAGGTAGATAACACCAGCTCCTGTTATGTTCTGGAACACAATGAATGTTATAAACATTTCCTTTTGAGTTTTTTTAAGACTCTTTTTGAATTGAATCTCAACATGACCTGTGTATTACTGTTCTTGAGGATATGGCCTTTCATATGCAATTTTCTTTCTAAGTAAAGATAGATGTGAAATATTTTGATTCCATTCTCCTTTGTATGTTCAACTGTCCTGCTAATTAGACTTCTCAAAGTCCAATCTGGCAAAGGGTTACCCCCAAGGGCATGAATTGTGCTTGATTTCATTCACTGGCTGCCAAATATCTTCTGATCAAAACAGTTCATAATGTTCTGGTCCAATGTACAGGTAGGGTATGTCAGTTTAACTGGCTGTGGAACTGGATTACCAATCCAGTGGTTGAACTCAAATCTCTCCATGGCAGGGTAGGAAATTAAATTCAATGAATCTGGTTGCTTGTGGGCTGGCACCAATAGGAGTGAGCATTAAAGCTACTGGGCTAGTTTAAAAACTAAACTAGTTGACCCCCCTTCAGGGAAAGCAAGCAATTCCATTGCAAATACAATTTGTTCAAGACAGTGGCCCATCCTATCTACCACCTCTGAAGCCACTAGTGGTGGGCAATGAATATAGTGTCACTCACGTGTTGAATGTTTTTCTAAAAACCTTAAATGTCTAGAGGAACATTGCATAGCATAATACCGTGTTAAATCAATGTGGATTTTTTTCTGCTTCCGTTAATAACTATAGAGACCAGGAAAGAGCCAGGCTTTGCTCTGCATTGATGTCTGTTAAATCTGTCCTTTCCACTGAATCAGTGATTGGGGGTAACTAGGATTCATATACTTGATTACTATGTGTTAATGTTCATTCTCTTCACCTTGGGGAAAATGTTAGTTGTCATGCAGTTTTGTTACTTGGGCAGTGTTCCCTCCAGTTGATCCTACTGCCCAAATCTAGTGTGGCCACCCCACCTATTGCCAGCCATAATATCAACATTAATTTCTGTATTGGGAGTGTTCTAATCAAAGCTAAATTCTCCTTTTTTCCTGTGCCCAATGTCTCAGTTATTTCCCCACAAGATTTGAAGGAAGTTTGTTACTTCTAGTGGAATAGAGTTTCACTGGAAACTGGTTGTCCATCTTTCAGCAAGATGCAGATATGTGATTAGTGAGCAATTGTGTAAATTGTTTCATATTGACTTTTTTCAGATTTGAGCTTTGTGTGGTAATGCTTATTTAAGTAGTCTGTGGTTTTGTTAGCACTGGCTAAAGTTTGCATAATCGTTGTATCTTGCTTTATTATGTAATCTTTGCAGGCCAAACGCAATTGTGGTTTCTCATATCGAAAAGCAGATTTTCTTTAATCATACCACAGCCACATGCATAGAATTGCTGAAACGTCACACCCAAAATAAGCTCAATCTGATTACATTGGCCATGGTGTCGCAGGTAAATTTCAGCCATGCAGCTGTTGGGCAGCAATACTCGAGGTTGGGGCTGCTGTTATTGCAGCCAACTAATTTAATAATCTTGGCTACAGTTCAAACATAAACTATTATGGGGCACAGAAGGAGGCCATTCAGCCCATTCTGTCCTGGCTGAGAGCGTTTTCCAGCTTTTGGTCTGTACCTCTGTAGGTTATGGCACCTCCAGTGCATATGCAAGTATTTAAATGCAATGAAGCTTTCTACCTCTACCACGCTTTCCGACATCTCTTTAGTGAGCCAAGTGAAAAATCCATACTTCAATGTTATCTGTTGCCTCTAGATTCTTAGAGAATTTTGGTAAAATATTTAAGAACTCCCAGGAAGTTCCAGTACTCCTGGAATAAAGAATTGTGAATTCCTAGTCTGCAAAAAGGAAAATTGTAATTGTGGGGAATTGGAAACTAGTAGATCGACACCTTAAAGTTCACTGACCTATGTTGGAGGGTTTCTCATTTTTGTGCAGAAGAGATGCAAGACTCGTTAACAGAATCAGATGGTAATTTGGAGTCAGTGACTTGCAGTAGCTGAGTGAGCTGGTAAAATCAGACCCCTATGTCACTGACAGTGCCACCTGTTTTGCTATCCCTTATTGTAGAGCTTAAGGTGTGAGCTGTACACTGACTTGATTTACAGGAGCTGAGGGCTTCACAGGTTGCTCTGCTTCCATTTTCTTGCTGTTCTCTTGACTTTTACCTAGCCGTTTACAGCTAATAAACAGTTTGATCTGTTCAAGGGTATACGTTAGAGCTCTAGATCAATTTGTACATTTGGGAGTTTAAATCAGTATCATGCAGTGTAAAGGATACTATTTCTTGGGAACAAAATAAAAATACCTGGAAAAACTCAGCAGGTCTGACAGCATCTGCGGTGAGAAATACAGTTAATGTTTCGAGTCCGTACGATTCTTCAACAGAACTAAGGAAAAACAGAAGAGGGGTGAAATATAAGCTGGTTCAAGGTGGGGTGGGACAGGTAGAGCTGGATAGAGGGCCAGTGATAGGTGGAGATTGCCAAAAGATGTCATAGACAAAAGGACAAAGAGGTGTTGACGGTGGTGATATTATCTAAGGAATGTGATAATGGTGACATTAAGGGTAGAAAGGACGACAAAGGTACAGATAGCCCTAGTGGGGGTGGGGGGGATGGGATCGAAATAGGCTAAAAGGTAGAGATAAAACAATGGATGGAAATACATTTAAAAATAATGGAAATAGGTGGGAAAAGAAAAATCTATATAAATTATTGGAAAAAAGGAGGATCAGAAAGGGGGTGGGGATGGAGGAGAGAGTTCATGATCTAAAGTTGTTGAGCTCAATATTCAGTCTGGAAGGCTGTAAAGTGCCTAGTCAGAAGATGAGGTGCTGTTCCTCCAGTTTGCGTTGAGCTTCACTGGAACATTGCAGCAGGCCAAGGACAGACATGTGGGCATGAGAGCAGGGTGGTGTGTTGAAATGGCAAGCGACAGGGAGGTCTGGGTCATGCTTGCGGACAGACCGAAGGTGTTCCGCAAAGCGGTCACCCAGTCTGCGTTTGGTCTCCAATGTAGAGGAAACCGCATTGGGAGCAGCAAATGTAGTAGTTTAAATTGAGAGAAGTGCAAGTGAAATGCTGCTTCACTTGAAAGGAGTGTTTGGGCCCTTGGATGGCGGGGGGAAGTAAAGGGGCAGGTGTTGCACCTTCTGCAGTTGCATGGGAAGGTGCCGTGGGAGGGGGTAGAGGTGTAGGGGGTGATGGAGGAGTGGACCAGGGTGTCCATTGGGAGTCAGTTCTGTAAGAGTATAATTATTTGGGTGATTTAGTGTTCTGACTTTCTGATTTCTCTTTTTAGCTCTAGGTGCTGCATATGGTACTGCTAAGAGTGGAACAGGCATTGCTGCTATGTCTGTCATGAGGCCTGAGCTAATCATGAAATCCATCATTCCTGTTGTGATGGCGGGTATCATTGCTATCTATGGACTGGTGGTGGCAGTACTAATTGCCAACTCGCTCACAGAAAAGATAACATTATTCAAGTAAGTCTCTCAACTGGGTGTTTTTGCTTTATGGTCTGATAGCTGTAAATGAGGATGGTTAACTTTTTTTTCCAGTTCATCTATTTAAAATTTTGTCTGAGAAATGTCCTTGAACAAATTAACTGCTAACATAAAGCATAGAATTGCAACCAAAAGACCTGTCGTGTCTGTATCAGTGCTCTGCAAGAGCGACTCATCTAGCCCCACTCCCTTGTCTTTTCCCTGTAACCCTTCAATTATTTCATTTTCAGATAATGATCCAATTCTCTTTTGTAGGCCTCTCTTTTAATCTGTGACTTCACACTCAGTGCCTTCCATGTCCAAACCATTCTCTACATAGAGGCTTTTCCTCCTGTCTAGCTTCTTTTGCCAATCACCTTAAATCACTATCCTCTGGTTCTTGATCCTTCCACTGGTGATAGTTTCTCCCCATCTCCTCTGATCCTATCAAATCTTTGTTCTCCTCTGGTCCCAGCTTCTCCAGTCTATCTGTGTAGCTGACATTTCTCATCCCTGGAACCATCCTCATTAATGCACCCTCTATAATGTCTTCACATTCTTCCTAAAGTGTAATGTCCAGAGCTGGACCAGTGTTCTATACAGGTTTATCGTAACTTCCTTGCTTTTGCCCAGGACCTGGTATGCTTTATTAACTGCTTTCCTCAACCCTGTCCTGCCACCTTCAATTATTTCTGCAGATATACCCACAGATCCCTCTGCTCCTGAACTGCACTCCCATTATAATTGTATCCTTTTTATATTGCCTCTCCTCCTCCCTACCAAAATATATAACTTCACATTTTTCTGCAGTAAATTTGATCATCTACTTGTTTGCCCAAGCCACTAGCCTGTTGAAGGCCTTTTGAAGCCTATCACTATTCTTTCCACAGTTCACGATACAAGTTTTGTCATCTGCAAAGTTGAGTTGTTCCCTGTACACCCAAGTCTAGGTCATTATTAATATAGATCAAGAAAAGAAACAGACTGCTGGGGAACCCCACTATATACACCCATTCCAGTCTGAAAAATGACCATTGTAAGAAATTGGGGGTAAGCAGGCATTTCCTGCATTTTATGGGATTAGCTAAGCAGCATCTTTTCTCTCTGGAAAGAGGATTTCTAAACACTGAGCTCTAAACAGTCTTAGTTCAGGCTGCCATGTTGACATACCTAAACTATTAGGATGGCACCTTGTGTGCTCCCTTGTCTATCAAGTGTTTAGAAAGGACCAAGATCCTTGGTGTGATGTGAACTATATAGCTGACCTTGAGCACTGTGATGCACAAGGTGGGGAGGGAGGGTAACTACCCTGACATTGAGTACCTGTCCTGTGTCCATTAGTCAGATAGTTTGAATGGATGACACTGGGTAAACTACCAGCCCCCAGAAAAAGGGTACGTTAACAAGTATTCAGGCAATAGCCATGTCCTGGTGGGGCTGTATACTGGTGAGGGGTCCTGATGACGTGGCAACGCTCATTGGGAAGCTGCCACCTTCAGATGAAAGATGGACCAGAGAAGGAGGTGGAAGATTGTGAGATCAAGGGAAGAGTTTCCTAACACTCAGACTAGAGAGCAGAATGCTGTTGTCATGAGCTGTTATAGGTTGTATACTTTTGTCTAGTTAGTCAATATCATATCTAAACTGTTTCTTAATAAGTCATCTTAAAATTACTTATGACTAGTCAACTGCCTATTTTGGGTATCTGTGGCCCCTGAATCCCAAAATCTTGCACCATTCATCACTACTCTCTTGCCGCTCAACCAATTTTTTATCCGTGCAGTTTCTGTCCCTTTTATTTCATGGGGGGTCTACTGGGTGATCTGTTTAGCTTGAGTAACATTGTGACATTTGCCAGAGTTATTTTAGTGCATAAGTGTAGTTGATCTGTTTTCACAACAACTACTTGGTATGTACCTAGTACTTGGGCCCTCCCTGACATGTCAAATCAAAATTGAAATTGCTTGTGTTTGGTGAACTCAGTACCGTGTTATATGCTACTCCAGTAAATGGAGGAAAGGTGATCTTGCAACAGATTTAATTTGGGTAATTATAGGCCAGATAGTTATCTGTGGCAAGAAAGTATTGTTAAAAGATGAATTTGCTAAATATTTGAATAAAATAATAAAAGCAAAACACTTTTTTCCCAGAAAAGAAAAATTGTGTTTAACAACCGATCCTTGAGAAGATGGTAGCTGTGTATATGGATTTTGTAGCTTTTGAGGTACCATGCAGGAGACTGAAGATTAAGGGTGTAGAATTGGGGGAAGAGAAGTGAGTCTAATATAAATTCAGATGAGGGTGGTTCTGGGGCTGCTTCTGTTTACCGTGTACAACAATGATTTGAATTGAGGGCTAGAATGAGCAGCATCCAAATGTGATTTTTTTTTTTAAAAAAACAAAAGGCATTGTAAATGGGGATATTGAAATACTGGAATGGCTAAAGTGTGACATTGAATTCAATGTCTTAATGTGAACATTTTTGATTCATAATTTTAAATAAGTTTGGTGGAGATGCTAGGTAATGTAGAGAGCACAGTGATTTGGAGAAGTTTCGGCATCTCAAATTGAGGCTGCAGTCAATAAAATATTGGACTTTATGATAAGTAGTATAGAACATGTCAATATTTAATGCTGAATCTTGTGTGAAATCTTGGTAAGATCTTGCTCCACAATTGGAGCACTGTAGTTTTTGGGATTTGTGCAGTAGAATAAATCTTTATTCTTCAGGGTGCTGCATGAGGAGGTAATGTGCTATGATGAGGTTTGTTCCCATCCCTTCACAACTGCAGTTGATTGACCTAAATCTTATGTTGAATGAGATTTTATTTTAATCTTATACTAAGATGCATTCCTCCTCCTCCTCCTTACTCTTTTCCCCCTGCTCCTCCTGACAAACCACCACCGAAGGAAGGCAATTGCTAACATGGCTGGCTTTGCTGATCAGCCTGCTTCTATAATTATAGGATCAAAATAATGCAGCAAAGGAGTCACTTAGCTTATCAAGCCTGTGCTGAGGTACTGAGCAAAAATTCTGGTTTTAATTTCAATTTTTGCAAGCAAGTGAAATTCTGTTTGCTTTTGTGGAGAGGTTCATTTATCACTTGTGTAACATGTGCAAGTGGTCGAGTTATTTTTTTTCTTGAGTTTGAGATTTTTCTGGCATAAACGTGCAAGGTGTCTGAACCAGTGAAGGAAGCAATGGCCCTGTAAAGGGTCAGTGCAGCCATTGTGTTCCTTATTCAGACTAATTTTGTTATAGTTAAACTTTGCAAAGTATCAGAAGTCAGGTTGTCTTGTGCTTCCAACAGTGCACAGCTTAATAGAAACAAATATACAAATAATAGTTTCTCAAAAGGGCTTGATACAAATGTAACATTGAGATTATGATCTAATATATAAAAATTGCAGCAGTTGTATAATGGTGTAGGAAAGGCCAGCAAAGGGTATAAGTTACAGGATAGGCAGAGCAGATGAAGCTTTTGGAATGTTTTTATAACTAATACTTAATGATTATGGTAAAATTCTTGTTGCTGTGTGCTCTAAATGATTGGGATGAATTAAAATTAGGACAGTTATTCCACGAAGTTCAGTTCCCTCACACTGCCATATCACAAGAGGCAAGAGGAAATGCTGAAGATAACTTGTATGTGTGGATGGGAGTGTGACTTTTTTAGGGTGGAGTATGATTATCATTGTAGCTTTTTGAGCATTGCATTCCAACTCAGTTGCTATGTGTCAAGTGTAAAGGCTAAATTCAAAACCCTAGTTTCCTGTTTGACAAGGATTCTTGCTGGGCGTTTAAGTAAAACAGCCATTATGTCACTGCTGTCACTTCACTTTAGAAACTAAAAGATAATTCATGAGGTGTTGAGTTGGTGCTAGTTAGCCATGTGATGGGTCCTTGTCTTAAAATGCATTGCAGAGATAATGTTATCCACAAAAATGTGATTGTGTTGCTATGAGGTATAGATTAAACTAACAGTTTTAAGTACCTTGTTGCTGTCAACTGCTGAAATATTGCATGGTGCTGTTTCTCCATAAATAGATTTACAGACTGAGGATCATGGTTCAATTAGACAATGTTGCTTTGAAGTTTCAGAGTTGACCTGGATGTGCTTCACACCAACTGTGCAGCTGCAGCAGCATTTTAATTTTTTTTTTTTCTGACCCACAAAAATATGGTTGAATTGCTTTTGTCAGCCATGGTATGCTCTGTGCACATAAATATTTACAAAAATACTGTAGATTAGCATGAAATGAAGTTGGCATGTTGCTCCACAATGCAAATTGGAGAAGGGAAGTGCTCAAATTATCACTGAACATTGCAGAAAGACAGGAATTTCTGCACCTACAAACATTGTCCTTCTAGATGTCAGATCTGAGGGGTTGTATACAGCAGTGTTCTCACTGGCCATTTGTTAGCTAAATACACCAATTATGCTATTGTGGTTTCAGGTTTGATCCAAATTATCCTTGTGTTGGGCAATTGGAAAATTTGAGACACCCTGAGCTTTTTGACTTGATGTTTCTACTGAAGATCTAATATTTTCTCAAACCCCAAGCATGTTGTCCAGGTTCTGATTTTGAAATGACAGAAGATATGGTTGAACTATTTCATAGGTTTTGCAGCCTGAAGTAGCTTTGACTTCTAATCACCTCTACTGTGGCTCTAATTTTACCAGAATTGGCTAAAAATGGAGCAGGGGTGATGCTTGCTGTTTTACAAACTTTTGCCTTGCACTGCCACTGCTTTTTTTGAGCTGTGTGAGTAGATGGGCCTGTTCTGTGTGGAGATTTGATAGAGGTCATGAGGGGTTTGGACAGAGTAGTTGGGGAGAAACCGTTCACATTAATGGAAGGGTTGAACCAGAGGTTCTCACTGGAGGTGAATTGCCAAAATTTTGATGGCAAAATGAGGAGAGAACTTTTTCTATGGCTAAGATTTAGAATGTGCTACCTGAGTATAGTTAGTTTCAATTGTGGCTTTCAAAAGGGGAGTTGAGTTTTTATCTGAAGAGCGTGAAATGTGGGACCACAGGAAAGGCCTGCAGAATGGAACTGGCTGAGTTGCACTTAGAACTGGCACAGACATGGCTGGCTGAATGGCCAGCTATAACAATTCTATGATTCATAAAGCAGACTTCCCCTTGTTCTCCATCTCCTTTACCACCACTGCCTTCAGTACTTCTAACCTTTTCCAGTTCTGACAAAAGGTCATCAACCTGAAACATTAACTGTTTCCCTTCAGATTTTGTCTGATCTGAATGCTTCCAGCATTTTGGTGCTGGAAATAAGTTTTTGCTTTTGTACAATATTATCTGCTGTGATGAAGCTACGTGTATTTCTGCCTTAGTTAAGTTTGAGGAAGGCTTGAACCAGATGGACAAGTGTTGGTATTGGGTAACAAATCCCTTCATTTACAGGCTACTTCCTCCATCCACATGGTATTCAATCCTTTACACGACTGTAGTGCAAGCAGGAATATTTGAACAGGAGCCAAGGCATCAATACTGGCAGGCATCAACACAAGCTAAAGATACTAACCTTTACCTCCTGAGTCAATCAATGCTGTTCATTGGAGCCTAAAGTTTATGTCCAGTATCCAAGGGTTCATCTTGGAGGAATTGTCATTGGCCTAGCTGGAACCCTGTGCATATCAATTCTGCAATATTCCAGATGATCTTCCCTATTAGGGGCTCCATTAAGCCCAAATCATCTTTTGGTGCCTTTTGATCAGTTACTATATTTTTCAAGGTGTGGTTTGTATTCAAGTGTATATTTACCCCAATATATTATTTACCATCTGGATTTGGGACTTAAGTCCCAACACTTTGCCAGGTGTGATCTTCATTCTCATTGTTACGACCGGAATGAAAGGAGCACACAGTTTATCTAGCTCCACTACTCCACGGGTCACACTCTCCACACTCACCAAGATGCCAATTCTTTACTTTCGCTGCCGTTAGACCTAGAATAAAAGAAACTTTCATTGGGCTTCTTTCAATAAACTGATCTATTATAAAACATTTTTAAAACCAGTTGCAAGAACTAGTTAACACAATTGTACTCTGGAAGTATAACTCCCTTTCTCGTTCATGCACACCACATCAATTAGTGATTGCTGTTCAAAACAAAAACAGCTGGCCTTCAAGCATCATTCTGTTCAGGTGATTTCTTGGAAAAGGCATGCTTGCTGACAGTTCAAAGAACTGCTTTTAAAAAAAAAGTCCAGCTCAGCATCCAAATGTCCAAATAATGCAATGCCTTTCCATATTAAAGAAAAATCCAGTTCACGAAGATATGGTTTTCTCAACATGTATAACAGAGTGAAGTTCTCTTTCTGACTCAGTGTGATTAAATATTAAATATTTTACTGTCTGAGCTACAATACAGACTTGGCTCTTTTTGACAAGGAAAAATATTTGATCAGGAAGTCTTGAGGATAGTATTTTCTCTAAATTAGACTGATGTTTATATGTGGAGGTTGGAAGATGATTCTAGAATAGCAATGTAGATATTTGTGAAAAACACTCAAAAGATGCCATGTTATTTTAACATCTAGATGTTTATCCACAGTTGGAGCAGTATAATGTAATTCTGCAACATTCCTTCTAGGATTTTTTGAGGGACGAGGAACTTTATTGGCATGAAAGTGTCTCAACTTGAATATAACTATTTTTTATGTTCATATTACAGGAGCTTCCTTCAGCTGGGCGCTGGTTTGAGCGTGGGTCTGAGTGGTCTTGCTGCCGGCTTTGCTATTGGCATAGTAGGTGATGCTGGTGTACGAGGAACTGCACAGCAGCCAAGGTTATTTGTTGGGATGATCCTGATCCTCATTTTTGCCGAAGTGTTGGGTCTTTATGGCCTGATTGTTGCTCTGATCCTTTCCACAAAATAAATCCTGCAAATACAGCATTTAGCCCTGTCATTCTAATGGTCTTAACTCCAGAATGTGTACAGTTGTATCACTTTGGTAGTCAATCTCTTGTAAATGCGCAATGTATGTTAGTGATTGTCTGTCCTGTGTGTATTTAGATATTGAATTGTATTGGTTTTAAGAGCCGAGTTCAGTGGCTCCTAAACATGTGCAATTTCCAATCCATATTACTGTTGAGGAGCACTCTGATTCAATTAGGATTGTAATGTTTTCATTTCTTTCACTTGATTTTATTTATAAAAGATTTAAAATATTCATACATTGTTATTATGGAGCAAGATTTCTGGAGTCCCCATGATATAGTAGATTATTGCACTGTCAGTAATTGTATTTGCTCAGATCTCCCTGGATGTAATAATTGGTTAAAGATTGGATCTGATCATAGTCCTACTTTTGTGTACTGGTATTGGAGTGAGTTCTACTTGTGTTTTTAACATCCTGAGGCACATGTAAATGTTTCCAGTAGTGAGATGTATGCCTACTCATAAAAGGTGTGCACCCAGTGTTGGGTGTCACATTTCTGATGTTTCCAAATAAAAATTTCCTCAACTAAGTTTTGAACTTGCCTACCATTTTGTCTGAACTTTCCTATGCATTCTTTCAAGACCTTCAATACTAACTTATTGTGCCTGTCTTGGGATATCCATATTACTGATTTTTTTTAAACTAGTGTACATTCATTTACTGACATACAGAAGTACTGAACATTTTGACATGGAGGGGTCCAATGATCAGGGGCTTAATGTTGAAATACTCAGATGACTGGGACATATGTGGCTCGTTATAATCCAGTTGTGGGTTTTTAAATGCTTCATCCTGACCAATCTTGTGTGATTTTGAGATTTTCCACTTGAGTTTTTCAAAAGTTATGCAAAATAATAAACAATTGTATTGCAATTCAGGTTGTTAGAAGTAATGAAATACAAAAGGGGACTATCTAATGGCAGCAAGAAATAATAGCCAAACATCTCGAGCAATTGCCTTGGTAATTCATTACTCATTTGCTAGAATTCACTCCTTAGAACCACAGAAAAGTTACAGTGCAGAAGGAGGCCATTCGGCCCATCTTGTCCATGCCAGCCCAAGGACACCCAGGTGCCATTTCTAATCCCACCTTACGGCACTTAAGGTGCAGATCCAGATACTTTTTGAAAGAGTTGAGTTTCTGCCTCTACCGCTAACTTGGGCAGTGAATTCCAGACACCCACTACCCTCTGCGTTTAAAATTAAAAAAAAATTCTTCCTCTTTTGCCCCCTACACCTTCTGCCACTTATCTTGAATCTATGTCCCCTGGTTCTAGAATCTCCTCCAAGGGAAACAATCTTATCCTGTCCATTATCTATTCCCCTCATTATTTTGAACACCTCAATCAAGTCACCTCTCAGCCACCTTTTTGTTCTAAGGAAAATAACCCCAACCTATCCAATCTCTCCTCGTAGCTACATTTTTCTAACCCTGGCAACATTCTTGTAAACCTCCTCTGCGCACTCTCCAGAGCTATTACGTCCTTCCTGTAATGTGGTGACCAGAACTGCGCGCAATACGCCGGTTATGCCCTCACCAGTGTTTTATACAATTCCAACATTATCTCCTATACCTCTGCCATTGAAGGAGAGCATTCCATATGCTGCCTTTACAACCTTATCTACTTGAACTGCTGCCTTCAGGGACCTGTGTACTTGTATGCCAAGATCTCTCACTTCATCTACCCCTCTTAGTATATTCCCACTTATTGTGTAATCCCTGTAACTGTTTGACCTCCCTAAATGTATGACCTTACACTTCTCTGTGTTAAAATCCATCTGCCCACTCCACCAACCCATCTATATCGCTTTGGAGATTATGGCTATCCTCTACACTATCCACTACTCAGCCAATCTTTGTGTCATTGCAAATTTCCCAATCGTGCCCCCCACGTTCACGTCCAAATCGTTAATATATAACACAAACAGCGAGGGTCCCAACACCGAACCCTGTGGAACACCACTCGAAACAACTTTCCATTCGCAAGGGCATCCATTGACCATTACCCTTTGTTTCCTTTACAAAGCCAACATTTTATCCAGTTTGCCGCATTACCCTGAAGCCCATGGGCTTTTACTTTCCTGACCAATCTGTCATGTGGGACCTTATCAGATGCCTTGCTAAAATCCATGTACACAACATCCACTGCACTACCTTCAACCCTTCTTGTCATTTCCTCAAAGAATTCAATCAAATTTGTGCGGCAAGACCTTCCTTTAACAAATCCATGCTGACCATCCCTGACTAGTCCATGCCTTTCCACATGACAGTTAATCCTATCTCTCAGGATTGATTCTACTAATTTGGTGTGGTGGATGCAATGCTCCAGTTGAGGCCGAACCAGTGTTTTACACAAGTTTAACGTAACCTTGCTTATCTACTCAATGCCCGCATTAATAAAGCCAAGGATACTGTATCTTTATAAACTACTTTCTCAACCTGTCCTGCCACCTTTCATGATTTCTGTACATATACACCCAGGCCCCTCTGCTCATGTACCCTCTTTAGAGTGGTACTCTTTTTATTTTATATTGTTTCCACATTCTTTCCACCAAAGTATATCGCTTTACACCTCTACATTAAATTTCATCTGCCACTTGCCCACCCATTCTGCTGACCTGTCTACGTCCTTTTGAAGTTCCATACTACCCTCCTCAGTTCACAATGCTCCCAAGGGTGTGCAAATTTTGAAATTGGGCCCTGTACACCAAAGTCTAAGTTACTATACATTAGGAAGCGCAGGGGTCCTAATGCTGAACTCTGGGAACTCCATTATAAATCTTCCTCCAGTCTGGAAGAACAAGTGTTCTTCATTACTGTTTCCTGTCACTCAGCCAAATTTGTATCCATGTTGCTACTGTCCCTTTTATTCTGTGACCTATACCTATGCCCACAAGTCTGTTGTTTGGCACTGTATCAACTGCTTTTTGGAAGTCCTATATATCACACAACAGCATTGCCCTCATCAACACCCTGTTACCTCATCAAAACATAGTTAAACACAATTTGCCCTTAACAAATCTGCTGGTTTTCCTTAATTAATCTTCATTTACCCAAGTGACTATTCATTTTGTCCCAAGTTATCATTTCTAGAGACTTCCCTACCACCAAGGTTAAACTGCAGTTGCAGAGCTTACCTTTACACCCTGTTTTGAACAAGGGTGTAATGTTTGCAGTTGTCCAGTCCTCTGGTACCACCCCTTAGTCTAAGGAAGACTGGAAAATTATGAACAGTGCCTCTGCAATTTCTACTTTCTTCCCTCAATATCCTCGGATGCATCTCATTGTGTCCTGGGGCCATATCAACTTCTAAGTACTGACGGCCTACCAAATACCTGTGTCAATTGTAAATCCTTGTGTCAAACACCCTTCTCATCTGGAAAAGGAGAGGATAAAAAAGATTTGAGGTGTTTAATTCATTTAGCACTTTGAATCCCCAAATACATTTGACTCCTGTATAGTACCTATTAGATTGAAACAAATGTTTTCATCCTTTAATTTTTTTTTTGCCAGGAACCTGTTTAGAATTTATATTAAATATATATCCAGTAGTTCTTTGGCCTGACTAACCTTTGAAGTAATATTCCTGGTTTGTCCTTATCCTTTCTAGACAATACTCAATGTCTAGTCCTTCCCCATAACTTTACTCTTAATCATTCTGTTGAATGCACACACCTTTTTTAATGTAACATTCCAATTGCAAGCTCAAAAAAATCAGCTTGTAAGTAACCCCCCTGTTGAAACTCAGTCATGATTCCCACTCCTGGTTGCTGTCCCATTGCTGCCTTTGTGTCATTCCTAAATAACCACTGAATTAGATCCTGTAATTCAGTCTCTGACATGCCTTGGTGAACCCATTGATTAGATTCCAGCTTGTAACACACTCAAACATTTGTTATTCTATATTTAAAACACCTCAACCCCTCCGTTGGTTTTCAAATTATCAGTTTAATCCTAACGTCTCCAATTCTCATGTTTAAATCCTTCCACAGCCTTGTCTCTCCATATCTGTCTAATTTCTTTCACACGCCCCATAACTCTCCATTTCTCTAACTCTGGCTGTTTGTGTATTTCTTCACCCTACCATTGCTGACGATGCCTGACGCTATCATTTTTCTTTCATGGGATGTGTGTGCCACTGGTGAAGCCAGCATTTATTGCCCATTCCTAATTGCCCTGGAACAGGGTGGTGGTGAGCCAACTTCTTGAACTGCTGTAACCCATTTGATGCAGGTACATCCAGTGCTGTTAGGGTGTTCCAGGATTTTGACTTAGTGATAGTAAAGGAATGAGAATAAAGTTCCAAGTCCGAATGGTGAGAGACTTGGGAAATTGCAGGTGGCATTCCCATGCCTGCTGTTCCTGTTCTAGGTGGTGGAGGTCATAGGTTTGGAAGGTGCTGTCGAAGAAGCCTCGGCGAGGTGCTGCAGTGCATCTTCTAGATGGTACACTGCTACCGATGCATTATTATTGGCAGGAGTGAGTGTTTAAAGTGGTGGATGGGGTGCAGATCAAGTGAGCTGTTTTGTTCTATATGGTGTCAAGCTTCTTGAGTGTTGCTGGATCGGCACTCATCCAGGCAAGGAATGTGTTCCATCATATTCCTGACTTGTGCCTTTTAGGTGGTGGACAGGTTTTGGAGAGTCAGGAGGTGAGGTGCTTGCCACAGAATTCCCAGTCTGACCTCCTCTTGTAGCCACATTATTTATATCACTGGTCCGGTTCAGTTTCTGGTCAATGGTTACTGTGCACCCAGCCCCACAACCTGCTGTTGATGGTGAGGGATTCAGCAAAATTAATGCTATTGACCGTCTAAGGGAGGTGATTAGATTATCTCTTGTTGGAGATGGTCATTGCCTGGCACTTGTGTGGAATGAATATTACTTGCCATGTATCAGCCCATGCCTGGATGTTGCCTAGGTCTTGCTGCATCTGGGCACAGCTGCTTCAATACCTGAGGAGCTGTGGTACTAAACAATATGCAATCATCAGTGAACATCCCTGCTTTTGACCTTATGCTTGAGAGAAGGTCATTGATGATGCAGCTGAAGATGGTTGGGCCCAGGACACTACCCTGAGGAACTCTTGCAGCAATGTCCCAGGACTGAGAGATTGACCTACAACAACTACAACTATCTTCCTTTGTGCTAGGTATGACTCCAACCAGTGGAGAGTTTTCCCCCTGATTCCCTTTGACTTCAATTTTGCTGAGACTCCTTGATGCCACACTTGGTCAAACACTACCGTGGGCAGAATTCGACTGTGCTGATCAATTTTGGATCAAGGCTTGAATGAGGTCTGGAGCAGAGCAGAACCCAAACTCAGCATTAGTTAGCGTTTATTGGTAAAGGCTGCTCGACAGCACTGTCAACATCTTCAATTACTTTGCTGATAACAGAGTAGACTGATCGGCAGTAATTAGCCATATTGGGTTTATTCAGCATTTTGTGAAAAGGACATTTTTGGGTGAGTTTCCACATTGTCTGGTAAATGCCAGTGTTTTAGCTGTACTGGAACAGCTTCGTTATGGGAGTAGCTAGTTCTGGAGCACGTCTTCAGTACTACAGCTGGGATGTTGTCAGGATGCATCGCCTTTGCTGTCTTCAGTTCTTTTTTTACCCATTTCTTGATGTCGCATGGAATTAATTAAATTGGCTGAAGACTGCTATCTGCAATGGTGGGGATCTCAGGAAGAGACTGAGACAGATCATCCACTCGGCATTTCTGGCTGAAGATGGTGGCAAATACTTTAGTCTTTTGCACTGACGTGCTAGGGTCTGCCATCATTGAGGGCAGAGATGTTTTTGGAGCCTCCTCTGGCTAATTATTTGATTGTCTGCCATTTACGACTGAATGCAGCAGGATGGCAGAGCTTTGATCTGCTCTGTTGGTTGTGGGATCTCTTAGCTCTGCCTACAGCATTCTGCTTCTGCTGTTTAGGAAGTGTGTAACCCTGTTTTGTAGCTTCACCATGTTGGCACCTTGCCTTTAGGTACAGTACATTTGCTGCTGTTCCTGGCTCCTCTTCTACACTCCTCATTGAAGCAGGGTTGCTCTCCTGTCTTGATGGCCATAGATTCATAATGGCACAGAATAAGGTCATTTGGCCCATCAAGTCCACGCTGGTTCTCTAGAACAATCCAATCAGTCCCATTCCCCCGGTCTATCCCCATAGCCCTGCTAGTTTATTTCCTTCAAGTGCCCATCCATTTTCCTTTTGAAATCATTGATCGCCTCTGCTTCCACCACCTTGTAGATTATTACCACTCTTTATTCTTTTTATTCATTCACGGGATGTAAGCTTTGCTGGCTGGGCCAGCATTTATTGCCCATCCCTAGGTGCCCTTGAGAAGGTGGTGGTGAGCTGCCGCCTTGAACCACTGCAGTCCATGTAGTGTAGGTACACCCAGAGTGCTGTTAGAAAGGGAGTTCCAGGATTTTGACCTAGCAACAATGAAGGAACGGCTAAATATTTCCAAGTCAAGATGGTGAGTTACTTGGAGGAGAACCTCCAGGTGGTGGTATTCCCATCTATCTGCTGCCCTTGTCCTTCTAGTTGCTGCCTGAGTCTTGATAAATTCCTTCAGTGCTTTTTGTAGATGGTGCACACTGCTGTTACTGTGTGTCGGTGGTGGAGGGAATGAATGTTTGTGGATATGGTGCTAATCAAGTGGGCTGCTTTGTCTTGGACGGTGCCAAGCTTCGAGTGTTGTGGGAGCTGCACTCATCCAGGCAAGTGGGGAGTATTCCATCACACTCCTGACTTGTACCTTATAGATCATGGACAGGCTTTGGAGAGTCAGGAGGTGAGTTACTCGTCGCAGGACTCCTAGCCTCTGACCTGCTCTGGTAGACACAGTATTTATATGGTTAGCCCAGTTCAGCTTCTGGTCAATGGTAACCCTTAGGATGTTGATAGTGGGGGATTCAGTGATGGTAATGTCAAGGGAGAATACTTAGATTCTCTCTCGTTGGAGATGGTCATTACCTGACACTTGTGTGGCACGAATAAAAAAGCTCTTCCTCGCATCCCTTTTGCCTTTTTTGATCTAAACCATAAATCTGTGTCCCCCTAGTCCTTGTACCCATCAGAAAAATGGGATCAGCTTATCTTTGGCTACCTTATCTAAACCTGTCATAATCTTGTACACCTCTTATCAATCTCCCCTCAATGTCCTTTATTGCAAAGTGAACAACCCCAGCATCTTCAACCTGATCTTGTGGAGTGTGGGACATCCATGGTTGGGTTGGGGGTAGAGAGAAAGCTGACATGGACAGAAATTCTGAAACAATAGTTTAAAAAAAAGGTTGATGCAATAATTATCTTTTTACACAGTTGATAAGCAACAGTTCAAGCTTTTCAACCAGAATGAACAGTACCTCCCTCGCTCCTGCCCCAACAACTCTTCAATAATGGGTATCAAGAATGGGCTGCCAATTTGGTTGTTTTGCCCATGATTGTAAGTTAATTCACGTTCTTAATGGAAAAGTGCATTAGATGAGTAAACAAATGAGAGGAGGCTGGTGGTGAACTTGGTGTGAGATGGGAGGTGGGAGTGAGCGTGGTTGCCATGTGTACAATGTAGAGTGAGCTAGCTGTCTTGCCCTAGGGAAGGATGTATACAGGAGCACTAAGCAGCACCAAGATTACCAGGTAGATCCACAGTTACCAAGGCTGATGGTGGGTTCTAAGTGAGTTCAGGCTTCTAAATAAGTCAATTAATCCATAAAATAAACAGAAGAACCCTGTGTTTAATGGACTGACTTTTAGAGTCTTGTTCAAGATAAGGGAGTGTTATAAAATATTAAACTCTAATAGCTGGGAGTGAGTCTCTCTGTTTACTGTTAGTTCAGGTGAAATTTGCCACGGGAATGCAAACCAATTGGTAGATTGACATTGTTTTTAAAGGAGGTCAGAGGATTTAGACATTTTAAAGTGGAGTTTCTTTTCACTAATAGTTCAACATCTTTAAACTCAAAGGGAGGCTGTCAAAATGCAAGTTTGCTCATGGCACCATTTTCCCTGAGGCTGGTCTTGAGGCTAGTGTTGAAAGAGCCTTTCCTGGATAGCCCACCCTCTTTATTCCTCCCTTTCTTCCTTTAAAATGTTGTAACCGGGAATATTGAGTTGCCAGCCCTGTCCATATATGTCAGGTCTACAGTGCGTTAATCTGCAGCTCAAATCATATTTAATTTTAATTAAATGTGATTAAAGCTAAGATTAATATTTTTAATCACAGGATTAACAGTGATTAAGTCTCTTTCTCCTCTGATACTCACTATTAATTTCAGATCAGCCTTCTGTTTCTATCCCAACAGCTTTATTACTCCTGCTCTCCCTCAAACCTCTCAATCCTGCTCTACATTAGTTTAAATCCTCCTTGTAACTCTCAATAAGGACTGTGCTCAATTTCAGTCCCTGGTGAAGACCATTCCCTATATAATTGCCTCCCCTATTTCCAGAAATAACTCTGATGCTCCAGGAATGTGAATCCTGCCTGATCTTTTTCCTCAACCTGCCAGCACACGGCATAGGCAGTAGTCTGTTTTCCTAACTGGTGTCTAACTCCTTAAACTCTCTCTGCCAAAACCCTGAACATCCTTCTCACTGCCATTGCTCCTGATCATAACTCAACCAAAAGGCCATTCGTATAGAATCTCTTCCTGTTCCCACTCTTCTATTCTTGCAGCCTATCTATTTCTCAGCATCCTGTCTCCAGAGGGCTGAAATGTTGCTGAGGCTAACTTTCTGACTTATTGTTCACCCGGTCCTTACAGCAGAGTCCACAGATCCATGGAATTTCATACCTCGCACAGAAGCTCACATCTCTTGTTGTCCTTGATTTTAATGTATTCACCAGTAAGGTGAGACAAGCCATTTGTGACACTAGCAATGCAGAGGTAAATCGCAGACCATGATTCGTATCCATTTGCTACTGCCTGGGAGAAGGCTGACAAAGGGATTGAGTAGTGTCACATTTTCCACACTGCTGAGCTACTGCTTGATGTCAGATCTGGTTACTTGAGATGTCACCATTCGCCTGCCTTCTTTAATGAGGCATGATACTGTACACAGGTACTATAGTGTGAAGGTTATGTTACTGGACTAATAATCAATACAACCTTAGTTCAAACCCCACCAGGGCAGCTTGAAAATTTTGATTTTTTAATTTATTCTTTCATGGGTTGTGGGCGTCACAGGCTAGGCCAGTATTTATCACCCATCCATAAATGCCCTCGAGAAGGTGGCGGTGAACTGCCTCCTTGAACTGCTGCCCTTCATGTGATGTGATTACGCCCACAGTGCTGTTGGAAGGGTGTTCAGCCCCTGAGCCTCTTCCGCTATTCAATGAGATTGTGGCTGATCTGCATCTTAGCTCTATCCACCCACCTTTATTCTATATTCCTTAATATCGATCAACTTGATTGATCTTGGATTTAAAATGAGTAAAGGAGTTAACATCTTCTGCATCTTTAAAATTCGCTTATGGTGTGTAAGTGTTGCTAGCAAGTCCCATATGTATTACCCATATCTAATTGCCCTTGAGAAGGTGGTGGTGTCTGGAACTGCTGCAGTCCATGTGGTGTAGGTACCCCCACAGTGCTGTTGAGAGGGTATTCCAGGACTTTGCCTCAGTGATGGGGAAGGGATGGCAATATTGTTCCAAGTCAGGATGGTGAGAGGATTGGAGGGGAATTTGCAGGTGGTGGCGTTCCCACTCAGCTGCTGCCCTTGTCCTCCTAGGTGGTAGAGGTTGTGAGTTTGGAAGCTGCTGTCAAAAGAGCCTTGGTGCATGGCTGCACTGCATCTTGTAGATGGTACACACTGCTGCCACTGTGTCAGTGGTGTAGGGAGTGAATGTTTAAGTTGATGGATGACCTATGACTTGTAGATGGTGGACAGGCTTTAGGGATTCGGGAAGCAAGTTACTCACTGCAGTATTCCTAGCCTCTGACCTGTTCTTGTAGCCACAGTATTTATATGGCTGGTCCAGTTTCTGGTGAATGGTAACCCCCCCCAGGATGTTGATAGTGGGGGATACAGGAATGGTAATGTCATTGAATGTCATGGGGGTGATGGTTAGATTCTCTCTTGTTGGAGATGGTCATTGCCTGGCACTTGCATGGCACAAATGTTACTTGCCACTTATTCGGCTAAGCCTGAATGTTATCCAGGTCTTGCTGCATTTGGACATGGACTGCTTCAGTATCTGAGGAGTCACGAATGTTGCTGACGTGGGGGTGGCAGGGGGTGGGGGGGTTGCGGTGGGGGTGGCAGGGAGGGGTTGTAGGGGGACGGGGGGCAGTGGTTGGCAGTGGGTGGGTGGGGGAAGGTGGGGGGTTGGGTGGGGGGAAGGCGAGGATGTGGGCAGCGGGGGTGGTGGGGAGGGTGGGGGGAGTGGGCAGGGGGGTGCTGTGGTGGGGGGGGATGTTGGGATGTTCTGATCTAGTTTCAGCCACTCAAGAATTGTGACTCCTTGGATAGCACTCTTGCCAGGACTCCTAAGATTGCGCATTCAAGACCCATTCCAGAGACTTGAATACATAATCCAGGCTGACACTCCCAAGTGCAGTACAGAAGGAGCACTATATTGGTGGAGATGCCATCTTTCAGGTGAGATGTTAAGTGAAAGTCCTGTCTGCCCTCAAATGGATATTAAAGATCCTAAGGCACTATTTGAAGAGCAGGGGCATTCAGTACCCTGCCCAACATTTATTCCTCAACCAACATTACTGAAACAGATCCATTTTGTCCTCAGATGGTGTTTGTGGGATCTTGCTATATGCAAATTGCTGCCACATTTCCTGGAATACAACATTAACTACATTCAAAAAGTACTTGATTAGCTGTAAAAGTGGGAAATTCTGAAAGGTGTTATGTAAATGCAACTTCTGACTTTCATTGGTATAACAGCACCTTTAAGCAGAGGATTAGCCTGTATTTACTGAACATTTTCTGTTGTAATGATTACCAAGGCTGGTAAATGATACCATTGAGCTGAATAATGATATTGCCCTTCGCTCTAATCTACTATAAAAACAATATCATATAAAGTGTGGAGGAGTCACCAAATCACTCAAGAACAGCTAGAATTAGTGTTGAGGCCAAGCATATACAATTTGTTAAGCGGCTCCAATGGCCTAATGCCAATCCAGACCAAGTTGTGACTGTAAAATGCAGAAGTTGCCATTGACTGAAGCCAGTGAAGTCCTGCAAATTAGTTTGTTGTCTCTGCAGTCTCCTGCAGCGAGCAAATATTAGAGTGGTTGGTTGGTTTTCCAGGGTTTTAATCCATTTCCCCCACCCAGTCAGTAATGCTGACCAAGAAACTTGCTAAAGGTAGGGTTGCCCAGCTACTGACTGGGCACTGGGGCAATCAGGAGTATCATGTGACTGACTGGCTCCTTCCTATCTGTAGCAATAAAGTAGAAACACTGCCTTTCACAAAATCACAACACCCCAAAACGCTTCATGGCCATTTAATTACTTTGAAGTGCAATCACTGTTGTAGCAAAAGTGGCAGCCAGTTTGTGCACAGTGAGCTCCCACAAACAGTTATATGATTGTGACCAGATAATCTGATTTTTGTGCTGTCGATTAAAGGAGAAATATTGACCAGGACCTGGGTTGAATTAATTTATTCTTCTTTGAAATGGTGGCCTTGAGCTCTTTTTACATCTCCCTGAGAGGGCAGGCAGCACTTGGGTTTGACATCTCATCTGAAAGACTGCACCTCCAGCAGTGCAGGATGCCCTCAGTACAGTACTGGTACATCAACTTGGATTGTTGTGTTCAGGTTAGGTGAGTGGGGCTTGAACACACAACCTACTTAGAGGGGAGAGTGTTACCCAGTGGGCCACGACTGATACCATTGCACATGCCTGTCCCTGTTGTATTATGCTGCTGTTTGCTGCCACTGTATATTGTATTATGGGTTCTTTAGATATCTCAATGAGGAGGTCTTGAGACTTGTATGTTTAAACATAGTCTTTAACTATTCACAGGTCACAGGTTGGTATCATGCATGGTGCTGCTCCATGCAGGTGGGTTGCTTACTTAGAGTGTTGTTCCTACACTGTTCTCTGACTCTATTACCACGTGACTCTACATCATACCATGGGCAGTACTATTCTTCAGTCCCACATTAACCCTTGTTCTACTGAGCACCTTTATATTACAGTGGAATGCAGGCACATCATACAACACCGCCCCCCCACCCCCGTTTTGCCAAAGAAAACTTTCCTCCCTTCTAATGGAGCATAAAAATACAATCTTCACTTGCTATCCCTGCTCCCCCATCAAGTCTCTGACTTTATAAATTCAGACAGTCTTGAGGCTTGACAGTTCTTCCACATCTTGGTCTGACACATTTGGAGGGATAGTAGTAGTATTCTGTGTTTCTGGTATTTGGCTATCTCCATTTGATTCACTTTGAGTTCCTTTTGAGTTGTGTTTTTCTTCATTAACAACTCATCTGCTTTTTTTGGACACTGTGGGTTTGTCCCGTTCCTTCCTAGGGGAATATGCACTCCGTTCATTCCTAGAGTGAGCTTGAATTTTCTTTTTCCGTGGTATCCACCTTGTTCTTGCTGGATGTATATGTTTCACAAATGGAACCTTCATTTCCACTTGT
The DNA here is from genome assembly GCF_964194155.1 of Cetorhinus maximus. NCBI lineage: Eukaryota > Metazoa > Chordata > Chondrichthyes > Lamniformes > Cetorhinidae > Cetorhinus > Cetorhinus maximus. Next base: position 83,684,430 of record NC_135893.1, read on the forward strand.
TTAACAATTTCAGCCAAACATTTGTTTGCTGTTTTATTTTAAAATCCTTTTGCAAGCTTATGAATCTTTTCATTCAGTTTAACTTTTTCCTCTTCTAACGCCTTGCACTTCAGTGTCAGATTTACACTTTCCGATCTTATTTCTGTCTTTTCTTTCCCTGGCCACAGTATAACTTTTTCCTTGTCCTTCATTTTGGATTCACTTGTCGGCCTGGTCTGTCTCCAGTGAAGTTTTAACTTGTTTCAGTTCTGTAATTGTGCTACTCGTAGCTTCATTATTTTCTCACAGTTTGGAAAGTTTTACGGCTTTTCCTTTCAATGTCGCCTCTTTTTCACTCAACTGCTTCATCAGCTCTTCAGTCTGTTTCTTGTAGCTTTCAGTGTCCTGGAATATTGAACATTGCTGAGTCTTCTCTGCCAGCTGGTTCCTCAGTTCGTTCAGAGTGATGTTAAATTCATTTTGTCTCTTTGGATTGCTTCAGAGGAATAAACTTTGACCTGAGGGATTCTTGTAGCCTGTGAAGGTTTGTCAACAGGTTTTCCTTTACTTTGCAAAGCTCACTTGCTTCATCTTAAGTTTTCCTGCAATTTAACAGAGTCTCTGAGTTTCTTCTGTTGTGCTTTGATTCTGCTGTTTAAAACAGTCTTCACTTCTTCATGTTGCTGAATGGTTATGCATTCCTTTTGCATTTGGTCCTGAAGGACAAGCAACTGTTGTTTCAACTGTTTATTCTTTTGTTGACCCCTTGCCAACTCACTCTGGGCTTCAGTGAATTGTTTCATTTCCACTGATAGTTCCAACGCAGCTTTTCTGAAGCAATATTCAATGTCCTTTTTAGCACCTCATGTTTTTCCATGGCTACAACCTGATTCTTCAAGGAGTCTTTCAGAGTTGCAACAACTTTGTGTGCCTTTTCTACCCACTGTTTTGCCTGGCTGTACATCTGATTGAGTTTTCCCAACTCTCTTGCTTTGATTTGCCAGTTGTGGAACTGAGGGTCATTATTTTCTTCTGATATCTTTGTGTCATCTCTGAAATTTGTTTGTTCAGATTGTGAACAGCTTGGTTCATTGAAGACTTCAGTTTATTGTGCGTTTTGAAAGGTATATATTCAGCTTGAATCTTGTGCTTTAAATCTTCCAGTTCAGCTCTGATGCAAACATTTTCCTGTAGAACAGCTCCATTTACTTTTTGCACATTTTGCCTCTTTTGAGTTACCTCACACTCTGGGGTCTCTTCTTGTCCTCCCTCTGAAGTCTTTTGTTGCTTTCTCGTTAAGGTTTTTTGTTTTAAATTCTTGAGAACAGTAGAAATTCTTTTATCTCTTTACTGAAAAACGTTCCTTTTCCTGACTGAAAGGGGTTCTCTGTCTCTGTAGGTTTTTTCCTTTTATCTCTGTGCTGCAAGTTTCTATCTTGACTCTGCCAGCTGATTTAAAAGAATATATAACTTCAGTGCAGCATGGTTATCACTGCTGCAATCTGCTGAGACCTGGCACCACCTACTATTCTATAATGTAAGTACAGCTAATTTTTTGTATTTTTGCTCATCATCTCATGCACTGTGTCACTCAGGTTCTTGCAATTTTCTGTAATGGACTTTCACTCTGGTGGATTCCTCATTCCTAAGCCTGCAGTGAAACTTTTTCAAGGTTTTGTCTCAGGTGCATGCCTCTCTAGTTGGGTTTGTTTTCATATCTTGGGATGCTGTTCTGGATTCATGCATTTAGCTGCCACCTTTCATATCACCGCGAATAATGGTACTATCGCTGATGTGATATCTTGTAGAAGTGACCACCACTGCCAACCATGTTGTATTATGGTGCGTGTGGTGTCTTAACAATGAGATCTTGAGACTTTTATATTTAAACATAAACCTTTTATTGCTAGACATTAACTATTCACAGATCCCAGGTTACAGTCATGCATGGTGCATCCATGCAGGTAGGCTGCTTACTTAGTGTTGTTTCTAGGCTGCTTTCTTGGGGCCTATTACCATGTGACTCCATACATCATACCGTGGGCAGTGCTATTCTCCAGTCCCACATTAACTCTTGCGCTGCTGAACACATTTACATTATAGTAGCATGTAGGCACATCATACAACAGTCGCTAAAGGAGAGGGACTCAGCCTCTGCAATCATCAGACAATCAGGAATTACTGCTGGAAACTCCAATTAAGAGGTGGCTCAATCCATTTAGAGCTGAGTTTCCTTCTTATGCCTGAGGTGTTAGTAGCCCAGGAATCTGCAGCCATTCGCCTAGTCCATGTCTTAGGCTGGGAGAGGTGAGGTGAGGGGCATAACTAAACCGTGGGCTTTGCCATCTTTCAAATTCCACTGCCCTCATTTAATCTTTCTCAGGCAACAAAATCACAAACTGTTTGTTGACTGAGAGGGGAAAATTAATTTTAACAATTTTCAGCTAAATCTAAACATAGATGACAAATAATCATCAATGTGAATAATTAGCGTGGACAATTTCAAATATTGTTTCAATATTCTTGTTTTTACTAACCCACAGTCTCTCTGGCCCACACTTGCCCACTTAAGAGCCATGAGAGAGAGACTCAGAGTAGAGGTTCTCTCCCAGTTGTGCACCACAGGAAGAAGTGGTGGCCTGTGTGCCCCCAGGGTTGGTACTGATACTGACCTTGATTTCGCTGTCATTCATTGATCTGAGCGCATTGGAATAGAGAGGAGTGTGATTTATAACACACACAAACTGGATCAATGACAACCAGTGCACAGTACTTGGTGCAGAGAAATTAACAGGAGTGATTCAAACCAAGCTTGCAGCAAGCGCAGCCAACCTGGCAAATAACTCCCTCAAAAAAAGCCACAGATCTGTGGTAGGGATGCAATTGAGGTCAGAATCAGCGAGGACAGAGATTGTTAATGATAGTTTATATAAACTGATCTGTGAGGGTAACAGCAACTTGCATTTATATAGCACCTTTAAAGTAGTAACGTCCTGAGGGGTTTTACACAAGCATTAGAAAATAAAACTTGATACCCAGCCACATGAGGAGATATTAGAACAGATGACCAAGAGTTTGGTCAAAGAGGTAGATTTTAAGGAGCATTGTAAAGGAGGAGAGTTAGAGGCAGGGAGTTTTAGGGAGTTCATATACTTGAGGGTTGCAGGACTGAAGGAGGTTACAGACATAAGACCGCAGCGGGATATCAAAACGAGGAAGAGAATTTTAAAATCAAGGCATTGCTGTAAGTCAGTGAGCACAGGGTGATGGAATGAGTGACACAGTGGGACAGACATCAGCATTTCCATCCTGAAACCTGGTTTCAAATCCAGGTCAGACTGATGGAATAAACATTGTCTGTCCCATGTAACATGGGTTTGGGTTCGTATCCAATGTCAGCAATTCAGAATGAATTCAAACTCAGAAGAATAATATAGGAATTGGAACAATATCACATTGGTCCAATAGGCACTACTCTTTTTATTGAGACTGAGGGGCTGGGTGCAGGGAGTGACACTCTACAATCACACCTACTGTGACCCAGAGAATGCAAGTCCAAACCTCACTGTGGCAGTTTGAGGATTTGAATTCAGTTAAAAAAAATCTGGAATTATAAAGCTGGTATCGGTAAAAGTGAATGTTGTTGAAATGTTGAAAAAACCCAACGACTGACTTGTCCCAAAGGGAAGGATACCTGTTATCCTTCCCAGTCTGAGTTTATATGTGACTCTAATCTCACACCAACATGGGTGACTTTTAAGTTGCTTGGCACGTCATTCAGTTATATCAAAATTGCTAACGTGTAATTAAAGGATGGGCAATAAATTTTATAGGCACCCACATCCCAAGAATGCATTTAAATAAAGGCCATTTTCCACTTTTATAAGTTTTCTCAAAGTGGATCATTTTAGCACCTTATTGATTCAATTTTCACACATGAAGTCTCAGTGCTTTCTCTGCATTTAGGGATAGTCTACAAGAAGCCCTTTTACATAGGATCCCCTCTTGTTAAAGTGGAGAGGAGAAAAGTGTGCAGGTCCCCAGACCCCTAAAAGAGGGGAAAGTACAGTTCACCAAATTATGAAGGTTAAAGGTTGCAGGGTAGGGATTTCCAGCAGGGCCAGGCATGCTGCTGAGTTACCGGATCAGAGTTCAAACTGTAGGGCTTACTTCAGCACCCTCCGGTTAGGGGGCTGCGCGGGTGGAATGAGTGGGGAACTATCCAGGGTATCCATTGGTGATCAGCTGCAAAGCACTCCATGGTTGACAGTCTGGGTGTGGCACTGGAGGGTAGCCAGTGGCTGTGGAACTGCATCCCAGCGAGAAGCAACTTTGGGGTTTGGGAACTGAAGAGAAAAGCCGAGAGGGCACCACAGATGCTTGTCAGGAACCCAGTACATTGCTCTTTGGCCGTCTGCCAGCTCTGCTCCTGCCCTCAGCTTCTAAAACTCATTAATGCAGCATTTAGCACCATGACAAAATTTCCTGCGCCTGGGTGTCTCGTTAATATTTCAACGTTTCACAGCCAGTAGGAACCTACTGATAACTGTTAGGCCAACAGGGGGTTGTTAAAATCCTGCTCTAGAAACTGGAAATGCAAAGACATTCATTGGCCCCTGTACCTTTCCTATGTGCAAAAGATTGAATATTATCGATTCATAATCTTCACATCCTGCATCACAAATTCAGGAGATCCCAGTCTATGCAGAGTTTATTCATCTCTTCCACATAGAAGCTCTCACTTCAATACTTAGCTCAACTTCATGGATTTGTGAGGGTGTGCATATTGGGGGGGTGTGGGGTGGGGGGGGGCTTGTTACCTGTGAAATCAGACCCCAGCGAGGAGAACATTGTAGACTATTTTGTCTAAAAGACTTTGCTGTCACCAATATTCTTAGCAAACAATATCATTCACAGGCTTAGTGTGGGTGCCAAAATATTCTGAAAACACCAAGATCCCTCTTTAAAATTCAGCGATTTCTTTTTAAACCTGAGTGAAACAGCTGCCTAGCATTCTATACCACAGTTCCATAAATAGGTAAATTATTTCCAACACCCATGTACAAAGCAACACCCCTCCGCCTACACACAGCAGCGTCTGAATCCCAACACCTAAAGCAGCCAGCACGTTTTATTCCTGAACAAATTTTACCCCCACCCCCCCGGTATATCTCTCCTTCCCCTCTACCACCCTCAATTCTACTTCTGAGGTTCCTGTCCATACACAACAGCAGAAAAGTGAACCAGGACACATGACTTCTGGTGGAAGGAAACCTGTGCCAATCCTTTACCCTGGCACTGGCTGAAATCATCGGGCCACTGGGTAATTAATTATTTTGCCAGGAAACCAGAGATTTACAGAAAAGAGGGGCAGTGTCTCCTTGCAGGGATCAAGTAAAATAGGATCTAAAAACCTGGGTAATCGACTGAGATCACAAGAAACTGCAGCTCCCTCAGTCTGAGAAAAGTTATCATTTGGAAATATTTTACTTGTAGAATCTTTTATTTCAACATATATTATTTGTGTCAACAGTGTTTGTGATTGGAGAAATTACATGGTACAAAGCACAACATCAAACACAGGCTCAGTGGGGTTGGATTGTTGGATCTTCCTTGACAGTCCTAAGACGCCACACATGCCGACCAGAGGCATTAGGGCCCGTCCCTCAATCTCTAGTGGTTTCCAGTGCTTTGGTCAGAAGCTCATTCAATCTGCTGACCATAGGTCGGGGGTCATCATTCAGCCCCGCAGCGATCATGGCGTTGTCATAAATCTGAAAGAAACAGCACAGGATCACAGTTAGATCAAAGCCCAAACAACCACTCCCCTCAACCACCAGTTTTCAAATGCGATGAGATCGAATGGCCCTGGGGAAAACCATTTGTGGCTGCTGTCCTCTGGAAGGGCTCAACCCAGTCATAGCCGAGCTACACTGAGGTCAGCCCATCACCCGGAGCAATATGAGGGGGGGAGGAACAGACAGGAATGCAAGCTGCAGGGTGACAGGGAACAGAGCAATAAACTAAAAGGCCGTGTAATGAAATAGGAACAACGTGGTGATGATCTGCCGAAGGGCAGGTCCTCTCGCAGTCCCACACTTCCCTTTTCAATTGCTCCCATTTTCAAGTTCATGAGCAATGTGACTGGGGGATAGAAAACATGAGGCGGTATCCCATCATCTTCCTCGTGTGTACTTAAAGGAAACACAAGTCCTCGCCCTGAAGGATCCTCTGCCTGTAAGCAACTGCTGTCCCTCGAGGTTCTAGCTCGTCCGCCATTACCACCGAAAATTGGCTGGTTCTGCTGTTGGCCATGGCTTGTAGCCCTGGTTCTGCTGTTGGCCATGGCTTGTAGCCCTGGTTCTGCTGTTGGCCATGGCTTGTAGCCCTGAGTGTGGGACCCTTATTCGGGACTCTCAAAAGGCAGGGACAACCATCCCGAGATCTCAACTGAGCCTGCTACCCTAATAGGAACAAGGGCATCTAGCCTGACCTACACAATTGTACATCACAATAAACAACCTGCCACCTGACCCAAACCATGCAATCTCCTGGGGTAGGCAAAAAGAGATAAAAACACAGGTCGATTCAGGGAAAATATGTGGGAAATCCCTGTCTAGGTGACTGAAATTAGTTGTTGGCATCTGGAATGCTCACCTGGAAAGCCGGTGGATTCCATAAATAATTTGAAAAGGGAGTTGGACGGGTACTTAGCCATGAGGAACTTACAGGATTTTGGACAAAACGTGGGACTAAACAACTGCTCTTATATACAGCCAGCAAAAGTCTCCTTCTGTGTTGTAAAGTTATGATGATTATAGACCAGGAGATCACTCTGTCCCTTGAATTTCCTGCAGCACCTGCCTTTTGTAAGAGGTGATGTGCTACACTGAAACAATGACATACTTTTAAAAAATTCATTCAAGGATGTGAGTGTCGCTGGCAAGGCTAGCATTTATTGCCCATCCCTAATCGCCCTCGAGAAGGGGGTGAAGAAATGGCAATTGACATTGTTCCAAGACAGGATGGTGTGTGACTTGGAGGGGATCTTGAAGATGGTGGTGTTTACATGCATCTCTGTTGTCCTTGTCCTTCCAGGTGGTAGAGGTTGTGGATTTGGAAGATGCTGCCAAGTGAGGAATACCAGACTTAGCAGCAGGAGTAGGCCATTCAGCCCTTGCGAGGCTGCTCTGCCATTCAATAAGACCATGGCTGATCTGCTTGTGGTCTTGTGTGCTCCACTTTCCTGTCTTTTCCCCATAACCCTTAATTCCCTTACTGATTAAAAATCTGTATCTCCGCCTTGAATATACTTAACGACCCAGCCTCTCCAGCCCTCTGTGGTAAAGAATTCCACAGATTGACTACCCTCAGAGAAGAAATTCCTCCTCAACTCTGTTTTAAATGGGCGCCCCCTTACTCTGAGATTATGCCCTCTGGTCCTAGACTCTCCCACAAGGGGAAACAACCTCTCAGCATCTACCCTGTCAAGCCCTCTAATAATCTTATATGTTTCAATAAGGTCACCTCTCATTCTTCTAAACTCCAATGAGTACAGGCCCAACCTACTCAACCTCTCCTCATAAGAAAATCCCTCTGTACCCAGGATCAACCCAGTGAACCCTCTCTGGACTGCCTCCAATGCCAGTATATCTTTCCTTAGATAAGGGGACCAAAACTGTTCAGTTTTCTAGGTGTTGTCTAACTAGTGCCTTGCATAGTTTTAGCAAGACTTCCCTATTTTTATACTCCATTCCCTTTGAAATAAAGGCCAACATTCCATTTGCCTTCCCTATTACCCGTTGAACTTATATGTTAGCTTTTTGGGATTCATGCACAAGAACTCTCAAATCCTTCTGTGCTGCAGCTTTCTGCAGTCTTTCTCCATTTAAATAATATTCAGCTCCTCTATTCTTCCTGCCAAAGTGCAAAACCTCATATTTTCCCACATTATATTCCATCTGCCGAGTTTTTGCCCACTCACTTAACTTATATCCCTCTGTAGACTCTTTGTGTCACCCTCACCACTCGCCTTCCCACCTATTTTTGTGTCATCTGCAAACTTGGCCATAGTACATTCATTTCCCTCATCCAAGTCATTAATATATATTGTAAATAATTGTGGCCCCAGCATTGATCCCTGTGGCACTTCACTAGTTACATCCCAAAAATGCCCCCCTTATCCCAACTCTGTCTTCTATTAGTTAGCCAGTCCTCTATCTATGCTAATACACTACCCCCAACATCATGGGCTCTTAACTTATTAAGTAGCCTAATGTGCGGTACCTTATCGAATCCCTTTTGGAAATGCAAATATATTACATCTCCTGGTTCCCCTTTATCTATCCTGCTTGTTACCTCCTCAAAGAATTCTAATACATTTGTTAGGCATGAATTCCCCTTCATGAAGCCATGTTGACTCTGATCACATTATGATTTTCTAAGTATCCTGCAATTTTCCTATGACAGATGTTCGGTGAACTGGGCTCTAGTTTCCTGCTTTCTATCTCCCACCTTTCCTGAATAAAGGTGTTTCATTAGTTGTTTTCTAATCCACTGGTACCCTTCCAGAACCTAGGGACTTCTGGAAGATTATAATCAATGCATCTACTATCTCTGCAGCCACTTCTTTTAAAGCCCTAGGACTGTGAGAGTTGCACTGTGATCCTATTATGGAAAACTATTAGGCCTAAAGACTGAGAAGTCCCCAGGAGAAGGTGAAGCCTTTAACCCAAAGCTCCTTGTGCTGCACAGAAAGAACAAATGAAATCCCAAAAATTCCAGCAACTCACTGCCCCTCTCTTCCCACCCAAACAGCATTGTTCTTCTCCTTACAGCTGGGCACCGGTCGGCTTTACTACAGAAACAGCAAGCCTTATTCCTCAAGATAAAAAACATCTGCCAATCAAAATATCTGGTCATTTATTTCCTGAAGCTTTTAGTTACTGCAGTCCCAACCTCTACCAGCAGAGGCACTGCATCACTACTTTCCTCAGCTCACTCACCACCATGTGGCAGGCAGCCAGCACTGCAGCAACTGCAACACCAAGATTTGCACCAAAATGAGACATTTTGTCACTATTCAGGGTGATGACAGTGTCAGGGGCTGCACTAATATATTGTTTTCAAACACTGCAGCAGTGTCACATGCCCCAAGTTCCGTCCTAAATTGAGGGACTTTCCATTGAAGCAAGAGAACAATTTTCTTTTCAAATTTTCAGTTTGAATACAAAGACAGGATGCATTACAGAAAGCTTAAAAGCTTAATGACGGAAGCATTGGCAGCTTAGCCTCCCCATTGCATTGATAGGTCTCCTAGGGAGCAGAGGAAGTCCTGATGCCACCTGTCCTAGGGTGCAACACCAAATTTGCTTCCTCTATTTTCCTTTCTGATCTCAGCCTTGCCACATTCCCCTGAGTCAGGTGGTCATGAGTTTGAGTCCCACTCCATAGGCCTGAGCCCCCGATTCTAGGCAGACACTCTAGTGCTGTACCAAGGGAGTGCTGCCCTGCCGGAGGGCCAGGACCGAGGGAGCGCTGCCCTGCCGGAGGGCCAGGACCGAGGGAGCGCTGTATTGTTGGAGGGCCAGGACCGAGGGAGCGCTGCCCTGCCGGAGGGCCAGGACCGAGGGAGCGCTGCCCTGCCGGAGGGCCAGGACCGAGGGAGCGCTGCCCTGCTGGAGGGCCAGGACCGAGGGAGCGCTGCCCTGCCGGAGGGCCAGGACCGAGGGAGCGCTGTATTGTTGGAGGGCCAGGACCGAGGGAGCGCTGCCCTGCCGGAGGGCCAGGACCGAGGGAGCGCTGCCCTGCTGGAGGGCCAGGACCGAGGGAGCGTTGCCCTGCTGGAGGGCTAGGACCGAGGGAGCGTTGCCCTGCTGGAGGGCCAGGACCGAGGGAGCGCTTCCCCGCCGGAGAGCCAGGACCGAGGGAGCGCTGTATTGCCGGAGGGCCAGGACTGAGGGAGCGCTGCCCCGCTGGAGGGCCAGGACCGAGGGAGCGCTGCCCCGCTGGAGGGCCAGGACCGAGGGAGCGCTGTATTGTTGGAGGGTCAGGACCAAGGGAGCGCTGCCCCGCTGGAGGGCCAGGACCGAGGGAACGCTGCCCTGCCGGAGGGCCAGGACCGAGGGAGCGCTGCCCTGCCGGAGGGCCAGGACCGAGGGAGCGCTGCCTCGCCGGAGGAGTTGACTTTCAGACAACACATTAAGCAAGGCCCAATGCACACACCTGCAAAATCCCCATAGCATACCCTCACTAAACCCCACAGCGTCCTCCTCAAACTCACTAGGTAAGATGTGCAGCTCTAGATCATGCTCATACCCCCTGTTAGATGCCCTTTAGTGCTGCGTGCTGAATACCACCAGCAGCATCACTGGCACAGGGTTGACTTGGTAGCTGAACTCAGACACTTGCTCACCTGGTCAAGCAGCAACTTAGCTAGTTCCGGATTCTTGTCTCGTAATTCATTCAGTTTCTTTATCAGTGAGTGACTGAAACAACACAAGGTATAAGTTAATTAATGAAAGTTATCTCTACAATTCCAAAATGACCATGGTCTGTATGTGCAAAAGTGACAGTGCTGCAGAGAGGGGGAGGTGGGAGGGACACAGAGAAAGAAGGGGCTCTCATGTGCACACGCCCTCTCTCTCCGCATGCTAGAGAGAGCAAGCATGCGAGATGGAGAGAGTGAGAGACAGCGCGAGCGTGCGAGAGCGCACGAGAGCGAGACAGCGCGAGCGCACGAGAGCGAGAGCGAGAGAGCGCGAGCGCACGAGAGCGAGACAGCGCGAGCGCACGAGAGCGCGAGCGGGAGAGCGCGAGCGGGAGAGCGCGAGCGGGAGAGCGCGAGCGGGAGAGCGCGAGCGGGAGAGCGCGAGCGGGAGAGCGCGAGACAGCGAGAGCGAGACAGCGAGAGCGAGACAGCGAGAGCGAGCGGGAGAGCGAGCGGGAGAGCGAGACAGCGAGCGGGAGAGCGAGACAGCGAGCGGGAGAGCGAGACAGCGAGCGGGAGAGCGAGACAGCGAGCGGGAGAGCGAGAGACAGCGAGCGGGAGAGCGAGAGACAGCGAGCGGGAGAGAGAGAGACAGCGAGCGGGAGAGAGAGACAGCGAGCGGGAGAGAGAGACAGCGAGCGGGAGAGAGAGACAGCGAGCGGGAGAGCGAGACGGAGAGCGGGAGAGAGCGAGACGGAGAGCGGGAGAGAGCGAGACGGAGAGCGGGAGAGAGCGAGACGGAGAGCGGGAGAGAGCGAGACGGAGAGCGGGAGAGAGCGAGACGGAGAGCGCGAGAGAGCGAGACGGAGAGCGCGAGAGAGCGAGACGGAGAGCGCGAGAGAGCGAGACGGAGAGCGCGAGAGAGCGAGACGGAGAGCGCGAGAGAGCGAGACGGAGAGCGCGAGAGAGCGAGACGGAGAGCGCGAGAGAGCGAGACGGAGAGCGCGAGAGAGCGAGACGGAGAGCGCGAGAGAGCGAGACGGAGAGCGCGAGAGAGCGAGACGGAGAGCGCGAGAGAGCGAGACGGAGAGCGCGAGAGAGCGAGACGGAGAGCGCGAGAGAGCGAGACGGAGAGCGCGAGAGAGCGAGACGGAGAGCGCGAGAGAGCGAGACGGAGAGCGCGAGAGAGCGAGACGGAGAGCGCGAGAGAGCGAGACGGAGAGCGCGAGAGAGCGAGACGGAGAGCGCGAGAGAGCGAGACGGAGAGCGCGAGAGAGCGAGACGGAGAGCGCGAGAGAGCGAGACGGAGAGCGCGAGAGAGCGAGACGGAGAGCGCGAGAGAGCGAGACGGAGAGCGCGAGAGAGCGAGACGGACAGAGAGCGCGAGAGAGCGAGACGGACAGAGAGCGCGAGAGAGCGAGACGGACAGAGAGCGCGAGACAGACAGAGAGCGCGAGACAGACAGAGAGCGCGAGACAGACAGAGAGCGCGAGACAGACAGAGAGCGCGAGACAGACAGAGAGCGCGAGACAGACAGAGAGCGCGAGACAGACAGAGAGCGCGAGACAGACAGAGAGCGCGAGACAGACAGAGAGCGCGAGACAGACAGAGAGCGCGAGACAGACAGAGAGCGCGAGACAGACAGAGAGCGCGAGACAGACAGAGAGCGCGAGACAGACAGAGAGCGCGAGACAGACAGAGAGCGCGAGACAGACAGAGAGCGCGAGACAGACAGAGAGCGCGAGACAGACAGAGAGCGCGAGACAGACAGAGAGCGCGAGACAGACAGAGAGCGCGAGACAGACAGAGAGCGCGAGACAGACAGAGAGCGCGAGACAGACAGAGAGCGCGAGACAGACAGAGAGCGCGAGACAGACAGAGAGCGCGAGACAGACAGAGAGCGCGAGACAGACAGAGAGCGCGAGACAGACAGAGAGCGCGAGACAGACAGAGAGCGCGAGACAGACAGAGAGCGCGAGACAGACAGAGAGCGCGAGACAGACAGAGAGCGCGAGACAGACAGAGAGCGCGAGACAGACAGAGAGCGCGAGACAGACAGAGAGCGCGAGACAGACAGAGAGCGCGAGACAGACAGAGAGCGCGAGACAGACAGAGAGCGCGAGACAGACAGAGAGCGCGAGACAGACAGAGAGCGCGAGACAGACAGAGAGCGCGAGACAGACAGAGAGCGCGAGACAGACAGAGAGCGCGAGACAGACAGAGAGCGCGAGACAGACAGAGAGCGCGAGACAGACAGAGAGCGCGAGACAGACAGAGAGCGCGAGACAGACAGAGAGCGCGAGACAGACAGAGAGCGCGAGACAGACAGAGAGCGCGAGACAGACAGAGAGCGCGAGACAGACAGAGAGCGCGAGACAGACAGAGAGCGCGAGACAGACAGAGAGCGCGAGACAGACAGAGAGCGCGAGACAGACAGAGAGCGCGAGACAGACAGAGAGCGCGAGACAGACAGAGAGCGCGAGACAGACAGAGAGCGCGAGACAGACAGAGAGCGCGAGACAGACAGAGAGCGCGAGACAGACAGAGAGCGCGAGACAGACAGAGAGCGCGAGACAGACAGAGAGCGCGAGACAGACAGAGAGCGCGAGACAGACAGAGAGCGCGAGACAGACAGAGAGCGCGAGACAGACAGAGAGCGCGAGACAGACAGAGAGCGCGAGACAGACAGAGAGCGCGAGACAGACAGAGCGCGAGACAGACAGAGCGCGAGACAGACAGAGCGCGAGACAGACAGAGCGCGCGAGAGAGACAGAGCGCGCGAGAGAGAGTGCGAGAGATAGAAAGCGCGAGAGAGACAGAGTGCGCGAGAGAGTGAGAGCGCGAGAGAGAGAGTGAGTGAGAGCGCGAGAGTGAGTGAGTGAGAGCACGAGAGTGAGTGAGAGCACGAGAGTGAGTGAGTGAGAGCACGAGAGTGAGTGAGAGTGAGTGAGAGCGCGAGAGAGAGTGAGAGCGCGAGAGAGTTAGTGAGAGCGCGTGAGTGAGTGAGAGCGCATGAGTGTGAGTGAGAGCGCGAGTGAGTGAGTGAGAGCGCGAGTGAGTGAGTGAGAGCGCGAGTGAGTGAGTGAGAGCGCGAGAGTGAGTGAGAGCGCGAGAGAGAGAGTGAGAGCGCGAGAGTGAGTGAGAGCGCGAGAGAGAGTGAGTGAGAGCGCGAGAGAGAGTGAGTGAGAGCGCGAGAGAGAGTTAGTGAGAGCGCGAGAGAGAGTTAGTGAGAGCGCGTGAGTGAGTGAGAGCGCGAGTGAGTGAGAGCGCGAGTGAGTGAGTGAGAGCGCGAGAGAGAGTGAGTGAGAGCGCGAGAGAGAGTGAGTGAGAGCGCGAGAGTGAGAGCACGAGAGAGAGTGAGTTAGAGAGCGCGAGAGAGAGTGAGAGCGCGTGAGAGTGAGTGAGCGCGCGAGACAGTGTGAGTGAGAGCGCGAGACAGAGTGAGTGAGAGTGCGAGAGAGTGAGAGCGCGGAGAGAGCGTGGAGAGAGCGCGAGAGAGAGAGAGAGAGAGAGCGCGCGAGAGAGTGAGAGCGCGCGAGAGAGTGAGAGCGCGCGAGAGAGTGAGAGCGCGCGAGAGAGTGAGAGCGCGCGAGAGAGTGAGAGCGCGCGAGAGAGTGAGAGCGCGCGAGAGAGTGAGAGCGCGCGAGAGAGTGAGAGCGCGCGAGAGAGTGAGAGCGCGCGAGAGAGTGAGAGCGCGCGAGAGAGTGAGAGCGCGCGAGAGAGTGAGAGCGCGCGAGAGAGTGAGAGCGCGCGAGAGAGTGAGAGCGCGCGAGAGAGTGAGAGCGCGCGAGAGAGTGAGAGCGCGAGAGAGTGAGAGCGCGCGAGAGAGTGAGAGCGCGCGAGAGAGTGAGAGCGCGCGAGACAGAGTGAGAGCGCGCGAGACAGAGTGAGAGCGCGAGACAGAGTGAGAGCGCGAGACAGAGTGAGAGCGCGAGACAGAGTGAGAGCGCGAGACAGAGTGAGAGCGCGAGACAGAGTGAGAGCGCGAGACAGAGTGAGAGCGCGAGACAGAGTGAGTGAGAGCGCGAGAGAGTGTGAGAGCGCGAGTGAGTGAGAGCGCGAGAGTGAGTGAGAGCGCGAGAGTGAGTGAGTGAGAACGCGAGACAGAGTGAGTTAGTGAGAGCGCGAGAGAGAGTGAGAGCGCGAGAGTGAGTGAGAGAGAGCGCGAGAGAGAGTGAGTGAGTGAGAGCGCGAGAGTGAGTGAGAGCGTGAGAGAGAGTGAGTGAGCGCGCGTGAGAGTGAGTGAGCGCGCGAGACAGAGTGAGTGAGCGCGCGAGACAGAGTGAGTGAGCGCGCGAGACAGAGTGAGTGAGCGCGCGAGACAGAGTGAGTGAGCGCGCGAGACAGAGTGAGTGAGCGCGCGAGACAGAGTGAGTGAGCGCGCGAGACAGAGTGAGTGAGCGCGCGAGACAGAGTGAGTGAGCGCGCGAGACAGAGTGAGTGAGCGCGCGAGACAGAGTGAGTGAGCGCGCGAGACAGTGAGTGAGCGCGCGAGACAGAGTGAGTGAGCGCGCGAGACAGAGTGAGTGAGCGCGCGAGACAGAGTGAGTGAGCGCGCGAGACAGAGTGAGTGAGCGCGCGAGACAGAGTGAGTGAGCGCGCGAGACAGAGTGAGTGAGCGCGCGAGACAGAGTGAGTGAGAGCGCGAGACAGAGTGAGTGAGAGCGCGAGACAGAGTGAGTGAGAGCGCGAGACAGAGTGAGTGAGAGCGCGAGACAGAGTGAGTGAGAGCGCGAGACAGAGTGAGTGAGAGCGCGAGACAGAGTGAGTGAGAGCGCGAGACAGAGTGAGTGAGAGCGCGAGACAGAGTGAGTGAGAGCGCGAGACAGAGTGAGTGAGAGCGCGAGACAGAGTGAGTGAGAGCGCGAGACAGAGTGAGTGAGAGCGCGAGACAGAGTGAGTGAGAGCGCGAGACAGAGTGAGTGAGAGCGCGAGACAGAGTGAGTGAGAGCGCGAGACAGAGTGAGTGAGAGCGCGAGACAGAGTGAGTGAGAGCGCGAGACAGAGTGAGTGAGAGCGCGAGACAGAGTGAGTGAGAGCGCGAGACAGAGTGAGTGAGAGCGCGAGACAGAGTGAGTGAGAGCGCGAGACAGAGTGAGTGAGAGCGCGAGACAGAGTGAGTGAGAGCGCGAGACAGAGTGAGTGAGAGCGCGAGACAGAGTGAGTGAGAGCGCGAGACAGAGTGAGTGAGAGCGCGAGACAGAGTGAGTGAGAGCGCGAGACAGAGTGAGTGAGAGCGCGAGACAGAGTGAGTGAGAGCGCGAGACAGAGTGAGTGAGAGCGCGAGACAGAGTGAGTGAGAGCGCGAGACAGGGTGAGTGAGAGCGCGAGACAGGGTGAGTGAGAGCGCGAGACAGGGTGAGTGAGAGCGCGAGACAGGGTGAGTGAGAGCGCGAGACAGGGTGAGTGAGAGCGCGAGACAGAGTGAGTGAGAGCGCGAGACAGAGTGAGTGAGAGCGCGAGACAGAGTGAGTGAGAGCGCGAGACAGAGTGAGAGCGCGAGACAGAGTGAGTGAGAGCGCGAGACAGAGTGAGAGCGCGAGACAGAGTGAGTGAGAGCGCGAGACAGAGTGAGAGCGCGAGAGAGAGTGAGAGCGCGCGAGACAGAGTGAGAGCGCGAGACAGAGTGAGAGCGCGAGACAGAGTGAGAGCGCGAGACAGAGTGAGAGCGCGAGACAGAGTGAGAGCGCGAGACAGAATGAGAGCGCGAGACAGAGTGAGAGCGCGAGACAGAGTGAGTGAGAGCGCGAGAGAGTGTGAGAGCGCGAGTGAGTGAGAGCGCGAGAGTGAGTGAGAGCGCGAGAGTGAGTGAGTGAGAACGCGAGACAGAGTGAGTTAGTGAGAGCGCGAGAGAGAGTGAGAGCACGAGAGTGAGTGAGAGAGAGCGCGAGAGAGAGTGAGTGAGTGAGAGCGCGAGAGTGAGTGAGAGCGCGAGACAGAGTGAGTGAGAGCGCGAGACAGGGTGAGTGAGAGCGCGAGACAGGGTGAGTGAGAGCGCGAGACAGGGTGAGTGAGAGCGCGAGACAGGGTGAGTGAGAGCGCGAGACAGAGTGAGTGAGAGCGCGAGACAGAGTGAGTGAGAGCGCGAGACAGAGTGAGAGCGCGAGACAGAGTGAGTGAGAGCGCGAGACAGAGTGAGAGCGCGAGAGAGAGTGAGAGCGCGCGAGAGAGTGAGAGCGCGCGAGACAGAGTGAGAGCGCGAGACAGAGTGAGAGCGCGAGACAGAGTGAGAGCGCGAGACAGAGTGAGAGCGCGAGACAGAGTGAGAGCGCGAGACAGAGTGAGAGCGCGAGACAGAGTGAGAGCGCGAGACAGAGTGAGTGAGAGCGCGAGAGAGTGTGAGAGCGCGAGAGAGTGTGAGAGCGCGAGTGAGTGAGAGCGCGAGAGTGAGTGAGAGCGCGAGAGTGAGTGAGTGAGAACGCGAGACAGAGTGAGTTAGTGAGAGCGCGAGAGAGAGTGAGAGCGCGAGAGTGAGTGAGAGAGAGCGCGAGAGAGAGTGAGTGAGTGAGAGCGCGAGAGTGAGTGAGAGCGTGAGAGAGAGTGAGTGAGCGCGCGTGAGAGTGAGTGAGCGCGCGAGACAGAGTGAGTGAGAGCGCGAGACAGAGTGAGTGAGCGCGCGAGACAGAGTGAGTGAGCGCGCGAGACAGAGTGAGTGAGCGCGCGAGACAGAGTGAGTGAGCGCGCGAGACAGAGTGAGTGAGAGCGCGAGACAGAGTGAGTGAGAGCGCGAGACAGAGTGAGTGAGAGCGCGAGACAGAGTGAGTGAGAGCGCGAGACAGAGTGAGTGAGAGCGCGAGACAGAGTGAGTGAGCGCGCGAGACAGAGTGAGTGAGAGCGCGAGACAGAGTGAGTGAGAGCGCGAGACAGAGTGAGTGAGAGCGCGAGACAGAGTGAGTGAGAGCGCGAGACAGAGTGAGTGAGAGCGCGAGACAGAGTGAGTGAGAGCGCGAGACAGAGTGAGTGAGAGCGCGAGACAGAGTGAGTGAGAGCGCGAGACAGAGTGAGTGAGAGCGCGAGACAGAGTGAGTGAGAGCGCGAGACAGAGTGAGTGAGAGCGCGAGACAGAGTGAGTGAGAGCGCGAGACAGAGTGAGTGAGAGCGCGAGACAGAGTGAGTGAGAGCGCGAGACAGAGTGAGTGAGAGCGCGAGACAGAGTGAGTGAGAGCGCGAGACAGAGTGAGTGAGAGCGCGAGACAGAGTGAGTGAGAGCGCGAGACAGAGTGAGTGAGAGCGCGAGACAGAGTGAGTGAGAGCGCGAGACAGAGTGAGTGAGAGCGCGAGACAGAGTGAGTGAGAGCGCGAGACAGAGTGAGTGAGAGCGCGAGAGAGAGTGAGTGAGAGCGCGAGAGAGAGTGAGTGAGAGCGCGAGAGAGAGTGAGTGAGAGCGCGAGAGAGAGTGAGTGAGAGCGCGAGAGAGAGTGAGTGAGAGCGCGAGAGAGAGTGAGTGAGAGCGCGTGAGAGAGAGTGAGTGCGAGAGTGAGAGCGCGGAGAGAGCGCGAGAGAGAGAGTGGAGAGCGCGCGGAAAGAGCGCGAGAGAGCGCGCGAGAGAGTGAGAGCGCGCGAGAGAGTGAGAGCGCGCGAGAGTGAGAGCGCGCGAGAGTGAGAGCGCGCGAGAGTGAGGGCGCGCGAGAGAGTGAGAGCGCGCGAGAGAGTGAGCGCGCGCGAGAGAGTGAGCGCGCGCGAGAGAGTGAGCGCGCGCGAGAGAGTGAGCGCGCGCGAGAGAGTGAGCGCGCGCGAGAGAGTGAGAGGTGGCGAGAGAGTGAGAGTGCGCGAGAGGGTGAGAGCGCGCGAGAGAGTGAGAGCGCCCGAGAGAGTGAGAGGTGGCGAGAGAGTGAGAGCGCGCGAGAGAGTGAGAGCACGCGAGAGAGTGAGAGCACGCGAGAGAGTGAGAGCGCCCGAGAGAGTGAGCGCGCCCGAGAGAGTGAGCGCACGCGAGAGAGTGAGAGCGCCCGAGAGAGTGAGAGGTGGCGAGAGAGTGAGAGCGCCCGAGAGAGTGAGCGCGCGCGAGAGAGTGAGAGCGCGCGAGAGCACGTGAGACGGAGAGAGAGCGCGCGAGGGAGAGAGTGTGAGAGCGCGGGAGAGTGAGTGAGCGTGAGAACAAGAAAAGGGGCTGTAAAAAAATGAAACACCAGGAAGGATTATGGGGATTGCAAGGGGGTTGGCCAAGGGTCAGAGACACAGGCAATATGGTGCCCTGGCCTACATTGCATGTATACATGGTGATATGGTGCAGTTATAGGCAGTTATCATGAATTACTGCTGTAGCAGCCGATACCACCCTGGCAGCAATGTTTTGGAGGCGTGAGTGGAGCAAGGTTACAGTCACTCAATGGCTTTAAGCAGGATGAAGGGACTGAGGAGGAGAGGAACCTGTCCCCTCACCATCTCTTTTAGAGCAATTGTGTGTGCGGGCAATGAGTGCACTCCTCCTCTTCCCCTCTCTACACCTGTACAACGTGACCTACCTGGCGCAGGCTGCACCTTACCTGGCATTGATTTCCAGTGTTGGCTGCAGGATCTGAGCCCGCTCCTCGCTGGACTTGGCAAGCTGCTGAGTGCGTAGGAAGTGTCGCGCAGCACCCATCTCCAGCACAGTAATCATGGCAGGGTGAGTGTCCAACCGCGGCGTCAACTGGTTAGCAAACGGGTGAGAAAGCAAATTGTTTGATGATGACAATCTAACACGAGAAGCCAAGGCCCTGTCAAAATATTCACACACTCACCACACTAACTGAAGAGCAAACTCTGGTGTCCCAGCCAATATTCCTGTCTTAATCAACATCACTGAAACAGAGGATCTAGTCAATTATCCCATTAGAAATGCATAACAGATTAGGCATCGGCCAATCATTTAGTATTATTCCCTGTGCCATTTTTCCATGGGATCTTACTGGCTGATGTTCACCAATCAAACAGGAACTGTATAAGAGGAGGTGAAAGAAGTGATGTGGTGCTTTACCAGTGTGTTTATGCATTGATGTCAGCTGCGGCTCAGAAGGTTGTGGATTCAAGTCCCACTCCAGAAACTTGGGCACAAGGTCTAGTCTGACACTCCCAGTGCAGTACTAAGAGAATGCTGCACTGTCAGAGGTGCCAATGTTGGATGAGGCGTTAAACTGAGGCCCCAAATGCTACTTGAGACGGATGTTAAAGATTCCATGGTACTATTTCAAAGAAAAGCACGGGAGTCTCACCAGTGTCCTTACTGATATTGCGGTGTTTGGGCATTTGGAGGCTGCCAAGAGTATTTTTAAAAATCCATGTTGAAGACCACAGGGTCGCAATGGCTAGGCAGGCAGCAGAGATGGCTGATGATCATGAGCTGGTCCATAAGAACATTAAAAATAGGAACAGGAGTAGACCATTCGGCCCTTCGAGCCTGCTCCGCCATTCAATAAGATCATGGCTGATCTGCTTGTGTTTTGAATTCCACATTCCCATCTACCCCTGATAACCTTCGATTCCCTTGCCCAACAAGAATCTACCGCTCTCTGCCTTAAAAATATTCAATGACCCCACCTCACCACCTTCTGAGGCAGAGTTCCAAAGTCTCACAACCCTCAGAAAAAAATTTCTCCTCATCTCTGTACTAAAAGGGGGCGCCCCTAATTTTAAAACAGTGCCCCCTAGTTCTGGACTCACCGAAAAGAAGGAAACATCTTTTCTACGTCCACCTTGTCAAGACCGTTCAGGATCTTGTATACTTTAATCAAATCACCCCTCACTCTTCTAAATTCTAGTGGAAACAAGCCCAGTCTGTCCAACCTTCCCTCATAAGACAATCCACTCATTCCATGTATCAATCTAGTAAACCTCCTCTGAACCGACTCCAATGCATTTACAGCCTTCCTTAAAGGAGAACAAAACTTCACATTAAAAGCCAAAGTTTTAGTCAATGGTATTGGCGGGGAGCATATGTCTGTATGTTCGTACTAGGTGCACTTGGAGTGTAACCTAATGTCTGGCAAAGTGACGGCAGGTGTTGTTGAGAAGTTATATGTAGATGTAGTTGATTTACTCCTGGGAAATGATTTAGATGGAGCAAAGGTAGTAGCTTCTCCCATAATTACAGAAAACTCAATTGAGGTTAAAGAGACGGAGCAGTTACAGGCAAAGGTTCCAGGAGTTTCGCCTTCATGTGTGATGACCCAAGCAATGGCTAAACTAAGTCCATCATCAAAGGTCAAAGTGGTACCACAGACAGATATTTGGCTGACTTAAACTTTCTTTAAAGGCTTAGATAATCCAAAAGAGGTGTTTAACAAATCTTCTTTAGTTGAGGCTCAACAAGCTGATCCAGAGTTCAGAAAGATAGCACAATCAAAGGTTACGGGGAGAAGGCGGGAGAATGGGGTTGAGAAACTTATCAGTCATGATTGAATGGCGGAGCAGACTCGATGGGCCGAATGGCCTAATTTCTGCTCCTGTTTTATGGTCTTATCAGCCCAAACTAAAGCTGGGGCTAAGGAAGTTCCAGAATGTTATTATATTGAAAGACGAATTCTAATGAGGAAGTGGAGATCTCCTTACAGACCTGAGGATGAGGAGTGGACACTTGTTCATCAGGTAGTGGTACCACCCAAATATCGTAAAGAGATATTACGGGTAGTGCGTGAAATTCCTATGGCAGGACATGTAGGGATATGGCAAACTCAAACACGGATAAACCTGCTGTTTTACTGGCCAGGTCTTCAAAAGGACATGGTGCAGTTTTGTAAAATAAGCCATAAGTGCCAGATGGCAGGAAAACCACAACATACAATCAAACCGGCACCCTTAATTCCTTCTTCCTTAACCAAGGTTTCCCACCCACGGCAGTTGACAGAGCTCTCAAATGTGTCTGACCCATCTCTCACATCTCTGCCCTCACACCTTCCTCTCCCTCCCAGAACCAGAACTCTTATCCTCACTTTTCACCCCACCAGCCTCCGCATTCAAAGGATCATCCTCCGCCATCTCCAGCATGGTGCCACCACCAAACACATCTTCTCTCTCCCCCCCCACCCCCCGCCCCCTGCCCCGGGACACCCTGGTCCACTCCTCCATCACTCCAAACACCTCAACCCCCTCCCGTGGCACCTTCCCATGCAATCGCAGTATGTGCAACACCTGCCCTTTTACTTCCCCCTCCTCACCATCCAAAGGCTCAAACGCTCCTTTCAAGTGAAGCAGCATTTCACTTGCACTTCCCTCAATTTAGTCTACTGCATTCGCTGCTCCCAATGCGGTCTCCTCTACATTGGAGAGACTAAACAAAGACTGGGTGACCACTTTGCAGAACATCTTTGGTCTGTCCGCAAGCATGACCCAGACCTTCCTGTCGCTTGCCATTTCAACACCCAATCCTGCTCTCATGCCCACATGTCTGTCCTTGGCCTGCTGCAATGTTTCAGTGAAGTTCAACGCAAACTGGAGAAACAGCACCTCAGCTTCCAATTAAGCACTTTACAGCCTTACGGACTTAACATTGAGTTCAACAACTTCAGACCATGAACTCTTTCCTCCATCCCCACTTTCCTATATTAATCTTTATTTATTACCCCTCCACTTATTTTCATTATTAAAAAAAAAATTATTTCCATTTTTATTCATTGTTTTATCCCCAGTTTTTAGCCTTTTTGATCTTTTTTCCCCACCACCGTCCCCCACCGCACTAGGGCCATCTGTCACTTTCCAGAGAGCTTATCCTGGTCCTGCCATTATCACATTCTGCTTTCCAATCTTAATGTCACCATTAGCACTCATTTAGTCAGTGCCACCACTATTAACAACCCTTTGACCTTTTGTTTATGACATCTTTCGCAATCTCTCCTTTGCCTCCACCGATCACTGGCCTTCTATCCAGCTTCACCTGCTCCACCCTCCTTAAACTGTATATATTTCACCACATTTCCACTTCCCTTTAATTTGAAGAAGTCATACGGACTCGAAACGTTAACTCTGTCTTTCTTTCCACAAATGCTGTCAGACCTGCTGAGTTTTTCCAGCATTTTTTGTTTTTGTTTCAGATTTCCAGTATCCACGGTATTTTGCCTTTACTCTTAATTCCCATACTGGTTTTTGAGGAGACATTTAGTCGAGTATTAGTAGACTTGTGAGACCGTTACCAAAAACGAAAGCAGCCACAAGTATATCCTTACTATTATGGATATGACAACTCGATTTCCAGAGGCCATCCCTCTAAGGACAATTACGGCTAAAGTAGTGGCAGAGGAGTTAACCCAATTTGTTACCCGATATGGCTTACCGGTAGAGATCCAGTCGGATCAGGGTTCCAATTTTATGTCTAGAACTTTTCAGAACATAATGAACAGTTTGGGTGTAAAACAGCTTAAGTCCACAGCATATCATCCACAAATGCTGCTTTAGAGAGGCACCATCAAACTCAAAACAATGATCAAAGCACATTGTCATGAATATCCCCATGATTGGGACAAAGGACTGGACTTTTCTTTTATTTGCAACCTGAGATTCATCAAATGAATCGACTGGTTTCAGCCTTTTTGAATTAATTTATGGACATGAGATAAGAGGTCCTCTGAAATTAATCAAAGAAAAGTTTTTAGGAGAGAAGGGCGAATCCTCTATGTTAGATTATGTGTCTGTGTTCCAGGAACAGCTCACGGGAGCCTGCAAAGTGGCTCAGGGACATCTTAAAGTTTCTCAAACAAAGAAGAAAGAATGAGCAGGTAAGCAAGCTGAGACCCAAACATTACAACCAGGGGATGAAATTAGTGTTATTGCCATTAAAGGGGGAACCTCTAAAAGCACGGTTCAGTGGTCCATACAAAGTAATTAAGAGGGTTAGTAAAGTAAATTATTTGATAGATGCCCCAGAACATAGGAAATAGGATAATAGAATCGGCTGCGTCATGTCAATATGTTAAAATGATTCCATTGTAGGTGTGTGTGTGTGTGTGTGTGTATATATGTGTTTGTGTGTGTATGGGGGTGTGGGGGTGGATAGGGAACAGCAGGTATGTCAGGTTGTAAGCATAGTGGAGGATGAAAGAAACAGTGAGAGTGAGCTAGAAGGAGACTTAGATCAGTTCACAAATTGAACCACCTACTATCCAGTTAGCTAACACTGAAATATTAGGATAGTTAGATGCTTATTTCATACCTAGAGGTCAGGCAATGAGAGGATCTAGTGAGGTTACTCAGAATTTAAAGGGATCTGTAGGGATAAACCAGGGTCTATAACTTTAGCCACACATGATGTGGATGTATGGGAATTTTCTAAAGCAACATCCTTATTGTTTAAGTCCAAAGGAACAAACTCAGGTGACAGCAGAAATTCAATATGTGTTAGAAAATCACCTAATTGAGCGGAGTCAAAGCAGTTGGTGTTCTCCAGTAGCGTTAGTGCCTAAACATGATGGGTCAACCAGGTTCTGCATAGAAAGGTTAATGTGGTAATAAAAACGGATTCCTACCCAATCCCTCGTCTAGAAGGTTATATTGAAAGGGGTGGCAGTACTACATTCCTTACTAAGATAGATTTGTTGAAAGGGTACTGGCAAGTACCTTTAACATCGCGAGCTAAGGAAATGTTGGCTTATGTCAGACCAAATGGGCTATTTCAATGCTGAGTAATGCCATTTAGATTAAAAAAATGCTCCAGGTACTTTTCAAAGACTAATGAATCAGGTGATCACTAATGTTCCTAACTGTGTGTGGTTTACTTGGATGATGTATTGGTTTATAGCAACACGTGGAAAGACCATTTAAAACAACTGGAAGCCTCATTTAAACAATTACAGTCGGCAAATCAAGTAATAAATCTTGCAAAAAGTGAGTTCACAAAAGCACAAGTAACTTATTTAGGTCATATGGTAGGGCAGAGACAAGTATTGCCAAGAACAGCAAAGGTACAGACTTTGACAGAATTCCCTGCCCCTAAAACTAAATGGGAAATCATGAGATTTTTTACGGATGTGCGTTGTCTATCATAAATTTGAGTCAAACTTCAGCTCAATAGCGGCTCCACTAATGAATTTATTGCAAAAGGAAGCAAAGGTGGTATGGTCAAGAGAGTGCCAGGCAGCTTTTGAGAAGCTGAAGGTGATTCTAACTAATGAACCTGTATTAGCCGCCCCTAATTTCACTAAATCCTTCAAGCTGGCAACTGATGCTAGTGATTTGGGGGTGGGTTGGGTGCAGTCTTATTGCAAGATGATGAATCGGGCATAGAGAAACCAGTGGGGTACTTTTCTAAAAAATTAAATTGGCATCAAAATAGATGTTCTAGAGTAGAAAAGGAAATCGTGGGATTGTTATTGCCTCTTAAGCGTTTTGAGGTATATATCTGTCATGGCTGTAAAGAAACATTAGTATATACTGACCATAACCCTATGGTCTTTGTGGAAAAATTTAAGACTCAGAATGACAGGCTGATCTGAGGAATTTGCCAATGCGACTGTATAACTTAAAGATTGTTCATATTGCTGGAAAGGGTAATATAATTGCTGATGCATTATCAAGAATGCCAATTTTCTAAAATTATCTGAAAAGCAAGGAACTCAAAACTGTACAAACTCTGTATAAGGAACGAATGATTGAATGAGTACATGTGAATTTTGTTTGTATGTTGTATACACCTTTTTCCTTGCTTTGTGATGAAACACGTTGTTGAAATGGTGTTTCATCTCTTAAGGGCGGAGACATGTCAGAATCATCTCTCTTTAAACTGGATTTTTCTTTTTCAAATATGCAAGGATATTGCATTATTTGGACATTTGGAGGCTGTCGAGTTTTTTTTAAAAAAGGGCCATAAGTTCACCTTGGAGCTGTAAACCAACAGGCCTCTTCCAAGAAATCACCTGAGCTGTATGGCACTTGAGTAGGAGCTGTTTGTTTGTTTTGAACTGCAAAGAACTTTAATTAATGAAGCTGGAAGACAAAAAGGTAATCACATGGCAGAGGCAAATCTCAAGTATGAACCTGTGGTTTTGCTTTCAGTCTTGTTGGGGAAAGGCTAAGAACATAAGGCTACCCCCTCACTAACTCTCTCTCCCTCTCTGCTTTGTGAAACCGTGTGTGGTTCTCGACCTGTAGCCAGATAATCCTCATCTGACTGTAGTTTGTCTGCATAATGTTGGACTTGCCAGCTGAGGCAGGGAGAATTGGTCCAGTTATACTCTCCTCCACCGTTGAAGCGTCATTGGTGAACTTCCCAACATCTACTGGGCCCAGCAGCACGGCTTCACCCGAGGGAACTTCAGACAGACACCATCGAACCTCCGTGAACTTTAATTTTTTTTCTTTCTAAGAAAGTTTTTTCCCCTTTTGCCCGACTCTACAGAGACTACCTGTGTCTCTTGTTTGTCTGTCTATGTGTGTGTGTGTGTGTGTGTGTGTGTGTGTACTGGGGAAGTTTAAAAGGGTTAGTTAGTTACACTTCTGGATTACAATCGTGTGTCAACCAGTTCTTGAAACTTATTTAAAAGGATTTTTGTTTTATAATAAATTAATCATTGAGTTTTTTGAAAGAAGCCCGGTCAGAGTCTCTCTTCTTCTGGATTCTAGAAGTATAGGTAAACAATTGGCCATTTCTGTTTAAATTAATGGTATGGCCTGCGGAGTAGTGGGGCTTGATAATTCGCGCACTCCTCCCATCGCGGTGGTAACACTACATTTCAGCAAGGCTTTTGATCCACATGGAAAACCGGTCAGAAAAGTAAAAGCCCATGGGGTCCAAGGGCAAGAGGTTCGGATCCAAAATTGACTCAATGGCAAGAAGCAAAGGGTTTTGTGATTGGAAGGGCGTTTCTAGTGGGGTCCCAGAAGACTCAGAGCTAGGGCATCTGCTATTTGAGGTATATATCAGTGATTCAGATTTAAATGTGATTCATGATTCAGAAGTTTTCAGATGATACAAAAATTAGCCATGTGGTTGATAGTGAAAAAGAAAGCTGTAGACTGCAGGAAGATTTCAATGGACTGGTCAGGTGAGCAGAAAAGTGGCAAATGAAATTCAATCCAGAGAAGTGTGAAGTAATGCATTTGGGAAAGGCAAACAAAGCTAGAGAATACAGAATAAATGCTAGGAGACTGGAAAGTGTACAGGAACAGAGGAACCTTGGCGTGCAGGTCCACCTGAAGTTAGAAGAAGTAGATAAATGGATTCAAAAGGCATAGGGGATACTTTCCTTTATTAGCCCAGGTACAGAATAGAAGAACAGGGAGGTTATACTAGAACTGTATAAAACACAAGTTGGGGAAGTTAGAATATTGCGTGCAGTTCTGCTCACAACATTACAGGAAGGATGTGATTGCACTAGAGAGGGTGCAGAAAGATTTATAAGGATGTTGCCAAGATGGAGAATTTTAGCAATGAGGAAACATTGGATAGGCTGGGGTTGTTTGAAGGGAGATTTAATAGGTATATAAAATTATGAAGAGCCTAGATAAAGTGGACAGGAAGAATCTAATTCTCTCAGCAGAGGGGTCAATAACCAGAGGAAATAGAGTTAAGTAACTGACAGAAGAATTAGACGGGAGTTGAGAAATTCCATCCCCCCGCTTCTCCAATGGTGATGGGGGCCTGGAACTCACTGTCTTAAAAGGGTGGTAGGGGCAGAAACCCACATCACATTACAAAGATTTTGGATATGCAACTGAATTGCCATAACCTACAGGGCTACAAAACGAAAGCTGGAAAGCAGAGTTAGGCTGAATAACTCTTTACCAGCCAGCATAGCCATAATGGGCCGAATGGTCTCCTCCTTCTGTGATGTAAATTTTCCATGTTTGGGCAGCTTGATAAACTTGCTGTCCAGACTCAGGTGAACATTAGCCACTTGATCAAGATTTCGAATGGTAATATTGCTCAAGAACAATGGCATTTACACTTATACTCGTTCTTAAAATCTGCCTCATGTTTTAGTGTTCAGACCTCGTCCCTGTGCTCAATGTTGAACTAGAGCAGTCTGCATTGATAAACTCGCTTATTAGGCTTCCTTATTGTTCTTTCACCATCACAGGAAGGTATGCTCATTACAGTTAGAGGGATGCAGTTGAACAGGTGGGTAAATGTGTACATTTTGGTGGGTGTCAGAGAATGGGAGCTGCGAAAAACCGTAGAGGAAAGTTACTTATAAGGAATACTGAGAGTATCCAGGATATAGAGAACGAGGTATGATATAAGAACAAGATTTGGACATGAAATGCTTCTACAGAAGATCCAGGAACCACTCTGACGTTTTGAACATAGGAGGTGGCCATTCAGCCCCCAAACCTATTCTGCCATTCAATAAGATTATGGCTGATCTGTATCTTAGCTCCCTCCACCTTTCTTTGCGCCATATTCCTTAATACCACTGTCTAGCAAAACTTGATCGATTTTGGATCTAAAATTAGTAACAGAACTAACATCTACTGCATTTTCTTAATCATTCATGGGATGTGAGCATTGCTAGGAAAGTCAGAATATATTGCCCATCTCTAATTGCCCTTGAGAAAGTAGTGGTGAGCCGCTTTCTGGAACTGCTGCAATCCATATGGTGTAGGTACACCCACAGTGCTGTTGGGAGGGTATCCCAGGACTTTGACCCAATGATGGGGAAGGAATGGCGATATAGTTCTAAGTGAGTGGTGAGTGACTTGGAGGGGAACTTGCAGGTGGTGGTGTTCCCATGTGTCTGCTGCCCTTGTTCTTCTAGTTGCTAGAGGTTGTGGCTTTGGAAAGTGCTGTCGAAGGAGTCTAGGCAAGCTGCTGCAGTGCAACTTGTAGATGGTACGCACTGCTTCCACTGTACGCCTGTGGCGGAGGAAGTGAATATTTAAAGTGGTGTTAATCAAGTGAGCTGCATTGTCCCAGATGGTGTCGAGTTTGTGTGTTGTTGGAACTGCACTCGTGCTGGCAAGTGCTGAGCATTCCTTTAATTTCTGACTTGTGTCTTGTAGATGGTGTTGCTTTGGGGAGTCAGGAGGTGAGTTAATTGTCACAGAATACCCAGCCTCGGACCTGCTCTTGTAGCTACAGTTTTATACGGCTTGTCCAGTTAAGTTTCTATTCAATGTAACCCTCAGAATGTTGATGATGATGCAATCAGCAATGGTAATGCCACTGGAGCTTAACTGGGAGATGATTAGATTCTCTCTTGTTGGAGATGGTCATTAACTAGCACTTGGGTGACATGAATGTTACTTGTCATTTATCAGCCCAAGCCTGAAAATGTTACCCAGGTCTTGCTGCATGTAGGCACGGATTGCTTCAGTATCTGAGGAGTCGCGAATGGTACTGAAAACTTTAATCATCAGTGAACAGCCCCACTTCCGACCTTATGATGGAGGGAAAGTCATTGATGAAGTAGCTGAAGTTGGTTAGACCTAGGACACTACCCTGAGGAACTCCTGCGGCAATGTCACAGGGCTGAGATTATTGACCAACCACCACCAGTGGAGAGTTCCACACATCTAGCACCCTTTGGGTGAAGAATTATTTCCTAACATCTCTGCTGAAAGGCCCCACTCTATTTTAAGGTTACATCTCCTTGTCCAAGACTCCCCTATCGGCAGAGAAAGTTTCCATTTACCCTGTCAATTCCTCTTAAAGTACTAAAAACTTCAATCAAGTTATCCCTTATCCTTCTATATCCCAAAGGACCAAGCCTAGTTTAGGTAATCTGTTTGGGGAAAGTTTGAAAAACAAAGAACTCTAATGCCTTCCATGGCTGTACACACAGAACAGGGCAACCAGAAAGACAAAGGAACCACTAGACAGATAATGTTAGGAGTGACCCATCACAAAGAGAGATTCACAGGGACTGAAACAAACCAACGTAGTTTAGAACAGATTGTGCAGGGAATTCAGTCGGTCCCTTTAATGCCACTGAGCAGACAGACAGGGATTGAGAGGTAGTTTTATTAATACCTTAATATTCGCCACTCGTTCTCCAAGTGCATTCCGCATCCACGCCAGGAGTGCCTCAGACTCTGACTCAGGCAGGCGTTCAGTCACTGTGAAAGGAGAAACAATTCTGATGTCAGTGGAATCACTCACAGTGACGAAGTAAAATGATTAAAGAAACATTCAATATTTTTTGCAGTTTACTGTGTTTTTTTTAAGTCACACCAATTTCTCATTGAGGTAGATTCTGCTGCTTGCTGGCAATGGGTGAGAAAAACAGACACACACAGGTAAATACACACATGTGACAGACACACACATATATACAGCAAATAGGACAGTGTCACACACAGACCCAGAGTGACAGAGACACACATGCCAACAAAATTTTGGTGTGCCCTCCCCTGGCAGTAATCACCACATGGGGGTCTGAGTCAGAGTCAGTCTGAATGTTCCTTCAGGGTACTGCACCTGGCCTGCTGTCCTCATACTTTTCCTCCTTATAATGGTCCACCACAATGTCAGTCTCCACAGAAATCAGCTTCTTCTTGTCAAACTCCCGTAGGTGTAGAAGAGTCAGTTCATCAAACTGGTCATAGCAAAAGAGAACCTACCAGAAGCAAACAGGGAGAGCAGGGGTTAGTTTAAAACCTGTCCACAAACTGTGGCATGTAAGCACAGAGACGAAATATAAAATGAAGCTCGATCCTCTGGCTGGTTCAGTGAATAAAGCCATACAGTGAGCTAATGATCCATATGGATTCCCTGATCACTCCCTGGATTAGGTGGGAGGCTGGGGGGTATCATTGACTTAAACCTATCAAAGGGATTGGAGAGGAGCAGAGGCATGAGTAAAGAAAATCATGCAGGTCCACACTCCTGACTGTTGCGTTGAGAAACCCACTTGTAGCTTAGTTAATGGAGGCACAGTGGGTGAGGATAATGTGTGAGCCTCTGCTCGCGGTGAGCACAGGTTTTCTATTTGATTTATGTTCTATTCTATTGGTGCAGCGGAACAGAATCTCAGCGTTGATGGAAAACTCAATTAGTAAAATTGATAGAAATCCAATAGACACCTGGGTACGCAACATTCCCTCCTTTGGACACAGTAAGGGAGACAGTAAAGGGTAACAATTTGGAAACACGTCCTACTCTTCCTCACCTCCATTTCCTTCTTCTTCATGGCTTCGAAGTACGGTGAATATTCTGCCAGGTGACGGTTTGGGGCACACAGGTAATAAATATTCCGACTGCCTGCTTTCATCCTGCTGCCGTACTCAGCTAGACTGGTCACCTGACCCGCTGGCAGCACAGATGATTCAAATCTCAACAGTTTTCCAATATCCTCCTAAACACACAAGGCAGTCAGTTAAAAGTAGCAGCTCAGCCTCAGTCAGGACAAAAGACATCCTCAAAGGCCTCGTTCATCACTTAGCTCAGCAACTCCAATTGCACAGCCGGACTGCAGGGTGCAGAACTGAATCACACAGGGCAGGGGACTCCAGCTTGAAGTCCTGGTCTGTGTTTTGTTAGCCAACGTGATCTCAAACAGCAGCTTGGGCACTTGAATGGGCCTCTGTACCCTGAACTGAGTTGGGTCCTGCACCTTGCGGCTATGCAGTGTCTGAGTGGGCAGAGGGTCTGGATCTGTAAAACCAGCACAGGAGACTATTCCACCCACCTTGTCTGCAATAGCTCTTTGTTAGAGCAATCCAAAACTAATTGCAACCCCTAACACCCCTCTTTCCCCACTGCACAGTATCTCCCTGCTTCAAATATATATTCAATTTTCCAATAAAATGGTCACTGCCCCAAACACTCCCTGTGGCAAACATTCCATGCTCCAATAATTGTGTAAAGAAATTTCCCCTAATAATAGAAAAGCAGAATATTTTTTAAAATTTGTAAATGTTGATGTTCAGTGGGATCACTAGCATGCTAGTACAGGAAGCAACTGGGAAGGCAAATGGCATGGTGGCCTTTGTTGCAAGGGGATTGGAGTGCAGGAATAAGGAAGTCCTGCTACAACTGTACAGTGCTTTGGTGAGGCCACACCAGGAGTACTGTATGCAGTTTGGTTTCCATATCCAAGGATATACTTGCATTGGAAGCGACGCAGTGAAGGCTCAGAACTGATGGAGAGGCTGAGTACAGTGGGCCATACTGTCTGGAGTTGAGAAGAATGTGAAGTGATCTCATTGAAATATGCAAGATTCCGAAGGGGCTTGACAGGAGGACACTGGGAAGTTGTATTCCCTGGCTGGGGGAATCTAGAACAGGGGTTGGGGGCACAGCCTCAGGATAAGGGATTGATCATTTCGGACTGAGGTGAGGAGAAATTTCTTCACTCAAAGAGTTGTGAATCTTTGGAATTCTCCATCCTAGAGGGTTCTGGATGCTCCATCATTGAATATATTTAAGGCTGGGATAGACAAGTTTTTAGTCTCAGGGAAACAAGAGATATGGGGATTGGGCAGGGAAGAGGAGTTGAGGCAGAAGGTCAGCCATGATTGCTTTAAATGGCAGAGCAGATTCAAGGGGGTGTATGGTCTATTCCTGTATGTTACATTCTTAACCCCTCTCCTCATTTTCTCTGATAAGTATTAATTGTTCACTAACTAGAGGAACCAGCCTTCCCCTGTTCACTCTATCAAAACTCCTCATTTTAAAAATCTCAATTTAATTTTTCCTTCACCATCTCTGTTCCAGTGGAAACAGTTGCAGTATTTCAAGCCTCTTCTCAGAATTACAGTTACCAGTCCTTGGTGTCAACCTGAGTCTATGGTGTACACTTTCCATGGATTTAAAGCCCTTTCTAAAACTGAGCCCAAAATAGCAGTCCTCTAATTGTAACCTCATTAATATTTTGTCCAAATTTATCATTTCATAGAATCTTACAGCACTGACAGTGACTGTGTGGTCCACTGTGCCAGCACACATAGCGCTCTCAATTAGTCCCACTCCCCCCTCTTTTTTCCTCATGGTCTGAAAACATTTCCTTTTCACACATTTATTCAATTCCTTATTGAAAGTTATAAATCTATCACCATTCTTTCAGGCTGTGCATTCCAGATTTTAACTCTCTTTTTACACCTTTAGCACCACACCCCAATTACAAAAACCCAAAACCCCATCGGCCTTCTATTCCCGTTAACTAGCTGCACTTGCACAGTGAATTGGGAATTTAAATCATCAGGTCCCTGTGCTCACCCACATCTTTCAGCATCTTTCCACTGAGTGTCCTTTTTTTTCTCCACGCAGTTAACCACTGTCTGCCCAACCCACGAGCTTGTGTGTCTTCCCTGAAGACTTTTACAGCCCTTCTCGCTGATAAATTCTGTAATTCCATGTAATCAGTGAATTTTGAGATTTCAGTCACTGCATCCAAGTGCAAATCATCCGTACACATGGAGAGTGCACGCTGCTCAGGGAGGGAGGGTTGAAAAATTGCAGAAAATCATACACATCCCTGCCCCATATAGAACCAAATCAGGAATTTCACACGTTTCGTTACTGTCTTTAAATCAAGATCCCAAACCAGCAAACCTTCACATCCTGCTCAGCAGTCGTCACAATCCCCTCACGTATGAACAATCCGTAATCCTCATAAAACTTGATGAACTTCTCCGGCTCTTTTTTCCCTTGGTCCAGGAAGAATTTAATCAGGCGTTGCTGCAGAACATCTCGCAGCTTCCTGCAGGCAGCAACAAAGATCTGTGAGTCACAGGGGAACGTCAGACCAGGAAGGGAAAGGGTTACAGCAGCCCTGGCAGAAGAGTGGCCCAGGATGTTCACTGAACTGTTGCCCCTCCCGGGTAAATGTACCGGCCAGTGTGATACTGAACCATGCAGTGAAGATACGTCTCGAGTCTGACTTCCAGCCTGGGATGATTTAGCTGAACCCAGCAGGGGGCAGCAGTGAGAGTTCTACAATGACATTTGAGTTGTGCCAGCTGATGATTGTGACTGATACTTAATCTTTCCTGCTGGAAAGTGCATGGCAGGATATCCACTGGGAACAGCACACGTAAAAGGCTTAGTTAGCTGTGATGGCCTTCCCTCTCGCATCTCTCCACCAATGGGTCTCAAAACCAGAATTGTAAATTGGGCAGGGGACTGGAAGAACATCGATATCTGCAGAACTGTCAAAATCTTAAACCGAAGATACTGGTGCAAAAGTCAGTCCCATGACTTTTGGCCTAAAAAACCATAGATTAATATCATTTCTTTAGTATTGTTGGTTTTTACTTTATTCCATTGCAACTGTCTTTATTGTTTTTCACTTGGGCTCAAATCAAGCAACCCCTTGAAAAGTTAACCCTTGTAAAAGTCGACCTCATGGCTTTTGGCTTAAACAAAATTGGTCACAAAAATTCTACTTTTACACAAGTGTGTGTGTATAAATGATACTCTGGAGTGAGTAACAGACTGGAATCCACTCAAAGGATTCACAGGTTTATACACAGACAATCAAAACCCTGGAATTAGTCACTTTAGCCTACTTGTTCTGCAGCCTATCTACTTCCTCCACCACAGATGCACAGTGGCAGCAGTGTGTACCATCTACAAGATGCACTGCAGCAACTCACTAAGGCTCCTTTGACAGCACCATCCAAAACCGTGATCACTACCACCTTGATTATCAAGGGCAGCAGACACTTTGGATCACCACTACCTGCAAGTTCCCCTCCAAGCCACACACTGTCCTGACTTGGAACGATATCACCGTTCCTTCACCGTTGCTAAGTTAAAATCCTGGAACTCCCTGCCCAAAAGCACTGTGGGTGTATCTACAACACATGGACTGCTGTGGTTCAAGGAGGAAGCTCACCACCACCTTCTCAAGGGCAATTAGGGATAGGCCTTGCCAGCAACACACACATCCTATGATTGAATAAAAAGTTACAGGCTGGAATCTAATTGAGTTGAGGGTTTTTTAAAAATTCATTTCTGGGATGTGGGAGTCGTTGACTCGTCCAGCATTTATTGCCCATCCCTAATTGCCCTTGAGAAGGTGGTAGTGAGCTGCCTTCTTGAGCCACAGTCCCTGTGATGTAGGTACACCCACAGTGCTGTCAGGGAGAGTTTTCCAGAATTTTGACCCAGTGACAGATATCCTAGAGTGAGTTACAGCCTGAAATTTAATTAAGGGGTTCAGGTGGATTATTATTTGAACAGATACCTGGTAGCAAGTGACAGACTGGAATCTAACTGAGGGATCTGGCTTATATATAGAACAACAGATTCCCAGGAGGCTGTAATCTAACTGAGGGATTTGGGGTTTCAGTCACTTAGCACCTGACTTCAGTCTCACGTTTTAACCCTGCATACCTGATGAGCACACTCTCCTGCAGTAGCTCTCTACTGAGGTTCAATGGGATATCTTCACTGTCAACAACACCTGCAACAAGCACAAAAGCAGAGGAAGTGGTATGAAGGACATATTTAGTATTATTGATCATCAGACAACACTGAATGGAGTCTAAGTTTAATCGCTGCAGTTGGGGCCTGTAGACTGTGCGGTTTACGCTGCTCACAGTCACTGTAAAATGCTCTGGACTTTTCATTTGTTGGTTTTAGGCCACAGGCTGGCACCAGGATTATTAAAAGTGCTAAGCAAGGAG
The DNA here is from genome assembly GCF_964194155.1 of Cetorhinus maximus. Classification (NCBI taxonomy): domain Eukaryota; kingdom Metazoa; phylum Chordata; class Chondrichthyes; order Lamniformes; family Cetorhinidae; genus Cetorhinus; species Cetorhinus maximus. The sequence continues at coordinate 83,719,315 of NC_135893.1, forward strand.
AGTAGGGAAATCTGCTGCGTGGAATTTTCAGAAGGGAGGAAAAATCATCAGTGGCTGTGACACTTCTAAGAGAAAAAAAATTCAATTGGTACTCCGGGCCCCGGGGCTGGGTAAACCACCCCAGTGCGGGCCCTGGGTAAACCACTCCAGTGTGGCCCCCGGGGCTGGGTAAACCACTCCAGTGCGGGCCCCGGGGCTGGGTAAACAACCCCAGTGCGGGCCCCGGGGCTGGGTAAACCACCCCAGTGCGGGCCCCGGGGGCTGGGTAAACCACTCCAGTGTGGCCCCCGGGGCTGGGTAAACCACTCCAGTGCGGGCCCCGGGGCTGGGTAAACAACCCCAGTGCGGGCCCCGGGGCTGGGTAAACCACCCCAGTGCGGGCCCCGGGGCTGGGTAAACCACCCCAGTGCGGGCCCCGGGGGCTGGGTAAACCACTCCAGTGTGGGCCCCGGGGCTGGGTAAACAACCCCAGTGCGGGCCCCGGGGCTGGGTAAACAACCCCAGTGAGGGCCCCGGGGCTGGGTAAACAACCCCAGTGAGGGCCCTAGGATGGACGAAAGCCCCTGGAGGCCCAGAATTTATACACATTTCAGGAATCCATGCTCTGCTGTGATTCTTCTGGTACAATAGCTACCAACACTCGCTCTCCAAGACAGACACATGAAGGCCTGACTTGCAGTACTGGAGGCTTAGCCTTGAGACGATAAAGGTAGAAAACACAATGGTTGCTTAAGGGAGAAAGAGGCAGACAGACCCGAGCAGGTTATACAGTTATCCTGACTGAAATGAACAGCAGTTGAAACACTGACTCCAATAAGGGGCTAACAAGGAGTCAGATATACGATGCTCACCGCGCAGAAATCGGAGCCACTTAGGTAGGATGTCGCTGGCTTTAGTTTGAATCAACACTTTCCGGCTGTACAACGCCACACTGGACCCCATCTCTCTGCTCACATCGAACATACTCGGCTTCTACAGAGCCAAAAGGGAAGAAAAATATCTCAGAGTAAAAGATTCACACAGTGACCCCCGATTCAGCGTGACCCTGACTCGCCCCACCACCCCACCCACTGCTTCCTCCCCTATGCCACCTGACTCCAGACACTGCTCCCCCAGCCACCCCCACTACCTCTCTCTGGGGGCCAGGCAACATCCCCCCCCCACCGCATCCCCCAGACACTGAACATTGGCCCTTCCCGATCTTGGACGCCACTCCCCCTGCCACCGCTGACCATGTGAGGGGCTGGGGACTGGGTAAACCCCCAGTGAGGGGCCTGGGACAGACCCTCCCACACCCCCAACTCCATACAGTGCCCTCAGACCCCTGATCCTGGACACAGCTTACCCCAGAACCTCAACTTCGCACTAAGATAAAAGCAAACTACTGCGGATGCTGGAAATCTGAAACAAGAACAAAAAATGCTGGCAAAATCTCAGCAGGTCTAGCAGCAACTGTGGAGAGTGAAACAGAGTTAATATTTCAAGTCTGTATGATCCTTCTTTAGTGCTCTGAAGAAGGGTCATACAGACTCGAAACGTTAACTCTGTTTCTCTCTCCACAGATGCTGCTAGACCTGCTGAGATTTTCTAGCATTTTCTGTTTTTGCCCCAACTTCGCACACTGCACTCAGCCCCCCTTCCCCCAGACACATCTCCACCCCAACTCCCCCCAACCTTCCACATCCAACCCTGGATACCATTCCCCCACCCCCTGACATAGAACACCACTCCCATGCCCCTGACTCTGAACACCGCCCTCATCTCCAGACACTGGACGCCACACCCCCACCCTGGTCTGACTTCTTCACATCAATTTACTTGGGGTGGTGGAAATCTGCCATGATTATTATTCCATGTTATTTTTTCCATAAATAAGACCATTATCCAGGCTGACACTCCAGTGCAGTACAGAGGGATTGCTGCACTGTCGGAGGTACATAAGATCCCTGGCACAATTGAAAGAGGGGGAGGAATTTTCCCCAGTGTTCTAGGCAATATTTATCCTTAACCACCATCGTTTATTATCTGGTCATCATCACATTGCTGTTTGTGGGAGCTTGCTGTGAGCAAATTGGCTGCTATGTTTTCAACATTACAACAGTGATTACACTTCAGAAACACTGTCACTTCAGAAAGTACTTTATTAGCTGTAAACTACTTTGGAATGTCCTGAGGCTTTGTAAGGCACTACATAAATAGAAGGCTTTCTTTTTTCCCTTCTCCGTTTCCAAGAAACACAAAGGTGCTGTAATAAACAGGAGCCTTTCTTGGCTAACCAGCTCTGTAACAGCAGTGAAGGGTTGCAGACTGCAAGAGGTCTTTGCTACAGGCTAGTGTAGAAGTGAAGTTGTCCTGACTCTGACCAACAACACTCACCATGTCTGGCACATAGAAGATGCTGCGAATGTTGAGTGGGGCATCAGTTCGGTAATGAAGGATGTATCGTGGTTTGTCATAAGCCTTTGCAACATAGCGGTAAAATTCCTCATGTTGCCACTCGCTGATCTCCTTTGGATCCATCATCCACAGAGCCTGAATGAAAAAGCAACTCTCCCTTAAATTAGTCCACCAAGTAAATCTGTCAGTCAGGCTGACCCTCCTGAAATAGATTCCACACACAGCACCCTCCAAATTAACCCCACCAATTACTCACTGATACCAACCCATTAGCCAATCTCACCCATTGACACTGGAACTAATGGTTTCAGCCTCAATGTTACTGCCACCTTTTAACTCAATCCCCAGCATCCAATATCTTCAATAGCACAAGTCTGCTTCAAAAATCCTCACTGTTTGCAGCTGCTCAGTCTCCTTTCTATTCCAATGCGGTAGAGTGTCATTGTCACCTACTCACCTGGAGTGTGTTCAATCGGCGTCCATTCAAGTAGATTGGAAAACTGACAAAGTTGCTGTATTTGTTCACCACCTCTGGAATACAAACCGAGTGCAGAGTTAAACCTGTTCACCAGGTTGAACACGGTTAGGTAGCTGTCATTGTAACATAAGCTGGAACTCATTCACCACTTTCCTGTCCTTGTGATCACAATTCCCTCACGAGTTCCCTGGTTAGTCCATCCAGCCAGATGTTGGCCAGTGACAGGATCACACTCGACTGCAATACCCCCACGAGAGGATACCATAGAAACTTAGAATGCAGGAGGCCATTCTGCCCCTCATGCCTGTGCTGGCTCTTTGAAAGAGTTGTCATGTTCAGTCCCACATCTCTCCTTTTTTTCTGTAACCCTGTAAGTTTGTCATCCTCAAGTGACTTGTCAAATGACTTAAGAAATTGGCTTCCGTCACCTTTTCAAATTGATCGTTCGACATTCTGACAACTCTCGAGGTTCTCCGGCAATGATTTTAAAACTATGACCTCTGGTTATTGACCCACTCACCACAAAACCTCTCATTTTGAAATTCTCTATTAGATCACCTCTTAACCTTGTTATAGCCTAACAAGCTATGTCTAAATTTACTCAAAGAACAGCCATATGTGCAAATTACCCATGCAACGTCCAGGAAGTGCAACAAGGAGAGAGAAATGGTAGCAGAAATTACACCAGGTCTGACTGCAAACAGCAGCTTTGGAGTTCACCACGTTTACCTGCTGAGGTCTTGATTCACTACTCACCTCGAACCCGATCTTCACTTGCAAACTCTTTGCAATCTTCCTTCAAGTGGATGACGATTTTTGTTCCTGACCTCACCCCAGTGGCTTCAGCAATTTCATACATCCCAGAGCTGGAGACACAGAGGTCGGACAGTCAACAACACAGCATCATTACAAACCTCTCAACAAGGCCCCCCTCCTACATTCCCCTTGCAGCTATCCTCCCACAAACTCCTCACGGGGCCCTCCTTTGACACTTGTCTCACTGCCCCAAGTGCAGACCCCTACACACCCTCTGCAACCACCCCCCCGCTCCTCACCACTAGAGACCAACGCTTGGACCCACTTAAGAGATATCCATCACTAATGCTCCCTCGAAGATCAGAATCCAAATCCTGGAACTCCCTCCCTAACAGCGCTGGACTGTGAGTGTACCTACCCCACACTGACTGCAGCAGTTCAAGTTTGTGGCAGCTCACCACAGCCTTCTCAAGGACAATTCAGAAAGGGCAATAAATGCTGATATTGTCAGCAATTCTCGTGCCCTGTGAATGAATGAATGAATTTAATTTGTGCCCCCAATGCACCAGTTTCTTTCCCGACTCTAGATGGCCCCATTGTATAAACTGTGGGAGAGTGCAGTGTTCTCACCCGTCAGAAGTCCATTTATATGCTGTGCTGCTATTCTCTGCAGCCTGTGTATACACCTCCACTTTATCAGCCACCATGAACACAGAGTAGAATCCAACCCCAAACTGCCCGATGATCCCAGTGCCAGCCTCTGTCTGGCTCTGCAATGCCTCCAGGAAAGCCTAGCACCAAGGAAATGAAACAGAATCTTTCATTTAAAAGGCAAAGGAAAAAAATCAAGCAAATACATTCAAAACTTCATACCGAGAATCAAACAGACAAGCATAGCAATAACATTTACAACAGGCATACCTTAAAGAATGAAACAGCACAAAGAGGAGGCCATTTGGCCCATCGTGCTTGCACTGGGTCTTTTAAAGAGCTTAATTAGTCCCACTCCCCTGCTCTTTTCCTGTAGACCTGTTGTTCCATTTCAAGTAAATATCCAATTTTCTCTTGAATGTTATTATAGAATCACTGCCATTTTAGGTAGTGCATGCCAGATCATAACAACATGCTGCATAAACAAAGTGCCCTCAATGCCCTTATCGAATGTATAATACAAAACATGGTACAGAATAAATTCAATTCCAGTGGAAAGAAGCACAAGCTGAGGAACTCATCAGCCTGTCATGAGGTGGTTTACTATATGAAAGTTACAATGTGATGGTCAAAAGCTCAGTCATGACTAGAAAGGCCTCAGGTTCAATTAGTGGGCTCTGCTCATGCAGCTGCTCTTAGTAGCAGGGAGAGGGGCTAAACTGTCTTTTAAGCTCTGGGGCCTGGATAGTTGTTGGGGGGCAGCCTGGATTCCTGTTCCCGGTTACTACCATGTTCAAACACACTTAGGCAATACTTATGAGGCAAGACTAGGGCAGAGAGTAAAATCTCCAAGACTGAATAGCAGACACAGTCTGCCAGGCTTGCGAGTGGCCAACTGGGAATGGTTGCAGAGGTCAGCTGGAGTAATCCCCATCAATACAGAGTAGCATGGAAAGAGGTGGGGGGGGGGGGGCGCGGAAAGAGTACACCGGGGAGGAGGGGGAACAGGAGGAAGGAGATAGGCAATAGTGTGTCAGAGAGAAATGAAAATAAACCAATTCTAGGACCTTAGATCCAGAACGTGCGATGGTTCCCAGATTCAGAACGAGTTCTTCCCTGGTCATCCCTATACCAGTATCCTGTGAGGAAATATATTAACAGCACTGTTAAAACCAGGGGCTTGGGGTCAGAGTTACTTGTTTTAGGATTATTCTGTATTAGGAACTGTGTTATACAGAATCCATTAGCAAAGACTGAGTGCTACAGTCCCAGTCCCCATCACAGAAAATAGTTTCTCCATATCAACACTATCCAATCCTTTTAACAATTTAAACACCTCGATTAGATCGCTCCTCAACCTTCTAAACACAAGGGAATACTAACCAAGTTTATATGACGTGTCCTGATAATTTAGCCCTTTTAGCCCCTGGTATAATTTTGGTGAATCTGCATTGCATGTTCTCCAAGGCCAACATCTCCTTCAATAATAATAGAAAATACTCAACAGGCCTGGCAGCATCTGTGGAGAGAGAAAAACAGAGTTAACATTTCAGGTCAACGACATTTCATTTGAATTAGTCGTCAGAATTAAAAGTCCATTGACCTGAAACATTAACTCTGTTTCTTTCTCTACTGATGTTGCCAAACTTACTGAGCATGTCCAGCATTTTCTGATTTATTTTAGATTCCACAGTATTTTGATTTCCTACTAATACATTTTTCCTAAGGTTGGGTGCCCAGAGCTGAAAGCTGTACTTCAGTTGGGGGTCTCAAACTAAAGCATTATTTTAATTAAGAGAAAGCAGTGAGTGTCCTTACTTGGATCGTTAGGGTTCCCTTCTCCATATCACTCTGCAAGTGAAGTTCCAGTGGCCCCTGGTCCTGAGCGTTGCTTAGCAATTTGTGACGGAGCTTTTCAAGGGCATCACTTCCATTGGATATCAGCTCACGAATAAATACCTAAGAAAAATTAACCATTTATGCTGAGGCAATGCACTGAGACCCACAACAGGCCTGAGACCAGAGACAATCTAAAATTACAGCAATAAAACCAGCCAGGCATAGTTTGTTACTGTTTTTTTTTAAATATAAGTTATGAAACAATGGAAAATTTTAATTTATTACCTCCTTCTCAGAGTACAAAGACCGGGCAACAATATCCAGAAGCTTTTTCGTCTCTGCTTGAAACTCATACTTGGAAAAAGATCCTGCAAAAAAAAAAGACAATACTTATATATAAAAAAAAAATCGGACAACAAACGGATTACAAGTATAAGTGGATTTGTTCTTCTTAAGCAGAGGTTAAAGGGAGATTAATGGAGATGGTCAAAATGATGAGAGATTTTAATGGAGTAAATAAGGAGAAACTGTTGTTACTGTGAGGCAGATTAGTAATGGGAGGACACAGGTTTAAGGTAACTGAAAAAATAACAGGGGCAGGGGAAAACAAAGAGGATTTTAAACATAGTGAATGGTGATCTGGATTGTGCTGCCTGAAAAGGTGATGGAAGCAGATTCAATAGTAACTTTCAAATGGAATTTTCTTTCTCTATCATGGGATTTGGGTGTCACTGGCAAAACCCAGCATTTGTTGCCCATCCCTAATTGCTCCAAAGAAGGTGGTGGTGAGCTGCCTTCTTGAACTGTTGCAATCCATCTGGCGCTGCTGCACCCACAGTGCTGTTAGGGAGTTCCTGGATTTTGACCCAGTGACAGTGAAGGAATGGTGATATAGTTCCAAATCAGGATTGTGTGCGGCATGGAGGGGAACTTGCAGGTGGTGGTGTTCCCATGCAACTGCTGCCCTTCACTTTTTAGGTGGCAGAGGTCATGGGTTTGGAAGGTGCTGTTGAAGGAGCCTTGATGAGTTGCTGCAGTGCAACTTGTATATGGTATACATGGCTGTCACTGTACGTCAGTGGTGGAGGGAGTGAATGTTGAAGGTGGTGAATGGGTTGCCAATCAAGCAGGCTGTTTTGTCCTGGATAGTGCCGAGCTTCTTGAGTGTTGTTACAACTGCGCTCATCGAGGCAAGTAGAGAGTATTTCATCACGTTCTTCACTTGTGCTTTGTAGATGGTGGACAGACTTTGTACAGTCAGGAGGGGAGTTACTTGCCCCAGAATTCCCAGTGTCTGACCTGCTCTTGTAGCCACAGTATTGATATGGCTGGTTCAGTTCAGCTTCTGGTCAATGGTAACCCCCAGGAAGTTGAGAGTGGGCGATTCAGTGATGGTTATGCCATTAAATATCAAGGGGAGATGCTCAGATTCTCTCTTGTTGGAGATGGTCATTGCCTGGCAGTTGTATGGCATGAATCTTACTTGCCACTTATCAGCTCAAACCTGAATATTGTCCAGGTCTTGCTGCATGTTGGCACATACTGCTTCAGTGTCTGAAGAGTTACGAATAATGAACATTGTGCAATCATCAGTGAACATCCCTACTTCTGACCTTATGATGGAAGGAAAGCCATTGATTAAGCAACTGAAGATGGTTGAGCCTAGGACGCTACCCCAAGGAACTCCTGCAGCGGTGTCCTGGGACTGAGATGATTACTTGGGTAAATGCTTGAAAAGTAAAAGTTTACAGGATTATAGAGAGAGAGAGAAGCAGAGTGAGGCTAATTGGATAGCTCAACCTAAGATTCAGTACAAGCACAATGGGCCAAATGGTTACCTCCTCTGCCAAACAACTCTAGAAAATGACTTTATAAGCCACAGAAAGCAAACTGGTATGCTTTGTAACTCCGAGGAGATGTCTGCTCCACCTACCTTCCACATTCTCAGAGTCAGTGATGATGTTATGTAATGACTCTTCCTCCTGACTCTGTGCTGTCTGGGTGCTGTAAGAGCGCCAGGAGAAAGAAGTCGTGGTGGCAACACGGGCCTGGTGGTGATTCAAAAAGACGGAACAACGGAGCCTGGAAGTTTCTCTCTCTATATAAAGATGACCAGGCACAAGGTGTCAGCAAAAAAAAAAAAAATCTTCATTACGTTTCTCTGTTACAGAGGGAACAAATTCTAACTGATTTCTCCTCCCCTCAGTCTGAGCGATCAGCTCAGCTCCTCAATCAAGGCTGCAGCACGCAAGGTTTAAGATTAAGTAATTCTGCCTCATCCAATCTCTTACAGATCTCAGTTCAAATAATTAACGTTATCAATGCCCATTTCTCTCTCTCCCTATTCCTGCACAGCCCTCACCATCCCTCTCATCTTCCCATGTCCTCCACCACCCCCACCTCCCCTCCCCCACCACCACCACACCACCTCACCTCCCCTCACCCACCACCACCCCCACCTCCCCTCCCCCACCACCACCACACCACCTCACCTCCCCTCACCCACCACCCACCACCACCTCACCTCCCCGTGCCCTCTCACCCGGTGCTGCGCTGTTCCCCAGTCCCCGGCTGGAAGCCCAGGACCGGGTCCGGGGTCGAGGCAGCGCCCGGAGGACTGAGAAGCCTCGAACTCTGCCAATCAGCGCCATGACCGTCGCGCCTGTGACTGCAGAGCGGGCGGGGTCCTCCCTGGGCTGGAGGCGCGGCCCTGGCTGCCCCGCTTCCCGCCTGATTGCAAGTGGAAACCAGAGAGAGTAAAACCAAAAATAAACCATCACCCTCATTCTCACGGGAAGGAAAATTTAATTTAATCGGAGCAGAGAGCCCTGTACGCATTTTATAAATTAAATTTTATATTTTCAATATTTTAAATTCCTAAAACATTTCTTCAAGGTTCGACTCACCTAAAGGAAAAAGAAGCTGTGTCTCAGATGAACTGGTTGCTCACAGTAAATCCTAACGGTCACTGAGCTACAAATCCTCTTTTTATATAGTTTTAATGGCGAAACTGTCATTACATTTGAAAGGCGAATTCAGGGTGATTTGAACAAACTACTCAATTATATATATAAAAAAAAGGTAAAGGTTAGAAAAGCAGTAACTGGTATTTTAAGCTTGGTCACAGTCAATTGTTCTTAGACTTTCTTGAACAATTAAAACATTTTTAAAAAATTCCATCTCAAACTTTTCAAATTACATTTTTAAAATTCTTTTTGGAAAGTAGTCATTGAAGACAGACTTGCACGTATATAGCTCCTTTCACAACCTCAGGATTACCCAAAACGTTTTACAGCCAATTAACTACTTTTGAAGTGGAATAAATTCACTGTTTAATCTAGGAAACACAGCAATCAATTTATGCACAGCAAAATCTCACATCACCAATGAGATAATGACCAACATGCATCTCTCTACAAACACAAGTCATATGGAATACTCCCCACTTACCTGGGTGAGTCCAGCTCCAACAATACTCAAGAAGCTCAACACCATAAAGGACAAAGCAGCCTGCTTGATCAGCACCTCATCCCATCCACCACTTTAAACATTCACTTCTTCCACCACCGATTCACTATAGCAGCAGTGTTAATCTACAAGATGCACTACAGCAATTGACCAAGCCTCCTTCGACAGCACCTTCCAAATGTACAAACTCTACCACCTAGAAGGACAAGGCAGCAGACACATGGGAACAACACTACCATCAGCATCCCCCAAGACACACACCATTCTTACTTGGAACCATATTGCCGTTCCTGCACTGTTACTTGGTCAAAATCCTGGAACTCCCTAACAGCACTGTGAGTGTACCTACACCAGATGGACTGCAGCAGTTCAAGGCGGCTCACCACCTTCTCAAGGGCAGTTAGTGATGGGCAATAAATACTGGCTTTAATTGTGATGCTCACCTCATGAATGAATCATAATAATTAAATAATCTGCTCTAACGCTGGATAAGGGATAAATGTTGGTTGGGTCATTGTTTTCTTTTGTATGCAAATGTTTGGGCCATTTTTCCAAAAGTAAGAACCCCCAAACAGCAGTGACATGAATAAATGGGTTATCTATTTTTGTTGATCTTGTTTGAGAGAGGAATGTTGCCTGTGACACGGCTCCATATTTTATTATGGGATAATTAATCGCCTGAGGGTGATGTGGCTTCAGTTTGTCCCATTCGAAAGACAGCATCTCTGACAATGCAACACCCCTGGCTGGCCTCCTAGCTTCAGCCCTCCATAAACCTCAGTTCACTCAAAAATTTAGTGCATACCAAGTCCAGTTGGTATCTCAAACTAGCTTGGGTCCAATTTTTTTGTGAATAAGACTGAGTTTAAAGTTTTAGAGTGCACGTTAACAATTTAGCCTCACCCCAGTCTCTCCTGGATTCTCAGTGATTCCATCATATGGAACGTTCTTGAATCCTGAGACCTGGGATCATTTTCACATCAATCCATTAACAGCTTCATCATCTGAACCAGATGGTTCTGTGATCATTTGCTTCAGAGAATAAACAATTCTCTGGCCCCTTTGCAGACGTGTGCTGGGTTTCTGAATCCACACGTTCAAGATTATGGCTTTTAGACTTGTCAAACCTCCAGGGAGTAAAGAGCAATGCCCCACCATTGCTGTGAGTAACTAATGAGAAAAATCATAGCGGCATTAAAAAGTCTTATTTTCATTTTCTTTGAACACATTGGTTTATTATAAACATGTTGGCATTGGGCTTTTGACTGACAATTAAGATCATCCAATGAGGTGACAAAGAACATGTTCCATTTCCAATTGGTGGGGAAAGGCCAGGCAGGAGGATGTGTCTGTCAGGCAACTGTTGGCATAAATGTGGGGGTGAGAGGTTATGTGATGAAACCACATGAAATATGTCCACAGTTGGCAAAGATTACATACAAAGTAAAGCTCTCCCTAAAAACTGTATGGTTGCGTAACCATTTGAAATGTACCACGCATGCAACAAATAATCTGTGCACAACCAAGGATCCTTTTAAGATGCACATGTCTGTGGCCTCACAGCGATCTTACAGGAAGTGCTTAGTGCAGCAAACAGGCCCACACAACAAAGAAAAATTAGAACATTACACTGTCCCTTCAAACATTCCTCAGGCATGTACAGCATGGGTTAAGTACACAGGAAAGAGTGCTCCACACTGTCCCATCAAATACTCCCAAGGCAGGTAGAGCACAGGTTAGGGATAGAATAAAGCACCCTCTACACTTCCCATCAAACATTCGCAGGGCAAGTACAGCACAGGGTCTATTCTTGGAATAATATAAAGTCCCTCAGTATCTCAGGCGAGCACTCCATGTCTTAAAGACTGGGAAAATCCCTGGTTCAATTCTTGCTTTCTGCTGAGTTGGAATTTAAAAAATTTATTCCCAACATGTGGTTGTCACTTGTAAGGCCAGCATTTACTGTACATTTAAATTATCCTTGCAAAGGTGATGGTACCTTCTTGAACCATTGCAGTCTGTGTGGTGAAGATACTCCCACAAAGCTGTTAGAGAGGGTGTTACAGGATTTTGACCCCAGTGATTATGAAGGAATATGTGACTTGGAGGTGGTAGAGTTCCAATGTGCATGCTGCCCTTGAGCTTGCAGGTTTGGGAGATGCTGTCAAAGGAGCCTTGGCGAATTGCAGCAGTGCATCTTTTGGATTAAAATAAACACTTGCATCTATAGCACCTTTCACAACCACCAGAGTTCTGAAAGCACTTTACAGCCAATGAAGTGCTTCTTAAGTCTAGTTACTATTGTAATGTAGTAAATGCAGCAACAAATTTACACACAGAAAGCTCTCACAACAGCAATGTGAGGTAATAGATTGTGGTGGGAAGAATAGGAGGGTCACTTATTACTTGGAAGCTGCAAGCCTGGGTGGAGTACAGGAACAAAGGGATCTTGGAGTACAAATACCTCAATTACTAAAAGTTGTATGTTCCATAGGTTAGCAAGGCAATTTAAAAAAAACAAACCAAGCACTGGGTTTATTTCTGGAGGGATAGAATTGAAAAGTAGGGAAGTTATGATCCTGTGCAAAACCTTGGTAAAGTACTGCATGCAGTTCTGTTCACCATATTATAAAAAGGATACAGAGGCACTGGGGAGGGTGCAAAGATTTGCAAGGATGATGCCAGAAATATATGGGGGTATGCATATCAGGAAAGGATTGACAGGCTGGGTCTCTTTTCTTGAAAAAAGGCTGAGGGGTGGCCTAATAGAGGTCTTGAGAATTCTGAAAGATTTTGATAGAGAGAAGAGAGAGAGAATGCTTCCTCTTGTGGGGAGGAGTATAACTAGAGACCATCAATATAAGATAGGCATGAAGAAAGTCAATATGGAATTCAGAAGAAACTTCTCCAGAAGAGTGGTAAGAAAGTGGTACTCACTACTATAGGGAGTGGTTGAAGTAAATAAAATGGATACATTTAATGGGAAGCTAGACAAGCATATGAGGAGAGGGGAATGGATGATTACAATGGTAGATTTAGATGAGAATTGTTATGGTGTAGGAGGTGGCCATTCAGCCCATTGTCTCTGCACTGGCTCTCTTGAGCATTTTAACTTAGTGCCAATCTCCTGCCTTTACTTCGTAACCCTGCACATTGTTTCTATTTAAATAATCATCCAATGCCCCTTTGAATGCCTCAATTGAACTTGCCTCCACCACACTGCATTCCAAACCCTAACTACTTGCTGTGTGAAAAATTTTTTCTCACCTTGCATTTGCTTCTTTTGCAAAACTCTTTAAAACTGTGTCCTCTGGTTCTTGATCCATTTACAAGCGAGAGCAGTTTCTCCCTATCTACTCTGTCCAGACCCCTCATGATTTTGAAAACTTTTATCAAGTCTCCTCTTAGCTTTCTCCTCTCCAAGGAAAAAAAGTCCCAACTTCTCCAATCTTTCCTGGTAACTGAAGTGTCTCCTCCCTGCAACCATTCTCGTAAAGCTCTTCTGCACTCTCTCCAATGGGTTCATATCCTTCCTATAGTATGGCACCCAGAACTGTACACAATACTCCAGCTGAGGTCTAACCAGTGTCTTATATAAGTTCATCATAAACTCCCTGCTCTTGTACTCTATGGCCCTATTAATGAAGTATAGAATACTGTATGCTTTAGAAATGGCTCTCTCCACCTCTTCTGCCACCTTTAATGACTCATATACATATACACCCAGATCTCTCTGCTCTTGCACACACTTTAGAATAGTATCATTTATTTTATATTGTCTCTCCCTATTCTTTGTACTAAAGTGCTTCACCTCACACTTCTCCGCATCGAACTTCATCTGCCACCTGTCTGCCCACTCCACTGATGTGTCAATGTCTTCTTAAGGTTCTACACTGTCCTCCTCAGAGTTTACAATTCTCCCAAATTTTGTGTCATCTTCAAACTTTGAAATTGTTCCCTGCACACCAAGATCTCGATCATTTATATGTATCAAGAAAAGCAAAGGTCCCAATGGCGACCCCTGGGGAATACCATTACAAACCTTCCAGCCTGAAAAATACCAATTAACCATTACTCTCTGTTTCCTATCCCTCAAACAATTTTGTATCCACTTGCTACTGTCCCTTCTATTCCATGAGCTATAACTTTCCTCACAAGTCTGTTGTGTGGCACCATATCGAACACCTTTTGGAAGTCCATATACACACATCAATGGCCTTGCCCTCATCAACCATTTCTGTTACCTCTTCAAAAACTCCAACAAGTTAGTTAGACACGATTTTCCTTTAACAAATCCATATTTTTCCATGTAACTATTAATTCTATCCCGAATAATAGTTTTTATAAGTTTCCCCACAACCGAAGTTAAACTGACTGGTCTGTAATTGCAGGGCAGATCTTTGCAACCTTTTTTGAACAAGGGCATAATGTTTGCAATACTCCAGCCCTCCCACACCACCCCGAATCCAGGGAACATTGAAAGATGCAAGGAGGTTGGACTGGTTGGCCAAGTTACCTTTTTTCTGTAATAAAAACAGAAAATGTTGGAAAAACTCAGCAGTTCTGGCAGCATCTGTGGCGAGAGAAACAGAGTTAACGTTTCAAGTCTGTATGGCTCTTCTTCAGAGCCTATGTAATCATACGTGATAATGACCTGATAATCTGTTTTGCAGTCTGGACACCCCTGCTCTTCAAAATAATGCCGTGGGATCTTTCACTTCCACTATAGGGGTGGACAGGACTTTGTTTAACATCTCATCTGAAAGACAGTACATCCAGCAAATGCAGCATTCTCTCAGTTCTGGACTACAGTGTCAGTATTGATTTTTGTGCTCAAACCCTGGAGTGGGAATGAACCTGGAACCTCCTGACTCAAGACATGAACGTGCTTCCAACTGAGCCATAGCTGACACTGTGGTGTACACCGCAGCCACGATGTGCTGGTGCTGGAGGGAATGAATGTTAAGGTGTTATGTGAGGTGCCAATCAAGCAGCTGTTTTGTCCTGGATGGTGTCAAGCTTCTTGAGTGTTGTTAGAGTTGCACTCATCCAGGCAAGTGGAGAGTAATCATTACATAGTAGTGCCTTGCAGATAGTGGATAGGCTTTAGGGCTTTAGGAAGTGAGTCACTTGCCACAGACTTTCCAGTTTCTGACAATCTTTATCCACAATATTTATATGGCTTGTCCAGTTAAGTTTCAGGCCAATAGTGACCACCAGTATGTTGATAGTGGGGTGTTTGACGATGGTAATGCCACTGAATGTCAAGGGAGGTGGTTAAACTTATTCTTGTTGGAGATCGCCATTGCCTGGCACTTGTGTGACATGAATGTTACTAACCACCTGTCAGTCCAAGCCTGAATGTGGGCATGGACTGTTTCAGTATTTGAGGATTACACCGTGATCAGTACCATTTGCAACTCATCAGTGGACATCCTCAATTCTGACCTTATGATGGATGCAAGGCAGTTGATGAAGCAGCTGAAGATGATTGGGCCGAAGATACTACCCTGAGGAACCCCTGCAGCGATATCATTGTGCTGAGATATTTGGCCTCCCATCAACAACCAAATTGTTCTTCGTGCTTTGTAGGAGACCAACCTGTGGATAGATTTCCCCTGACTTCCCATTCACTTCAATTTTGCTAAGGCTCCTTGATGCAACACCTGATCAAATGTTGCCTTGGTGACAAGGTAAGTCACTCTTACACTTCACCTCTAGAATTCAGTTCTTCTGTCCATGTTTGGAACAAAGCTGTAATCAGGTGTGGAGTCAAGTGGTATTGGCAGAATCCAAACTGAGCAATAAGCAGGTAAATGTTGAGTAGGCGCTGTTTGATAGCAGTGTTGATGACACCTTCCATCACTTTGCAGATAATTGAGTAGACTGATGGGATGGTAATTGGCCGGTTTGGATTTGTCCTACTTTTCGTAGGTAGGTCATACCTGTGCAATTTTCCACTTTGTTGGTAGATGCCAGTGTTGTGGCTGTACTGGAACAGCATGGCTAGGGGTGTGGCTACTTCTGGAGCACAGATCTTCAGTACAACAGCCAGGATGTTACCAGGACCCATAGCTTTTGCTATTACCAGTGCATTTAGCTGTTTCTTGTTATCATATGGTGAATTGAATTGTCTGAAGACTAGCATCTATGATCATGGGACCTCAGGAGAGAGGTGGACTATTGGTTGCAAACATTTCAGCCTCGTCTTTGTCACTCACGTCTGGGCTTTACCATTATTTAGGATGGGATGTTCATGCAGCTTCCTCCTCCCATTAGTTAACTGTGCAGCACTATTCACAAATGGTAATGGCAAAACAGCAGAACTTTGATTTGGTCCCTTGGTTTTGCAATTGCTTAGCTCTGTCTATAGCAAAACAGCAGAAGCAGCCTGCATGTCCTCAGTCCTGTATTGTAGCTTCAACAGGTTGGCACCTCTGCCTGGTGCTCCTCTTCTATACTCCTGATTGAACCAGGCTTGAAGGTAATGATGAAGTGAGGAATATATCAGGCCACAAGGTTGCACACATTGCGTTGGAATTCAATTCTGCTGATGATGGCCCACTGCACCTCAAGGATGCCCAGTTTTGAGTTGCTAGATCTTTTCTGAATCTATCCTATTTTTGAGTCAGGAACTCTCGTAACATTTAAGAAGTATTTAGATACTCACTTGCGTTGCCATAGCCTCCAGGGCTATGGGCCAAGCGCTGGAAAACGGGATTAGTGTAGTCAGATCTTTGCTGACCGGTGTGGACATGATGGGCCGAATGGCCTCCTTCTGTGCTGTAGACGTCTATGAGTCTATAGCCTAGTGACAGTGTGACACATAAAGGAACGTATCCTCAGTAAGAAGTTGTGACTTTGTCTCCATAAGAACCGTATGGTGGTCAGTCTTACCAATACAGCCAGTGACAAATGCACCTGTGCCAGGCAGACTGATGAGGATGAAGTCAAGTAGATTTTTTCCGTGTTGGTTTTCTCACCACCTGTTATAGGCCCAGTATTCGGATATGTCCTTCAGGACTCAGCCAATTTGGTTGGTAGTGGTGCTTTTCTTGGCGATGGATATTTAAGTCCCTCACTCAGTAAATTTTGTATCCTTGCTACCCTCAGTGCTTCTTTCAAGCCATGTTCAACATGGAGGAATACTGATTCACCAGCTGAGAGGGGGAAGGAGCTTGTAATCAGGTTTCCTTGCCCCCACTTGACTTGGACAGCTAATTTTAATTAGGCTCCTTTGAAACGTTTTGCCATGTTTTATCGACATTAAAGCACTCTCTGAATGCAAATTGTTACAGATCAGTTACTTTATCTATGACAGTGGGATGGTATGATTCCCCTGTTATAAAGAGATACTATAGAATTAATGGGATGGGACTTTTTGAAGGCCATACAAGGGTTTGCACTTGACATACCTGTACACCCAAGCTGTCTCAGAACACCACAAGGTCTCGGCAGTACCACATGTTTCTCAGCTCAAGTGTGTGAAATTTTGGACCAGTTTTTAAAGTTCCGACTGCATACAAAGATCTGTGACTCATCACACTCTTCCCTGAAGTTGGGATCAGAGCTGAGAATTTTTAGGGATATCGAGGTGATTAAAAATGTCACAAAACAGAGACACTCATAATAATCACACCCCTCCTACCAGGCCATAAAACCCTACATTCCAATATATGAGGGAATCAAATGATTATAAACTAAAAAAATAGAAGACACACCCCGAACTACAGAGTGAAACATTAGATTTATATTTGCTTTCAGATGTTGGTGACACTCGCAACACTATTTAGTGCCCATCCCTTGTTGGTTTGAGGACATTAGATGTCAGCCATGTGTGTAGCATTGAGCTGTCACATGTAGACCATACAGGGATGGCAAGTTCCTGAAGAACTTGCAAATTAGCTGGCTTTTTATCATAATCCAATAGTTTTTATCATTTTTACCAAATTGAATCTCATACCTTGTCATGGTGAGATCTGAACTCACAGTCAGGCTATCTGGTATATGTGCATGGATTATATTGGTCAGTATGCTGTCAGAATGGTGGGAGGGCAGACATCTGCATTACATTTCTCCTCCACACAACCACTGGGATAGATTATATATCTTTATATTATTCCCCAATCCAGAAGGGGAGGTTCATGTGCAAGTGACTGTGTCGATCACTCCACCATTTTTATGCTGTCTTGTGTTTCCATGCAGGGGAAATAACAGTTGCAAAGCCAGGCTGTAGAAAGTCTCAAAATAAGCTTCTAAATCAAGTATATCGTATGTTGAGAAATCTTGGCTACTGTCAGTGCAGAAGGGGTAATGAGAGGACAGATGAGAATTTCAAACATTTGACCTCCCCCATCCTTCTTTTAGTCAATGTTCAATGTCCAGAATCTCTCATAAATAGCCATTTCGGCAAGGCATTTAGAGAGGCCGCACACTCGTACCTCAACATGCAGACCTGTCTTTTGGACCATCTACTGGTTGAAACAGCTTTTACATAGTATTTCCAGCACAGGCAATTCGACCTAACCGGTTCATGTCGGTGTTTGTGCTCCACTTGAGTCTCCTCCCATCCTACTGTCAGCTTTGTCAGAGTAAGCTTATCAAGACAAAGGGTAGTAGTGATGGGAATTTGTTTTTGCTTCCAAGGACATCACAGAAGTGTCCCAACTACTGTCTGAACAACATGCCTTCAACCCAAGTGCTTTTTCCATTGCAGCAGTGTCAGATTGCCATGTTCCACATCAGCCTCCTTGTTCCCTTTCTGATCAGCAATGCCAAATTACACTTTATGTTCAGTTCTGTGCCATGGGTTTCCTGCTGTGCCACATTACAACTGTGGCTACACTCAAAAAGTACTTGTCTGTAAAGCGCTTTGCAATGAGGTCACGAGACACACTGTATAAATGCACATCTTAGGATGTGATTGTGTGGTCATTTTATCTGCTGAAACAGAAGGTTATCCTATCAGTCTGGACTTAATCCATGTCCCAGAAGTGAAGAATAGAGGATTATTACTTAAGGAAAACTGACTTAAATGACAAGTCACATCCTGTGGAACTAGTTTAACATATAGGCCCCTTGAGATCAGGGTGTCAGCTCAACGGAAGACAAAAACTGCAACCACTGGCTTTCAATTCTGGAACCTGTCTCATCACATTCACTTCAAATCGATTTAACATAATTCACAAACATGGAAATCAGTATGTTTGCAGCATCAGGCAGCAGCTTCTGGTGCAACAGGGCACCAGGTCTGCTGCTGGGGCTGCACTTTGTTAGGTTTCAGACATACTTTCCGTAGCGTTCAAATCAATTGAGCACATGCAGTTTTCTTCATGTTAATTCTAAAATAAATATTTGCAGAGAACAGATACACAAGGCACAAAAAAAGAAATTAAAAGCAAAGTGAAACACTGGCAAATTGTTTAAGGTGAAGGAACTGGAATGAGGAACAATGCACATTAAACAGGCACCAATGATCGCAAACCACTTTTCAAAAACCAAAACTGTTACGGTAGTTGAGCTGGACAGCAGGGAGAAGAGGAAGAAACAAATACACAGTTGCTGCAGTATTTTATACATGTTACAATAATGCAGGTTTTATTTTAATTGATCTTAACTGTAGTCTAAATAGGTCAGATGAATGGGATCTTGTAACTTTTTTAAAGAAAAAAGGATCCCACAGAAGGTAGGTACTGTCTACCCCTCCTATGTACACAGTAACATTGCTACATAAAATTAAACAAACAGAAATACAAATTTAAAAGGAAAATAACCAAAAAAAAAACAAACAAACATACACCAACTCTCTGCAGTCTGATGTGCCCAGTGTTAGGGCATGAGGTTTTAACTTTCCACAGTTGAGTACTTAATCGATCTTGTGTAATTCATAAACATATATACACCAACACCTGCATGCAGGCAGCTCAGATTAACCTTCAAAGAATTCAAGAAATTTTCAGCAAATCCAACGAAGGCAGTGAAGGGCTGTCAGCAACTATTATTCTATTCCCTTAGCTGAAGTATACACAAGTTACACAGTTGGTGAGAGTAGATTGAGGCTGCATAGGAATCAAGTTCCCAAAACTTTACACACCAATAAAAACTGCAGCAATTCAGATTTAAATTTTCTGTTTTCTTAAAAAAAACTCCAAAATAAAAACATGACAACTTATTAAAAACTGCACAAAGGGAGAGCACAGTAGCAGGGACTGGCTCTCCCATCATGGATGCAGGTCTCTAGTTGTTACTCTTCCCTTTCCCCTGGATACTCTAACTGACAGGAGGAAGGGAGGCGTCTGTGTGTAAGCGGGCAGGGTGCAGGATGGGAATTAGCGAGGTCAGTGGCTTAAACACAGTTTCAAAGTTTAGTCCTCACTGGTTTCCATTTTAAAACACCTTTTTAACAAGTAAGCTCTTTCAATTCTGGAAAACTGAATTTTGGAGTCCTATAGCTTTAATAGGATTCACCCAGACCTTTAATAAAGGGAAGTTTTTTTTGGGGGGGGGGGGGGGGGGCGGCGGAACCTAAACACGTATTCCCTTTTATTTTTATAAACACCTCTTTAAATACTAAAGAAATACAAACCTGTTTTCTGTTGCACACAGTTTATTTAACAATATGGTATATAAGTAAGAAATGAGTTTTAACCAGTTTATACAGTGATTGAGAGTTTTGTTTCCTTATTTATAGTAATTATATAACTTGCATGATTTACACTATAATTGCTTTCTTCTCATTTCAAGTTTCACAGAGAATAAAGGAGGAAAGGAAAGGATATTTCTTCTATTAAAATCAGCACAATCTATCAGTGATCATCCTAGTTTCACTAAAACCAGTTTATCATGAAACAAAGCAACAATTTCTACATCTGCAAGACAAAGTTTGGCATTTGCCAGTACATGTGTGCAATGGTCTATTCCTATCTATACAAATTTAATACTTGAAACGCCCGCACAGACTTCACTATAGAAAAACCTTCCCAGAACACGTCAGAAAATTATTGGTATACATTATATGTTGCATTTTTAAGGAAATTTTCTTTCCTGGTTTTTAAACACAAAAATGCTGAAAGTCTGAAAAATACAAAATAAAAAATATGAATAATATAACGAACTTGCTCTGTTTCCATTTAAAAAAATTAGGCAATGAGTCATTAGCAACAAAAGCAAACAGGAAACAAAAAAGGGGAAAAAACAAAACACAACCAGAATGTGCAACCAGTCTGAACAAAAAATATATTCTTTGTGTTTTAACAGCAAGTCATCCCTCAATGTCTAAGGAAGTTGCAGTTTCTTCTAGGGATTGATCGTCCCCAGACAGCTGAAATTTTCAGTACAAAAAGTCTCAGGAAAAATTGCTCCCAAATGCTACAAGTTTTCTTCCACAAATTTTTCTAGTGTGTCACATGTAATAGTGGAGCTTGATAGGCTGGAGCTGTCAGCACCCAGTCCTAAGTCGCCAGTGGCGCTATGTATAGCACTAATGCTGGGATTAGTCAGTTGTGGAAGCATCGCACTCTGTTCTGGGGTGCTAAAGTGTCCCTGATCCATGGGGTTAGCCTGGGGTGCTGCTAGTCCTGGGTGTGGGGAGCCGGTCTGGGGAGAGACATGGTGGGGAGAAGGTTGTGGCTGTATCCTTGGTGATGGGCTGGAATGTGGAGGTTGGGACTGGGGTCGTGGTGAGGGTACCGGCTGTGGAGACCGCACCTGGTTGCTGAGGGAAGTGGCAATCTGTTGGCTCTGAAGGTGAGATGACTGCGGCTGTCCTGAGAGCATGTGCTGTTGGGGGCTCATTGGGTTGGGCTGGCCTGGTGAGCCCATTTGCTGCTTCATCTGCTGTTGCTGCAGAATCCGTTGCTGTAGCGTCTGTTGGATGGTTGGAGTCCCGTCAGCTCCCATCCCTGGCTGACTCAGCTGGTTTATCTGTCCCATCTGGGTGATTTGTCCCATAGGCCCACCTTGCATGGACATGTGCTGCTGCATGCGTTGTTGTGGCATGGTTTGTGGATAAGCTGATCCTTGTTGTTGCTGGAACTGGGTGTGCCCTGCCATTCCTCCAGCCATGCCAGTGCCTTGCTGCTGCTGCTGTTGTTGTTGTTGTTGTATGAGCTGGCGCCTGATCAGCAGCTCCCTGTACTGTGGATTAATAGTTGCCAAGTTAGGGTTGTGTCCGGGATTCATCATGTTCATGGTTTGACCCTGGGCATTCATGCTGCTCAAGCCTTGCTGTTGCGGGGATAAGGTAGGCCGCTGGGCACCTGCCTGCATGGGGTTCAGATTCTGCAGTGGATTCTGCATGCCTGCTTGAGTGTGCATGCCCGCTTGCTGCATTCTGGGCTGGGGTTGAGGTTGCATGCCAGGCTGAGGTTGCATGCCAGGTTGATTAGCCTGGTACTTAGCTGTTCGTTGCTTTATGAATGCTGCCATAAGTTGTGGGTTGGACTTCAAAATATTAAGCACCTGCTGCTGCTGCTGAGGGGAACTGGGTGATTTCAGTGTTCGTAAGAGGTCCTGGAGAGCATTTGGGGGTATGTTGCTCCGTGGAGGTTGTTGGGCTCCTGGCATCCTCTGCCCTGATGATGTCTGCGGCGATGTCATCTGCATCCCGCTTCTTGACATGGCAGTCTGCAGAGGCTGTGACTGTGATAGTGTCGTTCCTTGTGGCCACTGCCCTGGCTGCATGCCAGGAATCACCTGACCCATTGGAGGCCGAGCAACTTTCATACCCATGGCTGGCATCTGGTTGACAGGCCCAATCTGCTGCCCAATCATGTTTTGTCGTGCCATCCCTAGACCATTGTTCATGTTTGCCATTTGGTAAAGCTGCTGTTGCTGCTGGGCCTCCAGCTCAATCTGCCTGGCCACTTCCAATGCCGCAGCTGGTGGGGGTTGAGCAGGAGGGGCTTGGGGAAGTGGTGCTACCTGGTTTGTGGGCTTTCCTTGTGAGACAGTGGTGGGGGGTTGAGTCCTCGGTGGATTGGGGAAGCCACTTGGCAAGCTGTTGGATGGCGGGGTCTGAGGCGGGGGTTGAGGCTGCGGTGTCTGAGGGGTGCTGGGCTGCTGTTGTCCAGTGGGTGTAACAGGCGCAGTTGAGGTAGGAGAAGGCAAACTTTGCTGAGGCACATTTCCGCGCTGCATGGTGGCCATCCTTCTGCGAAGCATTTGCGCTTGCTGCAGTCGGTGTTGCAGCTGCTGCTGGCGTAGCTTGTGTTTTATGTTGAGGCAGAATGGCACGGGGCATTTGTTCTCTTGGCAGTGTTTTGCGTGATAACAGCAGAGGGCAATAAGCTGCTTGCAGACAGGGCAGCCTCCGTTGGTTTTGCGTTTGCAGCCCTTGGTGTGCTGGACAACTCGCTTCATCTTCTGGCAGGACGGCAACGAGCAGTTCGCATTGCGGCACTGGCATGCGTGGACCAAAGACTGGATGCAGCGCTGAATGCTGAGGCGGCGAGACTCCTGCGGGCTCTTAGAAAGTGGATCTGGCTGGTTACTGCTCTCATCATCTAGCCCCAAGCCCCATTTAACCATTTTGTGCTCATGACCTTTAATGTTGTGGCAGTTGACACACAGGTCGTAGTCCTGGACAAGAGAAAGAAGAATGAGAAATGAGAACCACTGTATTTTAACGAACAGCTGATAATTTACTAGTAGCCGACAGAAGGGTGCATTTCACAACTATTTATTACGGCACAAATATAAACTATGCATCAATTTAAATTCATAGCATTTATAATTTTGATGTTGAGGAGAAGATTGATATTCAAAACAAATTAGCTTACATGGAAAAGAAAATAATTTAATGAAAAATTTATGTGTGTCAGAAGAGATGGGTTTCGGAGATGGTTTCTGGCATTTAATGTGCCCTTCTTCTCAGCAGGGACTCACTCCTGCTGGGTTATGGGCTCAGGACACTTTTTAGTACCTCAATCCAGTGGGCATTCTCCATACCTGAACTTGGGCAGTAAGCATTAACAGGCTAAATTAACTCAGAGGGCATTATTGCCAAGTTCCCTTCCATCTCCATCCACTCACTGACACACACTTTATACTAAATGGTGATTTTCCCCTCCCATTCCAAGTGGTCCTGCAGGCAAAGGCAGTAATCCTAGTTGTAACGAAAACAGAAAATGCTAGCAAAATGCGGCTGGTCTGGCAGCATCTGTGGAGAGAGAAACAAAGTTAACATTTGGAGTCCAATGTGACTCTTCTTAAAGTTCTGAAGAGTCATATTAGATTCAAAACATTAACTCCACCTCTCTCTCCACAGATGCTGCCGAGTCTGCTGAGTTTCGTCAGCATTTTCTGTTTTTATTTCAGATTTCTAGCATCCACAGTATTTTGCTTTTAGTGATCCTTGTTGTGTTGGGTTAACTGATCTCAGCCCAGCAACTTCAGTGCTTTGAGTTCACCAACTCAAGTTGGTTAATGCTATTATCCTTCTCCAAGAGCTCTTCACAAATAGTTAATTTACAAGGGTCACTCAACTTGAAACACTTAATTAACAGAGGAATGGCAGGAGTTAGCCAATCTTACCTCACAGACTGTGCAATGCCACCGTGTCTCTACATGGTGCTTGCACTCATTGCATGTGTAGACAAATCGATCCTGGCCTTGATTGTGCAACTCCACCAGCATGCACATGGTGGACCATTTTGCACGGCGCAATGACGAAAACTCCAAATGCTTGTCCCTGGCCAGCGTCAGGAAAGCATCACGGCCATCCATCAAATCGCAGCTCAGCAAGGAGTCAGGGTCCACAACGGAAGGCAAAGTGTTCACCACTGGTCCAGCATGGAAGTGGATCACAAAAAATACCTGAGAAAAATAGTTTTATTAGAAAGGAATAGCAAAGGTTGGGGAAATTGAGGCATTTCTTGAACATTAATGTTAACTGGGAAATTCAATTCACTTTCTAAATAAATATAGCTGAACCAGAAACAGGAAAATTTGTCCACAGTTGTTTCACAGGAATGGAAAACTCCACACCTAATATTCTACTTCCTATGCTCCAATAAATCATCTCATCCCATTTGCAATTATAAATTGAGGATAAAGTGAACTTTTCCCCTTAAGAACAAGGCTGGACCTGACTAAGAGCTTTTACAGGGAGTATGGGCCCCTGAGAAAGATCCTGAAGGTCACTATAGGTCTTGGTTTGTCGAGGGCACTCGGAGTGAGGTTATGGGGAACTGGGCGTTAGTTTAATTATGGGTGTCTTGTCTTCCACTGGAGTTCTTCCACTAACTCGTCCTAAATAACAGAGTACAAGGCTCCATTTACAAAACACTTTCAAAATACCAATTAAATTTGTCAAAAGGAGGCAAGAGAGTTTTGATGGTCAAAGCTAGACACAAAATGGTTCCCCTGCTTTAGCTTATCTTAGCATTGCCAGGCTATCCACAAAAAAAGTCTGAATAACAAGTGACTCAGCATCTAACTCTTAACTTAGGTTTCAAACTCATTCTTGAACTGTGAAGCAGTATTCTTCTTTTTTGGCTGCTGTGTGCGCTCTCCTTCCCCGCTCTGCTTTGATCAGGTGGTGGAAATGGTGCAGCCCTACAAAGCTCTCTGGACCATTTTTGGCACAAGGTGGTTAGGCCGGAAGGAAGGGTCTTCTCGCTTCCACCCTGCCAGTTATTTTTTCTCTGTGTCTGTGGCCCTGACTCTCTTTCTCATGCACACACTGGAAAATTTGCAAATATAGCCAGGATACAACACTGAAGAGATTTAAACTGAAACTTAGGACTCCCAATGTTCCAAAACCTTGTTACTTGGCAATGCTACTACTTAACTGCAGCAACAAACAAAACAGCAACAATTTTACAGGTATAAAAGACCAACTAATGCCTCAAGGCATAATATGATTAAGCAGGATTATTCTGGAATCTGAAATCTATTTGTTTTTGTTCTTCCCCTTCTACCTCACTAATTTTTTCCCGATCTTTCCGGTGAATGCTGATTCTTTGCCTGACTACAGTTTTATGGGTGTGCGTTGTATTTTGTTATGCCTTTTGAGGGCATTATTCATGTTTGAGCATTGACCATGAGCATCAGTAGGCTGTTTGGCCCCTGGGGATTGTTTTCACCCCAAGCCCCATCCTGGCCTTAAACAATATTCTCACATGTACATCTGCAGTGAAGTCTGCTGCGTCACAATCAAGACAATGAATTCTCACTGATTTTTCTCCTCCTTCAACCTAAGGGATGCCAGCTTTTTTTTCAAACAAAATCTATCAATAACCATTCAGGAAAAAACAGCATATTGGGGAAAAAAATAAATTGTGCTCAGGTAGGTAGAATTTAAAAACCTTCTGCAGTACCTCTTTATGCTTTTCCATGGTGGCATAGAGCTTCTGTGACAAGTCATTAGCTACATTCGGCATTCCAGGCTTTTTCTTGTTGGCTCGGCTAATGCTGCTTTTATTCTTATTTGTTTTCTTGTTGTTCTTTTTCTTTGCGTTTTTGCTGTCTCCTTTCTTTCCCTGGAAAAGATATAAAAGGGTATTTAAACATCTTAAGATGCCTAATACTGAACAATAATTTACCATGACTGCCCTTCTAAAGGTAACTTTTACAGAACATAATAGACAAAAGTTTTCCTTACAGCTTTATTTCTATCCAATAAATATACATGCTAGGTGTTTGTGCTTGAAGTCTGGTTAACTGCAGACTCTCCTGTCACAGTAAATAGATTTAAGCACATAAGAAATAGGAGGAGTACACCACATAGCCCACTCCCGATATCCCTTGATTCCCTCAAGAGTCTCTCTTAGCCTTGAATACAGTCAATAATGGAGCATACACAATCCTCTGAGGTAGAGAATTCCAAAGATTCACAATGTTCTCAGTGTAGAAATGTCTCATCTCAATCCTAAAATGATCAACACCTTATTCTGAGACTGTGCCCCCTTGTTCTAATGAGCCAGGGAAAACAACTTCTCAGTACCTACCCTGTAAAGTCCCTTTTGAATCTTGTATGTTTCAATGAGATCACCTCTCATTCTTCTAAACTCCAGAAAGTATAATCCCAATTTACTCAGCCTCTCATCTTAAGACAATATAGGACCATCCCAGAAACCAATTTAGTCAACCTTTGCTGTACTGCCTCCAAGGCAAATATATTTTTCTTAATATGGAGACCAAAACTGCACACAGTACTTCAGGTGTGGTCTCACCAAAGCCTTACACAATTGTAGAAATACTTCCTTGACTTGTATTCCAGTCCCCTTTCAATAAAGGCCAGTTCCTAATTGCTTGCTGCACCTGCATGCTAACTTTCTGTGATCCTTGTACAAGTACACCCAAGCCTCTCTGA
Organism: Cetorhinus maximus; assembly: GCF_964194155.1. NCBI lineage: Eukaryota > Metazoa > Chordata > Chondrichthyes > Lamniformes > Cetorhinidae > Cetorhinus > Cetorhinus maximus. Next base: position 83,746,218 of record NC_135893.1, read on the forward strand.
ACATCAACATTTAAAAGCTTCATGCCTTTTAACAAATATTCTGCTTTTCTGTTCCTACTACCAAAGTGAAAAACCTCAGATATCCGGACATTAGTCTCTGTCCCCTTTTTGCCCACTCATTTAACCGGTATATACCTCTTTTCAGTCTTATGTGTCCTCCTCATAGCTTACATTCCCATCTAGTTTTGTATCATCATCAAACTTGGATACTTAACTCTCAACTTCATCTAAGACATTAATATAGATTGTAAATAATCGACGCCCCAACACTGATCCTTAAGGCACTCCACTAGTTACAGCCTGCCAACTTGAAAATGCCTGTTTGTCCCTGTCCATTAATCAACCCTCCTATCCATGCTAGTATGGTATCCTCAACTCCATAAAAAAACAATGCTTATTGTGCCCTAGTGAGAATGCTGCCCTAGTGTAGAACCATTTATGATGTCTTGATGCAGGAAATGAAAGGGCTCATAGAATTATAAAATCATAGAATGGCACAGAATGGTCTCCTTCTGTGCTGTAACCATTCTATGATTCTAGAATTCTATGAGCCCACTGCATCTCCTGCACCAAGACTTCACAAATGGTTGTACACTAAGTCAGCATTCTCACTTGGGCATAATAGGGATTTTCTTTTGTACAAACAAGAACAATACGGCACAGTCTGAGGGTCTCTCACTGGTTCTGGACCTCCGGACCCAGATACTACAACACTTGGCTGAACACTTGTTATTCCCTGATAAGGTAATCTGATCACTAGTGATTATAATCAAGGACCGCCTAATGACAATACGAGCATGACAATCAGACAAATCGTTGTTCAGGATTTCATTGTTTTTATAAATACTCTGAGGTTCTTTTGTCACTCTGACTTTGTGAAGCAGGATGTGCTCATTGGCATATCCTTCAACAATAGAACTGTATTCTCTTTGTGCCAGCTGTAATGTTGCACTTTCAACATCTTTTGCTCTGGATCTAATTAAGCAGGATCTAAATTCACATTAACCCAGTATCAAAACAGAGATTAAAATCTGAGCAACAACTTTAAATGGTCACCAGGTTTCTCAAGTGCAATCGTGACCATTTATTGAGCTTCTATGCTGATTTCATGCAAAGACTGAATTTCAAATTCCATATCACAGATTCTGCATTTTTTAAATGTGGTGAAAAAGATCAGTTTGTAAAATTATAGTTGGGTCATGTGAGGTGCAAAACTTGAAACGAGTGTTCCCATTCCTCCTTGCAAGAATTTTTCTTTGCCCACAACTACTGAATTTGAACATCAGGAACAAGGGAAAGTGCTGCTTGATCTCAAATCAATTTATCTCAACATTAAGCTGGGCATGTTACAAACCAAACATGTTTCCAAGATGCAAAATATCAGGTGGTCATGCAGGAATCAACTACAGACTGGCAGGGTCTCTCACTGGTTCCCAGCTTGTATGTGAAGACCTAAAGCAAACTTTAATTGTAGAATCATAGAATGGTTACAGCATAGAAAGAGGCCATTTAGACCATCGTGTCAGTGTTCACTCAGAGGGCAACTCGCCTAATCTTACTCCCTTGCCTTTTTCCAGCAATTTTAAAAAAAAGATAATTATCCAATTCTTGCCTAAAAGCCAGGAGTGAATTTGCCTCCAGTACGCTTTCAGGTGGTGTATCCCAGATCCTAACCGCTCACTGTGTAAAAAAAGTTTTTCTTCATGCCACTGTTGCTTTTTTTGCAATCACACTAAATTGGTGCCTTCTGGTTCTCGAGCCTTCACCAGCAGGAACGGTTTTCCCCTATCTGCCTATTCTGTTCAGACCCCTCATGATTTTGAACACCTATCTCAAATCTCCTTTTAATCTTCCCCAAACTAAATTAAAGTAACAATGATCAATAAAATGTTGAGGACAATCTCCTCACAAAACTCACATCAGGGGTTTCACTGGGTATGCTGTTCTCTTCCCTCTTGCGTTCCTCCTCTTCCTGCTCCAACTCCTTTATGCTTTCTTCCAGTACATTGGGCCAAAAGTCACCTTCAAAATAAGGCAACTCATTTGCACTGGTCAGCCGGTCCTCTGTGGCCTGTTTGAAGATATCCTGCCAGCAAAGCAAAAAGAAATAAGCGTCAAACAACATGCAATTTTTTTGTACAACAGGACTGCATGAAGCAAAGGAGCCTTTGCTTAAGTTTGTACAAGTGTGGAAAGATGGTCAAGGGATGCCAGAGTTGAACAGCATGTTATTCCAAAGAATATTGACTACAACCAAATACATACCAATTATTAAAGAGGGATTAATTGCCTCACATCTAATTAACATCATTGTTCTTTAGGAAAAAAAATCTCTGGACATGTGAAACTTACATTGATATTTAAGAAATCATTCAGTTTCTGATAAATTACAGAAAGTTTCATGTTTCAATGTATTTAGAGTAATTTGCTGAACTGCTAAGTGCTGGCTGGATAAACAAGCATTTGAATGGGTCTTGTGCTGGTTATGAACATCAATTAGATTAATTTGGCAGACTTCAAAAAAGAATTTGCACTGAAAGCTAATTGGTTTGGCTAGATAGAGAGGGAGATAAGGAGGGAGGGAGCGAGAGAGATAAATAGATAGTTTTGGAGGAACTATTCTGTAATCAAATTAAGCAGCAGGAATTGAGCAGTACATAGATCTAAGGGATTACCACATTTCTGCTGGAGAATAGCTGAGAGACCATTTAACTCCGTATTAAATGTCTGAACTTTACATTTCATTAAGGCTGTAAAACTTTGGATCTGTATGGTAAAATTCTGATTATCGAGTCTGAAGCTATCAGACAAGCCTACAGGAACTGCAGCACACATCTTACCACAGCTTAAAATAATAAAAGACGTGGGTCACTTATCAACAAACAAATACAGTCTTCCTGGTTCATGTCCTCAAGATCAACTCACAGGAAGTGATCTGAAACTGTTGGGAAAACATGTAAAATACCTGAAATCATAACATACGGTAAGACTTTAACCTGGCAGAAAACTTATCTTTTAAGCATCAGATAATAGGATTTTCCATCCTGAACATTAAATATCTTAAAGTTACCTACAAAACTGTATTATTACAAACCAAAGAGCAATCTAAGCTGTTACAGACCATGTGCAGTGCACTTTTGTTGACAGCTGATGTAGTTTGCCCTGGCCCTTGGGTAAGATGGAGAACATGCATCTGTCTGAAGGAACCAGACAGGTTATTACATATACAGATTTATTGCTGTTTAAATGGATAGTATTATCAGTTTATTCAGATAAAGTGTAATTTCCGACTTGAGGCACTTTTTGCAAGAGTCTTCCTTGTCGCAGAGACCTAGAAGGTGGAACATTTCAGCAACTGTAAGATTAACATGAAGTCAGGGGAGTGCACCTTCAAACACTACAGTTATACAAAGGTGCAGTGGTCAGCATTACAAATTAATATCAAGCTGAAGGGATTGAATTACATTAGGAATGCATAAAATCTTATTTTTAAAGCAGACATTAGGAGGATAACAGAATTTCAGAATAAACCTTATAATCATGTATGATTCGTTCTGCAAAAGCTTTATCCAGCATCTTCTTATACCATTCCTGTAATCGTTTGGGTTTGGGGATCTTCTGATCTGCTGGGTGACAGTGGAAGATGTAATCATCACCTTCACTGGGAGGGCATGCCCAGATATGGCCCTGTGTAAAGCTGTGGGAAACAGAGAACAAAGTGAAATGGATTTTTCAGATACTGTTACAGTGCAGATACGAATCACATGAGGAAATAGCAAGCAGATGTATTGATTCCAGTTGAAATGCAAACTGATCAAAAAACTTATAAATAAGACAAAAGCAAAACACCATGGACACCGGAAGTCGGAAATAAAACAGAAAATGATTCCCTTGTGTCCAAAAATCCATTCTTCTCAATCTTGAAAATACTCAATGACTGAGCACCCATAATACTCTGAGGTAGAGAATTCCAAGATTCACTACTCACTAGGTGAAGAAATTTCTTTTCAGCCTCAGTCCTTATCCTGAGACTAAGACCTATAGCTCTAGACTCTCCAGCCAGGGAAGACAGCCTCTCAGCATCTATAAACTTTCCTAAGCCAAAAACTGATTGTTGCTGCTTGTAGCTATCCCTACCAGGAGATCTGCTATCATGGTATGTCATTCTCATCTGTCTTGTGCCATCTTCACACATCGTGTAGCTCAAAAATTGATTATGATTAATATATATGTATTTGGATAAACAGGGGAAATTAACCTTAAAGCAACATTTTATTAGGTATAAAAATAGCATCTAAGAGAGTAGAAACACGTGTAAATTCAGTCGAGGGCAACTGTGGCCAGTGTTAGGAATGCTGAAAAGGCATGGAAAAAAAACACTGGGTGATTGTACTAGGAATGGAGTGGTGAAGGTTCTTTCAGTCATGTAACAAGTCAGAAAACAACTAATGATCAATAGTCACAGAATAGAATCATAGAATGGTTGCTGCACAGGAGGTGGCCATGCGGCTATATAAAACTTTGGTTACTTCAAAAATTTGTAGTCGTGTATTCAGTTTTAGTGTCCACACATGGAGAGAGCTATTGAGGCTTTAAAGTAATGGTATATGAGGGGCACTAGAATAGTGCCCAGCCTTAGCAATGTTAATTATCAGGGCATGTTGCAAATTTTAGGACAATTTAGACTAATGCAGGCTTCGAGGCGAAATGAAGGACGTGCGATTAGGAATTGTAGGGCTAGCGTACATGCGCATAAAATACTTAAGGGAATATGGTTAGATGTCAAGAAACATTTTTTTCTTAACACGTCAGCCATGGTTTGGTTGGTAGCACTCTCGCCTCTAGGTCACAAGATTCCGGGCTCAGTAATCTGGACTGACATGTCAGTGTAGTATTGATGGGATGCTGCACTGTTGGAGGTGCTATCTTTCAGATAGAATGTTAAAACTGGGGCCCCAGTTGGATGCAAAAAATCCAATGGCACTATTTTGAAGAAAAGTAGGGGAGTTATCCCCACTGTCCTGGCCAATATTTATCTCTCAATCAACTTCATAAAAACGGATTATCTGGGCATTTTCACATTGCTGTTTGTGGAAGCTTGCTCTGTCTAAATTAGCTTGCTGTGTTGTCTACATTACAAGTGACTACACTTCAAAACTACCCTATTGGCTGTGAAGTGCTTTGAGACATCTGGTGGCTATGAAATGAGCTATAGAAGTGTAAGGTTTTCTTATTTTCCCTCTTGCAGAGAGAAGAAACATATGGTTCACTACAGCCCTTTAAAAAGGAACTTGACAAGTTCCTGAATGATGAGAACATTTGCAATTGTACTAGCCAAGTTGTCAGTTAGCTTGGATTGTAGGAATTAAGGTTACCAAGTTTCCTGGAGCTTTGTTTGATTGCCTTTGGGAGTTAGTGTTTTTCTTTCCTGAATTGACTAAAGCTTTGTTGCCACACTAAGATTGAGCAATTCAGGGTGGGAAAAAGTGTTTGGTTCACCAGCAGATATAGGGGTGGGGCTTGATGACTTTATAAAATAGGAGAGGGGGCATAACGTCCATACATATTTCGCTCCCAGTTATCCATAAAGACAAATAAATTCCAAAGTTCTATTTTTATTAAAACGAAACTTACCCAAGTTTTTTCACATATTCCAGATAACCAATTAAAATTTCATGATAGACTGCAGTTCGGAGGCACCTTGGGCGGAAGAAGTGAATACTGTCGAGGTAAGATATGTACACACGCCTGCAAAGTTGTGTAAGAGAAACATAATCAACCAGCTTTTCCGACTTCATTAAACTAAACAACTGGCATTATGGGGACAAAGTAAAGTGCCTACTGCTTTAAGGTACATTTTTTTCTTACAATAAACATTCTCCATTTTTTTTCTGCCTCATTCCAGTTTCAAAGGCACTTTTCAAAAGCATAAGATTTTAACTTCTCCATTTTAAAAGCTGGCTCAAATGAATTGTTCTTCTATAAATTGAACATAAAAAAGGAACTAAAGCAGGCTACGTGTAAATAATCTAAGATATTGCATGTACGGTATGCCACTACCTTGTATTAGGAGTTGGGCAGTCGGAGCCATATTCCTGCACATGCATTCCAAAGAAACAGACATCCACACCATCAATCTCCTCAAAAGCAAAAAGTGCTTTGGTTCTATAAGGAAAGGTCTCTGACATTTCACCTGTATCCACAAACCTGAAACAAGAAAAGGGGCCACTTTTATGCATAGCCTGAAGGGCGAGTACATTAAATCACAATCCTTCCTTAGCTGCAAGTGCAAAAAAATTCTGCCTGTTAACAAATACTGTAAAACTAAGGCTGGGGAGGAATTGAGAAAATAGTATCCAAATTCTACTTTGAATTGAAGTAAACATTAGAAACTGGGACATGTTTTTAGTGTTTTATTCTCTCTTCCAAAATTTGTCACATGAACTCCATACAACACTATTAAAGCTGGATGAGTAAATGTAGGTCTCTACACATCAATGGATCTAGCTAATCTGATTTCACTAGTTAGTCTGATATATCTAAAATACCCAGCAGACACCATTGTAATGTCATAATTGCGCTTTACTTTTGACTTTATTTTACCTTCTAAGATTACCATCCCTACAACTGCCTTTTCCATTTCCTCCCCTTCCTTACACTTCCCAGGCCCATTTCTACCCACTCTAGCCTGAACCCTCAGCTTTGGCTCTTTCTGCTCACCTTCTGCCTGCTTTCTCTAATCCTTTCCACTCAACTCATGACCATTCAGCTCCCTTTCGTGGCCTCCTTGCATGCTGACATAAATATTCATTTCCCCCTCCTCTTCAAAATTGCCAGCATCATCTCCTCTCAAGAAAATCAGCCCTATCCATCAATCCTCCAACCACTGTTCCATCTTCAACCACTCTTTCCTCTAAGGTCCTCGGACATACTGTTAATTGTATATTAATTGGGTGCTCAATTGTAATTAGGTATTGGGCATTAATTGAGTACTCACCTTGCTCATACATATAGGACCAGGCTGAAATTGTGGGTTGGAGGTGCATAATATGTAATGTGTGTCTCATAATGAAAGCTTGAAAGTATATAAATATTTGGCTGCAGTATTCTAGCCTTCACCACCTGGCTATCGGAGTTCTAACATATACCACTGCACCCAGGGCAGTAACCATTCCACTCAAAATCCCATTTGACCCACTTCTGCCATGAATTAAAATGAATGAATTATTCTGGTGCATTACCCTCCTTGTCCTATCTGCTTCATTTATCTGTGGCCACCTCCTCTTCTTGATCTACATGCTGTCTCTCCACATCACCATCTGCAGGCACCAGGTTCAGCTTTCAGGAGTTTTCTCAGGCAGAAAATAATGATAAAACTTGCAAGTCACCATATCTTTCAGTGCTTCATGTACAGAGAATGTACTTAAGAACTTCCAGGTGCTTGCTTTACTTGCCTGCTTTTCATTCCTGGTTTAACTTCCACAGTTTTATCTGAGCTGGATACCACACGAACATACACTTCCCCTGCCTCTGGATGGTTCTGGCGTCGTAGAAATTTGTTCACTCTGTCTTCTAAATGATTCCCTAACCTGGTTGTTTGTAACCCTATGAACAGAAACTCAGCATTAGCAAACATATCAGAAGCAGAGTGAAATTCAGTTCACAAACTACTCACTTCTCAAGTTAGGAGAACCTCTGATTTCTTGGAAGATACATTATGATCATTAGTTGATAGAGAGCAATATGATATTTGAAGCATGGCAGCCATATTGTACAGGATCTAAAATTTATTGGTAGATATTTATGCACCAGAATCTTTTGTTTTTATTTGGGATAAAAGAAAAGGAGATGGCCATTTTAGAGGTGGGTCATATCCTCCCTCATGATTCCTATGCAATAAAGCAATGCCGTTAAAGTGGATGCAGCAACAGCATATCCCTAACAGCTCCTGCTACTCCAGTCTGGCTCGGCTCACTTCACTATTCCAGTGTCGCATCCCACAAGGAACAGCCCAGCGGGATAGATACATCTTTAAAATCAACAATGAGAGCTAGCACTGAGAATAGTTGGACAAGAGTTTGATCAAGTTGTTGAAAGAAGAAAGATTGCAGGCTCAGTAGGCATAAGAGAGAATATTGATGCGTAGCGATAATGAATAGTGATTAACTTATAACAATAATGAATCCATATAGAGTTTCTTTGGGTGAAATTCCGGCAGGTCATCTTATTTATGGTAATGGGTGACAATGCACATTGACTATTTGAGAATTTGGAATGCATATTCTTCAGCTCAAAGGCTTTCACTGAGCAGCAGTCATTAATTGTTAATCAGAATCCATTTTTAATTCAGCCAAGTGCTAATTTGATTACCGAAAAGGCAGTGTTCCACTACTGCATTGTCACATTATTTAAAATGCCAGTGTCTCTAAGTCACTTTGGCATTATGTTTTATATTTCAAAACAACTGGTTGTAGGGAACCAGGGAACAGGCACGTCATACAGAAATTGCTCTGACGTGATACCATATTCACGTACCACTGTAGTAGAAATCCATGTGTCCCTGGATATTTCAGACGCGAACCTTCAAAGTATAAAACATAGGTGCCTGAGACCTACCAATATCCTATTCTACTGCGAATTTATTGATTTAAGGCTCTTTAACTGTAGTGACAACCACAGGTTAAATGAGAAGTAGTTTCCAACCATAACTGGTTAGGGTCAACATTAGTCTGATCATAGAATGGTTACAGCATAGGAGGACATCTGACCCTTCGAGTCCTTGCTGCTCTCTGCAAGAACAACTCAGCCAGCCCCATTCCCCTGCCTTTTCCCCATAGCCCTGCAAATTTTTCTGTTCAGATAATTATCCAATTCCACCACAGCCTCAGGCAGTGCATCCCAGATCCTGAATACTCAGTGTAAAAGTTTTTTCTCATGTTAATTGCTGGAATATGGCCCAAATTCCCCCGATTATGATTTGGTTTATAATGTAGTGACTGTTTTCATCTTTGTGCAATAAGTACAACTCTATTTAACTGCTTCCAACCCAGGGTTCTAGAATCAAATGAACACTCATTTCATAGCCTTAAGGACACCTAAACATATAATACAATATAGTAACTCAGCACTGTTCTAGTCATAGATGTCAATCCTTCACCATGATGGCTGCAGCCCGCATAAAATGAAATACAGTCTCTGAAGATCTCTGGCTCAGAAGTAGTACTCACACCCGAGTCAGGAGGTTAAGGGTTCTAGACAGGTGTTAACCTTTTTAAAAAAAACTTGCATTTCAATGCTTTCCACAACCTCCAGATGTCTCAAAGTGTTATACAGCCAATGAAGTACTTTTTGAAGTGTAGTCACAGTTGTTATGTAGGAAACCTGGCAGCCAATTTGCATTCAGCAAACTCACACAAACAGCAATGTGATAATAACCAGATAATCTGATTTTTGTGATACCGATTAAGGGATAAATATTGGCCAGGAAACTACTCTGCTCTTTTTCAAAATAGTGTCATAGGATCTTTTACATCTACTTAAGCAGGCAGATGGGGCTTTGGTTTAACATTTCATCCAAAATATGGCACCTCCAAAATTGTAATGCTTCCTGCAGTGGAGCGTTAGCCTTGATTTTTGTGCTCAAGCCCTGTAGTGTGATTTGAATCCGAAACCTTGTGATTCAGAGGTGAATGTGCTACCAGCTGAGCCACAGCTGACACACTAAACAAAAAAAGCTCAGCTGCTGCACCATGACCTTCAATGGCATCCCTTTACATGTTCTGTTATAACATTTTCTCTCCTTCTTTCCCAATTTAACATAAATTGTCCTGCTTCCTACCTATTGCAACTCTTCTTTCCCATTTGTTTCAGTCTCGGTCATTAAAGTGTGCTGTAAAATTCACCTTACAAACTTACATGTATCTCAGAGGTCTTGATCGAAGACTCCACTGTTTTCATTCATCTACTCTTCAGAACCCAAAGATAACTGGTAAAAATTGGGATCCAAGGAGCAGTAGCACTATAATCATGACAGTGTTACATGCATACAAAGCACTAAACAAATAATTTTAGCTGCCAATCAAACTACCATTCTGATGAAGAGTCATACGGACTCGAAACGTTAACTGTCTTCCTCTCCACAGGTGCTGTCAGACCTGCTGGTTTTTTTTGTACCAATGATACTAGTCCACCACAGAAAGAGCTAAACTGCATATAAATACTTACTTTTAGAGCTGAATTTGTTCTCTTTCCTGGTTTTGCCTGTTTTCTTTAAGCAATTGTCACAAACAAAGCTGTAAAAAGAAATTTAATATTAAAAATGGTAACTTGCATACAAAGCACCTGTAAGGTTAAGTTCTGCAGGTAGTTATCTAAAAAGCTAAACTTTTAAATTAATTTGTAAGTGTAAGAGACAATTACTTTTAATTGGTAGTAGACCACCTGTATCACTGATTTGTAAATACCAGGTCAGTCAGAGGCAAACAGACAACTTTAATCATTCAGCAAAAGGACAGAGAGATATATTTGGAGATAGGAAAAAGAAAAATGGACACCTTAGGCCCCAAAGCAAAGTCCTCCTTCAGTTGCACCACCAAATGAGCCTGATATGAGAGCTGACTGTGGCCAATTACTCAAGAGTTACTTTAGCTTTATGGAACTGATCAATCAGCAAAACAAGCATGCAGAATAGAACAAAACAGCTTAAATGAGTTTGTCTGAATATTGCAAATCAGGAGTTTTGATGCCCTTGCATTACTAATTGCCTGGAACTTCAGACAATGATTGACAGGGAGTTGGTGGCTAAGTAGGCATCAAAATCACAATCTGTAACAACTAAGATAGTTTAACAAGCAGGTTAGAGTGGTGCGAGGGAGATCTTGTTTGACCAGCATAAATTATTTATAAGAACATAAGAACTAGGAGCAGGAGCAGGCAATTCGGCCCCTCGAGCCTGCCCCAATATTCAATACGATCATGGCTGATCTCATTTCGGTCTCAACTCCAATTTCCCGCCCTCTCCCCATAACCTTTCAACCAGTCACTAATTAAAAATCTGTCTATCTCCTCCTTAAATTTATTCAGCATCCCGGCATCCACTGCACTCTGAGGTAGTGAATTCCACAGATTCATGACCCTTTGAGAAAAGTAATTCCTCCTCATCTCTAATTTAAATCTACCACCCCTTAGCCTAAAACTATGGCCTCTCGTTCTAGAATGCCCCACAAGGGGAAACATTTGCTCCACATCTACTTTGTCTATCCCCTTTGGCATCTTATATACCTCAATTAGATCTCCCCTCATCCTTCTAAACTCTAGCGAGTATAGGCCTAAACTGCTCAATCTCTCCTCATAAGACAAGCCCTGCATCTCTAGAATCAATCTAGTGAACCTCCTCTGAACCGCCTCCAATGCAACTACATCCTTCCTCAAGTAAGGAGACCAAAACTGTGCACAGTGCTCCAGGTGCAGTCTCACCAATGCCTTGTACAGTTGCAACAACATTTCCCTATTTTTATATTCTATTCCTTTAGCAATAAATGCCAAAATTCTATTTGCCTTCCTTATTACCTGCTGTATCTGCATACTAGCTTTCAGTGATTCATGCATGAGGTCACCCAGATCCCTCTGCACTGAAGCATTCTGAAGTTTCTCTCCATTTAAATAATAAGTCACCTTTTTGTTCTTCCGACAAAAATGGATAACCTCACACTCATCCATGTTAAACTCCCAAATTTTGGCCCATTCACCTAACTGGTCCATATCCATTTGTAAATTTATTTCTTCATTGCAACTTACTTTCACCTATTTTGGTGTCATCTGCAAATTTAGCTATAGTACCTTCTATCCCTGAATCCAAGTCATTAATATAGGTTGTAAATAGTTGGGGCCCAAGGACCGAACTCTGGCACCCCACTAGTTACAGCTTGCCATCCTGATAAAGACCCATTTATCCCGACTCTCTGCTTTCTGTTGGTTAGCCAATCCTCTTTCCAAGCTAATATATTACCCCTAACTCCGTGTGATCTTATCTTGTGTATTAATCTTTTGTGCGACACCTTATCAAAGGCCTTCTGGAAGTCCAGATATACTACATCTACAGGATCCCCATTATCCACTTTGCTTGTCACAGCTTCAAAGAACTCTTGCAAATTAGTCAAACACGATTTACTCTTCATAAAACCATGCTGACTCTGATGGATTGCATTTTGACTTTCCAAATGCCCCACTACTACTTCCTTAATAATGGGTTCCAACAATTTCCCAACGACAGACGTTAAACTAACTGGTCTATAGTTTCCTACTTTCTGCCTCCTCCCACTTTTTGAATAAGGGTGTTATATTAACATTTTTCCAATCCACTGGAACCTTTACAGAATCCAGGAAATTTTGGAATATTATAGCCAATGCAACCACTATCTCTGCTGCCACTTCCTTTAAGACCCTGGGATGTAGGCCCTCAGGTCCTGGGGGCTTGTCACCCTTTAGTCCCAATAGTTTGCTCAGTACTTTTTCTCTAGTGATGGTGATTGTTCAAGTTCCTCCTTCTCTATACCCTCTGCACTACCTGTTACTATTGGGGTGGTCCTGGTATCCTCCACCGTGAAAACTGAGGCAAAATATTGATTAAGTGTCTCTGCCATTTCTGTGTTCCCCACTATTAACTCCCCAGTCTCATCCTCCAAGGGACTAACGTTCACTTTAGCTACTCTCTTTCCTTTTACATACTTGTAGATGCTTTTGCTAACAGTTTTTACATTTTGCACTAGTTTTCTTTCATAATTTACCATTGCTCTTTTTATTATTTTTTTAGTAACCCTTTGTTGATCTTTAAAAGTTTCCCAATCTTCCAGCCTGCCACTGACCATTGCAATTTGGTATGCCTTAGTTTTTGCCTATATGTTATCTTTAATGTTTATCTTTATGAGGGGCCTTCCCAAAGTGACCTTGGCTGCAGGGAGACACATGTTGAGTCGTACAATTTACCTTGAATCCCCAAATAAGATGCACCGTTACAAAGTCACACCCTTTTAAGTGGTTAAGACAAGGATCAGAACTTGGTTAAAATGAAGAAACCTGTGTGGTTGTAACAGAACCAAAGTTCAAAATGAATGTTAATTGCATATCAATCAGATAGATGTTCATTGTATTCAGGTAGTGGTATTAATTGGGGACTCACCTGTATGTATGCATGTTTTTGTTGGAGGTGCATGGTACGCAATGTGCATCTCTAAGTAAAACTTGTAAGCTAATGAAGATTAGGTTCCAGTATTCTATCCTACACCATCTGGTTATCCGAGTTTTGACAGGGATCAGGGGTATTCATTGAGGCAGCCACAATGTATTGTGGGATATACAAATATAAGTTGCTGTTTTTGACCCTTGCTGGTATACATAAAGCACTTGGAATCCATAAGAACATAATACAATAGCAGCAAGGGTAGTAGTCCATTTGGCCCCTCCAGTCTGATCCCACCATTCAATAAGATCGTGGCTGACCTGATTGTGGCCTTAACCCCACTTTTTTTTTCTGAGCTCCATAACTTTCGACTCCATTGTTGATGAAAAGTCTGTCTAAATATATTCATGGCTGAGTTAATAACCCAGTCTTCACTGGAATTCTCTACCCCAGAGGGCAAAGATTAATAATCCTCAGAAGAACTTCTTTCTCAACTCTGTCTTAAATGGAAGACCCTTATTTCAAAATTCTGCCACCTAGTTTTAGATTCCTCCATGAGGAGCTCAGCATCTACTCTGTCAAACCTCCTCAGAATCTTATGCTTCAATAATCCCAGTCACAATAAAAAGTAGATATATTCATGGATGACAGATGTTAAGGGAATTTGGTGACTTGTCACTCATCATATCTGAAGAGTGCCAGCAGAAAAAACAAAGCAAATAGGATAAGAACAAGGAGCAGGTGGCCACTCAGCCCCTTGAGCCTGCTCTGCCATTTAATATCATGGCTGATCTGATAAGTAACCCGAAATCTGCATCCCACCTACCCCCGATAACCTATCACCCGTCTTGCTTACCAAGGATCTATCCACCTCTGCCTTAAAAATATTCAAAGACTTTGCTTCCACCACCTTTTCAGGAACAGAGTTCCAATGGCTCTTGACCCTCAGTGAAAAAATTTCGCCTCATCTCTGTTTTAAATGGGCGACACCTTATTTTTAAACAGTGACCCCCTAGCCCTAGGTTCTTCCACAAGGGGAAACATCCTCTCCACATCCAATCTGTCAAGACCTCCCAGGATCTTATATGTTTCAATTAAGTCACCTCTTACTCTTCTGATCTCCAGCGGATACAAGCCTAGTCTGATCAACCTTTCCTCAAAAGACAACCTGCCCATTCCAGGTTTTAGTCTGGTAAACCTTCTCTGAACTTCTTCCAACGCATTTACATCCTTCCTTAAATAAGGTGACCAATACTGTACACAGTATCACAGACGGATGCCATTTGGCCCATCATGTCTGCACCGGCTCTCCAAATGAGCATTATGACCTAGTGCCATTGCCTTGCCTTTTCCCTGTACCCTTGCATATTAGATGATTATTTGAATAGAAACAGTGTCCTCTTGAATGCCTCAATTGAATCTGCCTCCACCGCACTTCCAGGCAGTGCATTCGAGACCCGAACCACTCATTGTGTGAAGAAGTTTTTTCTCACGTCACACTTGCGCTTCTTTTGCAAATCACTTTAAATCTGTGCCCTCTCATTCTTGATCCTTTTAGAAGTGGGAAGAGCTTCTTCCTATCTACTCTGTCCAGCCTCCTCATGATTTTGAACATCTCTATCAAATCTCCTCTTAGCCTTCTTCTCTCCAAGGGGAACAGTCCCAACCTCTCCAATCTATCCTCATAGCTGAAGTTTCTCATCCCTAGAACCATTCTTGTAAACCTCTTCTGCACTCTCTCCAAAGTGTTCACGTCCTTCCCATATGGTGCCCAGAACTATAATATCCCAGCTGAGATCTAACAAGTGTCTTATGTAAATTCAGCATAACCTCCCTACTCTATGCCCCCATTAATAAAGCCCAGGATACCAAATGCTTTATTAACTGCTCTCTCCACCTGTCCTGCCACCTTCAATGATCTACGCACATATACACCCAAGTCTTTCTGCTCCTGCACCCCCTTCAAAATTTCACCCCTTATTTTATGTTGTCTGTCCATGTTCCTCCTAGCAAAATGCATCACTTCACACTTTTCCACATTGAACTTCATCTGCCACCTTTCTGCCCACTCCAGCAACTTGTCTATGTCCTCCTGAAGTGCCACACCGTCCTCCTCGCAGTTCACAACACTCCCAAGCTTTGTATCATCCGCAAACTTTGAAATTGTCCCCTGCACACCAAGATCTAGATCACTAATATATGTCAGGAAGGGCAAGGGTCCCAATACCGACCTCTGGGGAACTCCACTACAAACCTTCCTCCAGCCCAAAAAATTTCCATTGACCATTACTCCCTGCTTCCTATTTTTCAGCCAATTTTGTATCCACGTTACTACTGTCTCTTTTATTCCATGAGCAATAACTTTTCTCACAAGTATGTTGTGTGGCATTGTGTCAAATGCCTTTTCAAAGTCCATTTACACCACATCAACAGCATTACCTTCATTGACCTTATGTTATCTCTTCTAAAAACTCCAGCAAGTTAGTTAAACAGGATTTCCCCTTTAGAAATCCATGCTGGCTCTTCCTTATTAACTCATATTTTTCGAAGTGACTACTAATTCTATCCCGAATAATTGTTTCTAGAATCTTGCCCACCACTGAAATTAAACTGATTGGTCTGTAATTGCTGGGCTATCCTTACAACCTTTTTTGAACAAGGGTGTAATGTTCGCAATTCTCCAGTCCTCTGGCACCACCCCTGAGTCTAGGGAAGACTGAAAGATTATGGCCAGTGCCCCAGCAATTTCTACTCTTACTTCCTTCAATATCCTTGGATGCATCTCATTCGCTCCTAGTGCCTTGTCAACTTTAAGTATCGACAGTCTATTCAACACTTCCTCCTCACCAATTTTGAACCCGTCTAGTGACAGAGTTTCTATCACTCGTCTGTCACCATGGCCTGGGTAGCATCTACCTCCTTGGTAAAGATGGATGCAAATTATTCATTTAATACCTCAGCCATGGCCCCTTCGTCCATGTGGTAAATTCCCTTTTAGGTCCCCAATTGGCCCTACTCCTCCTTTTACCGCCCTTTTATTATTTATATGCCATAGAAGACTTTGGGATTCCCCTTTATGTTCGCTGCCAGTCTTTTCTCGTAATCCCTCTTCACTTCTCTAATATGCTTTTTCACCTCCCCTCTGGGTTCTCAATTGTATTTTCTATCTGACACCTGCCATAAGCGCACTTTTTCTTTTCAATCTCCTTTTTCATCCAGGGAGCTCTGCATTTGTTTGTCCTACCTTTCCCTTTCAACGGAATATACCTTGACTGTGCCCGAACCAATTCTCTTTGAAGGTAGCCCATTACTCAGCTACAGTTTTTCCTGCCAATCTTTCGTTCCAGTCTATCTGGCCCAGCTCCGTTCTTGCCCCATTGAAGTTGGTTCCTCCAGTTAATTATTTTTACTCTGGATTGCCTATTGTCCTTTTCTATCATCATCCTAAAACATACAATACAATGATCACTGTCTCCTGAATATTCCCCCACTGATACTTGATCTACTTGGCCCACCTCATTTCCAAGAACCAGGTCCAACAGTGTGTCTTTTCTTACTGGTTGGACACATACTGCTGTAGAAAATTCTCTTCAACACAACCTAGGAACTTTTGCCCCTCTCCGCCCTTTACACTACCACTGCCCCAGTCTACATTCGGGTAATTAAAATCCCTCATCATAACTACCCCATAATGCAGCATCTCTCTGTAGTTTCCCTGCAGGTTTGTCCTTCCACATCCTTCTCACTATTTGGCAGTCTATAGACTACACCAAGCAATGTAATTGCACCCTTTTTGTTCCTTAGCTCTAGCCAAATTGATTCTGTCCTTGAACCCTCTGGG
The DNA here is from genome assembly GCF_964194155.1 of Cetorhinus maximus. NCBI lineage: Eukaryota > Metazoa > Chordata > Chondrichthyes > Lamniformes > Cetorhinidae > Cetorhinus > Cetorhinus maximus. Next base: position 83,763,236 of record NC_135893.1, read on the forward strand.
ACATCCTCTTTCTCCAGCACTGCAATGCTCTCCTTAACCAATACCACTACTCCTCCTCCTTTCCTATTTCTTCTGAACACCTTGTACCCAGGAATATTTAACACCCAGTTCTGCCTTTCCTTGAGCTAGGTCTCTGTTATCACCACAACATCATATTTCCACATGGCAATCTGCATCTGTAACTCCCCAAACTTATTTACTATGCTCTGTGCATTCACATACATGCATAGTAACCCGGATTTAGATTTTGTTACTTTCTTTACTTTACTTTACCCTGAACTTTACCTATCAACTTATGATTCTCTATACCAGTACTATCTGTCCCTCCCAGTATTTTGTTCATCCTGATATTCCTCTCTAATATTTTTTCTTGGTTCCCACACTCCTGCAGAGTTAGGTTAAAGCCCTCTCAACAGCACTAGCAAAACTGGGAACTCATTCTCAGTTCTGTTCCGGTATAACCCGTCTGGCTTGTACATGTACCATCTCCCCCAGAGCCAGTCCCAGTGTCCCAGCAATCTAAAGCCCTCCCTCCTGCACCATCTTTCCAACCACGCATTCATTTGCCTTATCCTATTTCCGTACTCACTGGCACATGGCATTGGGAGCAATCCGGAGATTACTACATTAGAGGTCCTGCTTGCTAATTTTCTACCTAGCTCCCTAAATTCTGACTGCAGGACCACATCCCCCTTCCTACCTAAGTCATTGGTACCAATGTGGACCACGACCTCTGGTTGATCATCCTCCCCCTGAAGAATGTCCTGCAGCTGCTCCGAGACATCCTTGACCCTGGCACCAGGGAAGCAACATACCATCCCGGAGTCACGTCTACATCCACAGAAATGCCTGTCCGTTCCCCTAACCAATGAATCACCTATCACTATAGCTCTTCCTTTCTTATTCCTCCCCTCCTGTACAGCTGAGCCGCTCATGGCGCCACAAACTTGGCTCTGACTGCACTCCTGAGAAACCAGCGACTTCATCAGCTTCCAAAACGGAAAACCGATTTGTGAACGGGACCCTAGAGGACTCCTGCACTACCTGCCAACTTCTCTTGGACTGCCTGGTGGTCACCCATTCCCTCTCTGTATCCAGGCTCTTAAGCTCCAGTGTGACCACCTCTCTGAACGTGCTATCCATGTAACTCTCAGCCTCGCGGATGCACCACAGTAACTCGTCGCCCTTCAAGCTCTGAAACCCAGAGCTCAAGTTTCTGCAGCTGACAGCACTTGCTGTGCACGTGGTCAGCTAGGACACCGGTAGCTTCCATGACTTCGTACATATTACAGGACACACTTTCCACTTGACTGAGCTGCCCTGCCATTGCTTAACTCTATTCCAAATGTGGACTCACTAGTGCCCTGAAGAACTGAAGCATAACCTCCCTACTTTTGTATTCAATTTCCCTTGCAATAAATGATAATATTCTATTAGCTTTCCTAATTACTTGCTGTACTTGCACACTAGCCTTTTGTGATTCATGCGCAAGGACACCCAGATCTCTCTGCATCTCAGAGCTCCGCAATCTCTCACCTTTTAGATAATATGCTTCTCTTTTATTCTTCCTGTCAAAATGGACAATTTCACATTCTCTCACATTATACTCTATTTGCCAGATCTTTGCCCACTCACTTAACCTATCTATATCTTTTTGTAGCCTCCTTATGTCCTCTTCACAATTTACTTTCCTACCTATTTTTGTGTCATCAGCAAATTTGGCAACCAGCCCTTCATCCAAGTCATTGATATAAATTGTAAACAGTTGAGGTCCCAGCAGCGATCCCTGTGGCACACAACTTGTTACATCTTGCCAACCTGAAAAAGAACCATTTATGCCTATTCTCTGCTTCCTGCCTATCTTCTATCCATGCCAATGTGCTACCCCCTAAACCATGAGCTTTTATTTTCTGCAATAACCTTTGATGTGGCACTTTATCAAATGCCTTCTGGAAATCTAAATACAGGGCATCCACCGGTTCCCCTTTATCCACAGCACATATTACTTCCTCAAAGAACTCCAGTAAGTTGGTTAAACACTTTTTCCCTTTCACAAAACCATGTTGACTCTGCCTGATGACCTTGAGCTTATCCAAATGCCCTATAACTTCTTTCATAATAGCTTCTAACATTTTCCCTACGACAGATATTAAGCTAACTGGCCTGTAATTTCCCACTTTCTGTCTCCCTCCCTTTTTGAATAAGGGAGGGAGACATAAAACGGGAAGACATTTGCTGTCTTTCAATCTAATGGGACTTTCCCCTGAATCTAGGGAGTTTTGGAAAGTTAAAATCAATGCATCAACTATCTGACTGGACACTTCTTTTAAGACCCTAAGGTGAAGAAGTCCATCAGGACCCAGGCTCTTGTCAGCCCGCAGCTTCAATAATTTACTCAGTACCACTTCTCTGCTTACGGTAATTTTCCTGACTTCCTTCTCCACTTCCATTTCCTGGTTAATAGCTGCTTCTGGGATGTTACTTGTATCCTCTATAGTGAAAACTGATGCAAAAAAACGGTTCAATTCACCTGCCATCTCCTTGCTTTCCATTATCAATTCTCCAGACACATTTTCTACAGGACCAATGCTCACTTTGTTAACTCCTTTCTTTTTTAAATATTTATAAAAACTCTAACTATCTGTTTTTATATTTCTGGCTAGCTTTCTCTCATACTCTAATTTTTACCTCCTTATTAGTCTTTTAGTCATTCTTTGCTGTTCCTTGTATTCTGTCTAAGTCTTTGCACAATTATATGCTTTTTCTTTAAGTTTGATACTATCTTTAACCTTTCTAGTTAACCATGGATGATGTGGACTTTTTCTTACTCGTTGGAACCTACCTACTTTGTGCATTCTGAAATATCCCTTTAAATATTAGCTGCTGCATCTCTATTGACCTATTCCTTAACGTAATTTGCCAGTTCACTTTAGCCAGCTCAGCTTTCATGACCTCATAATTGCCCTTATTTAAATTTAAAAACATAATCTCAGACCCACTCCTCTCTCCCTCAAACTGAATGTAAAATTCAATCATATTATGGTTGCTGCTACCTTCACTATTAGATCATTATTTACTCCTATCTCATTACACAATACCAGGTCGAGTATAGCTTACTCCCTGGTCGGCTCCAGAACATGCTGTTCTAAGGATGTTACATTATAGTGTCAAATTAACTGAGTTCAATGTCCACCTCCCCGAGGTCACAGTGGCATTGCAGTAGCCCTGGTAGCAGTCCAGGAGTGCTATATACAGTTCTGGTTAACTCAACAAAAGGGTTTCATTCTGACCAAGGTCATGTAGAGCCACAAGAACTCAAGTTAAAAGCCACAAGAATGACTTAAGTTAGGATTCTTCAGCCTCACAAAGAGACATTACATCAGGGAACAATTTTTAGGTATGAGATACTTAATGGGATAAACTAAAACTTACTTTAGATATGCCAAGACAGCTGTCAGGAAGGATTTATCAAACAGGATGGTCAACAATTGGAATGGATTGTCAGGGAGGTTTGAAGCCAGTACACCCAACTTATTTAAGAAACAGACAGAAATTTAATGGGATGTGGGAAGGGTCAGAGTACTGGGAAATTGAGATCAAATGGGCTATTAATGAGAACCTGTCACGGTTGGAAACTTTTAACCCAAAAATCAATTCTAAAGCAGGTCACCTAGTGACTCAACAACATCACCTACCCTGAAGGCCAGATAGTTTCATTGTGGAGAACGCAGATTTGATGCATTTTACGACCACATTCTTTACATTCAACAAAGCTAAAATGAGAAAATAAAATATCAGATGTCAAGTTTTGCAATTGTAACATTATGTTTGCACATTATTAATCAAAGTTGATAAATACGCAACTCAATGTTAGAGCAAAGGAAGGGCTACAAATATACTGCATTAAACTGTTTTCATTACTGTAAGATAGGATGCAATAACTACAAACTGTTCGAATAATTAAAATTAGGATACTTGTTAGCAATCCCTGAAGGATCCTCCTGCTCATAGCTGCAATCAGAAAATTCAACTGGAACAGGAAAGCTAGAAAAGCTATTAAGCGACCAAAGTGGTGATTGGCAATCTAGGATAAAAGGGAGCAACCAATTATAGGTCAAATAATAATTCCAAGAGCTGAATGTTACGATGGAGGCAGGGTCCCCACTCCCAATGTAATAGTCAGGGGGCAGATCCCCCTCCACTTGGCCGACTGGTCCCAGAGCCATTTAATGGCCATTGGTCTTCAATTCTCTTGAGGTGGGAATTCCACCCTGTTCCAAGAGGTAGTCTCACCTCAGAATACTGCCGGCCAATCAAATGGGAATGCAATTTGGGAAGGGGGATCCTCCAATAGGTACAGGATGCAGCTCTTGCTGTGTGGCCTAGAGACTTGGTCCTGGCCTTCCTACTGCAGGAAAAATCCCAGCGACAGCAGGTGAGGCCCTTAAGTGGCCATTAATTGGGGGTGGTTGAGTAGGCGCCACTGGCATGTAGCCTAATTTTATGCCTCCCCGCCTGAGGGGAGTGTAAAATTCCAGCCAAAGTGACCGGGAGAAATGAATACCCAAGATACTTACGGTTCAGGATCTAATGTATCATTTTTCTTCTTTTCAAACTGATCTTTTGAAATGGTTCTGTCAGAAAAGAAAAATCAGTGAAGGGTTCTGATTCACAAAACAATACACTACATTTTCTCCACTCTAGATTCTTAGTACAGTGCTTATATAATATACTATATCTGCATGCTTCCCCACCCCGTCAACCCTCAATATCCTCCAGCCCTGCATACATATCCCATTTTGTTTGCAACACATGCTGCCCAGTGTACAGGCAGATTCTGAACATCCAGACCTTTACATGCAACTTCTGAAAAAGTAATTAAGGGGTTCATGACAGCAACTTGGGGTGCTACATTTAACCAACTCACTCTCATTATGGAGAAGTGACAGAAAATCTAACAGAACTACATTCAAGCAAAATCCTGCACTGAAGGGAAATAACATTCTTTCACATGCAAATCAGTAATAAGAAATCACCTAGTGTGAGTAAAAAGCAAAATTGGAACTGTGTTTATTTGGAATCTGCATAAACACACGAGGATCCTTCATGGTGCATACAAGGGCCTTGGCTGATGTTGCAACTCAACTCTTTTCAAAGAAGTTGCAGCAATGATGGGAGGCAAAATTCTGACTCAGTTTTCTGAGGAAATGAAACTTGAGGCAGACTTTTGATGAAAATTTCTGTCCTGACTTATCGGTCACTGAATATCAAGTGTGAGATGGGTGGGATCCTCCAAAGCACAAAGCTCATCAACTGTGAGCAAAAGTACATTCAAGGATTATAACGTGTAAAATAAGTCACAAAACAGCAATGACTTGAAGGAATCTAGAACAAGCATTTACTGAACAAGATACAAGCACAATCCACACCATGTCTGCAGTCAAGGAGCTATATTTTCCAGGCGCTTTTGATGAGCTCAAGCATTGAGTGTTTGTGAATTGAAGTCCCTAACTAAAGTAGGTGGCAACTTCTACCTCAATTAACAAAAGCCAGAGGTGAGATGAGGAGAACTTTTTTTTAAAATTAGTGAATTAAGATAATCTGGAATGCATCACCTGAAAGGGAAGTACAAGCACATTCAATAATAATTTTGAAAATGGAATTGGATAAGTACTTGAAGGGGAAAAATAGAAGAACAGGGCTATGGGGCTAATTGGTTAGCTCTTTTAGAGAGCCAGCACAGTCATGATGGACTGAATAGCCTCCTTCTGTGTGCAAGGTTCGATGATATGAATTGCTACATGGACCTTCTGCAAACTAGAATGTGACAACAGGTGGGACTTCACGATCAAGAAACTACAATTGTCCTGACAGCAAAGCTTTCTGATTTGCTCTGTAAAACTTTTAAATGCTGTATAAGCATTTCGAGAGGACAACTGGGTGTGCAGACATGAAGGGTGGACATACCAGGCAACTAGTATGGCCGTTTTAAGAGCAATACCATGACATGGAACTCCTGTGTGTCCAGAGGTATACCAGGTCCTCCATCTAAGACATAACAGATAGGAGTAGGAGAAGGCCACATGGCTCATTGAGCCTGTTCCGCCATTCAATATGATCATGACTGATCTTTGGTTTCAACTCCACTTTACTACCCACTCCCCATATCCCTTGATTCCCCGAGGGGCAGATTACATCTGTTTATCTCAGCTCTGAATATATTCAATAATGGTACATCCACAACCTTCTGAGGCAGAGAATTCCAAAGATTCCACAACCTTTTGAATGAAGAAATTTCTCCTAATCTTGGTCCTAAATGATCGACCCCCTCATCCTGAGACTGTGTCACTGTGCTCTATATTCTCCAGTCAGAGGAAACCTTTCACTATCTACCCTGTCAGGCCCCTTCATAATCTTGAATGTTTCAATGAAAGCATCTCGCATTCTCTTAAACTCCAAGGAGTATAGATCCAATTTACTCTGCCGCTCAACAAAGGACAACTCTCTCATTCCAGGAACCAATCTAGTGAACCTTGACTGTACTGCCTCCAATGCGAGGATATCCTTCCTTAAACATGGAGGCCAAAACTGCACACAGTATTCTAGATGTGATCTCACCAAAGCCCTGTATATTTGTAGCAAGACTTCTTTATTCTTGTACTCCAATCCCCTTGCAATAAAGACCAACATGTAATTTGTTATCCTAATTGCTTGCTCTACCTGCATGCTAATGTGTGTTCATTCTATGAGTATAGCCAAGTGTCTCTGAGAATCAGCATTTACAAACTTAATGCCTTTTAAAAAGTATTCTGCTTTTTTATTCTTACGAGCAAAGTGAATAATCTCCACTTCCCCGCATTATACTTCATCTGCCGCCTGTTGCCCACTCACTTAACCAGTATATATATTTTTTCATAAAAGCAAAATACTGCGGATGCTGGAAATCTGAAACAAAAACAAAAATTGCTGGGAAAACTCAGCAGGTCTGACTGCATCTGTGGAGAGAAAGACAGAGTTAACATTTCGAGTCCGTATGACTCTTCATCAGAACTAAAGAGAAATAGAAATGTGGTGAAATATAAGCTGTTTAAGGGGGGTTGGACAGGTGAAGCTGGATAGAGGGCCAGTGATAGGCGGAGGCAAAGGAGAGATTGTCATAAACAAAAGGTCAAAGAGGTGTTGATGGTGGTGATATTAGCTAAAGGATGTGCTAATGGTGACATTAAGGGTAGAAAGCAGGATGAGCAAGTGATCCTAGATGGCTCTAGTGGGGGTGAGGGGATCGAAATAGGCTAAAAGGTGGGGATAAAACAATGAATGAAAATAAATTTTAAAAATAATAATAGAAATAGGTGGGAAAAGAAAAATATATTAAAAAAAAATAAAAAACATATATATATTTGAAAAAAGGGGATCAAAAAGGGGTGAGGATGGAGCAGAGAGTTCATGATCTGAAGTCGTTGAGCTCAATGTTAAATGTGGAAGGTTGTAAAGTGCCTAATCGGAAGATGAGGTACTGTTCCTCCAGTTTGTGTTGAGCTTCACTGGAACATTGCAGCAGGCCAAGGACGGACATGTGGGCAAGAGAGCAGGGTGGAGTGTTGAAATGGCAAAACAACAGGGAGGTCTGGGTCATACTTGCGGACAGACCGAAGGTGTTCCGCAAAGTGGTCACCCAGTCTGCGTTTGGTCTCTCCAATGTAGAGGAGACCGCATTGGGAGCAGCAAATGCAGTAGGCTAAATTGAGGGAAGTGCAAGTTAAATGCTGCTTCACTTGAAAGGAGTGTTTGGGCTCTTGGACGGTGAGGAGGGGGGAGGTAAAGGGGCAGGTGTCGCACCTTCTGTGGTTGCAGGGGAAGGTTCTGTGGGAGGGGGTTGAGGTGTAGGGGGTGATGGAGGAGTGGACCAGGGTGTCCCGGAGGGAACGGTCTCTATGGAATGCCGATGGTTGGGGGGTGAAGGGAGGTGTGTTTGGTGGTGGCATCATGCTATCATGCTGGAGTTGGCGGAAATGGCGCAGGATGATCCTTTGAATGCGGAGGCTGGTGGAGTGATAAGTGAGGACAAGGGGGACCCTATCATGGTTCTGGGAGGGAGAGGAAGGTGTGAGGGCAGATGCGTGGAAGATGGGTTGGACACGGTTGAGGGCCCTGTCAACCACCATGGGTGGAAAACCTCGGTTAAGGAAGAAGGAAGACATGTCAGAAGAACTGTTTTGGAAAGTGTTGCATCTGTTCCGATGATGCCAGAGGTGAAGGAACTGAGAGAATGGGATGAAGTCCTTACAGGAAGCAGGGTGTGAGGAGCTGTAGTCAAGGTAGCTGGGGGAGTCGGTGGGCTTGTAATGAATATTGGTGGATAGTCTATCACCAGAAATTGAGACAGAGAGGTCAAGGAAGGGAAGGGAAGTGTCAGTGATGGACCATGTGAAAGTAATGTATATCTTTTTTCAGCCTCTTTGTGTCCTCTCCACAGCTTGCATTCCCACCTAACTTTGTACTGTCTGCATGGCATGTTAGCTGAGTGAGCTGATAATGAATTTCAACAGGTCAAAAAAGTTATGGTTGGTGCAGTTGCTGTCATTCTTGGCTGGATTTTAAGGATGATATTGAATATGAGAGAATTGTACAAACATGTAGAGAAATGTCCTTAACACAGGATATCGAAAAATCACCTCACAATATTGTTTGTCTGTCTTGATTAATTTTACAGTAGGATAGAAGGTTGCCACAAGTCTATTTCTGGGCTACATCATTTATTGAAAGTAAGATGGACTGTATCTAGGCACAAGGTCTACTCATGTGACTAGATGCCAACTCTGCTCAAAGGATTTAAACAGGAAAGATGATATTGGTTTTCAAGACTAGAACTATATCTGATGGTCCTGATTTACAGCAGCAGGAGCTGAATACTTTGAAATAAACTTGCATTTATATAGAACCGGAGAAGTTCTATACAACATTCTTTACACAATTACTTTTGAAGTGAATAAGTGTTAAAGCATTATGTAATTATGTACAGAAGGAGGGCGAGTGCTTGAAAAAAATGCTCTGAACTCAAGCTACTTAAAGTGCCTGGGCACCTACAGCTAGTTTGGGTGTTCCACAAAGTGAGCAAAAGTTAGAAAATTGTGAAAGATGCTGACATGAGGCCATGTTGGAAAAAAAGGTGATGCGAACATTGTGCCAAACTAGGCAACGGTTAAAATCAAAATATATCCTGGGTTGTTAGTATACTCGGTACATAAAGCTACAGTGGTTACAAAATAGAAAGTAAGATGAATTATACTGTACAGTCAGTAGAACGCAAGTGGGAGGTTGCTATTGTGAAATTGTACAGTGCTCTAGTCAAGATGGGTAGATCTTAAAATTGGTACCAAAGTCTGAATGAGCTGAACGTAGAAGTAGGCCACAGCTAATTTTGAATGTAAAAATCATAAGGTTTGGTTCGGAGACCAGTTGATGTTGATAACTTTGAATTGACGTTGGTGACTTTACAAAGTGAAAAATCTTGCTTAAAAAGGCAAGAACTAATTTCAAAGCTTTTAGAACTATTCAGAAAGACACAGGACTGCTTAGATAGGTTGAATACAACATTTTCTAGTATAAAAGGTTACTGCCAATGGGAGGGAAAGAAAGAATTACATTTATATAGCACTTTTCAGAACCACTGGATGTCCCAAAGTTCTTTACAGCCAATGAAGTCCTTTTGAAATGTAGTCACTGTTGTGTTGTAGGAAACGCGGCAGCCAAATTGCGCACAGCAAACTCCCACAAACAGCAATGTGATATTGACCAGATAATCCTGTTCTTTTGTGATGCTGATTCAGGATTAAGTATTGGCCAGGACACCAAGGATAACTCTCATGCTCTTTTTCAAAATAGTACCACAGGATCTTTAACATCTACCCCAAGCAGATAGTTGAGGCCTCGGTCTGATGTCTCATCCCAAATACTGCACCTCCGACGGTGCAGCACTCCCTCAGTACTGTACTGGAGTGTTAGCCTTGATTTTTGTTTCAAGCCCTAGAGTGGGACTTGAACCTGGAACCTTATGACTCAAGAGTTCTACTAACTGAGCCATGGCTGACAGAAGAACCAAGGTGGTATGCACTATTTCTTTCTTCTGTTGGGACCTTTCCAATAGAGCAAAGACACACTTCTTTGGCAAAAGGGAATTACTGTTCAAGGTGCCAAACTCTTAACTGGACAGTGTCTCAGTGGTTTTTCCCAATCTTAACAGCAGCTTATTTGGTGTGGGTGGAAGATAAATGAAAGCAAAACAAGTTAGGAAATTGGACATCTGAGCAGGTTGCAGAGTAAATGACACATCAAACTCAGGCCATTTCAAATGAGGAAAATTCTCAGCTTGGTTGTGTGCAATGTTCAAGTTCATTTCATCTGAGACAACTTGAATGTTTAACATGACAAGTTGCACTGCAGACATGACTAGCATTCCAGAGATTGACTACCTACAAGTTACAAGAGCTGCCCCATTGGTCAAAAAAGTTCTGAATTTCACATTTGGATGGAAGATGTAAAAATTCAAAAGCACCTTCCTTTGCACAGATTGGCTTAGAGGTTAGAGTCCAATGCACAATACATTTTGACTGGAGTATTTTTAACCTATAGAAGAACCACTGCTAATTTTCAGCAAATGCAATAGTGAAATAGGTAAAATAAAAGTTTCCCACCAACCTTTCAGTGTTATTCATCCTAGGCCACGTTTCCAAACATGCTCCAGTCCTGCACAGCAGGGGATATTTGGAAAAACAAGCTCTCAGGTCAGGATATATTTGTTGAAAAATGTGGACACAAAAAGGTTGAGGTGGCCAATGCTAATTCCATTTTACACAGGAAATGGCAACATATAGGAAACAAGTAAAGTTCTTACTTACGTTTGTGGTTGTGCAGGATCGTCACCCAGAGTGACACTGTCGCCTTGGATTTCATTGAAGCACTTCTCACAGAAGTGATACCTGTCAGCAAGAAGGCCATATTTGGGTGAACTGCTCGTCCACACAACACAGCCAGCCCAGCAACGGAGCCACCAATCACAGAGGAGGGCAGATCACCACGGCGAGAGGATTGGTTGATTGATGAGATTATAGGTCAGTGTTTTACCAGGTTGGGTCAGGTCAATGTGGACAATGGGGTGGGGAGGGTTAAGATAAAAAGGGGAGGAACAAACAGCACAGACAAAGTAAGACGGAACACCAAGACAACACAGAGCAGAAAGCCAAGGCAAAGCATAGATTAGCATTTGGTCTCATTGGATAGGTTAAAAAGCAACACCACTACATAATTAAATCCTTAAAATTTGATTCATGGGCATGTTGCATCATTTGGATTACTAGTGTTTTTATCAATCAATCTTTAGCATGTTCTTGGGCTTGTTTATGGTTCCTGTGCTTGCATAGCAGGGTAATAACCCATATTACAATGAGCCCCAGTAGGTTTATATTTACTTTTAATTTTTCACTTAATTGCCAATGGCTTAATAAGGACTTCCCTAAGTACATTATGATACAGTTTGCCTAGCTGAATCCTTGATTAATATTCTGAACTGCATGTTGCTGAGCAGAAATTTGATCGACAGGTTGCAAATTTTGCCCACACAAGTGGTGGCATGCAGCTTCCTTCCTGCTCATTTCTGGTGCCCGGCATGGTTTGATTGCTTAGGTGAGACGCATAATTTTGGGTTGCAAAATCATGATCATAAGAGACCTTAGAAAGTATCTTATGGCTCAGGTATTGCACTTTGTTAAGAATGCTCCTGGGCGGAATGCTTTGTTCAGCGGGAGAAACCTGGCCTCAATGGAATTAGCAGGCAGATAAGACAGAGGTCAAACACCATTGCCACAGACAGAGAAAATTTGCAATGTATAAGCGAATCATGCCCAAGTTCAGAACATTTCATGGAGTATTCGGTAACTAAATTTTTATTTAAAAAAAAAACTCCAAACTTGTTCTTTAAGTGCCCCTCCCCCAAATAAATTTAGTCACCCTCTAAAAATGGCCAGTTTCCTGCATCCAGTCATTCCACTGAATGCCTTGGCAAACACATTGCCAAAATAGGACAGACTTGCAATAGAATTATATAAAACTGACAGAAATTATAAATATACATGGCATCATTCAAATCCTCAAAATATTTGAATGTCATGTAATATATAGCATTTGGAGTTTCTGAACTATCATGAGTGCTTGTTGCTAGAGGAGTCCATTTTGGACCAACCACTGCAAATAATATTTTACTACCTATTTCTTGGGTGTGTATTTTTTCTGTAAAAAAAAATCTGCAAATAGATGAGATTTGCCAGTGCATCCCCTGCAAGGTTAAGCTCAAAGCTGATTTGCAGACTATGTGATTAAGTGGCCCTGTTTCCATCTCAACTGGTCACCCAAAGAAGACTCACTAGTGTTGAACAGAGAACAATGGCTGGGTAGGCCAAAATGAAGGTGACTACATCTTGTATCTGCCTGGCAAACATATTGAAAAACCCTAAAATGGGCATACTTTTTCAACAAAAACCTCTCTGGGTAAACCACTGCAAAGGTTGCTTGCAGTGGAAGCAGGGGCATAGCAGGAATATGGAACTTTCTCCTCTACAAGGCTGTGGATGCTGGGGATCAATTTCATAGTAAGATTGATCGAGACTTTTGTTAGATAAGGGTATCAAGGAACATGGAGCAAAGGTGGATATATGGAATTGAGGTATGAATCAGCCATCATCTAACTGAATGGCAGAACAGGGGACTGAATGACCTTTTCCTATTCCTTAGCTCCAGTCACTTGCTTTTAGTTTTCCTACTTGCAATGTAATTTTTTGTTATCCCTTTCCAGTTTTGCTTTTATTTTAAAAGTCAGGAAACTTCTCAAAAACCAAAAACTTCAATGTAAAATTTGGATCATTTACAATTCAGCTCCTTAAACTGGACGCAGCTGTTGATATCTAAATCAAAATGGGAACCACTCTGCTGTGCACTCTGGACCATTAGAAAACCCAAATGCGTGCTAAAAATTTGAGTGATAAAATAACGAAGAAGCTGGCTGGGCTGCGATAAGCTGCGTGGCCACAGAACAAAGCAAATCTGGTCACCTGTAGTAAAAGTGAGGGTAACTATGCAAGACAAAGATTCACGGGAGTTTGAAGGTGAGGGGTGAGCAAAGGGAATGTGAATGCATCCACAAAGCAGTACCAAATATTACGCAGCAGGTATATGCAAATCATTGTAAAATCTACATTAGAACCAAGGGTGCCACAATCTAAGAATCTAACATCAAAACAAATCCAGAGTTTGTGAGATTTATAAATAGGAACATGTATACATAATTAAAGATTTGCCCCTGCTCTAACAATACCTACCATGTTGGGTTATTTAAAGCAGAATTACTTTGCAGTTCTGTTTTTCATGTATTTTGTGGTTTAGTTATTAGTACCACAAGAAGAGGCTGAATTGCCTTTTCTGTGTAGTACAGGTTGGGCTGCAAGGTGTACTTGTGCACAGTTAACCCTGCATGCACATAATTCTAGGAAGGTGTCACGATATAGGGAGTTGTAGGCTGTTGACCTATAGTTTCCTGTGAATCTACTGCTTTCATGATGGAAATAAACAACACTGACTGTCATCAGCTGCGGCTGCCACCTTTTACTCGTGCTAGGTTTTCTCACAACTTAGACAAGCCTGCTGTGCCTTAGACTTGTTTGGAGTAAAACATGGTCCTCTGCAATACAGGTGTTGTCCACAGCTCTGTAATATCAGCAGCTCATAAATTTCACTAAAGAAAAACAATATTCAAAAATCAAACTATTTTTGAAAAGCCTCAAGATGGACATCAATAGAATACATTTGCTTCACAGGATAAAGTCTTGGAAAGTTTATTACTGGGGCCTTATATATTCAGGGTAACCTTTCTATGAAGAGGTTGGTTATATCGCAACATTTGCTCCAGAGTTGTAATTCTTTCCAACGTTTGTGTTGCAGCAAAATTATGACAAAGTGCAACTTCCAGAACATTTTACTGCATTAGCTAATAATCTGTAAATAGAGCAGATTCTTTATGTTAACAAGCACTCAACAGCGGCATCTAAGCTCTCTGTGATTTAACTTAGCAGTTTCAGAACTGAAACAAGTGCTGCACAACTGTTTAAGGGACATTTCAAATATCCCTACAGCTGCCGAACCCAAGTAACAATTTTACCAAAACACAAGTTAACTGCAGTTAAATAATTATTCTCACTATTGTGGCACCCTTAGGCCTAAGCAAACATTGTGTGGTTCCTGTAAAAAGTTAATTTTATAGCATATCTTATTCTTAAATAGAGTATTATGCAGATTGTGATTTACAATGATACATCATCAGAAGTTGCACGGAAAGAAAATTATTATTTGGCAACAGGATTTTAAATGCATTTGAGGTTATAAGTGATATAGCAAATTGAACTATGCAATGTCACAGAGGTTACAATGAATTTTGCTAGTGAAAAGTCACCAGTGTAATTAACACACTTAAAGTAGATGCTGTTAAGTGATCCAAGTCCTTTATTTTCTTTAGGGCTTCTACATTCAGCAACTCAAAATGCTGAGTGTTCTGAATTCACCAAATGGAAGGGTTGCAAAATCTGTCCAAATCCGTTTAATGTCTGCTTTCAAAAGACCAGGCTGTACCCTAATAAATTTGAGTACAACCCTTGATATTAAACAGATACTAAATTGTAGAGGGTTCTTATATAAAGGCAAATTCCTGTAACATTTACTGGAACCACACTTTCAAAAGGTTATTCCATTCTTAGAAAAATATTATTATCCATGGTTATAACTAGACACTGCTTTCTGGTAAAAGCTTGGCACTGCTGTGAATTCACCTGTGTCCACATGACCATAAAGAAACAAGAAACAACCAATAGGTGGATGAAGAGCGTGAGCTGACGCCCTCTTGTTGGCTCCCTCATGCACACACACCCAAGCTCCTGCCTTACTGCAAGGTTCTGAATGGCACCAGCAAGATCATTCATCTATGTGTACAACACGCAGGTATCACATACAAACACACAGTCTCACTCAAATAACAACAGTGAATTGACATGCATTCTGGAAGAAAAAGAGCATTTAATTTAGTTGCAATAGCATATGACTTAAAACTTCTCTCTTGTGTGTATACCCATTTGACACAAAACTTCTGTCAGTCAAAACTAAAATCAAGCTAGTGTGTTTTCATCTAGATTCACTTATAAAATTAATATAATTCTGAATTTTCCTTCAATCATTACCCACTAAAAAACATCAAAATGGTAGTGTGGTATCTGCTCAACTGGCAGAGTTGCTGCTCACGGGGACACACCCTGCTCAGCTGAGTCAAATTTCTAAAGAACTTTGGTTAATTTGATTAAGAACGGATGCGGATCATTTGGCTGGGTAATTGCAGAACTGTTTCTGAAAGTTTGGGTGAGATTTGGAGATGACACTGTGTACATGTGCACAGTTATATTATGGCATCTGCAACACATTAACGCCATCTTGTAACACTGCCAGTATCTGAATTGCTACAGTACTGTGCACATTTGTGGTTAATGCCCCTCGCTTGTGACTCAATATTTCCCATTTAATTTGGCAAATAAAATAGCCTCCAGCATAAGAGGTGTTAGTCATGACATTTATTACCAAAGACAATGTAAACCCTGCAAATTATTCAGTAATGTTAGAGAGTGGCTGAAGCAAATCATTCACTTACAGGCTGTACACTGCAGTCGGATAGATTTTCGGTGACAAAACGGTCCATGCACAGTGCTTACTTGAAGTACAGATATAAGTTTTAAAAGTAAAATAACAGAGAACAATATCTGGGATCCAATACACCTTGAATTCCTTGCTGGTGCCAATTAAAACCTTGCCTATGATTTTTTTTTCCCGTCCAGCAGCTCATACAGCCACAGCTCTGCACACAAAGTACTGCTCAGTTCAACATAGCAACAAAAGCAGGCTGGCATTAGACAATGCGTTTAAGGTTTGGCGACATCAATCTCAAACAGATTCTCTAACTCAAGAACTGGTAACTGGAAACCTTGGATGACAAACCATGTGCATTAACTGGCTAAATCACCTGAGTCACCACACACGATTCCCATTTTATGTGTCCCTTTAATTGCTACCATTTCATGCCATTATTGGGGGCTAAATTTAAAAATGATTTCAAATGGGTTGAAACATACACAAATACATCAAATGCTCCGCAGTCAAGATTAAAAACAAGATAGTGTCTCAACTGTCTTTGTCTTATCTATGATATTAACATAAATATACAATTTTGGACTGTGAATTAGCAACTGGAATACTGGTTGATTTAGTCAGCTCTTTGAAGGACTAATGCTCAATTCTGCCATTACCATTTTATCCATGTTTCAATCTCAAGTGATCTACTTATCTAATATGTGATGCAGCACAAGCCTGTCATTTCATTCCTCCTATAGGGCTGGGTGATTCTGGATCAGCTTCCCAGCTGATCTCAAGCGCTAGCCACCATTAAAGTGAATCAAGCTATTCCTGGACCACTGTGACCTCTCCCATAACCAACATCACATAAAGAGGCTGAGGATGGAATAGTGACCTAGGATAGAAAATCTATGCAATATTGCTACAGGAACAAGATTTTAGAACAGCTACCTCAAATATGAGACAATATTTTTTTCAGACAGAGATAGGTAGAATAATTTGAAGAGCAAACAGTGAACAAGAGTTTAAAACATTACTGACTGTAGCAATTAGAAACATTGATAATTTATATTAACAGTTGTAACCAGGGACCTGACACACTACTGACAAAAATTCTCTAATCAGACAGACACTTGATAATGGTTGAGGAAATTATCCATAAAGACAATGAAATACAACACAATTAATGCAAACAGGCAAATGCCCATCTGTTCAAATCTTCATTCTTTAACTTTCACAACCAAAATAAAAATATAAATATTGATTGCCAGAAGCACAAAGAAACAAACTGACATTTTTGACAGTAACTCAATAAATATCAATTCCTCCAACCTCAGCATGTTTCATTTCATTCAGCACTCTGCTTTCTTTCTCTGCTCTATTTGACAGGTTGCTATTTCATTTGTTAAAAATTTTAGTCCCCAAGCTATAAAACAACCCATTAACTTATCAGTGTTAATGGTACATGTACACGTGGAACAAGGATTATAAAACAGAATGCAAGCTTTTAGGATCATACTTTGGAGCTGAGCAGAAAGGGTGAGCCTGCAAATTCATTTTCAAAATGAGCTTTGGTTTCTGAAAACCAACATTCCCAGACATTGAAAACACATCTCTCAGCAGTCTGATTTCTAAAAGGCAACCATAATATGACAAAGAAAATTCATTAAGTTTCATTAAACTCTCAAGACAAAATCATAAATTTTCATTGCTCCCCCTTTGACACAGTTAAGGCAGAGAAAGTTAAATATATATCCTTGGAACTCTTGAAACAATAATTCAAATCCAAAAACACATAAAATGTATCCTACAAATAGTCAGCCGAAAAGCACTCTTTTGTGCACACTAACCTACGCAAGTACATTTAGTACAAGCTCCGAAGCATGTAGGGCAAAACAAGGACCAAGATAAATAAATCTGTCACAAATTAGAGCTTTAAACAGCTCACAATCACACCTCTCATTGGGTCCAAATTAATTGGCTTCCATCCTCTAGCTTTGATTAATCCTACATTTCTAAAGTAATTGCACATAAATGGTAAGTACAAGAAGCCTAATGAAAGCATCACACTTTCCTAAAGTTTCCCTGTAGCCAGGTAATGAACTTGGTTTGTCACTGGAAGGAGAATAATTTCTTGCCTGCATCTCTGCTGCCCTCCCTTCCCTCAACACAATATTTAGCCTCCACTTCCTTACCTGTTCTGATAACTGAAATATGTGGCATCGCGAGGGATTGTACACAGCTGTTTTCCATAGCAGCATAATGTCTGAGGAGAGAACTCATACTGTGGAGAAAAGGCAAAACAACAAATTAATGTGATCTGCACTGCAGTAATTCGGTTCCGATGCAAACATCTTAAAAGCAGGAGCTTCAGTCTTCTCATCTCTACAGCAAATATGTAGCGAGTGACATGAACCAATTGTGCTTCTTACTAGTTTTAACTGTGCTAAATTTAATGCAGAATATGGGCTGTAAAAATATGGAGAAATCCAATAAAATGAATATACGCATGGCTAGGGTGGACCATGTAGGTATTCACCATACAAAGCCTAAAGTTCACCAGGGTGAGAGTTACTGGTTATATATAACATTTTTCTACTTCAAGTATCAGGAACTGAAAATTTTTCAGGCACAGGTGGCCATTAGGCCTCACTACTCCATCTTTTTGATCATGATCTGACCTGCTCCACCCTCATGATGTTCCTCAACACCATCTCTTCTCTAGAAACGCATCTAGTTGTCCTGTAAGCAGATTTAAGCTATTAACTTCAGTTGACTTTATTGGCAATTTATTCTACACTCCTATTATCATTGACGAAGCTCCCCAATTTCCTAGTTTTAACTCATTTTTCTACTAGTATTGGAGATCTTTAGGAGGAAAAATTGCCCGAGTCAAATTCATCCCACAACTTCAATCTTTAGAGGAGGCCAGCAAATATCCAGAAGCGTCTTGTTGAAAATGTAAGAGGAAGCATGTTGGGAGAAGAGAATGGGTAAAGAGATTGCTCAAACTTTATTCAGTAGTTCCTGTTGTTGAAGAAATAATACTGGTCTCTGCATTCCTACACTCCTGTACAGCTAGAACTGGCTGACTTCACGATTGTAATGAAAAAGGTGGATAATAGCACGTGACATCATAGAAAAAGTGGTGGGAATTTTATACAAACTATATTTCTTCAATTATAGCTCAATCAACTAATTTTATTAAAAGCATGAAGTAGTTTACATGTTTTATAAATATTCTTACCTTCCGTCCACAGCAGTAGCCAAGAGATTGCATGACTGGATCAATTTCCAGTTCAAAGACCTCAGCCAATTTTGTACAGTATTTATATACACGTGAGGTCTTGCGGTTGTACAACCATGCATTGTTGAACATCAACCATACATCTTCCACATACTGCCATGGCTCCTGGTACTGCCCAGTGTCCAACTTGCGTTTTATTGTTGATAGGTCCATAGGATTCTTCACTATGTCAAAATAATCCTATGAAGAATGTGGGGTGGCGGGGGGATGGGGAGAGAAGAAGAAACATCCATTCAGTAACCAAAATCACAACGCTCTACAGTCTTCAAGGATGACACAATCTCCATTGGGAGTTTCAAATCGAAACCTGAAGCACCATATTTATTTTTCAGTTTGAGAGAAGCATGGCTGCAGATTTTGGAAACCGTGAATCTTTGTTTTAAAATCAGGATTTAAAAAATTTCTTTCACGGAGTGTGGGCGCCGCTGGCTAGGTCAGCATTGATTGCCCATCCCTAATTGAGGTGGCCGTGGTGAGCTGCCTTCTTGAATTGATGCAGTCCACACGGTGTAGGTAGACCAATGGTGCTGTTAGAAAGGGAGTTCAAGGATTTTGACCCAGCGACAGTGAAGGAACTGCAATATAGCTCCAAGTCAGGATGGTGTGTGGTTTGGAGGGGAACCTGCATGGCAGCATTCTCATGCATCTGCTGCCCTTCAAAGTGTTAGAGGTCATGGGTTTGGAAGGTGCTGTCGAAAGAGGCTTGATGAGTTGCTGCAGTGCATCTTGTAGATAGTACACACTGCTGCCACTGTGCATCTGGTGGAGGGAATGAATGTTGAAGCTGCTCGATGGGGTGCCAATGAAGCGGGCTGCTTTGTCTTGGATGATGTCAAGCTTCTTGAATGTTGTTGGAACTGCACTCATCCAGGCAAGTGGAGAGCATTCTATCACGATCCTGGTTTGTGCCTTATGTGGACAGGCATTGGGGAGTCAGGAGTTGAATTACTTGCTGCTGATTCAGTTCAGTTTCTAGTCAATGGTAACCCCCAGGATGTTGATAGAGGGGGATTCAAAGATGGCAATGCCATTGAATGTCAAGGGACAATGGTTAGATGCTGTCTTGTTGGAGATGGTCATTGCCTTGCACTTGCATGGCACAAATGTTACTTGCCACTAAATCAGCCCAAGTCTGAATGTTGTCAAGATCTTGCTGCATATGGACATGTACTGCTTCAGTATCTGAGGAGTTGCGAGTGGTGAATATTGTGCAATCATCAGTGAATGTGCAATCATCAGTGAATATCTCCACTTCTGGCCTTATGATGGAGGGAAAGTAATTGATGAAGCAGCTAAAGACGGTTGGGCCTAGGACACTACCGTGAGGAACTCCTGCAGCAATGTCCCGGGACTGAGATGATTGACTTCCAACAACCACAACCATCTTCCTTTGTGCTAGGTATGACTCCAGCCAGTGGAGAGTTTTCCCCGATTCTCACTGACTCCAGTTTTGCTAGGGCTCCTTGATGCCATATTTGGTCAAATGCTGTCTTGATGTCAAGGGCAATCACTCTCACCTCTTGAGTTCAGCTCTTTTGTCCACGTTTGGAACAAGGCTGTAATGAGGTCAGGAGCTGAGTGGCCCTTGTGGGCATATGTTCATAAGAAGCTGTAGAATGAGGAAAGTCTATTTGAGTATTGCTGAAAAAGAGAGGCTTTTTTTGTTGAAGCTTTTCATCGTGCACTCATCAGGACAATACGCAAGAAAATGCCAAATTGCGAATTGTCCTGAGTGCAAGATGTAAAGCTTAGACAAAAAAAGTCTCTTTTTTCAGTGATACTCAAGTCCTGTAGTACCAAACGACCATTTAAAGGCAACTTGATTATTGACACACAGAAAGTTGCTTACATCCAATATTCTTGATAGCCTTGATGCTCCAATCACCATCCTGCCTTTCACTTAATTTTATACACCCTGAAGCAAAAGCACCCTTTCATAAGATCATAAGATAATAATAAAAGGACCAGGAGTAGGTCATTCAGCCCATCAAGCCTGCTCTGCCATTCAATAAGGTCATGGTTGATCTGACAGTGGCCATAACTCCACTTTCCTGCCTGTCCTTCATAACCCTTGGCTCCCTTGTCAATCAAAAATCTGCCTAAGTCAGACTTGAATATAATCAATGACTTAGCTTCCACTGCTCTCTGAGGAAGAGAATTCCAAAGACTAACAATCCTCTGACAGAAGAAATTATACTTCATCTCACTCTTAAAATAGGAGAACTCTTATTTTTAATTGCACCCCCAGTTCTAGATTCCCCCACGGTAGGATACATCCTCTCAACATCTACCCTGTCAAGCCCCTTCAGAAACATATGTTTCACTGAGGTCACCTCTCATTCTTCTGAACTCCAATGAGTACAGCCCAACCTGCTCAACCTTTCCTCATTAGACAACACCTTCATGCCAAGAATCAGCATAGTGAACTTTCTCTGAACTGCTTCCATTGCAAGTATGTCATGAAGCTATTAATGTATATAATATTATTGGAAGATATTTTTCTTTTAAAATAGAGGTTTAATCTGTGGGTGTGTCTTAACTGGATTAAAGCCAGCTAGTCTGGGTGCTTTGATGTGCACTAGTTTTGATATGTAAGACAGATAGCGTGCATTTGCATTTTTTGAACAGAGCATTCAAGAAGTAGGGTGAAAACTTGACGCCTATCTGGCAGCTAACAAGCAACATGTTTATATTACTAATAAAATTGGTACTATGAAAGGGGTTTTATTGTTAGAGAGGTTTAGTTCAGAGGTTGTTGATACAATGATAATTAGCATTCAATAGGGCTGGTAGGTATAACTTCAGCAGTTTTAGAGTGTGCAGAACAGAGGCAATGTGAGATCAAAAGGCAGCTGTAAACCCTCAACTGGCTCCACAACAACCAAAGTGAAAAGAACCTCATTTTGAATTTATAAGGTGAAAATGCTTTGCTTGGTCTCTGGTTAAGTCTATGGGTTGCTGTTTCCTTAATGGAGATTAATTTGGGAATTTCTTAAAAGTTATGACAGCAGTAATTTGAAGCCATGTATATATGTATTTTAACCTGTGTAAAGTAATAAAATGTTTCATTTACTCTAATGTAAAATCTCGAGAACTGGTGGTCCGATTCCTGAATTTAGAGTCGCATCTCAACCATGACACTTAAAATCATAGGTTATGACAGTTGTTTAAGGTTTCCCTCTGGGAATTTTAAATAACTCTGCTTTACCAACTGCTTCGGTCATAACAAGTATATCCTTCCTTAAGTAAGGAGGCCAAAACTGTACACAGTACTCTAGATGCGATCTCATCAATGACCAGCAAAACTTCCCTACTTTTATACCCCCTTCCAATAAAGCCAACAGTCCACTTGCCTTCCTACTTACTTCCTGTACCTACATGCTAACGTTTTGTGATTCATGTACAAGGATGCCCAAATGCCTCAGTGCTGCAGCATTCTGCAATTTCTCTCCATACAAATAATATTCTGCTTTTCTGTTCTTCCTGCCAAGATGGACAAGCTCACAATTTCCCACATCATATTCCATCTGCCAAATTTTTGCCCACTTACTTAACCTACCGATATCCCTTTGTATCCTTCTCACAGCTTGCTTTCCTACCTACCTTTGTGTCACCAGCAAATTTGGCTACAATATAATTGGCCCCTCCATCCAAGTCATGAATATAGATTGTAAATAGTTGAGGACCTAGCACTGATTCCTGCAGCACTCCACTAGTTAGTTTGCCAACCTGAAACTGACCCATTTATCCTAACTCTGTTTCGTGTTAAGTTAGTAAATCCTCTATCCATGCTAATATATCATCCCCAACACCATGAACTCTAATCTTCTGCAGTAACCTTTTATGTGGCACCTTATCGAATGCCTTTTTGGAAATCCAAATACACTACATCTACTGGTTCCCCTTTATCTACCCTACTACCCATCCTCAAAGAACTCTAATGAATTTGCCAGACAATATTTTCCTTTCACAAAACCATGTTGACTCTGCCTAACTGTATTATGATTTTCTAAATGTCCTACCACTACCTCCTTAATAATGGATTTTAGCATATTCCCAATGACAGATGTTAGACTAACCGGCCCATAGTTAACTGCTTCCTCGCTCCCCCCTTTCTTGAATAGAGGTAGTACATTTTTGGTTTTTCAATCTGCTGGGAGGTTTCCAAAATCTAGTGAATTTTGGAAGATGACTACCAATGCACTCACTATCTCTGCAGCCACATCGTTTAAGACCCTAGGAAGTAGGCCATCAGATCCAGGGGACTTGTCAGCCTTTAGTCCCATTAGTTTTTCCTAGGACTTTTTCTCTTGTGATCATGATGTATGTTCTTCTCTCCCTTTTTGCACCCTGCTATTCTACTATTCTTGGGATGTTTTCTGTGTATTCTACTATGAAGACAGATACAAAATACTTATTCAAAGTCTGTGCCATTTTTCTTGTTGCCCATTATTAATTCCCCAGTCTCACACTCTAAAGGACCAAGCTACTCTTTTCCTTTTTATATACTTGAAGAAGCTTTTACTTTCTGTTTCTATCATTTTTTTAGTCATCCTTTGCTGGTTTCTAAAAATTTCCCAATCTTCTGCCCTACCACTGATCTTTGCAGCATTGTACATCTTTCAATCTGATACCATCCTTAACTTCCTCAGTTAGCCACGGACAGTGCATCCTTCTCAGAGTTTTTCTTTCTCAATGGAGTATACATTTTTTGAGAGTTATTAGATATCTCCTTAAATATCTGCCACTGCTCCTCTACAGTCTTACCTTTTAACCTATTTTCCCAGCCACTTTAGCCAACTCTGTCTTCATAACCTTGCAACTGTCTTTATTTAAGGCAATAGATTCAGACCTAAATTTCCCACTCTCAAGCTGAATGTGAAACTCTATCATGTTATGATCACTCTTACCTAGAGGGTCCTTTATCATGAGATAATTTATTAATCCTGTCTCATTACACATTACCAGGTTTAAAATAGCCTGCTCCCCTGGTTGGTTCCAAGACATGTTGTTCCAAGAAATTGTCCCAAATACTCTTATGAACTCGTCCTCCAGGCTACCTTTGCAAATTTGATTCATGCAGTATATATGAAAGTTAAAATCACCCATGATTATTGCAGTACCTTTTTTACAAGCCCCCATCAAGTCCTGGCTTATACTCTGTCCTACAGTGTCAGGGTGCCTACAAACCACTCCCAGTTTCTTTCCTTTGTTAATTCTTATCCCCACCCAAATTGATTCTACACTTTGATCTTCCAAACCAAGATCATTTCTCACTACTGTACTGATCTTGTCTTTGATTAACAGAGGAATCTCACCTTTTTTTCCTTTCTTCCTGCCCTTCTGAAATGTTAAATGCTCTTGAATGTTCAGGTCCCAACAGTGGTCACTTTACAACCATGTCTCTATGACTATCATATCATACTCATTTATTTCTATTTGTGCTATCATAGGAACATAAGAGGAGTAGGCCATTCAGCCCATCGAGCCTGCTCAGCCATTCAATACGATCATGGCTGATTGTCCACTTCAATGCCTTTCTCCCACACTATCCCCATATCCCTTTATATCATTGCTATTTAGAAATCTGTCAATCTCTGCTTTAAACATACCCAATGGCTGGGCTTCCACAGCCCTCAGGGGTAGAGAATTCCAAAGATTCACAACCCTCTGAGTATGAAAAATTATTTCTGTCTTAAGTGGCTTCTCCCTTATTTTGAAACTATGTCCCCTGGTTCTATATCAATGGGAAGAGGATAACCAGGGAAAGAGTGTGGCCCATAAGGGACCAAGGAGGCAATCTATGGGTGGAGCCAGAGGGCATCGCTAGAGTGTTGAATGAATACTTCACATCCGTCTTCACCCAAGAGAATTAGGATGAAGGTATCGAACTTGGGCAGAGAGACTGCGATGTTCTTAAGCAAATTGATATAGGGAGTGACAAGGTATTGGAGGTGTTGGCAGGCTTAAAAGTGGACAAATCTCCAGGTTCGGATGATTTGTGTCCCAGACTGCTGAGGGAGGCAAGGGAGCAGATCGCAGGGGCTCTGACCCAAATTTTTAATTCCTCTCTAGCCACGGGGGAGGTGCCAGAGGACTGGAGAACAGCTAATGTGGTTCCATTATTTAAGAAGGGTTGCAGAGATAAGCCAGGGAACTACAGGCCAGTGAGTCTCATGTCAGTGGTAGGGAAACTATTGGAAAATTCTGAAGGAGAGAATATATCTCCACTTGGAGAGGCAAGGTTTGATCAGGGATAGTCAGCATGGCTTTGTCAGAGGGAGGTCATGTCTAACAAATTTGATTGAATTTTTTGAGGCGGTGACCAGGTGTGTAGATGAGGGTAGTGCAGTTGATGTAGTTTATATGGATTTCAGCAAAGCCTTTGACAAGGTCCCACATGGGAGACTTATAAAGAAGGCAAATGCACATGGGATACAGGGTAATTTGATAAGGTGGATTCAAAATTGGCTTAGTTGTAGGAGACAGAGGGTGATGACAGAAGGATGCTTTAGTGACTGGAAACCAGTGTCCAGTGGCGTACCACAGTGATCTGTGCTGGGTCCCCTATTATTTGTCATTTATATAAAAGACATAGATGACTACGTGGGGGTTAGCATTAGTAAGTTTGCGGATGACACAAAGATTGGCTGAGTGGTTAACAGTGAGGTTGAGTGTCTTGGGCTACAGGAAGATAGAGACGGGATGGTCAAATGGGCAGATAAGTGGCAGATGGAATTTAACCCTGAAAAGTGTGAGGTGATACACTTTGGAAGGAGTAATTTGACAAGGAAGTATTCAATGAACGGCATGACATTAGGAAGTTCTGAGGAACAAAGGGACCTTGGCGTGTGTGTCCATAGATCTCTGAAGGCGGAGGGGCATGTTAGTGGGGTGGTGAAAAAGGCATATGGGACACTTGCCTTTATCAATCGAGGCATAGATTACAAAAGTAGGGAGGTCATGTTGGAGTTGTATAGAACTTTGGTGAAGCCACAGCTGGAGTACTGTGTGCAGTTCTGGTCGCCACATTATAGGAAGGAAGTGATTACACTGGAGGGAGTGCAGAGGAGATTCGCCAGGATGTTGCCTGGGATGAAACATTTAAGTTATGAAGAGAGGTTGGATTGACTTGGGTTGTTTTTGTTGGAGCAGAGAAGACTGAGGGGCGACCTGATCGATGTGTACAAGATTATGAGGGGCATGGACAGGGTGGATAGGGAGCAGCTTTTCCCCTTAGTTGAAGGGTCAGTCACAGGAGACATAAGTTCAAGGTGAGGAGCAGGAGGTTTAGGGGGATGTGAGGAAAAACTTTTTTATCCAGAGGGTGGTGACGGTCTGGAATGCGCTGCCTGGGAGGGTGGTGGAGGCGGGTTGCCTCACATCCTTTAAAAAGTACCTGGATGAGCACCTGGCACATCATAACATTCAAGGCTATGGGCCAAGTGCTGGTAAATGGGATTAGGTAGGTAGGTTAGGTGTTTCTCACGTGTCGGTGCAGACTCCATGGGCCGAAGGACCTCTTCTGCACTGTGATTCTAGATCTCCCAATCAGAGGAAACCATCTTACCTGCATCTACCCTGTCTATCCCTTTAAGTGTTTTGTAGGTTTCAAGATGAGATCATCTCTCAGCCTTCAAAGCTCTAGAGAATACAGGCCCAATTTCCCCAATTTCTCTTCATAGGACAGGTCCTGGGAACAAGTCTGGTGAACCTTCACTGCACCCCCCTCTATGGAAATAATATCCTCCCTAAGGTAAGGGGACCAAAACACAGTACTCCAGGTGCAATCTAACCAAGGTTCTATACAACTGAAGCAAGACTTCACTATTCCTGTACTCAAATCCTATGATAAAGGCTAACATACCATCAGCCTTCCTAATTGCTTGCTGCACCTGCATGTTAACTTTCAGTGACTTATTGATGAGGACACCCAAGTCTCTTTGTACATCCACACTTTGTAATCTCTCGCCATTTAAGAAATACTCTGCATATTGTTCCTCCTACCAAAATGGATAACCTCACATTTTTCCACATTATATTCCATCTGCCATGTTCTTACCCACTCACTAAGTCTGCCCAAATCCCCTTGAAGCCGCTTTGCATCTTTCTCACAATACATGTTCCCACCTAGCTTTGTCTCATTACAAAAGCTCTGTGCATTGAGATAAGAAGCCTTCAATTTTGTCTTTTTTAACATTTTTCCCTACAGACCTTACTTTGCTGGTGCACTCATGTTTATATGCTCTGTCCCTTCCTGGTACACACTGGTAATCATTACCTGCATCGCTACCTTGCATCTACTGCCTTGTCCTCTCTTTAACTTTTCAAATCTCCCCTCATGTGAACCCTCCCCCCACCCCACTATTCATTTAAAGCACTCTCTACAGCTGTAGTTATATGATTCATCAGTACACTGGCCCCAGCATGGTTCAGGTGAAGGCCGTCCCAACAGTACAGCTCCCTCTTTCCCCAGTACTAGTGTCCCATGAATCGAAAGCCATTTCTCCCACATTAATCTTTGAGTCATGCATTCAACTCTCTGATCTTATTTACCCTATGCCAATTTGCTCGTGGCTCAGTTAGTAATCCAAAGATTATTCAGGCAGACTTAGTGAGTGGGCAAGAACATGGCAGATGAAATATAATGTGGTTCTACTTTTTAATTTAGTCCTTACAGCTCATACTCCCTCAGCAGAATCTCTTTCTTAGTCCTGTTGTTGGTACCCATGTGGACCATGACAACTGGATCCTTTCCTTCCACTCGCAAGTTCCTCTCCAGTTCTGAGGAGATGTCCTTAATACCAGCACCGACAGGCAACATTTTTTAAAAATTCATTCACGGGATATGGGCTTCGCTGGCTGGGCCAGCATTTAATGCCCATCCCTAAATGCCCTTGAGAAGGTGGTGGTGAACTGCCTTCTTGAACTGCTGCAGTCCCTGTGGTGTCGGTACACCCACTGCGTTGTTAGGAAGGGAGTTCCAGGATTTTGACCCAATGACAGTGAAGGGATCGCAATATATTTCCAAGTCAGGACGGTGAGTGATTTGGTGGGGAACTTCCAGATGGGGGCGTTCCCACCTATCTGCTGCCCTTGTCCCTCTAGATGGTAGTGGTCATGAGTTTGGAAGGTGCTGTCTAAGAAGCCTTGGTGAATTCCTGCAGTGCATCTTGTAGATGGTACACACTGCTGCCACTGTGCGGCAGTGGTGGAGAGAGTGAATGTTTCTGGATGTGGTGCCAATCAAGCAGGCTGCTTTGTCCTGGATGGTGTCAAGCTTCTTGAGTGTCGTGGGAGCTGCACTCATCCAAGCAAGTGGGGAGTCTTCCATCACACTCCTGACTTGTGCCTCGTAGATGGAGGACAGGCTTTGGGGAGTCAGGAGGTGAGTTACTCGTCACAGGATTCCTAGCCTCTGACCTGCTCTCATAGGCGCAGCATTTATATGGCTAGTCCAGTTCAGTTTCTGGTCAATGGAAACCCCCAGGATGTTGATAGTGGGGGATTCAGAGATGGTAGTGCCATTGAATGTCATGTGGCAATGGCTAAATTCTCTCTTGGAGGTGGCCATTGCCTGGCATTTGTGTGGCACGAATGTTACTTGCCACTTCTCAGCCCAAACCTGGGTATTGTCAAGGTTTTGCTACATTTGGACATGGACTGCTTCAGTATCTGAGAAGTCACAATTGGTGAGCATTGTGCAATCACCACTGAACATCCCCATTTCTGACCTTACGACAGAAGGAAGGTCATTGATGAAGCAGCTGAAGATAGTTGGGCTGAGGACACTACCTTGATGAACTCCTGCAGTGTGGTCCTGGAGCTGGGATGACTGACCTCTAACTACCACAACCATCTTCCTTTGTGTTAGGTATGACTCCAACCAACGGAGAGTTCTCCCCAATTCCCACCGACTCCAGTTTTGCTCAGGCTCCTTGATGCAACATTTGGTCAAATGCGGCCTTGATGTCAAGGGCACTCTCACCTCACCACACCTCACTCTCACCACATAACCTTCAAGGCTCATGCTCCCAATTGCGGAAAAAGAGTGCCTATCCCTCTAACTATACTGTCTCCTGCTACAATTATATTCCTTTTTTTGTCCCCCACACTTGAATGGTCTCCTGCACCACAATGCCATGGTCAGTTTGCTCATCCTCTCTCTAGTCCCTGCAAGAACCTTGAGCCTGTTGGAAAATTGCAAGGGTTGAAGCTCCTCCATTGCTACTTTCTGGATCTGCATATCTGTCTCTTGTCTCTGACCACAGACCAAATCTGAAGTGCTTAGCCTAAGGAGGTGTGATTGTCTCCTAGGACAAAGTGTCAAGTAACTTTCCCTTCCCTGATGTATTTCAATGTCCACAGCTCAGACTCCAGCTCCAACTCCAACTCGCAGCCAAAGTTCCTCAAGCTGTAAACAATTACTGATGTGATTGCTGTGGATCACGCTAGTATCCACCAGCTCCCACATGCTATAGCTGCAACACATCACGTGTCCTGCCATCCTCACTTTGTTTTTATTTGACTAATTAGGTTTCAAGTTTTAGAGCATCACTCAACATTATATTATGGAGTTCAGTTATGCTTAAATTTAATATGAAACTTATATCTTCCCAGAATTGGTTTAAACTACTGTCCCAGTTTAGAGATTTTAAAAAAACTTAAAATGCACCATTTACCTACCTGCACATCTAATTAATGCCTCAGAGCTTCAATTCTCAGGTCTCACTTGTCTCTGACTCTCTCTTATGAATCACTCACTTTTGTAGAAGGCCAGGACAGCACCTCCTCCCTCACTGCACTGAATTCTATAGCAATTAGTCTTGCTGCACTCAGGCTGGAGTTGCCACCTTCCTGCGGCTTTCAGTGTGCGCTAAACCACTTGTATTTTTACCAGCTCAGATTCCAGTGGGACGTGTCAACCACTGCTGGCTAGGAAACCAGTTCTAAACTAGTAACTTAATTTACTATCTTGTAGGTACCTCTAGGCAGGGACCTTGTTTATCACTGACTAATTTACTGTTACAGTTAAACTAAAAGCAAACTTGACTAGATTTTAGAGAGAGATCAACCCTTAAAGCTCCCTCACTTATGCACTCAGTCACAAGCTGCCATCTTTTTGCCGCCTTCATGTTTTTGGGTTTATTATTTTTTACTCAAAATATTTTGACTCTTTTAGGCTACTCCCTAGGTGGGCCCCAAGTCCTTTTGTTCCAGAGAACATTTTCATTTGCCTCTGTATCTAGATAAACTTATAGAATGCCTTGGGATTTCAGCTATTTGTTTAACCTTAAGGAGGCAGAACACTAAACTAGATGTACGCTTTAATTGTCAACTACATTTGCTGAACAGTAGAAGAGTAAACAAATAGTAGCAGGTAATGCATTTTTTTTGTAGTCATCATTAAGCTTAGCTAGTTGAACCAATAGAAATTAGCTTGAGATTGCTGAATTTAGCTATGACATAAGCAATATGCTTACACAACGGTTCCTTTATTTTCTCACCATCTATGGAAACTATCTGGTCTGACTATTGCTCTTTGAAAGCTTCAGACCGTCTGATATGAACAAGGCAGGCCGATAAATTTAAGAACATAGGGACATAGATGCAATAGTAGGCCATTTAGCCTTTCGTGCCTGCTCCACAATTCAATAAGATCATGGCTGATCTGGTTATGGTCTCAGCTCCAATTTCGTGTCTTTCCCGCCCATAACCCTCAATTCCCTTGCCTAACTAAAATCTGTCTTAACTCTGCCTTAAATAAATTCAAAGACCCAGCCTCCACTACTTTCTGGGGAACTCCACACACCAACAACGCTTTAGGAGAAAAAGTTTCTCCTCATCTCTGTCTTGAAAGGGAGACCTCTTATTTTTAAACTGTGTCTTCTAGCTTTAGTCTCCCCACAAGGGGAAACATCCTCCAGGTATCCACCTTATAAAGTCCCCTCAGGACCTTATATATTTCAATAAGATCACCTCTTATTCTTCTAAATTCCAATGGGTATAAGCCTAAACTGTTTGACCACCTACCAGTTTCCCTTTGTCCACCTTGAATGTTACTATGTCAAAAAAACTAACAGATTAGTTAAACACGATTTCCCTTTCACAAAGCCATGTTGGCTCTGCCTGATCAAATTGTGATTATCTAAGTATCCTGCTATAACCTCCTTAATAATGGATTCTAGCACTTTATAACAGATATTAGGTTAACTGACCTACAGTTTCCAGCTTTCTGCCACACTCCTTTCTTGAATAAAGGTGTTACACTGGAAAATAGCTAATCTGCTGGACTGTTCCAGGATCTAAGGAATTTGATAAGATTATAACCAATGCATCTGCTATCTGTGCCGCCACTTCTTTTAAGACCCAAGGATAAAGGCCATCCGTCCTGGGGATTTGTCAGCTTTTAGGTCTCATATTTTTCCTAGCAACCTTTCCCTGGTGATGCTGATTGTATTAAGTTCATCCCTCTTATAGTCTCTCGATTTTCAAAAACCTTTCGGAAGTTTTCTAAGCCCTCTACCGTGAAGGCAGACACAAAATACCTGTTCAATGCCTTCACCATTTCTTTGTTTTCCATTATCAATTCCACAAACACACCCTCTAGAGGACCAACACTAGCTTTAGTCACTCTTTTCCTATTCAAATACTTGTAGAAACTTTTGCTATCTATTTTTATATCACTAGCTAGCTTTCTCTCATACTCTGCTTTTTGCCTCTTTGTTATCTTTTAAGTCATTCTTTGCTGGTTCTTAAAATCTGTCCAATCATTTGTCCTACCACGAGTCTTTGCAGACTTGTACAGTGTTTCTTTCAATCTAATACTACCCTTAACTTCCTTATTTAGCTATGGATGATGCGTCCTTCTCAAAAAGCCTTTTTTTCTCACTGGGATAAATCTTCTCTGAGCGTTATTAAATATCTCCTTAAAAGCCTCCCACTGCAACTCTACTGTGCTACCTTTTAATCTGGTTTCCCAGTTCACTTTAGCCAACTCTGCCTTTATACCCTGATAGTTAACTTTATTTAGATTTAAAATGCGAGTCATGAACACTACGGGTATGCAGGAGCAGACCAAAGGTCTGGGACCCTCAGAGACAACAGGTTTGTTAAGAGACTAAATGCTTTAAAATGGGTGTAAAGATTGTATCCATAAATGTGCGTAGCATTAAATCTACTACGTGATGTGTTGCGACCTTGGACTACCTTGCCAAGGTCAAAGCTAACCTGTTGTTTCTGCAGGTGTGTGTGGTACCGCACCTCAGCTCCTACAGGCAATTGTCACGATTAAATAAGCAGGATTAAATAATTTTCTGTTAAGCGATTTAAAAAGCAAATATTTTCAAACAAATCCCTCAAGGTGCTTATATTCAACTTAGATGGCTTGATCCCCTACCTCAGACTCCAGGCACCATCAAACTGACTAAAGTTTGCAATGGCTGTGTCAAATTAAGCTGGGGCATGATTTCTATGAGTGAAGCTGATTCTTATTCCATGATGTACTGTGATAGGATTACAGTTAACATCATGCTAAATATTAAATATTTAATTTTTATTACAATCTATTCCTTTTGTTTGCATGTTACTCATGCTCACTGATTTAGGTCTCAACTTATTCCACCATCTTAAACAAGAAGTTATTATTGCAAGCATAATATTGGAATCTTGGCCGGTTTTGGTTGTCTTGATACATAATTGATTTCAAGTACAAACACATTTATCAACTCTCCATCACTTTGATCCCTATTGTCATGTAGCGCAAAGGCAAGCAGAATTCATTGCTATTTAATATCTAACAACTGCACTACAAAACTGAACATGTTTCAATAGCCTTTCCTCAAAAAAAGCTGTATGTTTATCCCTAGAGCTACTGTAGTAAGGTGACTACCCATTAAAATTTCTGCCTATGTTTAAAAGTGGGCTTCACTGTATCATACGGATAATTATGTTTAAAATATACTTAAAAGCAATCTAGCAGGGTACCCTATTATAACATACTCTTATCAGTGGAGGGCATGCCTTTCAGGTTTAAAATATCAAGCACTGAGTTTTAAGTTTAGGTCCCTTGACTGGAACATCAAATTTTCACCCACCTGCTAAAAATGTGTGTGTATAACATACTGTGCTAAGTTATGGATCAGTGTAACGAAGAAACAGAAAATGGAAGAAATACAACAGATCTGTCTGCATCTGAAAAGAGAAAGACAGATTAACAAATCTTCCATCTAAATCATTAACCCTTTTTCCTCTTCTCAGGTGCTGATAGACCTGTCATACATTTCCAGTTTTTAGATCAGATTTCCATCATGCCCAGTTCTATTTTTATCTCCATTAGTGATCAGGATTGTTGGTTTCACGAATAACATTGAACTAAAATGTGTCCATTTGTGTGGGTAAAGGGGAACTAACTCATGACAGTTAATTTGGCAATTTTTATTTCAAGTTGGAAGGTTAAAGTGGTACAGGAATGGAGTCACATATTTGAACAACTAAAAGGTTATCATGAGAGGTTTGTTGTTTTATTCACTCTGAAACTATGACATCTCAGGGTGATGAGAAAAGACACAATCAATTTTGCTCACCCATTGTTGCTGTGTTCTCAATACTTTTAAAATAGGAAAAGTTGCAAGTCTATTCTTCCTAAAATGGTCTCGTCAGGCAGCAATGCACTACAATTGGTTAAATATTACCAGTTGCAGATGGCTATAAGCCACTGATCTGGTCAGCTTGATGAGTGGAGATATCTTAACACATTGATACTGTGCAATATCCTACTGATATATCACACATAGAAGGAAACAGGATAGTCAGAGATATGTTTTTATAAGGAATCCAGGGGAGTTTTCTTTTAATGTGCTATTGGTAATTTGGATTCAGGGGTAATCTATCAAATATCAGCATTATGTCCATAGCTGCCTATTTGATTTTGTTATTCAAACAAGGTTATCTTACTAGCTATACAAAAGTAAAGATGTTGAAGATAAGAAATTCCGAACCAAGTCTCACTTGGGTCAACAAACCTACTACAATTTACAAACCATACACAGAACAGGCGGTGTGTGGTTAACGAAGTTGCAATTTACTGATATCAAACTGATTTGGGCTGTAAGAAAAAGTGGAGGATTTTACATTTTCTCAGGCAAACCACTAGTTTCCTCCAGAACAAAGCATGAACACTAAGCTGACACTGTTTGATTTAGTATTTTGCCAAACCCAGGCAGCCTCAATTATTAAGACTTAAGGACAATGAAACATAAACCTCTACATTCTATTGGGTAAACTATGGTCACATACATTCACCAGGAAAGACATACAACTATACAGTGCACCCAGTATATCTTAGATGGAAGTATAACAGCTAAGGTTAGATGTGTGAGGAAACATCATATTTATAGAGCGTCTTTGGGAAAAAAAAATCAGATGAATTTTTTCCCCCTACCTTCATATATTTAGTTAGCATATGCAATGTCCATTGGATTGGCAAATAAAATTATATACAGAAGTAGTTACCTCCGTGTTACATATATTTATATAATGAAATGTTGCACAATCACTGCTCTGGATATAACAGCTTTTCAAAGAACTGACATTCTATCTCTGTGTACAATTTGCCATGCTGCAACGTGGCGTATTGAAATTTTACATCTCAGCCACAGTAGTCTTAGAAGGGATGTGCATTTCATCTTTTTCTTAGGCAGTCCCTTGAGGCTGAGGGTGAATTTCTTTCACTCCAGGGTGGTGGGTCCTGAGGTGACCAAGAAGTCCAATGCTAGATCTGCACACTCTGCCACAGGTGGGATGGGTGGGTGGGTTCCTCGGATTTTGGTCTCTCCTTCCGCTGTTTGTACTTGGCCTCCACCTGGGCCTGCTGGTGGCATGGTTGGCATCTTTGCGGATGCTTCTTCTTCAGTTTAGGCAGTCTCGAGCAAGGGATTCCTACAAATTGGCGGAAATGTTGTTTTTCAGGGAGGCTTTGAGGGCATCCCTGAAATGTTTCCTCTGCCTTCCTGGTAACTGCCTGCCATGAAGAAGCTCAGACAGCTTGTTTTGGGAGTCTTATGTCATGCATGCGGACAATGTGGTCCATCCAACGTAGCTAATTAACCATAACTAGTGCCTCGATGTTGGGGATGTTGGCTTGAGAGAGGACACTGATATTAGAGTGCCTTTCCTGCCATTGAATTTGTATGATTTTGTGGAGGTATTGCTGGTGATATTTTTCCATGGTTTAAGGTGTCTGCTGTACATTGTCCATGTCTCTGATGCATACAGAAGGGGAGGTAGCACTGCAGCCCTGTAGACATGAACTTGGTGCTGAGTTTGAGGTCTTTGTCATTAAATACTCTTTTCCCCAGACAGCTGAAGGCTGCTCTGGCACACTGGAGGTGATGTTGATGTTTCATCGTCAATGTCTGCCCTTGCTGAGAGGAGGCTCGAAAGGT
This sequence comes from Cetorhinus maximus, assembly GCF_964194155.1. NCBI lineage: Eukaryota > Metazoa > Chordata > Chondrichthyes > Lamniformes > Cetorhinidae > Cetorhinus > Cetorhinus maximus. The sequence goes on from NC_135893.1 coordinate 83,798,702, forward strand.
ATGAGAAATGATCAATGTTGTCCAATGGTTTGCTGTGGATCTTGATAGTCAGGGGGCAGCGTTGCGCAGTAGGAGCAGGCTGGTAGAGCATCTTTATCTTCCAGATGTTTAGCCTAAGGCCCATTCTTTCATTCGCCTCCGTGAATGCGCTGACGATAGTTTGGAGCTCGGCCTCTAAGTGTGCACATACGCGAACACGTCATCATACTGCAATTTGATGACAGAGATTCTGGAATGGAGGCATCGTTGGCTGAATAGTTTCCCATCCTGTAGAATAGATCCACTCTGGCAGCCAGCTTCATGGAGATGCGGTGGAGTGTTGTGGTGAGGAGGATGGAAAAGAGCATCGGTGCAATGACACAGCCTCGCTTGACCCCCAGTTTGCACTCGTACTGGGTCTGTTGCCGATCTGTTGGTAAGGATTATGGCTTGCGTGTCATTGTGCAGCAGAGGATGGTGACAAATTTCTGCGGCAGACAAATTTGAGGAGGATGCTCCATGGTCCCTCCCAACTAATAGAGTCAAAGGTCTTTGTGAGGTCAAAGAACTCCATGAATAGGGGTTGCTGCTGCTCTCTGCATTTTTCTTGGATTATTTTTGCTGTGAAGATCATGTCCACTGTGCCTCTTGATGGACAGAATCCACATTGTGACTCTGGTAGGATCTCTTCGACCAGAGGGAGAAGGTGGTTGAGGAGGACTCTTACAACGACCTTTCCTGTGGTGGATAGCAGAGATGCCCCTCTATAGTTACCGCAGTTGGTCTGGTCTCCTTTTTTGAAGATGGTCACAATTACGGCACCTTGGAGATCCCCTGGCATGCTCTCTTCCTTCCAGATGAGGGATGTGGAGTACAAAACAACTCTATTTTTTGGCTTACTCAAAACACTAAACTTCTGAACTGGATTCAGTGCCATAAGGAAATTCGCAGAACATTTACAACTACTGAGGGACTATGCAGAAGTCAGTAGAGATTGCTATCAGTGCATCCTACCAATTATTTTAGCCTGAATCCACTAGGAATGAAGTGATAAAGTTTGGTTGCCACCAAGTTGAAGTTTGACTAAAAGCAGTCACTTTAGTTCTGTTTTGTAGGATTTTAGATGTTGCTGGGCCAGTAGGGTTTCATTTTTGTCAAAAAAGAGGAAAAGCTGACCTTGCATTTATGTAGCATCTTATCACCTTAAAACATTCCAAAGCTCTTTAAAACGAATAAATCACTTTTGAATTGTGGTCCCATTAAGTGGGCAAATGTAGCAGCCAATCTATATAAAGTGAGGCTCACAACCAACAAATTAGTCAATGATCAATTAATCTATTTTGTGTGGTTTTGGAGAGACACATGCTGGCCAGGGTCCTGCTCTTATCTGATCAGTACCATGGAATCCTGTCCACCTGAGCTGGCAAGTATGGCTTCAGTTTATCGTCTTACCTGATAGACAGCACCGCTGGGAGTGCAGTGCTTCCTCAGTACTGCATTAAGTGTCAGCTTAGATTATGGATTTGAAGGTGGGTGTGCGACCAGTTGTGCCAGGCTAACACAACAGGTTTACTTATTTTAACACTTCAGTAAAGTTCAGCTACAGAAAACCCATTACTATTACAAAAAAGGATTTAATAACTCAAAATACGGTTTAAATTCCGTTCAGTGAAAACTGTTCTTAGTTACTTTTCCAGTTGCACTGAATAGCATAGTCAATAGTATTTAGCTACAAGTACTTACTGGAATTCCTAAAAGTGAGGGATCCACAGGTTGCCGGAATGGCAATGATTCTGGGTCTTGACGGTACAATGCTTCAAGTGTGGGCATAAGAGCTTGTCGTAGTTCCTCTGGTTTGAAAACTATCAGGAAACAACAGAAAGTTACATCAGCTTACCAAAGAACTGTACGTTTTTCCAGAGACAGTCACTCTGCCTAACCAGCAAAATTATGGCACATTGAACTGGTAGATGTAGTATATTTTGATTTCCAGAAGGCATTCGATAAGGTGCCACATAAAAGCTTATTGCACAAGATGGGAGCTCACGGTATTGGGGTAATGTATCAGCATGGATGGAAGATTGGTTAACACGCTGAAGAGAGAGTCGGGATTAATGAGTCTTTTTCAGGTTGGAAAGACGTAACTAGTGGAGTGCCACAAGGATCGGTCTTAGAGCCTTAATTATTTAATATCTATATTAATGACTTAGGGGAGGGGGCAGAATGTAATGTATCCAAATTTGCTGATGATACAAAAATAGGTGGGAGGGCATGTTGTGATGAGGACATACGGAATCAACAAGGGGATATAGATAAGTTGAGTGAGTGGGCAAAAACTTGGCAGATGGGAGTTTAATGTAGGAAATGTGAGGTCACGCACTTTGGTAGGAAGAATCAAAAGGCAGGCTATTACTTAAATGGAGGGAAATTCCAAAAATGTGCAACACAGAGGGATCTGGGTGTTCTTGTGCATGAAACACAAAAAGCATGCAGGTGCAGCAAGTAATTAAGAAGGCAAATGGAATTTTGGCCTGTATTACTAGGGGGGTGGAGTTTAAAAAAAGTAAGATAATAGCAAAAAACTGTGGATGCTGGAAATCCGAAACAAAAACAAAAATACCTGGAAAACTCAGCAGGTCTGACAGCATCTGCGGAGAGGAATACAGTTTAAAAAAAATAAGTCTTGTTACAACTGTATAGGGTTGATGAAGCCGCACCTGGAGTACTGTGTACAGTTTTGGTCCCTGTATTCAAGAAAGGATACACTGGCATTAGAGACAGTTCAAAAGAGATTCACTAGGCTGATTCCAGGGATGAAGGGGTTGACTTATCAAGAACAGCTAAACAGGTTAGACCTTTATTCATTAGAGTTTAGAAGAATGGGGAGTGATCTTATTGAAATGTACAAGATTCTGAGGGGTTTGACAGGGTAGATGTTGAGAAGATGTTTTCACTAGTGGGGGGATCTCAAACTAGGGGGAATAGTTACAGAATAAGATGACACTCATTTAAAACTGAGATGCGAAGGAATTTCTTCTCTCAAAGGGTCGTGAATGTCTGGAATTTTGTACCCCAGAGAGTTGTGGAGGCTGGATCACAAAGTATTTAAAAAGGAGGTAGATAGATTTTTGAAATATCGAGGAGTTGTGGGCTATGAGGAGCTGGCACGAAAGAGGAGTTGAAGTTTGGGGCAGATCAGCCATAATCTTATTGAATGGTGGGGCAGGCTTGAGAGGCTGATTGGCCTACTCCTCCTATTTCTTATGGTCTTATGGCTGCTCTAATGTAGTTAATTATGTGCTAATGAAAAGGTTGCAGTAGCATTTAACATTATGAATCAAATTAGGAGTGATCAACACCTTGATAATATCATCTAAATAAACACTCGGCTTAGGCTGTAACTGCCATTTATAATATGAATACCTATGAAGCTCAGATATTGTAAAACAATGTACAGCTTCACAAAGCATAAATGCACAAGTTCACATGCAGTGACAATCGTAATGTAAAACTTCCCATCCATGCCACGGTAATGTGAAGCAGCGATTTTACCAGTAGAGGACTGCACTGAATTCCTTCATATTGTATTTCTGAATGCTCCATCTCCTCACAAACAAAATAATATCCTTAAGTCCTTGTCTGCAGGATGTATTTGAATAAGTTCTTTTTGTTGACCCATAAACACCTACACTTTCTGCGTGACTGAGGTGGTGATGCCGATGACTGAGAAGATGCATTGGCGCCAGCCTCCTCCTCCTCTTTGGGCTCAGTTTTGATCTCGGGTTTCTCCTCCTCCTCCTCCATGGGCTCTTGCTTAGTCTCAAGGCTCTCATTACTCTCTTCCTTCAACTGTGCACATGAAGACACTTCATCATTCTGCAGATAGAAGAAAACCACAGATATTTTTACAAGGCAATAACTATGCAAGCACTCATGTCTAACTGGCACCTTTCAATCAATTACACTAACATTCATAAATTGCATTGTAGTTTTCTTTTAAGAGCCAGTAACAATGGACTTCACTCCCAAAAAGGCAATCTGAAGATTTTAGCAAGATTGCTCTAGTCACTAGTAAATATAATTTGGAGGTCTGTCGTCTTGGTATTTGATGTTCAGCATTCACTGTAAACAGGTTAATCAGTTCAACAACTGCTGCATCTTCCAAACCAATTAGGAATCAATTTCTTAAACAGCCTCTCAAACTTAAATTCCAGCTGCTCTGTGGCCAGAGTCATTACTTATCCTTGCCAAACGCCACTGTGTCCCAGTGAACTAACTTGAACATTGGGGTCTTCAACCCTTGCACTGCTGTGCTGCAGTGAACCTAAGTGATCTTCTCCACCTCTGTTCCAATCCATACCCTGCATTCCTCTGACTTCAAACACTTTGCTCCCTCAGACAGGCCTGGGGCTAATCCAAAACTGCTTAAGCCAGAGAAAATAAACCCACTAATGGTAGGATACTGCTGCACACATAAGAGAAAAGTGGAACTTATAGGTGGCCAAACATCAATACACCACATTGGTAGCCCATATTGCATGTACTGAGCCCAATTTAGTGCCTGTAAGATTTCTTGATACGGTAGTAAGGACTTCTCAGGTCAACTGAAACTGGTTCCCAGATTGTACTGCCTTTCTGAACAAAAATTAACAGACAAAAAAGATGAAATTGACTTGGGAAAATATCCAACTCTTTTTGGACCACCATATTTCATCAACTAACCAAGAGATAAAGTTATATCTACTACAACACTTAAAAAGGTTAAGTTGAAATCTGCTGGTCTTGGTACCTCAATTTTGACTTCCGTCTGGGTTTCCGGTACCTCTGATTCCATTTCTTCCACTTTGACCTCTGTTTTGGTTTCAGACAGTGGTGCTTCAGTTATGAGCTGCTGAGAGTTTGTGTCTGTACTAGCCACAGAGGCTGGGGTAGCTACTTTACCATCTGCGCTTGCTGCAGAGTGAGAGAGCTTTAAAATTTGGGAGAGAAATAAAAATATTCAACTGTAAAAAAATAAGCACAATGAGCAACTGTGAAAGTAACTATAACTCACCAGCTTTGTTACACGAGTTAATGAGTGCAACGCAGATCATAGTTAATAACTACTTACAGTGTACCAAGTACAGCACACAAAATAAAATGAGGCAAAATTTAATTTTAAATGTAAATGAAATTGTTGTGTAGATTTAAGGATGCTTGACACCCAATTGTACTGCAGAGGATATAAATATGTCAATGATTCAAAATGTAATTAACATCCTGGCATAATTAACACTGCACACAATTGTTTTTATATCTAATCCTTTTGCACACAGGAAACACACTTTAGAAAGTTATCAATAGGAGTGACAGCAGGTATACTAATGGCACAAGAAGTGTTTGGGAGGCAGGTTTTATAATGGTCCAATATCAGTGTGGGACAAAAAAATTGCCTTTTACCAGGCAGTTTCCCAAAAGGCAGGCAACTATTTCTACTTTTGCCTTCCAGGCCAATTTAGAAAATTAACTTAATCTTTTATGCTCATCAGGTAGAAGAGGTCAGCACCTGGGCACCTACAGCCAACAAATACACATGCCAAAAAAAGCGAAGTCATGCTCCTACTGCTTTGCCTCACCTTCAGAAAAGCACTTTTGGAAGTTTAGATTTCAATGCACCAGTGTCACAATTTCCAACCCATGGGCACACCCAATCAATGTGATAGTATAGTGCTGAATTAGCAGTCTCATGATGTGGGTCCATATTCATAGGAACCAAGTTGAGGCTAGTCAAACTCAATTTCACATCAGAACGTGTTGTTCAGCAAAAAAAGCACCTTGATATCACCCTGGGCTGAATGCAACTTTTTTTTGACAGCTCAATCAGGTGTCATTCATACATTGCTTTTATTGGACATGGGAAAACAAGGAGCATTTCCAGGTCAGCCAAAAATTATGGATTAACAGGTGAGGTCTGTAATTGTAAAAGGACATTGAAAACTTCAGGGTTCAATGTGCAACATGCATAACCTCTCCATATTTTTGATAACATTTAAGTTACTGGGGAAACAAGTCACTAACATTATGAACACTGTGATTAAATATTTACCAGGGTGGAAGAAAAAACAAATTGATTCAACAACTATCAGAGGCTACAACTCATGCTTCTATTGCTCAAACAAAACCTTTTTTGTTTCTAAGACAACTTACAGGAGTGGCAGGCTGAGGTGGCCCAGTGGCTTGTTGCATTGATTGCGGTGTTGGTACTGACTGCTGCGATTGTACTGGAGTTGGAGGCCGTGTTGGAGTTTGGGTCCGAGGTGGAGTCTGATTCGGGGTTGTGCTCCGCACTGGAGTTGGTGTCGAGGCTCGACCTGAGGAGGAAGCTGGAGTGGAGGCCTGAGACTGGGAAGTTGCTGGTTGAGGAGAACTGATGTTGGATGGCGCTGGATGCTGAATAGATGGCATACTTCCAGCAGCAGTAGCGACAACAGGGGCTGAGACAGAGGCAGGAGAAGGGGTTTGCCGGAGAGTTGGCTGAGAAACCGGTGGGCAATGCATCTGAGCACTGGGTAGTCCTATCATGCTTACGGAATTGTTCAAAGGAAGTGAAGTGCCAGGTGCCTGAGTCTGCTCCAAAAAAAAGTACAAGACATCTCACTAAGTCATTAAGTATTTGGGTTTGTTGCCACTGTACATACTTATGGTAATAACTCAGAAGTTTAAAATAGTTCAATTAACTAGGTTTTAAATGGGAGAGATTTTAAAAATGCATAAGGCACAATAATGGAGTCAGGATGCTTCATAACAGCAATAGTTAAGCACCAGCATGTTGAATAAAAAGCTTATTCTACACCACTTGTCAGCATTCAAGCCATTTTAGATAGTTAATTCAACAATGAATTCAAAGCATCTGAAAAAAATCTGGATGAAAGCCACATTGGATACTGACACTCCAGTTTGGATGCATGTTTCATGCTATATGGAACAGGCAACCTTAGCAACTACATCACCATGTTCTAAAGCTTCAAATAAATTAATCCTGGGAGGACAGAACTCATTTCTGGGCACTATTGCCAATTTAATCTTCAGACCCTCTTCGGATGTTGTACATTTTCTAAACTTATTTTGAGCTCACAAATTAAAGGAAACTGCAAAATGCATGGGTTTCATCTAAACATGAATGGTTGTTTGGTAGTACATAACTTGAGTATTGCTAAAAAAAGAGACATGTCTAAGCTTTTCATCTTGCACTCAACAGGACACTCACAAGAATACCGATATAAGGGGGAAAACAACAATTTATACTGTAAGTGAAGAGAGTGCTGATTGGTTGGCAAGTGGCACTGCCATGGAGAATACACCACTGATGGTGACTGACAATTAACTGCCAAGCGTTGTTAAAACTTAAACCAGGCAGCTTGGCCCTGATTGGTCAAGGCATTCCCTGAGGAATGAGTCAGTGAATGGCTGTCACTTATTTTGTTTAGCTGAAACAGGTACAATGTATGTACATGTTCTTTCTGTCTGCAACGAATAGGGCCCTGTGTATTAATATATGTAGCTCCCAGTACGCGGAAATGTGCCACATTGCGAGCCCGACTGACAATCTTAAATTGATTGTCAGCGTAATTCTTAGCACATTGAGGGTTATTTAGCAAATGTTGTCCAATTGCGGAATCGCATCTTTTTTCAGCAATAAACATGAACATTTGTTGGAGCTGGAATATAGCAAGAAGCAGACCAAACATTCTGCTTAACTGTACACATCTTCTATTTTGTCTACCTTCTGACGCTTTAGCTTCTGATAGTGAATTAGTCGATGTCAGTCAAGGATGGGGGAAGGAACAGAGAAATTAGTAGCTCTGAGCCAGCAAACCATATTAGAATCCTACAAAAGCAAAATATTGCAGCTGCCTGAAATATTCAGCAGGTCTGGCAGCATCTGTGGAGAAAGTAACAAAGTAATGTTTCAGGTCAATGACTGTTCTTCAAAAATATTCTGATGAAAAGTCACCAGCCTGTAAAGTTAACTCTGTTTCTCTCTAAAGATGCTGCCAGATCTGATGAGTATTACCAGCATTTTTATTTCACATATAAATACCCTCTGTTCAAGCATTTGCCTTGTCCTGACTCAGAATCACTTTCGTGTTGTAACATTCCTGCTCCTTTTGCATACAAGACACCAACAAAAAGCAAAAGTAACTTATAGCAGCATTCTGTCGAAATTTTAAGGAAAAACAACTCAAGCACATAGCATTTCACTTGCATAAGGCTCCAGGTCCTGTACCAGTGGTTTGATATTGGCCTAAGTAGTTAGCTAAAAATTAATCCATTAATTTGCCTAATTAGGAGCACATAAAACAAAGTAGGAGGTTTCCCCATTCTCTTTCAAAAGCATGGCTGTTTCTACAAAAAGATAATGCAGTTTTAAATGCACTGCATTTATTTGCAAGTACAAGTTATGACACAAGGAAACCTAAGGGAACTACACTTCCTGCCATCCCCTCAGGCCACACCAACAACACCTGAATTAATATGCTAAGTGTACCTGATTCATTCCAGGCTGATTTGCAGTTTGAGATATGCCCACATTGTTCACATTCATTCCACCAGAGGCTGCAGGGAACTGGTTCTGATTCAGAAACTGGCTCTGGGAGGGAGGCTGCCCAATGTTGTTGGCATGCACTCCCAGTATGCCCTGGGACTGTGGCAATCGGGAAGGTGGCATTCCCATCTGGAAGAAATTAAACAGTGTTACAATGCATAATAGAAAAAATACAAACTGACATCATAAATTGCATTTATATAGTATCTTTGACTAATAGAACTGGATATTTCTCTCCCTACCCCCGTCATGTAAAAGGTATGGGTTAGGTGAGATAGAACTCAATAATGAAGAATGCCAGCTTATACCACTAATACCTTCTCCAAAATGTAGCATTTTTATTAGGAAAACCAAAATTCGACAGAACAGGAGTTTAGATAATTATAATAAATTCTATCAGGATGAGAATTTTAATTTGAGGCATTTGGCGAGTAGACAACATTGATCAGCGGGGACAGGGTGATGGGCAGATGGGACAGCGTGTGGCAGATATCAGTAGCAGAATTTGGATGAGCTAAAGAACATGAAGGGTGGATGATGAGAGGTCAGCCAGGAGAGCATTGCAGTAATCAGGTTTGGTGGTGACAAAGCCATGAAGAATAGTGCCAGTGGCAAATGGGCTGAGGTAGAGAGAAAGAACCTAGGGGAAGAAGAACGGCTAAATGGGAAACACCTTATCCTGGTTTCAACTATTTTCCCTTCCTCAACCAGCATCACTTCAAAAAAAAGACTGATCACTCCCCTCACAGCTGTTTTTGATTCACTGGTGGTTCAGTGTGGTTGTTACATCTACCTGCACATCAATATACTTTGAGATGCTTCAATGTGAAAGTGCTATACAAGTACACCAATGTTACCTTTTAATGGTAAGTTTAAACATGGAGATTGAATGTTGCAGGCTGTAATGTTAGCACACATTACAAGAGGAAGGACACAGCCTATACTTAAATAATGAAGGAACTTTGACTCCAGGATTGGTACTGGTCTGGAATACCCCAACCGTTTGCAGAGGATGCCAAGTAGAAAAGACAACAACGTAGCCAGGAATCTTAAATCCATATATTAGGTGCCAAGCTTCTTTGATTACTATGACGCAGGAACTGGAACGTTTTACAATTTCCTAACTTTTAAGCTTCACTACAATGAGCAATGTCTCTTGTAAATTTGGCTCACATATTGCATTATCAAGGTCTATAGTCTTTTCCTTATTAGTAAATATGTTTGAAGTAATGGTGATTCTCTAGTCTCATCAGCAATGAAATGGTGGAACGAAAAAGTAATTACCGTTGGAATAGATCCCATGTTACTCATCTGTACAGTATGGTTCATGGGAGGTGTTCCACGTGGTCCCATGGGTCCCTGCGGCATTTGCACATTCCCCAATGACATGGAACCAAACTGGTTCATACCTGAAAAAACAAACACATCTTTCTCATTAGCTAAAATGGAGCTGTATTAATTTAATTTTCAGTTTCCCATCAATGGATTTTGGAGCAAGGTGGGAGGTTCTTTGTTGCCATGCACGCAGTACCAGGCTAATGCTTTCCACCTCACACCAAATCCAGAATTCAGGTTCATTCCACTAGTTTCCTCAGTGAACAATTTCTACCCTCCCAATTGACCGTGGTAGTATCTATGGGTGCTAGATACTCTCTGGTACCTCACTCAAGTGCTCACACACATTACCTTGTGCCTGACTCTTGCTGAGGGCCAATGATAATCCACTCTTCTCTAGCTCAGCCCACCTGCCACTGGTACCATCCTTCATGCCTTTGTCACCTCCAGGTGTGCTCACTCCAGCGTTTTCCTTGCTGGCCTCTTATGACCTACCCTTCATAGACTTCAGTGCCTCCAAAGCTCTTCTAATATCCTCCCCCACACTGTTCTACTTCCCTACCAAGCCTGTCCGCACTGATCTACATTGTCTGCTGCTCCCCAAAATTTAGAATTCTCATCCTTGTGGTTAGCTCTTTCCATGGTTCTCTAACTTTTGGTAGCTTAACTCAAACCTTCCCATCCTGACTCTAGCCTCTTATTCATCTCTGCTTCTTTCACCTCACATTTGGTGGTTATGCCTTCACCTTCCTCAGCCCCGTCAAAACTTGGACAGTAAGGGGGTGAAGACTTGACCAAAGTCAAGTCTTTCTTCACTTGTTACCTTTTGTTTGCAGAGATTACACACCGTGTACCTCCAACAGTACCGTTCTCTTTCAGCTTGATCCTATATATATATTTGATGGGCCAAATGGCCTCCGTCTGTGCCATAATGACTCCATATAAGAACTGGTGACTCCCCATTTAATACCCTCCACTTGAATATAATTAATACCAAATTGTTATACAATTAACAAGCTCCACATATAAATTCTTTCCCTAATCTCCTCCGCCTCCTCTCCTTTTAAGGCCCTCTTCAATGGAACTTCTGGTTATACCTCCCAATCTCTATTTTTGCTTCATCTTTACTTTCCTTGCACCTCTCATAAAAAACCTCCCAAAGCATTTCGATGTTAAAGGTACTCTAAGTACAAGCTGTTATTGTTGAGGGAGAATGAGGAGAGGAAAGAAAGACATTTAAGGCATTTCCAGCAGAGAACCACTGGATAGTGGTCAGGAGCAGGAACCTTATTTTACCTCTCAATAACTCCAGGGCACAGAGGCCAATTGTAGTATTGCCGTGGCCGAGATAAGCTAACTCAGCACAGACCAGGAATCAATCCTAGAACCTTAACAGCCTATATAACAGTAAGTCACTGGATAAACTCTGAGTTATTGGGGCAACTCCAATTTTTTTTTTCAAAAATAAAAGCCAGTTTGTTTCATGACAGCACTCTTTAAAAATAGGGTTCTTGGCAATATCAACTGGTTAGGGAACTGAATGTGGATCTGAGCTTCCCTCAGTTAATATAAAATAAACAAATATGTCTGTGCTGTGGTTGCAGAGCTCACTGAAATACCAACAGAATTTGCCATGTAGTGTTCGGAGGATTCACTTTGTATCCGTAATGAAAAAAGGTTTGCATTTATATATGGTGCTTTTCATGACCTCAGGACATTTCAAAGAACTTGACAGCCAATGAAGCATTTATTGAAGTGTAGTCATTGTTGTAATGTAGGAAGTGCGGCAGCCAATTTGTACACTGCAAGTTCCCAAGCACAGCAATGCGATAGTGACCAGATGGTCTGCAGCGGTTCAAGAACGCAGCTCATCACCATCTTCTCAAGGGCAATTAGGGGTGGGCAATAAATCCAAGTACATCACATCTACAGGTTCCCCTTTATCCAATTTACTTGTTAGCTCCTCAAAGAACTAATAAATTAATCAAACACGATTTCCCTTTCACAAAATCATGCTGACTCTGCCTGATTGCATTGAGATTTTCTAACTGCCTTCTATATAACCTCCTTTATAACAGATTCCAGCATTTCTCCTACAACAAATGTTAGGCTAGTTGGCCTGTAGTTTCCTTACTCTCTCCCTCCTTTCTTGAATACAGGTTTATATTTGCTATCTTCCAATCTGTTGGGATCTTTCCAGAATCTAGGGAATTTTGGAAAATTAAAACCAATGCATCTACTATCTCAGCAGCCACTTCCTGTAAGACCCTAGGATGAAGTCCATTGGGACCCAGGAACATGTCAGCCTTTAGTTCTAATAATTTTCTCAGTTCCCTTTCCCAAGAGATTGTAATTGTTTTTAAGTTCCTCTCTCCCTTTCACCTCTTGATTTTCAATTATTTCTGGGATGTTATTTGTGTCTTCTACAGTGAAGACAGACACAAAATATCTGTTCAATTCATCTGCCATTTCCTTTTTTTTCCAACAATAATTCCCCAGACTCTCTCTAGAGGACAAATGCTCACTTTAGTTGCTCTTTTCCTTTTTAAATACCTTTAGAAACTCTTACTATCTGTTTTTATACTTCTTGCTAGCTTTCTCTCACTCTAATTTCTCCCTTTTTTTGGTCATTCTTTGCTGTTTTTTTATATTCAATCTTCTGACCTGCCACTACTCTTTGTGGAATTGTACACTTTTTCTTTTAATTTGATACTCTCCTTAACTTCCTTAATTAGCCACAGATGGAGCATCCTTTCCTAGAGTCCTTCTTTCTCACTGGAACATATCTTTGCTAAGTGTTATGAAACATCTTAAATGTCTGCCACTGCACTTCTGCTGACCTGTCCTTTAACCTAATTTCCCAGATCATTTAAGCCAGCTCTGTAATTTAAATTTAAAACATTAGTCTTAGGCCACTCTTTCCTTCTAACAGTATGCAAAATTCAATCATGCTATGATCATTGCTACCTAGGAGCCCTTCAGGGTAATTCCCCTGCTCTTCTTTGATATAATACCATGGGATTTTTGATATTCACCTTAGAAAGCAGACAGGCTATAATATTTAATGTCTCATCTGAAAGAGGGCACTCTGACTAAGCAGCACTCTCGAAGTACTGCACTGGGCCACCAGTGCAGACGTTATGCTCAAGTCTCTGAAATGGGATTTGAAACCACAGCCGTGTGACTAAGAGGTGAGAGAATTATTCACCTGAGCCACAGCTCATACTATAGTGCCCTGCACAGAAGTTATTTTTAATCATAGGGAAAGGAGGGAATACCGATCCAATGGACATTGACCTTAAGCTCATACAACTTTTAAAAGGAGAGGACAGATGGGAGGTGAAAAAGATCAACTCCAAGAGTGGTTAGTGCTGGGTATTTTAAAGAAACTGCAGTCAGTAAATACTAACCAAATATTAACTTACACGGGATCCTTTAACTTCACAAGGTGTGTAAAATCTTAAACTGTAATGTAAAAAAATTACATTTAAAAGTTCCCAATCTTCCAACAACTAGTAGAAACTTAAGATTTAATTGCTTGTTGGTCACATAAGATTTTGTACCCATTGGAAATTCAGCAGGCAGGCATTTCAACTCAAAATATCAAACGCTAGATTCCCTTCCAACCATCTTTGTTGTCCTTTCACAAAGATAGTATACCATCTAGGCTCAAATCTTGAGTAAGGGTCTCCTGCATAGAGGCTCCATGATCAGATAAATCCTTCCCATAAAAGATGCATCCCAGCATGGATCACAGGAAACCAATCACAGTGGAACTGAAATTTTTCTGGGGTTGAACAATATGGAACAGATTTTTAACACTGTGAAGGCCTACAGGTACAACAGGTACTGCAGGAAAATGTTGGCACTCAAAATGTATTTTCCCAGAGACAGAGCATGACATAGGAGCTCTCAGAGTATTATGAAATGGAACATTGCGACCCATTGATTTTAACACATAAAATACTTTGCTATTTATTATACAGGAAAAACCATGAAAAATGTACTTGCCTTGAGACCCTGGCATTCTATTTATGATCTGATTTGGCACATTTGGCATAGACAAGGGTCCATCTAAAATAAAATAAAACTTTTGTCAGAATTACACATATCCAAAGCCATATATTCTAAAAGCATTGCTTACATAAAACATCTACCAGAAACAGTAAAATATTTTATGGAAAGCACTGGCTAAAAACCAGAAATAGCATCTGTGCGTAGACAAATAGTTTGGGATTTTTCTCAATTACTTTTAAGAACAAGGGAGAAATTCTGCAGAATAATTCCTTGGGTGATTCAACAGATGTAGTTAAGTCCATGCAAGGGCAGTTTGTAAATATGTGAAAGCCTAATAAAACTATCTATATGCAAGGTGTTCATATTTCACACAGGGAGGTTGTGCCTCCTTATGTGGGCAAAATCTGTCAGGGAGATCCCCAAGTCTGATATTCAGTGCTGTGTCTACAGCAGTACATTATCCTCACGACTGCATTGTCTTCAAGGATCCCAGCTCCTTCTGATTCAAAGGGGCAATTTACGTCCTTTCCCTAAAAGGGATAGTAGGATGAGAGGCCAGGGTGTGAAGAATGTCTCAATTCAAAAAACGTGAAGATGCCTATCAGTTAAATCATCTTTCATTGTTCATTTATCTGGACAATGGTGGAAATGCATTAAATAACAGAGGACATTCTTCAGAAATGATACTGGAATGGAAGTATACATCACTTACACTGAAGCTCCATAAAGATGTGCTCATTATCTTGCACAGCAGTTTGGCAGACAGTCATTTGTAAGTTCCTTCAGATCTTCCCAAAGTTAGATGTTGAGTTCAAGGTGTTTTGGTTTATTGACCCCATGTGCCAGATGATAGTGGGATTGTACTTTCACACTGTTTTGTGTTGAGTACTAGTGCAGGAGAAACTTTTTTTATAGTCTGTACTATACTTTGAATCCACTGTTCATATTTAATGATGTTCTCTGTTAACAAATCAATTTCTAGCACTTTATAGCTTTAGCCACTGTGTAATGCCATATATATTGCCTTTAGAAGCCATTTGCCAGACTGCCATTGGAAGCTGAGAGAAATCACTCACATTCACAATTACAATAGTTCTGTTTGGCCAGTGGGACTCAATACAATGACAAAGATTTTGGAGAAATAACTCAAGGTCATAGGGTTGGCTTATCTAAGACTCTAAACCCAAGAAAAATATTTGGTGCAAGCTCTCAAAAATGTATCACCCTGCCCTTAGAACAAGGGAGAAGTCAGCTATTACTAGCAAATTACTTCAACTAAGAAGTACACCATCTAGAAGTCACAAGTAAGGAGTGTGATGGAATACTCTCCACCTGACTGGATAAGTGCAGCTCCAACAACACTCTAGAAGCTTGTCACCACCCAAGACAAAGCAGCCCGCTTGATCTGCACCCTATTCTCCACAGGTGCACAGTGGCAGCAGTGTCCACCATCCACAAAATGCACTGCAACAACTTGTCATCGCTTCTTCGATAGCACCTTCCAAACCTGTGAACTCTACCACCTAGGATGAGGGCAGCATACACATGGGAACACCACCACCTGCAAGTTTCCCTCCAAGCCACACACCTTCCTGACTTGGAACTATATCGCTGTTCCTTCACTGTTGTTGGGTCAAAATCCTGAATCTCCCTCCCTAACAGCACTGTGGGTGCACTACGCCACAGGATGCAGCGATCCAGCACCAGCTTTAAGGGTAATTAGAGATGGGCAATTAATACTGGCCTTGCCAGTGACGCCCACATTTCATGAACAAATGAAAAAAAAATCAGTAGGAAATGAAGCAAGGGCAAGACTCGTAATGGCTGTGATAGCCCTCGTGGTTGAGTAGCCTAACACTTTTCAGGCTATTAAGTAAAAAACGTCAGAGGTGCCAATGAGTTGTTGGTATCTTGGAAGCACACAGTTGAGTGCGGCACTGCCCTTAGGATGGAAAGGGGAAAAAGATAAGAGATCCACTTGGGACGAGTTATTGCGGTCAAAGGGGCACCAGCAAGTGCAAATACATCCCTGAACTTACAGGTCAAAAAACTGCATGACAGTACAACTTGAGTACAAGATTTTATTGTTGTTGCTTTGCTCAGTCTTAAAAGTATTCTTCTAGCACTTATCATGGTGTCTATATTGTCTTCAATTTGGTGTTGAATTTGACTTTCAAGTCCTTTGATTGGCCAATGATCCACCGTATCAGCTATTTAAGGGAATAAGATACCTGCTAGTATCTGAAGCTAAAATAGTTAACAATACGTGTTTAAATTCAGAACAATCCCTTGTGAAAACTCCATTTATAATTCTGAATCGGCATCTTAAAATGCCACAGCCTCATTTTTATATAGACTGAGGTACATAAACAGTTTATGAGAGGTGTGTGGAAACTTCAATCAATGAAATTGGAGCTCATTGAGGAGTTGGCAAAAGTTATAGGGAAATCCTGAAAGGACATCCCAAAGGGGTCGGTTAGCTCAGTTGGCTAGATGGCTAGTGTGTGGTGCAAAATGCGAGTTCAATCGGTACTGGCTGAGGTAGTTCTTGGGGCCTGCCTCTTTGCTTTGCCCCATAGATATCATGGCGAAAGCCATGATTAGCAAGCCTCGGATGAAGAGGACACTACATGAAGAGGGAGTAAGTAGAGAGAGCGAGAGAGAGAGAAAATGCTTTACCGCTAATAACCTTTGAAGTGCAGTCATTGTTGTAACGTAGCCAAATGTGGCACCAATTTGCACACAGCAAGCTCCCACAAACAACAATGACCAGAACAAGAGCGCATAATCTTAAAATTGGAGCTCAGCCATTGAGGAGTGTAATCAGGAAGAACTTTCCCCACAAGAATAGCAGAAACCTGGAGCTCACTCCTCAAAAGGGTGTCGGTTCAATTGAACTTTTCAAGACTGGAATCAAAACTTTTTTTTGGGTATCAAGGAATATGGAGCAAAGAAGGGTAACTGGATTTGAGATATATATCAGCCATGATCTAACTGAATGGCAGATCATTCTTGAATGGTGATAGCCATCTCCAATTCCCATAACATTGATGAGGGATAGATATTGGCCAGGACACCTGGAGAACTCCCCTGATCTTCTTCAAATAATGCCTTGGAATTGTTTACATCTACCTGAAAGGACAGGCAGGGTCGGTTTAAAGTCTCATCCGAAATATGACACGCCAACAATGCAGCACTCCCTCAGTATTGCACTGAACTATGTACTCAAGTTCTGGAATGGGGCTTGAACCCACAACTTTTTGACTCTTGAGGCAAGAATGCGGCCACTGAACCAAGGCTGACAGCTAGTTTTTGATGCTTGCCTTATGAACACTGGCATTCCTTGTAAGTGAGATATTATCGTGTGTTCACCACACAGGAAATATACTTACTAGGTGGTCGAACAGGCTGGACCTGAGCCATACCTGGCGCCTGCGACATGCCAGGTGGCTGGCCACCCGGTCCTGTCAAGGTACCCTGGTTTGGCAACATTCCCTGCTGCTGTTTTTGAAGCCGAGAGCGTCTTTTTTCCTCCAGCTCTTTCTGAATCTTGTAAATCTTCTCTGCTAGTAGGTGATAGTATTCATCCTAAATGGAGGCAAATAGAACATCAAGACTTAATGTTATGTTCCTACCAGTTACTGGTTTACAATTCCAGTTGCTCTTTTTGCTTAGGCTGTTATTTTCTAGTCAGCACATTACCAGTCTGTTTAGTTTTACAAGTCATGGGGTGAGATAAGACAGAGACAAATTAAAAGGCATCAACCTCAAAGCAGCTTGGCCTCAATGCATTGGAAAACATAACACCAGCCACCAACTAGCTGTTTATCAAGATCAACATTGATCTGATTTTGGATTAAACATGGATGGGAAATCTGATTGATGTTAAATTGATAATCGGAAACACAATGGCTGCAAACCTCATGTTAGCTGAGGAAACTTTTGTGACTTTTATCAAAGAACATAATTTGCAGAAATGAAAAGTGATTAGCATATTCATGCTTGGAACCCTGGGGGAATTTTTTGGGCACATGTACACTGAGAAACAGTGCACCCACAGCCTTCGATTTTCTGCCTGTTGACATGTGCAGAAAATCATGGACCAGGGGTGCACAAATTTCCCAAACCAGAAGATCTGTTCCATACGTATGCTGCAATGCTTTACAAACATATGCTTTAAAGCTCAACAACATTGTAGAGCTTTGTGGTATTCCACAACAGAAATACTAAACGACTGACCAAATGCAAATACTGCTTGCTTCCCCCCCCACCTCCCATATACCTTTAGGTGATGAATACCACATACATATATTTTGTTGGAATATCAAAAGGATAAGCTAAAGTGTAGGATTGGAATTCTACCATCGAGTCCAGCACACTAAAACTACCATCTTAAATTATAGTTACATTGTAACATAGTGAATGAAATGTTAAAATGGAGCACAGCATCTGTAGCTTCTAATAAAATTAGAGGCCACAGATGCTGTGCTCCATTTTAACATTTCACACATTATTTGTGCACACCTCACTTATAGAGAAACCATTCAAAGCATCATATTAAATAATGGCCGTCCCTATACCCATTCATTGCTTCTCTCCCTAGGGCCATGCTCTAGAAAAATTGTGAGGTGCCCTTCATTTAACACAACTTCTAATACAACATGCAACATAACACTCCTGACTAAGAGTCTGCAAGGATTTACTGTATTTTCTGAAGACTGAATCATTTTTTCCTCCACCATTACATTATATGACAGGAAAACACCAAGAGGCATTCCAAAAGGTTCAGTAGGTAAAAGCCAAAAAGACCAGGCGTTTCTCAGGTTCAATCCCTGGCTTCTCCTGAGCTGACCTCATCCCACCTGAGACACCTGCAAAGACTTAACATTTACCATCAGTACTTCTGGGGTGGAATGGTCAAGGGGAGAGTGAAGGAAGGAGGAGTGTGCACGCATGTGGATATCAGTCCAATCAGGATTAGGCTTGGTTTTGATATTCCTTGTGGTCAATTAACCTGACATTCATAGTCCAAGCTTACAGGGGAAGAACGAGTACTTGGGTGAGCTTATGGAACCTGTGGAATTGTATCCCAAAATGAGACACCTTCTGGAAAGGAGATGCCTTTTGCAGAGGAGAGGAAAGGACAGGAGAAAACGTGATGATGGGAGGGAGAAAGAAGGAATGAGCTGGACATTAATATATGGATATTTGTTCAGAGCCACCTCATTTATTTTATGGGTAAGGGTTACCTAATGCCAGTTGATGGGAACCTGGGAAAGCTTTTTGGATTCTTTTTGCTCCAGAAGTGCATGGACCTCATCAGGTTAATCCAATTAAGTCCAGGAAAATAGTTTAACTAAATTAGGAACACAACTAGAAAATGAAGGTGATGTACAACAGGTCAGGCAGCATCTGAAAGAGAAGTATTAGTTCAGGTGGAGATTCATCAGAACTGTTCAGTAAACTGTCTCCAGTAACCATTTTCTATCTGGATTTGAGACTTCCACCAACTCTTGTCTTTAACAAAATTACATTTGTCTTTTAATCTGAAAGAAGTATTTGAGGAAAAACCAGTGAAATGTTACAGCTGTAAAATTAAGATACAACACAAGCCCTGGAACCACTAAGCCCAAGGTCGCAAATTGCAGAATTGACCAACAGTGAACTACAGGTACAATATCTCAAATGTGGCAACCTTGGGATTGATGCTGTGCCAGATTATGGATTTTGCAAGATTTTGGATCTGCCGGTTTAGGCCAAGCTGGGTCATGTGGGGTCAAGGGTTGCTTGGAGCGCTAGATAGAGCCGCATGCAAAGCAGCGAAGCTGGTAACTAGTCTGGAGCCGCATCATGTCAATGCAGCACCTAGCCAAATTGTCCAGATAAGTTTTTTTTAAATTTTACTTAATTAAAATTGATGCATGGAACAATTGTCTGATTTTCAAATAACTCCAGTTTTTGGACAGCCACATTTGAGACACTTGATCTGTGGTATCATTTAGAATTAATGTAAACTATTCCATTTGAATACAATGTGTTCTGGAGATATCTATCATAGTTTTCTCTCTTCAAGTCATTACCAAGATTTCCTCTACTCTAATTGGGCAAGGAACACTTTAAACTTTTAGAAACCACCCATCCAACATGTATTTATTCTAAATTTAATTTAAGCTTAGAGATACCCCGGCTTTGTGCTTACAATAACCATTTCTCACATTAAATTTCAAACACAGACTCTCTACATCTGAAATTATAAGAAATTGTAAAAGGTCAATTTAAAGTCTAAATTAAAATATTGGACAAACACCTACCGGGCCCAGCGTCAATGCAAAATTGCTACCAATCCCTTGACTATAATAGCACAGAGACTGCATGCCTCATAGTACAACTTTGATGCTAATATGTAAAAACATGAGCAAACCAAAGCAGAATTTGAACATTAAACAGCAAACTTCCGGAGTGTTTAAGAAAGATCATGGTGCTAAACAAGATTCCAATTTCATGGCCTGCTATATCAACACTATAAATTAAACCTGAAAAAAAAATGTTGGAACATAAGAAAATGGAGGAGTATGCCAATTGACAGTAGTCTGCACCACCAGTCTGATGGCTGACCTTTAACCTCAACTCCATCTTCCTGCACAATCCCCATATCCTTTAATTCCCTTCGTACTATCATTCTGTCTTAAATATACCCAACAACAGAGCATCCATGGCCTAGAGGGTAGAGAATTTCAAAGATTCACGTTTGTTCGAGTGAAGATACTTCTCATCTCAATCCTAAATGGCCAGGATCGGGGAGGCAGTGGCGTAGTACTTATGTCACTGGACCAGTAATCCAGAGACCAAGGGTAATGCTCTGGGGACTGGGGTTCAAATCACACCACGGCAGATAGTGAAATTTGAATTCAATAAAAATCTGGAATTAAAAGTCTAATGATGGCCATGAAACCATTGTTGATTTCATAAAAACCCATCTGGTTCACTAATGTCCTTTAGGGAAGGGAATCTACCGTCCTTACCTGGTCTGGCTTATATGTGACTCCAGACCCACAGGAAAGTGGTTTACTCTTAAATTCCCTCTGAAATGGCCTAGCAAGCCACTCAGTTGCATCAAGCCACTAAAAGGTCTAAAAAGAATGAAACTGGATAGACCACCCAGCATCAATCAAGGCACTGGAAACAACAACGGTAAACTCATACCTGTTGGCCCTGCCAAGTCCTTCTTACTAGCATCTGGGGCTTCTGCCAAAATTGGGAGCTGTCTTTCAAGCAACAGTCTGACATAGTAATACTCATGGAATCATACCTTACAGATCATGTTCCAGACACCACCATCACCATCCCTGGGTTTATCCTGTTCCACCAGTAGGACAGACCCAGCAGAGGTGGCAGTGCAGTGGTATACAGTCAGGAGGGAGTTGCCCTGGGAGATACAACATAAGCTCTGGACCCCATGAAGTCTCATGGCATCAGGTCAAACATGGGCAAGGAAACCTCCTGATTACCACGTACTGCTCCCCTACAGCTGAATCTGTACTCCTCCATGTTGAACACCACTTGGAGGAAGCAGAGAGTGGTAAGGGCACTTGGGTGGGGGTCTTCAATGTCCATCACCAAGAGTAGCTCGGTAGCACCACTACAACTGGGTCTGTGGCAGCTCGTGTGGGAACCAAAAAGAGGGGAAAACATACTTGACCTCATCCTCACCAACCTGCTTGCAGCAGGTGCATCTGTCCATGACAGTGTCAGGAGGAGTGACCACCACGCAATCCTTGTGGAGACGAAGTCCCGACTTCACATTGAGGACGGTTGTGATTGTGGTTGTTGGAGGTCAATCATCTCAGTTCCAGGACATCATGGCAGGAGTTCCTCATCGTGTCGTGTGGCACTACAACTGTGCTAAGTGGGGCAGATTTCGAACAGGTCTAGCAACTCGAGACCGGGCATCCATGAGGCACCATGGGCCATTAGCAGCAGCAGAATTGCACTCAGCAACAAACTGTAAACTCTTGGCCTGGTATATCCCCCACTCTCCCATTAACACCAAGTCAGGGGGTCAACCCTGGTTCAATGAAGTGTGCAGGAGGGCATGCCAGGAGCAGCACCAGGCATACCTAAAAATGAGCTATCAACCTGGTGAAGCTACAACATAGGACTACTTGCGTGCCAAACAGCATAAGCAGCATGCAATAGACAGAGCAAAGTGATTCCACAACCAACAGATCAGACCTAAACTTTGCAGTCCTGTCACATCCAGTCGAATGGCGGTGGACAATTAAACAACTCACTGGAGGAGGCTCCAAAATATCCCCATCCTCAATGATGGGGGAGCCCAGCACATATAAGTCTGAAGCATTTGCAACAATCTTCAGCCAGGAGTGCTGAGTAGATGATCCATCTCGGCCTCCTTTGGAGGTCCCCAGCATCATAGATGCCAGTCTTCAGCCAATTCAATTCACTCCATGTGATATCAAGAAATGGCTGAAGGCACTGGATACTGCAAAGGCTATGGGGCCTGACAATATTCTGCTAACAGTACTGAAGACTTGTGCTCCAGAACTTGCCGTGCCCCTAACCAAGCTGTTCCAGTACAGCCACAACACTGGCATCTACTCGGCTATGTGGAAAATTGCTCAGGTATGTCTTGTACACAAAAAGCAGGGCAAATCCGACCCAGCCAATTACCGCCCCATCAGTCTACTCTTAATCGTCAGTAAAGTGATGGAAGGGGTCATCAACAGTGCTATCAAGCAGCACTTGCTTAGCAATAACCTGTTCACTGACGCACAGTTTGGGTTCCGCCAGGGCTACTCAGCACCTGGCCTCATTACAACCTCGGTTCAAACATTGATAAAAGAGCTGAACTCCAGAGGTGAGGTGAGTGTGACTGCCCTTGACATCAGGGCAGCATTTGATTGAGTGTGACATTGAGGAGCCCTAGCAAAACTGGAGTCAATGCAAATCAGGGGGAAAACTCTCCGCTGGTTAGAGTCATACCTAGCACAAAAGAAGATGGTTGTGGTTATTGGAGGTCAATGATCTCAGTTCCAGGACATCACAGCAGGAGTTCCACAGGGTAGTGTCCTGGGCCCAACCACGTCCAGTTGCTTCATCAATGACCTTCCTTCCATCATAATGTTAGAAGTGGGGATGTTCGCTGATGATTGCACAATGTTCAGCACCACTTGCGACTCCTCATATACTGAAGTAGTCCATGTCCAACTGCAGCAAGACCTGGACAATATTCAGGCTTGGGCTGACAATTGGCAAGTAACATTCCTGCCACACAAGTGCCAGGCAATGATCATCTCCAACATGAGAGAATCTAATCATTGCCCCATTACCATCGCTGAATGCCCCACTCTGAACATCCTGGGGGTTACCACTGACCAGAAACTGAACTGGACTAGCCATGTAAATACTGTGGCTACAAGAGCAGGTCACAGGCTAGAAATCCTATGACAATTAACTCACCTTCTAATTCCCCATCTACAAGGCACAATTCAGGGATGTGGTAGAATATTCTCCACTGGCCTGGATGTGTGCACCTCCAACAACACTCAAGAAGCTTGACACCATCCAGGACAAAGTAGCCCTCTTGATTGGCACCCATCCACAAACATTCACTCCCCCCACCACCGACAAACAGTGGCAGCAGTGCATCTACAAGGTGCACTGCAGGAATTTACCAAGCTTCTTTAGGCAGCACCTTCCAAACTCACAACCAATAGCATCTAGAAGGACGAGGGAAGCAGACACATGAGAGCATTTATCTGGAAGTTCACCTCCACGCCACTCACCACCCTGACTTTGAAATATATTGCTGTCGCTGGGTCAAAATCCTTAAATCCCCTTCCTAATAGCACTGTGGGGTGTACCTACACCACGTGGACTGCAGCGGTTCAAGGCGGCATCTCACCACCACCTTCTCAAGGGCAATGAGGGATGGGCAATAAATGCTGGCCCAGCCAGCCATGTCCACATCCCATGAATGAATAAAAAAAAAATCAATTTTTGTGGTTGGCAAGGTGTAATGAGTGGTGTGCCACAAGGATCAGTACAGGGGTCTCAACTTTTTTATAATTTATGTAAATGACTTGGATGAAGGGACCAAAAAGGTATGGCTGCTGAATTTGTTGACGACACGATGATAGGTAGGATAGGAAGATGTGAAGAGGACAGTAGGAGGCTACAAATGGATGTAGATAGATTGAGTGGACAAAAGCCTGGCAAATGGAATATAATGTTGGCAAGTATGAAATTGTCTTTTTTGGCAGGAAAAATAATAAAGGCACATGTTATCTAAATGACTCTGAGTTGCAGATGGATCCAGGTGCCCTAGTGCACGAACCGCAAAACGTTACTATGCAGGTACAGTAATTAATTAGGTAGGCTTATAGAACGTGATCATTTATTGCGAGGGAAATTGAATACAAAAGATTATGCTTCGATTATAGAGGGCATTGGTGACACCACATCTGGAGTACTGTGTACAGTACTGGCCTTCTTATTTAAGGAAGTATGTAAATGCATTTGAAGCAATTCAGTGAAGGTTTACTAAACTGATACCTGGATAGGGTTGTCTTATGAGGAAAGGTTGGACAGGCTAGGCTTGTATCCACTGGAGTTTAGAAGAGTAAGAGGCGACTTGATTGAAACATATAAGATCCTGAGGGGTCTTGACAGGGTCGATGTGGAGGGGATGTTTCCTCTTGTAGGGGAATCTAGTACTAGGGGCCACTGGTTAAAAATAAAGGATCACCAGTTCAGGACAGAGATGAGGAAAAATTTTTTCTATCAAAGAGTTGAGAATCTTTGGAACACTCTTCCTCAAAGGGCGGTGTAAACAGAGTCTTTGACTATTTTTAAAGCAGAGCTAGATAGATTCTTGATAAGCAAGGGGCGAAAGGTTATTGGGGGTAAGTGGGAATGTGGAATTGAGGTTACGATCAGATCTGCCATGATCTTATTGAATGGCGGAGCAGGCCCGAGGTGCTGAGTGGCCTCCTCCTGCTCCTAATTCATATGTAAGTATGTTCGTATCCCTTACCCTGAGACCATACCCCTGGTTCTGGATTCTTCAGCCAGGGGAAACTTTGTCCCAGCGTCTACCCCGTGAAACCCCTCAATAAATTTTGCATTTTTCAATGAGATTATCTTTCATTTTTCTAAACTCTAGGGAATATAGGCCCATTCAACTCAACCTCTTGGAGGACAACCTTTCACCTCAGGAATCAGTCCAGTGAACCGTCATTGCACTCCCTCTAAAACAGACTCTGCTTCTTTCTCTCCAAAGATGCAGCCTGACTTGCTGAGTATTTCTAAAGCTCCTGTTTTTATTTCAGATTTTTAGTACGAGCAGTATTTGCTATAAATTCAACTGTTCACCAACTCATTTCATTTCTGAACTTCAAAATACTCGTTATCTAGAATCACACTGATATCACTTTTGCATGTTACAAAGGGAACATGTGCACATTTTGAAAATTGACAAGGGCTTTCAATGCTCCCAGTTCCATACCTGTCTGTGACTGGAATGTTATTTCCTGGAATTCTACATACCAGTGAGAGATGTGGCGTGTATTATAAAAGCAGAAATTTTGTACTTGTTACATGTGTTACAATTTTAGGATTTAGAGAAAGTTAAACTGAAATTTCAAGATTCTGCTAAGCAGTACAAAAAATTTTATTTATCTTTAACAGGATGAATCTAACTTACTCTCTGCTGCTAAACTGTGTTCATTTTGTTAGCATATTTAGGGGCGGGGTAGGGGGTTGGGAATAAAGCCAAAGTCAAACGGGTTTTCACATAAACAACCTACGCTAGTTTTAGGAAGAAGGAATTACTTCCATTCACCACAGGCAACCAAGTAGCCATGGTATCCAACCACGTTATTAATTACTGAATTTAATCAAGAAGAAAACTCAAAAAGGATGAAACATAATAAGTCTTCAGGACACAGGTAGTATAGGAGCAGTTATTTTAGATAAACTAAGAATAAACCAAGGCTCCTGTTCAATTCCATGTCCCTAACAACATCTTCAGCATGTATGTGATCCCAATGAGATTTAATTAACTCATTTACTCATAGGCTGGCCCTAGGGTCAACTACATCAATTCTTGGAATAACAGGGTCAGTTCTAATGTACCTGTAGGTATTAGCAAATATTGTCAAAAATGCAGCAGCGGATTCCACTAAGGCTGTTAATGGAGAGAAGTATTTTTGTTCAATGCAACAGTAAGCAGAGTACTGGCCACTTAACTGAAGGATGAGACCCTCAGTTCTTGGTTCTCAGACTAATTATATGCAATGCCCTTGTACACTTAATAAACTCCGCTCTTTGTTATTACAACATGATTAAATGATTTAGGTTTAATTATTTGAGGCTGTGTTCTGGGTCTCAAAGGAAGCAGCTCATTTTGAATTTAGATGGTTACCTGACCTGCAAAGAAGATTGAGTGGTCTAAGGAGTTAACATCACATCAGGTGTTTGACCAATTCACCAAGTTTCCCATGAATGGAGATTCAAAGCAGAGTGCTCACTTAGACCAACCAGAACACTATGATATTGTTCAGCCTTAGCTGGACACCTTAAAGTAGGTTAGAAACTGGAGACGTACAAAAGATCCTTCAGTATCCGATGAGTAATAAGAAGTTAATCTTTCATGCAGAACCTTTTGTCAAAATTCTCTATCTAAAACGTTTACCTCTTTCCTGATATTGATGGACCAGCAGTGCAAATATTTTGAGTTCATTTTTCCAGCATATGCAGCTTTCTTTCTTATTTCAAAATGTGGCATTTAACAGCACTGTATGCAGTTTGCACTGATGGAAAAAATGCTAAATGTCATTTTGATGAGACTACGTACCCTGCTGTTAGCAGATTCATACATATCTCCTTCCACTTTCCGAGCATATGCCACAAGGTTTTCCATGCGACGATCCTTCAGTGCTGCTGGGTCAGGGGTTGGAAATATGGCTTGCACACTGTGGAAAATAGGATATATGTAACAATAACCAACTTCCTATTCAATTTAGCCATAGAAAGAACTTAATTTCTATAGCACCTTTCACAACCTCATGACATCCCAAGCACTTTATAAAAGTGTAGTCACTAATGTAATGTAGGAAATGCAGCAGCCAATTTACACACAAGCTTCCACAAATAGCAATAAGATAATTATCACGTAAATATTTATTGATGTTGGTTGGCTGGTTAAATATTGGCGAGGACACAGGGGAGAATTCCCTTGCTCTTTTTGGACTAGTGCCAAGGGATCCTTCACCAACACCATCACCCCCACTCCAACAGGCCAGACGCTTACCATCTCTTAACCATAAACATTGAAAGTTCCACAATATTTCGATGGGAATGGTAATTGCTTGCTTGCGTAAGATCATTGCTTGTATTTAACATTCAACAGTGCTGTTGATAGAGATTTTCATACAATTTCATACACCCATTTTTAATTTATATTTTACAAGCAAGTTGCACCCAACTCAGATGTTTATTATCAATTCAGTTTGACTAGAACATTAGCCCTACAATTGGCTCTACTGTAAACAGTGTCTGCCATTTGCATGCAAACTGATGAACTCTGTTAATAGAGGAGGATTACAGAGTCATGTACGGCCTTGCATTGAGAGTGGAGATTTCTTGAACCTTTTTGACTAATGACAAATACTCACAGCTTATGAACCAGGTGATTGCGCAGATCCTGAGTTACATGTTCATGCCACGGTTTTCGTACAGCACTAGTGGAAGGTGCTGCTGTCGGCAACGTGCCAATGCTACCAACATTTGTGCCATCGCTCATCATTTGACTAAAAAATGCAAGGACACAGGTGTTATTTAAAAATAATTCAACGATACTGCTGTTCATAAGCTCAATTTTTAGAATCATAGAATGGTTACACAACATAGAAGGTGATCATTCGGCCCTCTTGAGTTCACACCAGCTCACTAGAAGAACAATTCAGCTAATCCAACTCCCCTGCCCTTTGCCTGTAATCTTACACATTTTTTATCTTCCAGTGCTTATTCAACTTCCTATCAAAAGCCACAATTGAATCAGCCTTCACCACACTCTGTGTTCCAGGTCCTAATCTTCACTGCGAAAAAATTCTCTTTGTCACCTTTGGTTCTCTTACCTATCAACTAAAATCTATGTCCCATGGATCTCAATCCTTCTGTCAATGGGAAGTTTCTTCCTATCTACTCTGTCCAGAGGAATGATTTTGAATATTTCTATCAAATCTTCTCTCAATCATTTGTCAACTGAGGAGCACACCACCAGCATCTCCAACCTATCCTCATAACTGAAGTCCTCAAGGGGGAGAGACAGAGCGTCAGGGAGTGGGAGAGCAGGCAGAGGCAGGACGCCAGAGAGCACGGGAGGGGTGAGAGGCAGGGCGTCAGAGAGCGCTGGAGGGGGGAGACGCAGAGTGCCAGAGAGCGCGGGTGGGTGGGGGGGAGGCGGGGCGCCAGAGGGGGGAGAGAGGCAGGGCGTCAGAGAGCACGGGGGAGAGGCAGAGCGCCAGAAAAGCACGGGAGAGAGAGGCAGGGCGCCAGAGGGCACGACGGGTGGCACAGGGAGACGGTGGGTAAGAATCAGAGAGATTGCTGGGGCATGGGGTGGGCAAGTGGCGAAGGGCACACTTCTATTAGAAGCAGCTTTCGAAGTGTAAAGCAGTCAAAATATGGAACTTTGCAGATCCAGTTCATGTTTTTTATGTCTATTGCGATACAGGAGTGACACAAACTAAATAACCTTATTATGCTGCTGGAAAGAATGAAAATCTCTTACTTTGGTGTACCAAGGGAAGGTGGAAGAGCAGAGTCAGACATCAAGTTTGACTGATCAGGGGTTGGAACACCCATCCCTCCTACCACATTCATCTGGTTCGTACCTGCTGTGAGAAAGGAGTAGTCAGTAAAGCAGCTCCAATTCATAACTGAAAAGCTCAACCTTCCAGATATATTCCACTGTTGTCACCCAAACAAACAGATCAAATATTTTTCAGGAACAAAATTCATAGTCAGAAACTGAAACAAAATATTCCAAGGAACAGGAAGGAACTTTTCCCCTTGGTGGAGGGATCAATAGCCAAGGGGGCATAGATTTAAGGTAAGGGGCAGGAGGTTTAGAGGGGATGTGAGGGAGAATTTTTTCACCCAGAGGGTTTTGGAAATCTGGAACTCTGCCTGAAAGGGTGGTAGAGGCAGAAACCCTCATAACATTAAGAAGTATTTGGGTGTGCACTTGTGATGCCATGGCATACAAGGCTATGGGCCTAGTGCTGGAAAATGGGATTAGAATAGTTATGTACTTGTTTGACTGGCGCAGACTCGATGGGCCGAAGGGCCTTTTTCTGTGCTGTAGACCTCTATGACTCTATGAATTCTATGCTTTTTAAAAATATGAAAATAATTCTTTCACTAAGCCCTCTGACATCATGTTGATCTACAGCCTGCTATATGCTGGCTTGTAATTTTGGGGATCTGATGGTAGTCAGGGTGGGGACAGAGGGGGGAGTTGAGGGCTTGTGGTGCTTGGGGAGAAAAATCACATAGGACAGAAAACCAGACCTTTCTCCCACCTGCAGTTATTTTAAGGCTTTTGTCTATTCTATAATTGCTGTCAAACAGTATTTTATAACTTGCCACAAAGATAGTTTTAAAAAAAACTAACTGTAGCACAGAGCCATTGGTGAGTATCCATTGGCTGCCCTCTTACACAGCCTACTGGCTGGCTGTGGAGAAGCCACTGGTAAAACCTTCTCCCCTCAGTTGGAAAATGATCACTGCATGCAAGACCAGGGAATTTTTAAATGATGTCGAAAGGAGACACTCCCTTGGATTTTGCGTTCCCTACTCTTGAATACTTTGAGCCCGTACATCTTTGCCCTAGAGAGTAAGCAGGAAATCAGTTCTGAGACCACAGCCAAAGCTGCTCTTTGGCCACTTAAAAGCTCCATTATGTTAACTCAGTAAGGATACGCAATTTATCCCCCTCCTTTTAGAAAAACCTGTAATCTCTGCTCAGGGATTGCTCATACTAGAAACTAAAACAAATAGTAGGGGATTGGTAGTGGAAAAAAATCCTCTCTTTCCTTAGTCTGTGGTTCCAATATACAGAATGATTCTGCCAAGGCCACAGGTCTCCAGCCATCATTATAGGATAGAAACATGGACAGACCAGTTGAGAAAGTGACTGCCCTTGAAATCAAGGCATCATTTGACTGCATTTGGCATCAAGGAGCCCTAGTAAGTGTTAGTAGGAGTCAGGGGATTGGGGAAAATGCTCCTCTGCCTGCAGTCATATCCAGCACAAAAGAAGATAGTTGAGGTTGTTGGCGACAAACCATCTCAGATTTGGGCCCAACAAACTTCAGCCTTTTTTAAATAAATTACTCACGCATTCACAAGATGTGAGTGTCACCATCTCCCTTTTGTGCTAGATATGACTCCAGGCAGAGGAGCGTTTTCCCCGATCCCCTGACTCCTATTAACATTTACTAGGGCTCCTTGATGCCAAATGCAACCTCTCAATGTGTAGACAGTACACACTGTTACCACTTTACGTCAACGGTGAAGGGAGTGAATGTTTAAGGTGGGGGATGGGGTGCCAATCAAGCAGGCTGCTTTGTCCTGGATGGTGTCAAGCTCCTAGATTGTTGTTGGAGCTGCACTCATCCAGACAAGTGGAGAGTATTCCATCACACTCCCCACTTGTGCCTTGTAGATGGTGGACAGGCTCTGGGGTGTCAGGACATGAGTTAGTCACCACAGAATAGCCAACTTCTGACCTGCTCTTATAGGTAATAGATTTATTGAAAAATCATCATGGAAGCGGTGCCAAACTGTGATGACGATATGAATAAAACAAGTAATCATAATTCATACCATAGTTATAGACAATCATTAAACTACAGTATTTATATGGCTGGTCCAGTTAAGTTTCTGATCAATGATAACCCTCCAGGATGTTGATGGTGGGGGATTCTGCGATGGTCATTGAATGTCAAGGGAAGATAGTTAGATTCTCTTTTCTTGGAGATGGTCATTGCCTGGCACTTGTGGCACGCATGTGACTTGCCACTTTTCAGCCCAAGCCTGAATGCTGTCCAGGTGCTGCTGTACATGGACACTGACTGCTTCAGTGTGAGGAGTCACGAATGGTGCTGAACATTGTGCTATCATCAGCAAACTTCCCCACTTCTGATCTTATGATGGAGGGAAGGTCATTGATGAAACTGTTGAAGATAGTTAGGCCCAGGACACCACATGACAAACGCCTGTAGTGATGCCTTTCGGCTCAGATAATTGGCCTCCAACAATCCCAACCATCATCTTTTGTGCAGGTATGACTCCAAGAGAGTTTTTCTCCTGATTTACACTGGCTTCAATTTTGCTAGGGATCTTTGATGTTACATTCCATCAATTCTGCCTTGATGTCAAGGGCAGTCACTCACATGTCACCTTTGGAATCCAGCTCTTTTGTCCATGTTTGGACCAAAATTAGAATGAGATCTGGAGCTGAGCGGTCCTAGCAGAACCCAAACGGAGCACTGGTGAGGAAGTTATTGGTGAGCAGATGCTGATTGATACCATTGTCTGTGAACCCTTCCATCACTTTTATGATTGAGAGCAAGCTGATGGGGCAGTAACTGGTCAGATTGAGTTTATTCTTTTTTCTTTGTAGGCGGCATACTTGGACAATTTTCTAATTTATCAGGGTAGAGGCCAGTGTTGCAATTGTACTGGAATATGTTGGCCAGAGGCATGGCTGGTTCTAGAGTTCAAGTCTTCAGTGGAGCAGCCTGGATGTTATCAGGGCCCAGAGGCTTGGATGTTTCCAGTACAATCAACCATGGCTCAGTTGGTAGCATCCTCACCTCTGAGTCACAAGGTTTCAGGTTCAAGTTGCACTCCAGGACTTGAGCACAAAAATCAAGACTGATACTTTAGTGCAGAACGAAGGGAGTATTGCACTGTCAGAGGTGTCATCTTTTGGATTGGACATTAAACCGAGGACTCATCTGCCTACTCAGGTAGATGTAAAAGATCCCACGGCACTATTCTGGATAAGAGGTGAATCATTCCTGGTGTACTGGCCACTGGTTCTCTCTCAAACAGGGCACTGTCACATTGCTGTTTGTGGATTTTGCTGTGCAAGTTGGCTGCTGTGTTTCCTATATTATAACAGTGACTATTCTTCAAAAGTACTTCCTTAGCTGTAAAGTGCTTTGAGACTCTTTTGTAATGAAAAGATTTATCTAAATGCAAGACTTTTTATTTCTTGATATCCTGTGGCGTAAATCAAATTAGCTAAAGATTGGCATCTATGATGGTGGAGGCCTCAGGCATAGGCTGAGGTAGATCATCCAATCAGCACTTCTGGCTGAAGATGGTTGCAAAACCTTTGGCCTTACCTTTGTACTCAGATGCTGGGCTCTCCTCCTCCCATTAGTTGTTTAATTGTCCAGCACCTTTGATCCGATTCGTTGGAGTGAGATCACAGTTCTGTCTATAGTATGCTGCTTCCGCTGTTTAGCATGCATATAGTCCTGTGTTATAGCTTCTTCATGTTGGTACTTCATTTTAGATCTGCCTACTCCTGACATGCTCTCCCAGATTCCTCACTGCATCAGGGGTTGATCCCCTGGCTTGAGAATAAGGGTTGAATGAAGGATATGTTATACCACAAGATTAAAGATTGTGGTGGATACAAATCCGCTACTGATGGTCCAAAACTCCTCATAGATACCTAGTTTTGAGCTCCTAGATTTGTTCTGAATCAATCCTATGTAGCATAGTGGGGGTGTCACAAAACACAAAAGGGTGTCCTCAATATGAACAAACTTTGTTTCCACAAGGATTGTGCATTGGTCACTCCTACATATTCTGTCATGGACAGATGTACTTGTGAGAGGTAGATTGGTGAGCACAAGGTCAATGATGGCGAGGTTAATTATCTTTGCTCCATCATAAGACAGAATGTTCGCTGATGATTGCAATGTTTAGTTCCACCCGCATTTCCTCAGATAATGAAGCAGTCTGTGCCCACATACGGCAATGTCTGGACACCCTTCAGGCTTGGGCTAATAAGTGGCAGGTAATATTTGCGCCATTGAAGTGCTGGGCAGTGACCATCGCCAATAAGATAGAAACAACTAACCATCTTCCCTTGACATTTAACTGCATTATTGAATCCCCTACTACCAACATCCTGAGGGGGTTACTATTGACCAGAAACTTTATTGCACAAGCAGGTAGCCCACCCACCATCTGCTCACTGTGGCTGCAGTGTGTGTATCACCTACAAGATGCAGTGCAGCAACTTGCTAAGGCTTCTGCGGCAACACCTACCAAATATATGGCCTCTACTGCCTAGAAGGAAAAATCCAGCAGGTATATATGAATTGCTCTCCACTTGCCTGGGTGAGTGTGGCTCCATCAACACTCAACGTTCAACAAAACTCAAGACAAAGCAGCCCGCTTGATCAGAACCCCATCATCCACCGGTACACAGTGGTAGCAACATGTACCATCTACAAAATGCGGCAACTCGCCAATGCTCTTTCAGCAGTACCTTCCAGGCCCACGACCTCTATCACCGAGAAGAACAAGGGTAGCAGGCACATGCGAACACCACCACTTGCAAATTCCCCTTCAAGCAACACAGCATCTTAACACAGAAATAAAATGCTGTTCCTTCATTGTTTCTGGGCCAAAATCCTGGAATTTCTTACTTAACTGTGAGAATATCTTTACCATACAGACTGCAGTGATTCAAGGTGGTGCACTACCACCTTCTCAAGGGCAATTAAGGATGGGTAATAAATACTGGCCTTGCCAGCAATGTCTACATTCCATGCATGACTAAAAAGAGAGTGCTGTGCCAGTTTTGGTATATCTGAGGACAGAAAGCAATTTAAAAATGGAGAAACAAACATGTTTCTCATTAAATATTACAAGTTGTCCCCACCTTGACAAAACTGTTAGAAGATATTAGCCAACACAAAATGCTGCTGCCTCTAATATAACTGAGGAAAAATACATTTTAGTATACAATTAATTTCATCTTTTTGTTGAAGCCATGCAACTGGTAGTCTACCACTGTTCTTACCCAATGGGTTAGGTCTCATTGACTGGTGGACTTGAGGCTGTGTTGGCTGTTGGCCTTGTACCTGAGGCTGTGGCTGCGCTTGTGGCTGATTACTATAGGGCAGTCCAAGTGCGGCATATGCTCTCTGCATTGAGCTAGGATCGATAGGGTTCGAATTAGTGGATGTGCCCTGTGGACCACTTCCAACTGCACCCACTGTATTTGGTAATCCACTCGGCAGAGAACCTAATAGGGCTGTAAAATTAGATACAGTGCATTGGTGTTAAAATTACTGACCGGTCATACACAACACCCATACAGAATATTGTCGGTTTGCAAGAACATCTTACATTTTAGTGAAATGTAATACAAGTTGATAAAGCACAAATCAATGTTTTTTCACAGTGAAGTTGTTTTTGTAGAAGAGTACATTTTACACACAAATCTTTTTCCATTAACCTAATAGACACCTAAATGATAAACACCTATGTGCTGTCACTAATCTAAGTGAAACGCAGGCATGAAAAGCTGTCTTTACATATTATCATGGTAGACAGGCCCTTTTTTAACCTTGCTATAGTCATGAATTAAAATGAACTTGCATCCTCTTGGCTGTTCCCAAGCAATGTTTTTGGCTAATTTTGGGCCTCCTGCATTCCTTTGAAGAGTGAGACAAGTAGTTTCAGAAGACAACAAAAAAAACCTGCTTCTCCTTCCTAATAGCGTCAGAGTTATATAGCACAGAAACGGGCTCTTCGGCCCATCATGTGTGCCAGCCATCAAGCACCTACCTATTCTAATCCCATTTTCCAGCACTTGGCCATTAGCCCTGTATGCTATGGCGTTTCAAGTGCTCATCTAAAAACTTCTTAAATGTTGTGATGGTTCCTGCCTCTACCACCCCCTCAGGCAATGTGTTCCAGATTCCAACCACCCTCTGGGTGAAAAAGATTTTCCTCAAATCCCCTCTAAACTTCCTGCCCCTAATCTATGCCCACTGGTTACTGACACCTTCGCTATGGGGTAAAGCTTCTTCCTATCTACCTTATCTATGCCCCTCATAATTTTGATATACCTCTATCAAGTCCCCTCTCAGCCTTCTCTGCTATGGGAAAATAACCCTAGCCCGTCCAGTCTCTCTTCACAGCTGAAATGCTCCAGCCCAGGGAACA
The DNA here is from genome assembly GCF_964194155.1 of Cetorhinus maximus. Lineage (NCBI taxonomy): Eukaryota > Metazoa > Chordata > Chondrichthyes > Lamniformes > Cetorhinidae > Cetorhinus > Cetorhinus maximus. The sequence continues at coordinate 83,833,905 of NC_135893.1, forward strand.
TCCTGGTGAATCTCCTCTGCACCCTCTCCAGTGCAATCACATCTTTCCTATAGTGTGGTGACCAGGACTGCACACAGTATTCCAGCTGTGGCCTAACTAGTGTTTTATACAGCACCGACATATCCTCCCTGCTCTTATATTCTATGCCTTGGCTAATAAAGGCAAGGATTCCATATGCCTTCTTAACCACCTTATCTACCTTGTGCTGCTGCCTTCAGGGATCTATGGACATTTACACCAAGGTCCCTCTGATCCTCTGTACTTCCTAGGGTCCTAACATTTATTGTGTATTCCCTTGCCACGTTAGACCTCCCAAAATGCATCACCTCACACTTCTCAGGATTAAATTCCACTTGCCACTGCTCTGCCCATCTTACCGGCCCATCTACATCGTCCATTAATCTAAGGCTTTCCTCCTCACTATTTGCGACACCACCAATTTTTGTGTCATCTGCAAACTTACTGATCATACCTCCCATATTCACATCTAAATCATTAATGTACGCTACAAACAGCAAGGGTCCCAGCACTGATCCCTGCGGTACACCACTCGTCACACGCTTCCAATCGCAAAAACAACCTTCGACCATCACCCTTTGCTCCCTGCCACTAAGCCAATTTTGGATCCAATTTGCCAAATTGCCCTGGAGCCCATGGGCTCCTATCTTCTTGACCATTCTCCAATGCAGGACCTTGTCAAAAGCCTTACTGAAATCCATATAGACTACATCAGCTGCACTACCTTCATCTACACAGCTAGTCACCTCCTCGAAAAATTCAGTCAAATTTGTTAGACATGATCTCCTCCTGACAAAGCCATGCTGGTTATCCCTGATTAATCCCTGCCTCTCCAAGTGGAGATTAATCCTGTCCCTCAGAAATTTTTTCCAATAGTTTCTCTACCACTGATGTTAGACTCACTGGCCTGTAATTACCTGGTTTATCCATACTACCCTTCTTGACTACTGGTACCACATTCGCTGTCCTCCAGTCCTCTGGCATCTCTCCTGTGGCCAGAGAGGATTTGAAAATTAGTGTCAGAGCCCCTGCAATCTTCTCCCTTGCCTCACATAGCAGCCTGGGATACATCTCATCTGGGCCTGGTGATTTATCCACTTTTAAGCCCGCTAAAACCACTAATACCTCCTCCCTTTCAATGCTAATTTGTTCTCAGGTATAACGCAGTCCCCCTCCTTGATTTCTACACCTACACTGTCCTTCTCTGTAGTGAATATAGATGAAAAGTAACTATTTAAAACCTCACTTATGTCCTCCCACTCCATGCACAGATTGCCACTTTGGTCCCTAATCGGCCCTATTCTTTCCCTGGTTATCCTCTTTCCCCTTAATATATTTATAAAATGCCTTGGGATTTTCTTTTATCTTGCCCGCCAGTGTTTCCTCATGCCCCCTTTTCGCTCTCCTAATTACTTTTTTTAAGTACCCCCCCTTACACTTTCTATACTCCTTTAGGGCTTCCGCTGTTTTCAGCCCTCTGGATCTGCCATAAGCTTCCTTTTTTTCCCCCTTATCCAATCCTCTATATCCCTTGAAATTCAGGGTTCCTTGGACTTGTTGGTCCTACCCTTCATCTTTACGGAACATGTTGGCCATGAACTCTCACTATCTCCTTTTTGAATGACACCCACTGGTCTGATGTAGACTTTTCTACAAGTAGCTGCTCCCAGTCCACTTTGGCCAAATCCTGTCTTATCATATTGAAATCGGCCTTCCCCAATTCAGAACCTAATAGTTTGACAAAAAATATTTCAACTGGTCTGCTAATGCTAAGTTTCCAAGTTAATTCTCCAGTTTTGTCAGTAAAGGATGCTGCAGCAGAGTCTGATATGGTATCAGTTTTGGATGCATATGAGTCAATGTTTGAAGGATTAAGTGCAAAAGTTGTGTAAATCAAGCGCCATTTAATCAATCATAACCCATCTGGATTAGGAATATCCAAGCTTTCTGTCTTTATGGTGCATACCATGGAGGCTTGGGGGCTGCATGTAAATTTTAAATGCATGCTCCCATTAATTTGCAGAGATCTCAAGATCTTGGTGTTCTGATTTCACTGATGGAGTACCTACGCCAAGAACAGCACTTTTCAAATGCTGAGGCTCAAAAATTTAAGCAGGATAATCCAGAAGGAAAGCATGAGAAGTGCAAAAATAAATAATAAAGGTTACCTCCACCAGGCTGCCGGAGCTTCTCTACTGCATTTGGTCCATAGGGCACAGCCTGGACACCCCTTGGTCTCTAGGTCTAGCCCAATGAAAATTCCAAGTATGCATTTTGGTAATTGATATTTTCTGCCTTAAAAGTCAAATATCAATTAGAGCTACCGCTACACTGCCAAAAGGAACATTTTTAGCCTCTCAAAAAAGTGCAATTAAAAAGATCTGTGAGATGAAATTTTCTTCAGAAATCTACTTCAGAGCCACATGCTCACTGGTCCTCAGTTCCTTACATTGGGTTCTACGGCTTTACGGGAATGTTTGCTCAGGACTGGAAATATCACACACCAAGGTGTAAATGTTACAAAAGTACTGGTAAAAATCAGGGTGTTAAAAAGAAAATCTGTAGACTATGAAATATGGCCATTTTTCTAAAACAAGTGTGATTTTTCTAGAGCAGGACTGTGATTTGAAGCTGAAGTGCATGCATATAAATAACCCCGTATAATCTACTTTTGGAAAGCTAGAAAAGAAACTAGCACACTGGGCTTCAAAGTTAGTAAGCTCCAGATTACTGTCGGTAATACACGCTAGTGAGTATAGAAATAGGAGGACAGTGCAGATGAATGAGTAGGAGGGAGGGCTTTGGATTCCTGGGACATTGGGACCAGTTCTTGGGGAGATGGGACTTGTACAGGCCAGATGAGATCCTTGCAGGATGGTTTGCTTGTGGTGTTGGGGAGGGTTTAAACTAACTTGACAAGTTGTTGGGAACCAGGAGATAACACTGGAAAGGAAAAATAAGGTGCACAACAGCAACTTATATTTATAAGAATTAGGACACAGATAGCACTAGAGGAAGGAATAGTAAGGTATTAAGTGGGGTCAGAGTAAGAGGGAATGCAGTAAGGTCTAAATTTGGATAACTTTGTGACTGCAGTGTGGTAAATAAAGTTGGTGAGCTGGAGTCACAGATGGGAATGCGATGTTGTGGCGATGTCCTGGGTACAATGTGCTCAGGAAAGACAGAAGGAAAAAAGGGCCAATGGGTGGCAGTGCTGATTAAGGATAATATTAGTGTTGGGCAGAGAGGATTCCCTAGAGGGGTGAAGGACAGAATCTATCTGGCTAGAGCTAAGAAACAGAGGTATCATTACACTACCGAGTGTATTCTATAGGCCATTAACTAATGGGAAAGATACAGAGGAACAACTTTGTAAGGAAATTAGAGAGGTGCAAAAACCAGTTATAATGGGGAATTTTAATTATTCTAATAGGGACTGGGATAGCAATAGTGTAAAGGGCAAAGAGTGTCTGAAGTATGTTCAAGGGAATTTTCTACGTCAGTAAGTTTCCAGTCTAATGAGGAAGGCGGCATTACTGGATCTGGTTCTGGGGAATGAGGTGGATGAAGAGTCAGTAGGGGAACATTAAGGAGACAGTGATCATAGTATCATAAAGTTTAGGTTAGCTATGGAAAAGGACAAGGAGCAATCCAGATTAAAAATAATTAATTAGAGGAGGGCCAACTTTAATGGGGGAAAGAATGGATCTGGCCCAGGTAAATTGGAAGCGAAGGTTGGCAGGCAAAACTGTAATGGAACAAAGGGCTGCCTTTAAAGAGGTGATCGTACGGGTACAGTCGAGGTACATTCTCACAAGGAGGAAAAGATAGGACAAACATAGCCAAAAGTTCCCTGGATGACAAAGATAGAGAGTAAGATGAAGCGGAAAAAGGTTGCGTATGACAGATGCTGGGTTGATAATACAAGTGAGAACCAAGCTACATATAGGAAATTCAGAGGGGAAATTAAAAAAGAAATGAGAAGCAAGAAGAAAATCAAAAAATCATCACAGGGAATCAAACATAAAAGGGAATCCAAAAGTCTTCTGTATAGGACCATAAGACGTAGGAGCAGAAGTAGGTCATTCGGCCCATTGAGTCTGATCCACCATTCAATAAGATCATGGCTGATCTGATAATCCTCAACTTCACTTTCCTGCCTTTTCCCAATAACCCTTGATTCCCTTACTGATTAAAAATCTGTCTATCTCAGCCTTGAATATACTAACGACCTAACCTCTACAGCCCTTTGTGGTAAAGAATTCCACAGATTGTCTACCCCCTGAGAGAAGAAATTCTTCCTCATCTGTTTTAAATGGGCATCCCCTTAATCTGAGATTATGCCCTCTGGTCCTAGACTCTCCCCCAAGGGGAAACAACCTCTCAGCATCTACCCTGTCAAGCTCCCTAAGAATCTTATATGTTTCATAAGGTCGCCTCTCATTCTTCTAAACTCCAATGAGTACAGGCCCAACCTGCTCAATCTCTCCTTATAAGAAAACCTCTCCATATCCGGAATCAACCTAGTGAATCTTCTCTGGACTGCCTCCAATGCCAGTATATCTTTCCTTAGATAAGGGGGCCAAAACTGTTCACAGTATTCTAGATGTGATCTAACTTGTGCCTTGTATAGTTTTAGCAAGACTTCCCAATTTTTATACTCCATTCTCTTTGAAATAAAGGCCAACATTCCATTTGCCTTCCCTATTATCTGCTGAACTTGTATGTTAGCTTTTTGGGATTCATGCGCAAGGACTCCCAAATCCCTCTGTGCTTTAGCTTTCTGCAGTCTTTCTCCATTTAGATAATATTCAGCTCCTCTATTCTTCCTGCCAAAGTGCATAACCTCACATTTTCCCACATTATATTCCACCTGCCACTTTTTTGCCCACTCACTTAATCTGTCTATATCCTTCTGTAGACTCCTTTTTTCATCCTCACCACTTGCCTTTCCATCTATTTTTGTATCATCCACAATTTGGCGATAGTACATTCACTTCCCTCATCTAAGTCATTAATATATATTGTAAATAACTGAGGCCCCAGCACTGATCCCTGTGGCACTCCACTGGTACAGGTTGCATCCTGAAAATTCCCCCCTTATCACAACTCTCTGTCTTCTATTAGTTCGCCAATCCTCTATCCATGCTAATATACCATCCCCCAAACCATGGCCTCTTATCTTATTAAGTAGCCTTACTTGTGGCACCTTATCGAACACCTTTTGGAAATCCAAAATACATTACATTTACTGGTTCCCCTTTACCTATTCTGCTAGTTACCTCCTCAAAGAATTCTAATAAATTCGTCAGGCATGATTTCTTCTTCATGAAGCCATGCTGACTCTGCTTGATTAGCTTATGTAATTCTAAATGCTCTGCTATTACATCCTTTATAACAGACTCTAATATTTTCCCCATGACAGATGTTAAGCTAACTGGACTATAGTTGCTTGTATTTTGTCTCCCTCCCTTTTTGAATAAGGGTGCTACATTGGCAGTTTTCAAATCTTCTGGAACTTTTCCAGAATCTAAGGATTCTTGGAAGATTACTACCAGTGCATTCACTATCTCTGTAGCTACTTCCTTTAATATCCTAGGATGCAGCCCATCAGGTCCAGGGGACTTATCGGCCTGCAGCCCCATTTGTTTCTAAAGGACTTTACATCAGTACATGAGAGAAAAGGGAATAGAAGAGATGCTGAAAGGCTCAGGTGATGAATGGGAGGAGACTCGTGTGGAATACAAAGACCAGGACAGACTAGTTGGGCTGAATGGCCTTTTTCTGTTCTGTATATTCTATGTAATTCTGTGATTTAAAGAAAAACTAGCAGTCACAATTTTATAAGTAACCTACTTGAGAAATGTGGGAATTTCTCCTTTTAAATTGTATTTAACATTTTCTGAATGGCTACTTGAACTTCATCTCCTGTCACCTACCTTTCCTGCATTTAATGTAGTACTGCCATTTTATTCCAGTCTACACTTGTGCCATTGATTGTTATGTAGCTGCGTCTGTAATTGCCTAAAGTTGTGAATTGCTCCTGCACATCTATGGGTCTTGATAAGGTACATAGTGCTTGGAGACTGTGTAAGGAATGAGGATTCTTCAAGACAGTGGAGCAGATAACTATTTTATGTTAAAAAGTCTTTCCTCTTACACGTATTACCTGTACACAAACAATATTTCTTGTTGGTCATGATCTTGCTTCATGCCTTTGTGTGACCATTTAATGTTGAAAATGCCAACAAAACAGGAAAACCTTATCTAAAGGTGTAAATATTTACTTTGCAGTCACGGTTTATTGATGAGCCAAATGAATGAGCACCAATTACTTTGCCTAGATGGACTAGGGATTGGCCAAGGCCTGGATGGACTAGAAATTGGCCGAGGCCCACTTGCAGGCCTGAAATAGGGGTGCCATGCTAGGACCATGCACCTAAAGTCCAAGGCTGACATGAAATTCAGGTCAAGGGTCTTATCAGCATATTCCAAGAGAGCTGCAGAAACCAATTAGGCATCCAGAGGCAGCTCGCTGTGCTGACGAAGATGGATGTGGACTGACAGGGGTTGTCAGGTAGGAGGAGAGGAAGGAGAATGTGGAATGACAGCAACTGTCACAAATGTTGTGGAGCTGGAGGGCCACTCCTGCTCCCCCAGTTCTACATGAAGGTTAATTTAATTCATTTTAAATTTTACCAATTCTTTTTCTGGCAGTCTTGAGTAGCTCGTTTACGGCCTCTTTACGATCTGAAAAACTGAGATGATAAGGCCAGTTATACTAAACCACGAGGAATTTTATGGAAAGATGATTAAGGAGGCAATAGGCTCCTCACTAACTTATTCAAGGGTCTAATGACTCTTTTAGGTGGCCACTAAGGCGCACCCTGAAATTGGTACTTCTTTTGACTGTTTTCTCTCCGTATTCTGGGCAGAAGGGGGACAATTTCTCCCCTTATTTTTTTTCTCTATCTCACGACAGTTTGAGAGAGCTTTCTACCCTATTGTGAATTCTGTCAATGTGCAGTTCTCAGAATTCTCCATATGCAACCTGAGTGCCAAAAGGAGTAGTAGTTTTGGGTGGCGTCTTATTCTGAGAGACTTTTTTTGCCTTTTTTTCTCCAAAGGAATAGAAGAAACTAAAAATTTAATTCTTAAAGCTTCTATTTCAGCCTTTGTGACAATATTCACATATATTAACAATTGTGCTTTTTCATTGTGAGCTTCTCATTGACAAGCAAAACCTATGAGAGGCATCATCTGTAATCATCAAAACCTGTTATTGTAGCTTCTTTGTTGCGATTAGGGAATAAAATAGATTATTTATGGGGACTAGATTGCATTAGAAAGTCATTATGAAATTTTCCAATTTTACATCCTTTGTGAGGCTGAAGGATTTTTTTAAAAAGTAATTTTATGAAGTAATATTTATTCATTAAAGACTGTACGGATCACAAAACTTACCAATATAGTGCACGAAATGGAAAATTATCCACTTCTGCACAAAAATATGGGGTTTGAAAATCTGTAGAATGTGGGACAAGTCTTATTAGAAGTGCTAGAATTGGCTGGTCTGGGATGTCCACTGTCAAAGTTCACAGGTCAGAGGGACGTCCTTTGAGTTAAAAGATAACAGCCTTGTGTCCAAGCAAACATAAGTAACTAGTCGCCAAAGAAGTTGTAAATAATGGTGGAAGTGTGCCAGCTGGCATATTATGATCCTTCTGGAAACAACTGTTAGGTATGTCTTCTTTATAAGGGTGTTTCATTTAACATTCTTTAAGAATATACACATTTTCCCTTGGTAGATCCAAGATATAGTCATTGCCTGAAACTCAAGTGGAGCCCACTGACACCATTTGGTTGATAAGTACATTTTATCTTGCAATTCACAGTCCCCCAATCCCAATCCCTTATGCAAGTCGGGGATGTGGGAACTCCTAATGTAGGGAATCAGCACCATCAGCTCCTCCACCATGCAGCGATGGTTTTATTTGGTGCAGGCGAAATATTCTCCACTAACAAGCCCAGTGGGAGTTCCTTTCGGCCAGGGCATGCCCAATTACTCGTTAGTCAACTGATCTTATCTTCTCTTCACATTTTACTGTGTAGGCATACAAATAATAATAAAATGGTAAATGAGGTTGCTGAGGCAGTGGATGGGCTAAAAATTGATAAAGAGGCGGTATTAGAAAGCTTGGAAAGGGCTAGACGAGATCCATCTGAGGATACTGAGGGAAGTAATGGTGAAAATTGCAGAGCCACAGGTCATAATATTTCAATCCTCCTTACAGATGGGGCCAGAGGACTCCAGAACTGCAAATTTTACACTCTTGCTCAAAAAAGGGTTTTAAGGATAAGGCCAGAACTACAGGCTAATCAGATTAACCTTGGTGATGGGAAAGCTTTTGAAAAGATAATCCAGAACAAAATTAATAATCACTTGGGCAAATTGTGGATTAAATAAGGAAAGCCAGCACTGATTTGTTAAGGGCAAATCGTCCTTAACTAGTTTGATTGAATTTTTTGATGAGGTAACAGAGAAGTGTTGAGGGTAATGCAGTTGATGCAGTGTACATGGACTTCCAAAAGGCATTTGATAGACTACCATACAACAGACTTGTAAGCAAAGTTATAGCTCATGGAATAAAAGGGACAGTAGCAGCATGGATATAAAGTTGGCTGAGCGACAGGAAACAGTAATGATTCACTATTGGATCTAGTAATGGGGAATGAACCAGAGCAGATAAGTAAAAGTAGGGGAACATCTAGGCAATAGTGACCATAATGTAATATGCTTTAAGATAGTGATAGGAAAAGACATAAATATGATGAAAACCAAATTAATGGATTGGAGAAAAGCTGATTTTGACGGGTTGAAAATAGATTTTGGGAAAATAAAATGGGCAATGATATTGGCAAACAACATTGTAGAATAATAATGGGCAATATACAAGAGTGTAGGAAAATATATTTTGTTAAAAGAAAACAACTAAACATTAGTGACACTCTACAGATGAATAAGGAACATTTAAGGGTTAGAAAAGAGACAGACATTAAGTATATAGACAGCAGAAGAGTGCATAAGAGAAAATATGGAGAGATTAGGAGAGAAGTCAAAAAATGACTAGGAAGGCAAAGAGGAATAATGAAATTATATTATAAAGGAACATAAAATGTGATGTGTCTAAAATAAAGGAAGGCTGTGATGTGAATAGGATCATTAAGAGATGAAGAAGATAATACAGGTAGCAATTGTCAGAAATTGGAGATGGCAGGAATATTAAATAATTATTTTGCTTTGGTATTTACCAGGGAGATAAAACAGGTGGTGAACATTGAAAGATGAAATAAGTAATGAAATAAGTGCTTTTAAAAAAGGGATGTATTGAATCAGCTAAACAAACCCTACATGCAAATAGGGCCAATGTTTTCACCAGACTTAACATCATAGAAGCAGCAATCCAAAGATAGCAGGCTACACTGTATAGATTGCATACTGGCACACACATTATCCCACCCATATTTCAACTTTGTAATTACTGCTGAACTCTATATATATTTTAAGATTAAGAATTGTAAAGTTTATTAATGCTTTATAATAATGTTTTACATGTATACGGAACTGAGAATTAATAGCACTTACTCTGCTGATTCCTCTTGTCACTAGCATTTTTCAGGGGTAGACATACGGGACAGTCATGTCGAGTGCAGTTTTTCCAGTGAGAGATGATCTGTCTTGATGATGCACAGTGAGCAACTGTGTAACAAAAACAGCCAGATTTCTGATATTAAACTAGTGGACACAGGGTCAGATCAAATTGGGTAGCTGCAAATCAACTTTTAAAATGTTCTTCTTTTATAAGACAATAATAAAAGGCTACTATGGCTGAGAATGTGTCAGCACAAGACAGAACACAAAACTAGTAAATACTATCAGCAGATCATGTCTTGCAGGCCCAACTGAGAAAAAGTATGTGGCACAAGGAAGATTTTCTTTAGAAATTATACATGATGGCCCACAGGGCCACCATGGGGGACAATTTAATTTTCCCACTCTGCTGAGCTTATGGTCTCAGCTCTAACATTGCTGTGAGAAGATGGCAGCGATGTAAGATGCTCCCCATAAGGACATGCAGAGTGGAGGGAAGACAAGAGAGGAGAGTTACCCAGCCACTCTCGCACATAGCCAGCTGAAGTGTAACAATGGTTACTCCTCGCAATCAGGAGGTTACTTACTCCAAGGAGCCAGGAGGAACAGGGGTGTACGGGGAGAAGAAATATTTTTCAGACAATACAACAGAACACGTATATCCTGAAAGTTTAATTTGTTAAAAACCAAGTTTTGCTTCTTCTTTGCCAGATTTTTTTGTGGAGTTCACACACTAACTTGAATTTATAATCAGCTGCCACTGACATGATTATAGTGATGTTTATTGCATCAACATCTTTTAGAATTATACAGAATGCCACAGTAGAAAAAGTTTGCCATTTGAGCTATTTCTGCAGTTGTCAAACAAAGACAAAAATCAGTGATTTAAACTCTTAAGGCTTGCTGTCTGAATCACTGAAGTGTTTTCATTTGGTTCTCAGAACAAGACATATTGACCTTTATGCAATAGGACACAGATCAGACTGACAAAAATGTCTAATCATTTCCTGTATTAACAGTATATAAACATGTATTCTACACACACTACTGCCAACAGAATTTCATGCTTGTTTGTGTTTTTACAATTAAGTTAAAGGCAGTATGTGCACAGGCCCACAGCAAAAGGAACATTTACATAATTAGATTTTCACAATGAAATGAAACCATTTAAGGCATTGTAAACATGGGCATAGAAGCATGCCACTCAGCCCCATCAAGACTATTCCACTTCAAATCAGATAATGCCTGATTTATATGTCAATTTCAGATCCCTTGATATCCTTACTGTACAAAAATCTATCAGTCCCAGTCTTGAAAATTTCAACTGACTTACAGCCTGAGGAGTGTGTCCCAGATTTCCACTAGTGTATGAGAAAAAATCCTCCCTGGTTTCACTCTGAATGACTTAGCAATTATTTTAAGACCATGCTCCCTTATTTTGGATTCCCCGGCCAAAGAAAATAGACTCGCTATATCTACCCTATTGAATTCATTAATTATTTTAAATACCTTGATTAGATTACTTCTAAACCTCCTAATCTTCAGCTGGGCTGAACACAACGGTGTACTCCTGAGAGACAAGATATCTCCCAGCCCGTGCTTGACGCTCTCCCGCAGCTTTCTATTATGATGAGTTGGATGAAGGGCCCTCATCTTTCGAGCTCAAGGCGGCCATAGACTGATTTGCAAAGGCACCGGGCGAGGATGGAATCCCAGCCGAACTGCTGAAGCATGGAAAGTCCCATCTATTGCTACACCTTTATGACCTTTTCCTTCTCTGCTTGAAAGTAGACTCCCTTCCACAGAGGATGCAAAAATCATCACGCTATACAAAAAAAACAAAGACGACAGAGGAGATTGCTACAATTAGAGGGGCTTCTCACTCCTTAGTGTCATGGGGAAGGCCTTTGCTAGGGTCATACTTAAAAGACTCCATCTACTTGCAGAGCAAGCACACCCGGAGGCACAATGCGGTTTCCATGCTGGCAGATCTACTGTGGACATGATCTTCTCCATATGCCAGCTGCGAAATCAATGTAGGGATGAGGGAATACCTCCTTATCTTACTTTCAAAGATCTCACTAAGACATTTGGCACGATCAGCAGAGCAAGACTCTACAAGATTTTGGGGAAAATTGGCTGTCCATCAAAGCTCCTCAGCCTCAAAAACATGAACCCCATATCCACTGTTCTACTAGCAAAAGAACACTTGTAACTCAACATCACTACAGACAATCCTTTCTTACACATATGTGGGGTTTCTTTCAAGATTACAGAGAATTGTTTGTGTGAAAAGTTTTTCTTGTTTCTGGATTGCTTAAACACAATTCAAATCATATTTATGTGGCAAATGTTGTTCCTGGATACTCTTATAACACAATGGGCCACTGCACCCCACGTTAGACTATTTCAGGACTGTGCCCAAAACAAACATATTTAATTTTGTTGAACAAGTATTTTTCTTAAACATCCTGAAGGTAGGTTCAAACAGTAATTAATGTATTTGTGCATTTATTATACTGTAGAACTGAGGACAGACCAAGCAATTGTGAAGTGGTCTCCTTTATAATTAGCTTACCCTGCCCTCAGTTCTCTGGCACAGGTGCTCCAAGCTATTGAACTATTGCTTTAGGATTGTGGGCTATAACATCCTGAATCTCACTGCGAGTACCAAGTGGAAACCTGAACAAATCACATCAACATCAATTCAAAAAAAACATAACAGCAATGAAACCTTACAGGAGTATTGCAAAGCAAAGTATGACACCGAGCCACATAAAGAGATATGTCAAGTGACCAAAAGCTTGATCAAAGAAGTAGGTTTTAAGGTGTGTCTTAAAGGAGGAAAGTGAGGTAGAGAGACAAAGAGGTGGAAGGAGGGGTATTTCAGAACTTGGGATTTTGACAGATGAAGGCAAAAGCAACCAATGGTGGAGCAATTAAAACTGGGGCTGCAAAAGAGGCCAGAATTAGAGGAACGCAGATATCTAAGGGGTGTGAGGCTGGAGAATACAGAGATAGGGAGGGCAAGGTCACGGAAGGATTTGAAATCAAGGATGAGACTTTTAAAACCAAGGTGTTGCTTGACCGTAAGCCAACGTAGATCGGCGAGCACAAGGATGATAGGGAAACAGGACTTGCTGCAAGTTAAGACATGGACAGCAGGGTTTTGGATGACCTTAAGTTTATGGAGGGTAGAATGGGGGAGACCAGCCAGAAGTGCATTGGAACCGTGGAATCTAGAGGCAATGAAAGCATGAATGAGGGTTTCAGCAGCAGCTGAGCTGTAAAAGGGGAGAAGTTGGGCAATGTTACGGAAGTGGAAATAGGCAGTGTTAGTGATGGCACAAACATAAGGTCAAATGTGTCACCAAGATTGTGAACAGACTGGCTTAAACTTAAATTGTTCCCAGAGTGAGGAATGGAGTCGGTAGCTAGGGAACAAATTTGGAGCAGGAATCGAAAACAGTGGCTTCAGTCTTCCCAATGTTTAATCGGAGGAAATTTCTGATCATCCAGCACTAGATTCCAGATGAACAATTAAATAATTTAGTAACAGTGGAGGAGTCAATAGAGATGGTGGTGAGGAAGAGGTGGGTGTTGTCAGCGTACATGTGAATACTAATGCTGTGTTTTTGGATGATGTCACTGAGTTGCAGCATGTACATGACAATTAGGGGGCATGGAGGATAAATCCTTGGGGGTACCAGAGGTAACAATGCAGGAGCAGGAAGAGAAGCCATTGCAAGTGATTCTCTGGCTATGATTAGTAGTTAAGAGTGGAACCAGGTGAGAGTAATCCTACTCAGCTGGACAAAAGTGGAGAGGCTTTGAAGAAGGGTGGTGTGGTCAGCAACGTGAAAGGGTGCAGATAGGTCAAAAAACAATGGTGGGTGGGGGAATGGGTTGGTGGTGGCTGGGAAAGAGTTTATTTTTGTTACAGTCACATAGAATGTCATTTGTAACTTTGATAAGAGCTGTTTTGCTACTGTTTTTAGAACCCGTGAACATAGGGGAGGAATAGGAATGAGGTCGCATTCCTTTAGAAACTAAACCAATTAAATAATTAAATGTTAAAGGCTTGATTTTCATACTCTCAAAAATGTAAATAGAACTGAATTTCTGTTCAGCATATGTCACCTCAAATCAGTGTTGTAGGAAGGAGTTTCACTAATGAAAACCAACCTGCATCGGTAGAAAGAAAGAGAGAATAGCCCTTCACAGCCATTTGCAGGAGCTCAAACAAAATTTGAAGTACTATACATCCTTCAAAGAAACACTAATCCTGCCTACCACCTGGGCTTTTGCAAAGTGTCCTTGAAGGATATGGATAGGTCTTGTGATCAACACAATTTTGCTGTTTAAAAAAAAAACTAAGAGAACATTTAAAAACAGGTTCCAAATGTCCATTAACATACTGAAAACAGATTTTGGTTAAATGGTCTTGTGGTCATCTGCATTTGAGCCCCTGGCTATCTGGCCCATTAAAAATGTGTAAGTAGTGCATAAAAGCTCTAATCAAGTACACTTACCCTGGCAGGATTTGCCTGCCTGACAGTGAGTCATATGATTCAGGACGTTTTTCATGGTTCGACAGTGGGGCAGCGCACAGGGTCGCACCTCACCGTTTGCCTGTTCCCTCCGCTGACATTTGTGGGCGTGAAGCAGTAGGACCAGCTGCTGCTGTATCAGTTTGCGCTTCTCGGGGTCTGCAGTCGGTGCAGATGTCATTCCTTGTGTCGGTACCTGGGATGGTACTTGTACCATCCCGACCTGCTGAACCTGGGACTGCTGTTGCGACTTGAAAACAAGAGAAAGGAACAGTGAAAAGAGGATTCAGAATCCAGCGACAATTTCTAAATTGGAGGAGGAAAGGAAAAAAAAAGCTTCTAAATGAAATCACACAGAGCGAAAACATGTCCAAAAATAGACCAGCATTCTCATACTGGCTAGAAGGCCAAATGATGCAGTCATGAAACTTACCCCAAGTTTTTTGATAAGGAGTACACTTAACAATTTTCTTTCAGGTGAGTGTGACATTATGTTACTCTTTTATCAAAAAAGTCAAACCTTGCAACTAACATGAACTACTTTCCCCTAAGCTAGTTTACTTCATGGAAACAGAGAAAAAAAATGATGAGTAGACAGAAAATGCAACACAAACTTTAGCTTCAAGTCCAATGTCAACTATCAATGTTGGCAACTAAGCTGGAAGGACATGCAACTTTCTATATAGCTGATAGACCTTCCAAGAGGATTCTCCCCAATAATCGTGCGAATTAAGCATCTTAAAAGAGGTTTTACATTTGCAACATACACTGAATTATCAGCTTTCATACAGAAGTAAAAATACTTCCTAAAGACAAAAAAACTTCTCTTTCCACAGGTTTAATTTTTGGGATATTTCAATTCTTTGTACCAACATGCTTGGAACACACAGGCTGCTTACCATGTTTGGCACATTTGTAACTTGAGTGCCTTTTAAATCAGCTGGAAATGGAGGCAGGCTATTAGAAAGATTGCTTTTGTTTTGTAATTGAGGTCCAACTCCTGCAGCGCCTATTTGTTGACCACCAGCTTGGCCATAGCCTTGTCCAAAAAGGCTTGCATTACCCGAAATCCCCATCTGCAAAAAAACAAAGAAGAAAATCTAGTTATCCCAGTTTTGCATCGCACCAAATATAATTCCTCCAACAAGTTAGCATCGACATAATTTTTCATTTTTAATTTAACAATTTTCTCCTTTCAGAATGCTAACTCTTTCGTTGGTAGAGTTCTACATTCTATAGGTACTTGCCTAATGTCCATTCTTCAAGGCAATGAACGCAATGTTATTTGACTACAGATGGCATCACAGCCAAGTCTGAGCTTGTCTGCATCTGATTTTCACATGAAAGTGGTTTTCAGCAGGATTGAATTTCCTGACTGAATTTCCTCTAGCTCCTGAATTGAAGACAATTGTAAAAACCCTGCTACAATGTACTGAGTTTGTTGATCTCGGCCAGAGCAGAAATTGAACCCAGGGTCTTCTGGTCTGTATAAACTTCCTAACACAAGTTAAAAAGAAGAAATGGAAAAGATTTCCATGAAACTGCAAAGTCTAGACCATGGCTTTAATTCAATCTCCAGATCTTTTCTTGGGAAGTGAAACATTAAATGTTATGTACCAGCACAGACACAAGATGCTGTATGTGAGGGTGGAAAGGAATGAAGTCGAGAATTAATTCCAAAAGTTAAAATCTATTCTCCTGCTGCATGTTAGAAAGGGCTTCATCAATTTGAGTGAGCTGAAATTCATTTTCTAACAAAATTATATATATTTCTACAATAAGGACGTGATCACTAACCTCATAACTGCTACAACTGAGTTTGCTAATTTCAACTAGAGAGGAAATACGGATGTTAAAGATAGTTTTAGAATCCCTGTGCTAGAGTAGGGGGAATAACCAGGATTCATTCTGCTGATCTCTATTGAGAATTCCTTGCTGAACATGCACAAAAGTTGGAGAGGAAAGATTGTGCTCAGCTATGAAGTTGATAACTGTTCAACAGATTTCCAACATTCACTACCAAGACTCATATAAGGAGAATGGGTCACTGAGGTGAGTTACTGGAAGCCACCATTTACCAGCAGAACAATATTGCAACAAAACATGTAAACAAGAGGAGAGGAGGGAAGAAATGGAAGGGGAGTGGAGGTGACAAGAGAAAATTGGCAGGGAAAAATGTATGTATTTTATTTCAAAGCCAAGGCAGTGGTGCAACTGATCAGTCATTGTACTGGGGTCAACAGGAAATGGTTAATAGTTTCCTCCCAGTATAGAGCAAGGAAAGTCAATATGAGCCAAACATTCAACAAACCACAATTTTTTCATAGAAACTAGGAGGAGTAGGCCATTCGGCCCTTCGAGCCTGCTCCGCCATTCATTATGATCATGGCTGATCATCCAACTCAATAGCCTGCTCCCACTTTCTCCCCATACCCTTTGACCCCTTTCGCCCCAAGAGCGATATCTAACTTCTTCTTGAAAACATAATGTTTTAGTCTCAACTACTTTCTGTGGTAACGAATTCCACAGGCTCACCACTCTTTGGGTGAAGAAATTTCTCCTCATCTCAGTCCTAAATGGTCTACCCCATATCCTCAGACTGTGACCCCTGGTTCTGGACTCCCCCACCATCGGGAACACTCTTCCTGCTTCTACCCTGTCTAGTCCTGTTAGAATTTTATAGGTTTCTATGAGATCCCTCCTCATTCTTCTGACCTCCAGCGAATATAATCTTAATGGACTCAATCTCTCCTCATATGTCAGTCCCACCATCCCAGGAATCAGTCGGGTAAACACCTTCGCTGCACTCCCTCTATAGCAAGTACATCCTTCCTCAGATAAGGAGACCAAAATTGCACACAATATTCCAAGTGTGGTCTCACAATTGCAGCAAGACATCCCTGTTCCTGTACTCGAATCCTCTGGCTATGAAGGCCAGTGTGAAGCAAGACAGTTTCACAGCAGTAGAATATAGAAAATAGCACACCTGGCTGATGGTCCACAACTGATTGATGATGATGATGATGATGAGGAACTGATTTCAAACACTTGATTTTTAGTTATAGCAACGTATGAGTACATTTATTGCTCAGCTGGACTGTTGTACCGCTACTTCTGGCACCCTTCAAGGATCTGCCTTGGCTCCCTCCTATTTCTCATTTACATGCTGCCCTCCCCCCACCCCGAGACATCATCTGAAAACAACATCAATTGTACACTGACAATACATTGCCAGACCTCATCCTTACCCCTCTCTCACTATCTCAAATTATCAGGCTGCTTGCCTGACATCCAGTACTGGATAAGCAGAAATTCCCTCCAATTAAATATTGCGAAGACTGAAACTATTGTCTCCGGGCTCCAGTACAAACCCTGTTCCCTAGCCAATGACTCCATCCCTCTCCCTGGCAACTGTCTGAGACTGAACTAGATTGTTTGCAACCCTGTCATACGAACATACGAAATAGGAGTAGAAGTACACCATTTGGCCACTCAAGCCTGCTCCGACATACAATAAGATCATAAAACAAAAACAGAATTACCTGGAAAAACTCAGCAGGTCTGGCAGCATCGGCGGAGAAGAAAAGAGTTGACGTTTCGAGTCCTCATGACCTTTCAACAGAACTGAGTAATATTAGGAGAGGGGTGAAATATAAGCTGGTTTAAGGTGGGGGGGGGGTGGGGGGAGAGAAGTTGGGGGGGGTGGAGGTTGTAGGGACAAGCAAGCAGTGATAGGAGCAGTTAATCAAAAGATGTCACAGACAAAGGAACAAAGAGGTGTTGAAGGTGGTGATATTATCTAAACGAATGTGCTAATTAAGAATGGATGGCAGGACACTCAAGGTACACTTCTAGTGGGGGTGGGGTGGAAAGACTAACAGGGCATTAAAGGTATAGATTTAAAAATAATGGAAATAGGTGGGAAAAGAAAATTCTATATAAATTATTGGAAAAAACAAAAGGGAGGGGGAAGAAACGGAAAGGGGGTGGGGATGGACGAGGGAATTCAATATTCAGTCCGGAAGGCTGTAAAGTGCCTAGTCGGAAGATGAGGTGCTGTTCCTCCAGTTTGCGATAGGCTTCACTGGAACAATGCAGCAAGCCAAGGACAGACATGTGGGCAAGAGAGCAGGGTGGAGTGTTAAAATGGCAAGCAACAGGGAGGTTTGGGTCTTTCTTGCGGACAGACCGCAGGTGTTCTGCAAAGCGGTCGTCCAGTTTACGTTTGGCCTCTCCAATATAGAGGAGACTGCATCGGGAGCAACGAATGCAGTAGACTAAGTTAGGGGAAATGCAAGTGAAATGCTGCTTCACTTGAAAGGAGTGTTTGGGCCCTTGGACGGTGAGGAGAGAGGAAGTGAAGGGGCAGGTGTTGCAGCTTTTGCGTGGGCATGGGGAGATGTCATAGGTGGGGGTTGAGGAGTAGGGGGTGATGGAGGAGTGGACCAGGGTGTCCCGGAGGGAACAATCCCTACGGAATGCGGCCAGGGCGGGTGAAGGGAAGATGTGTTTGGTGGTGGCATCATGCTGGAGTTGGCAGAAATGCCGGAGGTTGATCCTTTGAACGCGGAGGCTGGTGGGGTGATAAGTGAGGACAAGGGGGACCCTATCATGTTTCTGGGAGGGAGGAGAAGGCGTGAGGGCAGATGTGTGGGAGATGGGCCGGACACGGTTGAGGGCCCTGTCAACGACCGTGGGTGGAAAACCTTGGTTAAGGAAGAAGGAGGACATGTCAGAGGAACTGCTTTTGAAGGTAGCATCATCAGAACAGATGCGACGGAGGCGAAGGAACTGAGAGAATGGGATGGAGTCCTTACAGGAAGCGGGGTGTGAGGAGCTGTAGTCGAGGTAGCTGTGAGAGTCGGTAGGCTTGTAATGGATATTGGTGGACAGTCTATCATCAGAAATTGAGACAGAGAGGTCAAGGAAGGGAAGGGAAGTGTCAGTGATGAACCATGTGAAAATGATGGAGGGGTGGAGATTGGAAGCAAAATTAATAAATTTTTCCAGGTCCCGATGAGAGCATGAAGCAGCACCGAAGTAATCATCGATGTACCGGAGAAAGAGTTGTGGGAGGGGGCCGGAGTAGGACTGGAACAAGGAATGTTCCACATACCCCATAAAGAGACAGGCATAACTGGGGCCCATGCGGGTACCCATAGCCACACCTTTTATTTGGAGGAAGTGAGAGGAGTTAAAGGAGAAATTGTTCAGTGTGAGAACAAGTTCAGCCAGACGGAGGAGAGTAGTGGTGGATGGGGATTGTTCGGGCCTCTGTTCAAGGAAGAAGCTAAGGGCCCTCAGACCATCCTGGTGGAGGATGGAGGTGTAGAGGGATTGGATATCCATGGTGAAGAGGAAGCGGTTGGGGCCAGGGAACTGGAAATTGTTGATGTGATGTAAGGTGTCAGAGGAATCAAGGATGTAGGTGGGAAGGGACTGGACAAGGGGAGAGAGAAGGGAGTCAAGATAACGAGAAATGAGTTCCGTGGGGCAGGAACAGGCTGACACGATCGGTCTGCCAGGACAGTTCTGTTTGTGGATTTTGGGTAGGAGGTAGAAGCGGGCCGTCAGAGGTTGGGCGACTATCAGGTTGGAAGCTGTGGGAGGAAGATCTCCAGAGGAGATGAGGTCAGTGACAGTCCTGGAAGCAATGGCTTGATGTTCAGTGGTGGAGTCATGGTCCAGGAAGAGGTAGGAGGAAGTGTCTGCGAGTTGACGCTCAGCCTCCGCGAGGTAGAGGTCAGTGCGCCAGACAACAACAGCACCACCCTTGTCAGCGGGTTTGATGACAATGTTGGGGTTGGACCTGAGAGAACAGAGTGCAGTAAGTTCAGAGAGAGACAGATTAGAATGGGTGAGAGGAGCAGAGAAATTGAGACGACTAATGTCACGCCGACAGTTCTCAATGAAAAGATCAAGAGAAGGTAAGAATCCAGAGGGAGGGGTCCAGGTGGAGGGAGAATATTGGAGGTGGGTAAAAGGAATAGTTGAACGGGGAGAGGACTCCTGCCCAAAGAAATGAGCACGGAGACGAAGACGGCGGAAGAAGGGTTCAACATCGTGCCGAGCTCGAAATTCATTGAGATGAGGGCGTAAGGGTATGAAACTAAGTCCTTTGCTGAGCACTGAACGTTCAGCGTCGGAGAGGGGAAGGTCAGGGGGTATAGTGAATACACGGCTGGGGATAGGATTAGAAGATGGGGTGGGGACGGAGGGACAGGCAGGGGTGGAGGGTCCTAGATGGGTGTTGGTGTCGATGAGTTGTTGGAGCTTGTGTTCCTTAGCACTTGAGAGAAAGAGAAAAAGTTTCTTGTTGAGGCGTCGGATGAGACGAAGAATAAAATGAAACTGGGGGCACGCCCAGCTTTGAAAAAGGGTGCGGCGGTGCTGCTGGAGGGAGAGGTCGAGTGTGTTCATATGGCGGCGCATGGCACTGAGTGTGGATCTCAGAATGCGACGGGAACAGCAGTCCGAGAAACGTTTTATGTCCCGGAGATACCTGTAATCCTGGGTGGGTTCG
Organism: Cetorhinus maximus; assembly: GCF_964194155.1. Lineage (NCBI taxonomy): Eukaryota > Metazoa > Chordata > Chondrichthyes > Lamniformes > Cetorhinidae > Cetorhinus > Cetorhinus maximus. Next base: position 83,854,648 of record NC_135893.1, read on the forward strand.
AAACAAGAGGGATGGAATTTCAGTTGAAATCCACGTGGGGTAAGTCGGAGACGGAGACAGTCACTGAGAAAGGAAATATGGCTGTGAAAGCGGGTTTTAGTAAACACCTTGTCAAACACCAGGAGAGAAATGGAAAGCAATGAAGGTGAACAAGGCAGAAGAGAGATACGGAAATCCTGTTGGAGAGCAGAGCAGTACTTCTTCAAGGTAGGCATTTCTTGAAGAGGAGTGGCAGTCAATTAAACACAGAGATAAAAACAAAAAACTGTGGATGCTGGAAATCCAAAACAAAAATAGAATTACCTTGAAAAACTCAGCAGGTCTGGCAGCATCGGCGGAGAAGAAAAGAGTTGACGTTTCGAGTCCTCATGACCCTTCAACAGAACTGAGTTCAATAAGATCATGGCTGATTTGTTTGTGTTTTGAGTTCTACATTTCCATCTACCCCCGATAACACTTGATTCCCTTACCTAACAAGAATCTACCTCTGCCTTCTGAGCCAGAGAGTTCCAAAGTTGCACAACCCTCAGGGAAAAAAATTCTCCTTAACACTGTCCTATAAGGGTGACTTCTAATTTTAAAACAGTGCCTCCCTAGTTCTGGACTCACCCACAAAAGAAAAAATCCTTTCCACATCCACCTTGTCAAGGCATTCAGGATCTTACATACTTCAATCAAGTCACCCCCTTATTCTTCTAAAGTCCAGTGGAAACAAGCCCAGCCTGTCCAACCTTTCCTCATAAGACAACCCGCTCATTCCGGGTATCAATCTAGCAAGCCTCTTCTAACCACCTCCAAAGCATTTACATCCTTCCTTAAATAAGGCCACCAAAACTGCACACAGTATTCAAGGTACGGTCTCACCAATGCCCCGTGCAACTGAAGCATAACATCCTTACTTTTATGCTCAGCTCCTCTCATAATAAAGGATAGCATTCCATCAATCTTCTTGATTACATGCTGTACCTGTATACTAACTTTTTGTAACTCATGCATGAGAACATCTAGGCTTCTCTGCACTTTGGAATTCTGTTGAAGTAATACTCTGCTTTTTTATTCTTCCTGCCAAAGTGAACAACTTCACATTTTCCCACATTATACTCCACCTGCCAGATTTTTGCCCATTCACTCAACTTATCTCTATCCGTCTGCAAACTCCTTATATCTTCTTCACAACATACTTTCCTGGTTATCTTTGTGTCGTCTGCAAACTTAGCTTTCGCTGCCCTCATCTAAGTCATTGATGTAAATTGTAAAAAGTTGAGGCTCCAGCACAGACCTCTGCGGGGCTCGTCACATGCTGCCTATCAGACAAAGACCCATTTATGCATACTCTCTGTTTTCTACCAGCCAGCCAATCTTCTATCCAGGCTAATATGTTACCCTCTGCACTATGCGCTTTTACTTTCCACAATAACCTTTGATGTGGCACCTTATCAAATGCTTTCTGGAAATCCAAGTACAGTATGTCTACAGGCTCATATCAACATTTTCACTAAGACCGCCTATTTTCACCTCTATAACATTGCCTGACTACACCTCACCTCATCTGCTATTGAAACTCTTAATCATGCCTCTGCTACTATACTTTACAATTCTAATGCATTCCCGGTTGTTCACCCACATTTTACCCGCCAGAAGCTTGAGGTTATCTAAATCTCTGCTGCTTGTGTCCTCACTCGCACCAAGTCCCATTCATCCAACACCTTTCTGTTAGCTTATCTACAGTGGCTCCCGGTTAAGCAACGCCTCGATTTTAAAACTTTCATGGCTTTCAATCCTCTCCATGGCCTCACTCCTCCCTCTCTCCATAGTTTCTTCCAGCTCTGCAACTTTCCAGCATATCTGCACTCCTCCAATCCTGGCACCGTACCAAATTTTGCTTTATAATCCTGTGAAGTGCACTGGGGTGTTTTATTAGTTGGATGCTCTACATAAATACAAATTGTAGTAGATTTAGTCTAGGTGCCCTGGGTAAGAGAAAGGGAAATCAATGTTTTCCCATTTCTGATCACTAACCTTTGATCTCTGCTGGAAAGCAAGTGTGTATGAGCAAGTGTGACAGAGACCACACAAGGTGGACAGAGAGAGAGAAAGAAAAGAAAAAGGAACAAAGATTGGATAAACAAGGATGGGCCATGGGTTGAAAATACCCGTTGGCCCTCATTGCCTAGATTGACGCATGAAGAATGGTCTGGAGTGCAAGTTACTAGAAGATGATTTGCACTCATTGAACCGTGCTCCAGCAAGGAGGTGACATCTAGAGGAGCAGGTCAATGAAAATGACAGGTCATTCAGAAAAAGCAAATCTATATTTATTGCACTTTGCATGTACAACCTTAACAGCGTCAGGAGTGAAGTTAAGCAAATATGTCCAAAATGGTTACAGTTGTACTTTTAGAAATTGTGGCATTATGGGTACCAACATCACAAACTCAGGGCTCAAAAAATTAAAGACACATTCCACATTAGGGCAGACAATAAGTTGTGATGAATGTCAAGCTTATGGTCCATGTTAATATTTTAGAGATAATGTTTAGTTCTGGGAAGCTTGTTGTGAAGGTAACTAAAATGCTGGGCTTTGGAGAGTACCAGAACAGCTACAATAAAATGGTAGTTCAGAAGATTACCCATATGTGTTTAATACAGTCAGAATAGAAGAGATGGAGGCATAAAACAGGTGAGCTTACTTAGCTGGAGAATTGGAGGCGTGATGTCTGCACTGCTTGCAAAGTGGGGTCCAGAGGGATGCTTTGTTTTGGGAGTTAGAGCTAAATTATGAACAAGGAGCAGGAGTAGGCCATTCAGTCCTTCGAGCCTGCTCCTCCATTTAATAAGATCATGGCTGATCTGATAATAACCTGAAATCTGCATCCCACCTACTGCCGATAACCTATCACCCCCTTGCTTACCAACGATCTATCCACCCTGGCCTTAAAAATATTCAAAGACTCTGCTTCCACCACCTTTTCAAGAAGAGAGTTCCAAAGACTCATGGCCCTCAGTGAAAAAATTTCACCTTATCTGTTTTAAATGGGCAACCCCTTATTTTTTAAAGTGACCCCCAGTTCTAGATTCTTCCACAAAAGGAAACATCCTCTCCACGTCCACCCTGTCAAGACCCCTCAGGATCTTATATGTTTCAATCAAGTTGCCTTGATAAAAGCATTCAGCTAACCCTGAAAGGCTATGTCGTCACGGAGATGGGTGGAGCTTAAGAAGGTTCTCTGGTTTCAATTTATGTGTGTGTTTGCTGGGAGAGGGGGTTGGGTTGCAGCTTGGACCTCATGTGGTTTGCAGGTCACAGAGAAGCCCTGGCTGCCTTTTGGTACAGTTAGGGCTCAGGAGATGTTCTGCGGAGCTGAGAATGTGGCAGAAGATGACGAGTTCCATGCCAGGCAGTTAGGGCTCAGAGAAGCCTTGGGAGCCATTTATACCTTGGTACAGCCAGGAGACTGGAGTTTGGAGAAACCCAGGGGCAGTGCCAGCTTAGTAAAGCTAGCCATTTGTGAAAGAGCTGGAAGTGTGCTGGTAATTAGGGGTGGGAATGTGAACAATGGCAGCAATGTGAACGTCGTGGAACACAGTCTCAGAAGAGATTGAACCATTGGGAGGTGAGCAGTTGTTGAGGCAATCCAAGGCGGAGCAGCTTTTGAGGGAATTCAGAGGTTAGATCTTCCCAAGTCAAGAGTTGAAATTCCTCATGAGGGAGATAGAATTTTAACAATATTTTGAGACTCTGAGTGGTTACTGGTGTCTGGGTGGGTTGCTGAGAAATCCTGGGATCTGTCTTGGTCACATCTGCCATTTAATGTGCAGTGCGGTGTGTTCATCCACAGTTTGCCTGTTAATTCATATTTACGTTAATTCTGAATATCAGAGTATACATAAATATTGTAGATTGTTTTACTTTGCTGCATTTGTACAGTAAAGTTTATTTTGTTTGCTTAAACACAGAATCGTGTGGTTTTACTGTCCTAGTGGGTAACTGCGATTTAAAACTTTGTCTACTTTAAACAAAAAGCTACTGGTCCCTAATCGGATCATAACAAAATACATTTCCATCACCAATTAAGGTCCTTGGTCCACTTATAAATAAGTACACTTATGACAGCTAATAGTTGCATTGTGTTGCATTATATTAGGAAAACTGTTTTATGCCAACTGTTCTTCAAGAAAGGGTGGGGAATGAGAAAGGGTGAATTCTGCCCGAAGGAAATTCTGATTCTTGCATGAGTATTCTTCCATTGCACTGCTTAGAACTACAATAATTTGAGTGTTTCAACTACGAAATAAAAGACAAAAACTTATCAGCAACATTATTTATCTGTATTTCACAGATTTTTCTCCACTTCCCATAAGTACTCATACAAGCTATTTTGACAGTATTAATAGTTATATTCTACAATATAATTTTCTGCTATTCTCACTACAGTTGCAATGTTTAGATCCATCAACATTATTTCCATATCATAACCCAGCATTAATACTCAAATTTAAAACTGGATTTAAAAAAGCATCACACTTCTCAACTTTCTAATCCAACGAATCTGCGTAGGCAAACTAGACTTTGATTAAGTTGAAACAGTATCCACACAATTACCTGTTCTACAAGTACACAGTGCTAAACAGCATGGCTTGTAGAAAGCAGTATACGCTAGTATTTTATAGAATTACTCATGGGGTTTGGGCATTACTGGCAAGGCAAGCATTTATTGTCCATCCCTAATTCCCTTTAACAAGGTGGTGGTGAGCCTTCTTCTTGAAACACCTCGGTCCATGTGGTAAAGGTGCATTCATAATGCGGTTAGATAGGGAATAACCAAACCAAACCTGAAGCAGTAATACAAAAACAAAGTACTGTACTAGAAATACTCAGCAGGTCAGGCAGCGCCCGTGGAGACAGAGACACAGAGTGAGTATCTCAGGTCGATGACCACTGAACTGAAAAAGTTAGAACAGTTTAAAAAAAAATCCTTACCAGCATCATTAACCTGTACTCCACACATTTTTCACCACTTCCCATAAATATTCAACTGCATTTTACCCAAACCATTTGGCAGTATGACCATCCACATTCTATGATGTAATTTTCTGTCAAACTCACTTCAGTTCCATTATTACCACATCACTGAACAGCAGGAGCAGTCAAAGGAAAAACTCACAAGCAACATTAACTATTATTTGATTAATGAATGGATTATGAACACTAATTTCTCAAAGCAATGGATACTTAAAATTCAAGCTCAATTAGTAGTACAGAACTTGAGTATTCCTGAAAAAAAGAGAGACATGTCTAAGCTTTTTGTCTTGCACTCATCAGGAAACTTTGAAGGAATACCAATATAAGGGGAAAACAACAATTTATACTGTATGTGAAGAGTATGCTGATTGGTTGGCAAGTGGGCTCTGATTGGTAGAGGCATTGCCATGGAGAATGCACCAGTGATTGTGACTGACAGTTAACCGTTAAGCATTGTTTGAAATTTGAACCCGACGTGATTGCCCTGGGGAGAGAGTCAGCGAATGGCCGTCACTTATTTTGCTTAGCTGAAACAGGCGCAATATGTATACATGTTCTTTCTGTCTGCAAAGAACAAGGCCATGAGTATTAATATATGTGGCTTCCAGTACACGGAAATGCTCCACACTGTAAGCCCGGATGACAATCTTAAATTGGTCGTCAGTGTAATTCTTAGGACATTGAGGATTATTTAGCAATTGTTGCCCAACTGTGGTATCACATCTAATGTTGGACACTGTGTTGTGAGTTTTGCAAGCATGGGCTGGATGGATACAGTCTGTACCTTACCCGCTGTGAACAGCGGCTGGGACATGCTGTTTGATATGATCTGCCGGTCTTTGGGGGATGCGGCCTACATACCTAACATCACACTGGCACTGGAATTCATATACCACATTACTCATTTGTATGACAAGCAGAACATCTTTTTGGCTTGACGGCAGCATCCTGTTAGTGGCGAATACCACTCGTGTTGCTACTGCATAGCAGCAGCATGAAACAGCTAGCTTCATCTGTTGCTCACATTTTTGAGATACCTTGCCCTTTCAGGGTAATCTGAGGTAGAGTAGGCACTTTTCAGGGCCACAAGTGACAGCCTTAGGCCAATTCATGATGTTGCGTGATATATTGTGCAAAATGATCTGATCAGGTTAGCCATTATCCTGCAGGGTGCCTTCGATGCACAAAATGCACATCGTTCTTAATGAGAAGTCCAAATTCATATCCATTGGACCAGCTGCTCAACATGGCTGGACAGCCTTGCTCAAAAGTAAGCTAAAAAAGCGCTTGCTGGACTTGTGTAAGAGCATACACGGATTGCGCCTGTTTCAGTGAAATAAGTGACAACCATTCACTGATTCATTCCTCAGGACAATGCCTTGACCAATCAGGGTCAAGCTGCTTGGCTTGAATTTCAAACAATGTTTGACAGTTAACTGCAAGTCACCATCACTGGTGCACTATACAATGGCAATGCCTCTACCAATCAAATCCACTTGCCAAGCAATCAGCACTCTCTACACATACAGTATAAATTGTTGTTTTCCCCTTATATTAGCATTCTTGCGAAGTGTCCTGATGAGTGCAAGACGAAAAGTTTAGACATCTCTCTTTTTTCAACAATACTCAATTATAATACTAGCAACCAGATAAAAAATGCTGACTTGATATCTCATTTTAAGTTTGAAGCACACCTAGTGTGAAATCTTAATGTGCATCCAGAGAATTTAATTATTTTGTTTTGTCTATATTTTAAAAGGTTTGACATTTCCATGCCAAATGTCACATGCTAGTCAGGTGGTCAGTCAGCCAGTTTCTAACACACATTGTAGAACAATCAGCTTCTAAGAGTGAGCAAGCTGGACTAAGGTAACTTACCTGCCAAATTTCCCTCCTTATTTAGAAGCATTAGGTCTCCATCATTCCATGATGAAGAACTAGCCAAAATCACAAAGTCACTACGTTCTGCACCTTTCTCTGTGACACAGCACATTGGAGCATCAAACTATTCACAAAACTGCAACATTAACAAATGTAATGCTTAATGTCAAATGCTGTGGTGAAAATCTGAGAATGTTAATAACAAACGAAGCACTTTGAATCTTTTTGAGATTTTGATTCAGAATTCTTCTTACAGTGCAACTCAAAGTCTTGTACAATAGCCTAACAGCAAGGCATTTGCAGTATTCAAAGTTGCAAAGACTGCTGTGGTTTTCAATGATGAAAACTAAAGTCCAAGCAAGTGATTTGAAAGATGTCTTACATTTATAAGAACACAAGGAAGAAATATGAGGCAACCATTTGCCCGATTCCCTCTGCAAACTAACAACAATTTCCTCATCATGGACTGTATTTAATCAAACTTCCTACATGAAAACTACAGAAGGTCAAACAGTTTCCCCAACAATCACCTGCTGCACAACAAATCGCACAAAAGCAAATTAATTTAAACTCTCAACACACACTTAAAGCTGAGCTACTTTATTGCACAAATGCCTTGTCCTTAGTCCCAGCAGGACATGAATCATTGTGCTATGGATGTGATCTGCATCCAACTTTAGAATATGCAGTCTCATTTGTTAGAGCTGGATCAGGACATAATTTTATTTAAAGGAGTTACATAAAGATAGAATTAGCTACTGTTGGTTATCTGGACCCCAGGACTGAACTATTGTCTTGAAATTCAGGAAGCCATCCAAGCAAAATAGATAACACGAAGATTCTATGGGTTTAATGGATCTGACAAAGCTTTTAAATCATGGATTTTTGAAGACCCCTCAAAACCTAAGCATGTTCCCCTTCTAATCCAATTTTATACATCTACCCTCTCTTGATAACACAAGGGCAGAGGTTTTCAAAGTATTCTCTGCCTGCGATGGTCCTCCAAGTGATTCACAGGCTAGCCCAAAATGCAAGTAACTGACACACAACGTGGAGACTGACATTAGACTGAAGTTCTCCAGCTTGGAACTAGACATCATCTTGTTGGTGGAGACTGACATCAGACTGAAGTTCTCCTAGAACTAGAAGTCACCTTGTCAGTGTTTCATCAAAAGCAGCGCCATTCTTCTCATTAATTCTGATTAGTTTTTTTTGCAATAGCAAGCAAAAGTGGAGGAGGACCAGGAGGTGGTGCACAGGGTCTTTTGCCCCGCCTAAATGGTCTACAAGTGAAAAAGTTTGAGAACCACTTCTCCAGGGCATTATAGTCCAATCAGTAGACAGTGCTATATAAAAGGTGATCTAGAAATTCCACAAACCACAACTTCAAGGGATCAGATATTGGTGATGGAAATACAATTAGACACATGACAAACAGGATTAAGTCCTTTCAGACTGCTGCTTTTAGGAATTGGTTTCTGGACAAAATGATCCCCAACACTAGACAGGGTGCAAGGGTTTGGCTTAGCTTCATATTGCATTGTAAGATGTTGTTAAATGTTGAGCTGTTGATTTAACTTTACAGCCAATTGCCTTATGTCAACAAAACTACTTGTAAAAAGGTAGGAAAAGAAAGTACCACCTCAAGAGCTCTAAACATTTAGTGGTGGGTTTCCCAATTCCATGGCCGCCTTCCATCTCATGAGATGATGGTTTGCGTCTTGTGGTCAACTCTGGTGTGGCTCAAGAGTGCTACTCTGGCAGGCAATCTCTGCCATATTTGCTGCAGAGGAAGACGGTGGACTGAGAAGGTGCAGGAATCACTGGCCTCTGTTTTCTTTAGGCCCTCTTCTTGACCAGCTGGAGCTTTGTGTTTCTCCTTGCCTCCCCCAATGCCCTTCAAAACAGTCAGCCTCCAGAGGTCATGGCAGTCAGCGACTGTCTCCTACTTGACAATATTCACCATCTTCGTATCTTGCAGGTGTTTCTGTAGCAGAGGTATGGACATCCAGCAGGTCATAACCCAGTGGCCAGTTCGCTGTACAGAAAATCTTTGGATAAATGGCCATCATCCATCCAATGAACAGGGCCAAGCCAGTGCAGATGTCATTGCCTTCGCAATGAGTGTATGCTAATGGAATTAGCACACTCCAGGATCTCCGAGTTAGTGACCATGCCTTGCCAAGGGCTGTCGCGGATACGTCTGAGACAGCGAAAGTGGAAATTGTTCATCCATTTCTCCTGCCTAGTATATGCGGTCCAAGTTTCACTTTTGTAGTGGAGTGCACTGAGGGCACAGGCTTGGTAGGCTTGCAGTTTTTTGCTCCTTACTCAGCTTGACAGTTGCAGCTTTTGTAATACTCATGTTAATTTCAGCGTCAAGTGACAGATTTCTGGTGATTGTGGAACCTAGATATGTGAAGCTATCAATAATAACCTCCAGCATCACATTGCTGATTGTTGGCGGTGCGGCAACATCCTGGACCATGACATTTGTCTTCCTGATGTCGATGGTCAAACCAAATTCTCTACAGGCATGAGAGAATCTGTCCATTTACTGCTGAAGGTGTTCCTCAGTATGGAATGCCAGTGCGGCATCATCGGCGTATAGCAACTCTCTGATGGGAACTTGTACCCTTTTGTCTTGAATCTCAGGCAGAAAAGACTGAAAAATTTTCCATCAGTTCTGGTGTGTAAGTAGACACCCTCTGTAGGTGAATTGAAGGAATATGACAACAGCAAAGAGAGGAATATGCCAAAGAGTGCCTGCGCCAGAAAGCAAACCCATTTGACCCAACTGTGGACCTCAAATGGTTCTGATGTTGCCCTGTCATAGCTGACCTTATTTATCATGCTTCATGAAACAGGAGATCACACCGGGCAACTTTGGAAGCAGCCAATTTTCTTCTGCAGCTTAAATAGACTGCCACTGCTCATATGGTTGAATGCCTTGGTGAGGTCGAAGGTGGCAATATATTGTCGCCTCCTTTGTTCACGGCATTTCTCTTGCAGCTACCATACCGAGATCATTAAATTGTGGATCTTCCAGTTCTGAACTGCATTTCAGGATAGATGCGTTCCACCAAAGTTTGCAAGTTCCCCAATTACAATTCAAATATAGCAGAGCTGTCATTATTCCAAGCCATACATCAGCCTGCTTCCCAGGAAACGTACAATAGGGGATGGAGTTGGGGAAACTTAAATCTAACCAAGAATGAAAAGGCGAAGTTCCCCCTCTCTCCATTGCTCTAGGTTTGTATACGAAATGCTCATAATTCTACCCCGATTGGCATTCTTGCTCACTAACTATGAGAATAGCTCTTGTGAAAAATGGAAATGACACAGTGGTGCAAGGAACAGGGGGCTGCTCTTTTTAAGGTTGCAGTTTAGGCACTTTAAGGCTTGTAAGCAGCTAACACAATGTGTGAGAAAACTAATTTCTTAATGCTGCCAATTCCTCTAATGAGCAAAATTCACTCTGAGGAAAGAAATTCTATTTTTAGAAAAGTTACAATGCACAAATGCATTCATGGATAATTGATCTGGAATAATGGACACCTATAAAGAATTTCAGTTTCTCAAAATAATTCTGGTTTCCTGCTTTAGTGAAAGCCATCAGAAATTTGCTTTTCCTCAAAAGGCTACTTTCTATCAATTGCAGTTTAGGTGATGTTGGTGCAGTGGGAGATAAGTGACCTGAATCCTTCCAGAGAATCTGTTTCCTCGACACATTCAACTATTATTAACAGGGCTCATGCCTGGCAACACACTTCAGGCCACCTCTTCAACAAGTGCTCTGCGGTTCCAGCCTATTTGCGAATGCTGGACACTTCGGACTAAAGGTCCTGCAACATGAATGGCAACAAATACAGTGGGGGCAATTTCCCCTGATGGACTGCCAATGGACTGGAGTGGGGACACAGGGGAGTTGTGTCCCTAAGTTATTTCCATCTCTGTCTATCCCTGTTCCACCAAAATGAAATAACTGGCAGGATGGGCAAGGGATGCGGAAAGCCTGCCTAACTCAATAGTTTAACCAAACTCCAAGTGACTGCTGGCACCACCTTCTGAAGCAGTGCTTTTCTAAATCTGTCACCAGAGAACAGCTGTACTTTTTCCTGGGATTGACGACAATGCAGAAAAACTTAGAATTTTGTTACAGTACTTTAAAAGGAGATTTTGGTTAGCTAATTAGGAATTAGCCTTGCAAATCTACCCCAAGCCACCCTCATTCCCTTTGAGCTAACTTGAAATCAACTTCCAGACTCCCTGGTTACGCCTTTCATCACTTCTCACCCAAATCAAGGTGGTGGCAAAGCTCACAAATCTCATTTTGGCCAAATCAGCAAACTCTAACACCATTCCTCTTCTGTCTATGTTCAAATGATATAGCATATGGAACAGTCCAGAGCTTTCTGGGGAGGGTGGGAGTAGTTGGGTCTGATTGACAGAATATGCCTGAGATAATTTTTCCAAATCCAATTTGCCAAATTGCCTTGGATCCCATGGGATCTTACCTTCGTTATCAGTCTCTCATGCTCCTAGCATGTCCTCCTGCACTCTTCATTGAACCAGAGTTGATCCCCAGGCTTAATGGTAATGGCAGAGTGGGGAATATGCCAGACCATGAAGTTACGATTGTAGCTAACTACAATTCTGCTGCTGCTGAGGGTCCACAGCACCTCATAGATGCCTAGTTTTGAGTTGCTAGATGTGTTTGAAATCTATTCCATTTACCACGGTGGTTGTACCACACAACATGATGGAAAGTATCCTCGATGTGAAAGGAGGACTTTGTCTCCACAAGGACTGTGTGGTGGTCCTTCCTTCCAATACTATCAAGGACAGATGCATTTGCGACAAATAGATTGGCGAGGACTATGTCAATAAGGTTTTTCCCTCTTGTTGGTCCCCTCACCACCTGCTGCAGGCCCGGACTAGCAGCTACACCCTTTAGGACTTGGCAAGCTTGGTCAGTAGTGGTGCTACCGAGCCACACCATCCAGAGTACATTCTGTGCCCTAGCCATCCTTGGTGCTTCCTCCAAGTGGTGCTCAACATGGAGGAGTACTGATTCATCAGCTGAGGGGAGCAGAAGGTGGTATGCAGGTTTCCTTGCCATTATTTGGCCTAATACCATGAGACTTCATGGGGTCTGAAGTCCATGTTGAGGACTCCCTTGGCACCTCCATCTTGACTGTATACCGCTGTGCCACCACCATCACTGTGGGTCTGGAGTCACATGTAGTCTAGGCCAGGTAAGGACAGCAGATTTCCTCCCCTAAAGGACATTAGCAAACCAAATGTTTTTTTTTGACAATTGACAATAGTTTCATGGTCACCATTACTGAGACTAGCTTTCTAATTTCAGATTTATTAACTGAATTTAAATTCCACCAACTGCCATGGTTAGATTTGAACCTATGTCTCCAGAGCATTAACCTGGGCCTCTGGATTACTAGTCCAGTGACATTAACATTATGCAACCATCTTCCCCCCACCCCCAAGATAACCTCAACTCTCTTGCTGATCAAAAATATGTCTTACTCAGCCTTGAATACATTCAATGTCCCAACCTCCAATGTTCCCTGGAATAGAGAATTTCAAAGATTAACAACCAAAGATGAAATGCCTTTTCATCCCTGTCTTAAATGAAAGACCCCTTTATTCAGCAACTGTGCTCCCTAATTCTAGGTTAGAGTATAGGCCCAATCTGCTCAACATTCCCTCAGAAGACAACAACTTCACCCCAGGAATCGAGCTAGTGAACCTTCTCTGAACAGCCTGAAATGCAAGCATGGGTGGGGGGACTGCCCAAGGGCAGATTATCTGCTCATTTTTCCACACCTTGCATTCGTGTGTTTTATCTTCAGTTGCTTGTAAGGCCCTCTCATTTTCAACTTCAATGAGCAATTTGACAAGGGAAAGAATAAGAGGTGATTTCCCATTGCCTTTGTGTCTGCTTAAAGGAAATGCAAGTCCTTTTCCCAAAGGGATCCTCCATTTGTAAGCAACTACTGTTCCTCAAGGTTCTAGCTCATCTGCCATCACCACTGAAAATTTGCTGGTTCCGCCGTTGGTCATGTGTATGCCTGTGGCTGGGGCAACTTGCAAGAGGGAGTGGACAACCACTCCGAGGTCTCAAATGACCCTGCTGCTCTGAATGCAAGTATATCCCTCCTTAAATAAGGATATCAAGATTGAACACAGTACTCCAGCTGTGGTCTCATCAACACCCTGTACAGTTGTAACAACACTTCTGTCGCGAATAGCTAGTTTATAATTCATATGTTTTAGAATATAATTTTTAATTTTAGGAATCAGAGTTTTAACTGTAGTTAAATGGGGCATTTGACTGAGAAACTGATATGCAACCCTGAAGTAAATGCAATTCAAACAAGCTTGGAGTTAATTACACACAAAAGCTAACCTATCTTTATCTTCAAGGTCAGAGTTGAAAGTGTAAACACTGAACAATAGATGATCCATTTCTGACCTCTTGGATGAGCTGGAGTATCTACCTTTATGTCCATAAAAGAAGCTAATAGCTAGCAATTCTGGGAAAGGGAGTCGTAAAACTCCATCAGAGATAGAAGTTATTAATACGATTGGCAGAATTAGAGCTTTGTTGAAGGTAAAGTAATTTCTTTGCATTCTGTTTTAATCATCTAAAGCATGCCACATTGCCATAGGGATAGAGATTCAAGGTAGAGCCTTTTTTTGTTTGATTTATCTGTGTGCGTTTGCTGACAGAAGCAGGTAATTCAGTTTTGGAATAGACAGAGGCAATTGTAGCTTTGCTTTGGTGAAGACTGCATCTCACCGGATTGAGAACACCAACAGGAGGTGATAGTCAGTTAGGCCTGCATATCAAGCAGTGAAAATACTAACTTCATCGTTCACTTTGTGGAAAATGAGTGGGGCTCTCAGTTTGGATTTCGTGAGGGAAACGCAGCTGGACAATTTGCTGTAGCTTGTAGCTAATGGAAGGAATCCACAGTGGTCCTCACAAAGCCTTGTGGCAGAAAGCAGTCAGCAGAGTTAGCTTGGAAAGCTGTGGGAAGGCAACTGGATAGCTGCCAGCAACCCAAACAAGGAGCTGAGGCTTCCACAGTCGTGAGGTCTGTAAAGAAAAGTTGGAGGGTCGCATAGCCAAAAAGCAAATGGAAGAAGCCCCATAGCAGTTTTACCTCAAAGAACAGCTACCAAGGAGAAATAAAGTAAATTGCAGAGGGCTGTGGTATCACTTTTGGGTTGATCCCAGGAAAAGTGAATGAACCTTCAAGATTTCCTAAGAAGGGGGAACTCTTGGGCAGAAGGAGGGGGGGGGGGAAGGTAGATTAAAAAGTATAACTACGTTAATAGCATAAGACTTTATAAGCTATCGTTTTAAATTAGTGGTGCTTGATTTGTTTATTTCGCTTTATATATACAATAACTTTTGTTTAAAAGTGAAATTTTGTGGTGCAGCTCTGTCGGTTAATTGCTGGGTGTTTGGATTTCTTCTTTAAGTGTTAACAGTCCTTAACAGGGTCGTAACAATTGGGGGTTCTTGGCGGTATTCCAAATCCAAAGGCTGGGATGGTTACTCTGGTGTATTGGCTAAGGTTTAAGCTAACAAGATTTCATAGTGACTTTTATTCTACTTATTGAGAAACAGAATGGTATTGTCAACTGCTAATATTTTTCTGATGAGGGAAGATTTATCCTGGAGTGATTTGCAACAATTAACCCAAGTTAGGTTAATAATTAGATTGAAGCTAGGGATAAAGCAACGGCTAAAAAAAGGCAGAGATATTTGATGCAGTAGCACAGCTTTTGGAATTTAAAGAAGTAAAGATTAACCCAGATAAAACACAGTTAGAAATAGTTAAAATGCAACTGCAGATGAGAAAACTTGAATCGGAAGAAAAGAGCACAGCAAATGGAACTTAAAATACTTGAATGTGAACTCCACAGAGAAAAGTTAGCAAGGGAGGAAAGGGATAAGGAAAGAGACAGAGTTTCAAAGAGAGATGGAAGTCAGAAAATATGAACTGGCTGCAGAAAAGGTTAAATTACATTGTGAAAGAGAAACTAATTGTTTAGGTGATGAGTGGAGTCCCACTCCGAGTTTTGATTTAACAAAGAATCTTTGCTTAGTGCCTAAATTCGCTGAGGACGGGGTTGAGAGATTTTTTCTCTCGTTTGAGAAAATGTCGAGAAAGCTAGGGTGACGACTGAACACATGGACTCTTATTTTGCAAAGTGGTTTGATGGGCAAGGCGATAACCAATTCAAGTATATCAGGAGAACAATCTTCGGATTATCAGACAGTTAAAAATGTGATACTTATTGTATACGAGCTTGTCCCTGAATTGCATCAATTAAAATTCCAGACTCGGAGGAAAAGACAGATCAAAACCTTCATAGAATTTGCTACGGAAAAAGAAATATTGTTTGA
Source organism: Cetorhinus maximus (assembly GCF_964194155.1). Taxonomy (NCBI): domain Eukaryota; kingdom Metazoa; phylum Chordata; class Chondrichthyes; order Lamniformes; family Cetorhinidae; genus Cetorhinus; species Cetorhinus maximus. The sequence continues at coordinate 83,869,995 of NC_135893.1, forward strand.
CCGGTGGCATCGTTCAATGAAATTAGCTGAAACTTTTGAGAATGCGAGGGAAATAATTTTAATGAAGGAAATTAAGAGCAGCTTTCCACTAGCTATTTGAAGATCATAAAGTTTCTAAAATAAGGGAAGCTGCTATTTTAGCTGATGGGTACAATACAACACAAATAGCTGGGTGACAGTAGATCTCCATTTGTAAACCTACACAGGTGCTTGAAAGGCAGATCAGATGAAAGTGAACAAAATTCAAACTATAGTGAAGGGGATAACAGAAACAAAAGTGCAGATTCTCCCAAATGGTCAAAAGGACAGTGCAGAAGATAAGGGAGAGTTGAAGAGACTGACATGTTTTCATTGTCACAAATTCAGACATTTAAAAGCAAATTGTTAGAAATTACAAAGTTAGTAAAAGATTTAGACTTTTATTCATAAAGTTTGCTGGGTAAAAATGCATGGGTAAAGGGTACTGAGGAGAAGTGTGTGCCTATCCCATTTTGTAGAGTGAATTTAAATTGTACTCTGCAAAGAAATCTGTTATTGTCAGTATTGTTTCTAAATAACCCATTAATCATGTGGATTTTATATTGGGGAATGATATAGTAGGTACTTTAGGTTTCCCACAATCTGAGATGGTGTGCCACAGTTCAGGAATAGTTTCTGTGAGCAAAAACTCTTCGCCTATTTGTGATCAGGCTGAGCAAGGGAGTGACAAGTCAAAATACCAATGTATCCATGCTAGCAGTGGACAGTACAGAGGCAAGCAAACCAACCAGAATTTCCAAATCAAAGTTCTTCACAGAGAGGAGTGAGACTTCAAAGTGATCCTGAAGGTTTAGTAACACCTAAAACAGAATACAACTGCAGAAATCCAGGCAGTAGCTCAGAGTTCAAAAGACCATTTAAAAACACAAAGTGATTGGAATAATGTGGTTGTGAATTGCATGGAAGAATCAAAGAGTCAGAAAAATAAATCAAAGTCCAAAACGAAGCTGTCGACATTGTTTGAAAGGAAAGGAATTTTTAAAAATTATTTCATGGGACATGGGTGTGACACCTAGTGACTGGCTAGGCCAACATTTCTTTCCCATCCCTAGTTCACAGAATCACAGAATTTTAACGGCGCAGAAGGAGGCCATTCAGCCTATCGTGTCTGCACCGGCTCTCCAAATAAGCACTATGACCGACTGCCATTGCCCTGCCTTTTCCCCGTAAACCTGCACATTGTTTCTACTCAAAATTATCTAAAGCTTTCTTGAATGCCTTGATTGAACCTGCCTCCGCCACGCTTCCAGGCAGTGCATTCCAGACCCGAACCACTCGTTGCATGAAGAAGTTTTTCTCATGTCACATTTGCTTATTTTGCAAATCACTTTAAACCCGTGCCCTCTCGTTCTTGATCCTTTTACGAGCAGGAACAGCTTCTCCCCATCTACTCTGTCCAGCCTCATGATTTTGAACATCTCTATCAAATCTCCTCTTAGCCTTCTTCCCTCCAAGAACAGTCCTAACCTCTCCAATCTATCCTCACAGCTGATGTTTCGCATCCCTAGAACCATTCTTGTAAACTTCTTCTGCATTCTTTCCAATGTGTTCAAATCCTTCCTACGTGGCCCCCAGAACTGTACACAATATTCCAGCTGAGGTCTAACGAATGAATGTCTTATATAAATTCAGCATAACCTCCCTGCTCTTGTACTCTATGCCCCTATTAATAGAGTTCAGGATACTATATGCTTTGTTAACTTCTCTCTCCACCTGTCCTGCCACCTTCAATGATTTATGTACATACACACTCAAGTCTTTCTGCTTCTGCACCCCCTTCAAAATTTCGCCCCATATTTTATATTGTCTGTCCATGTTCTTCCTACCAAAATGCAGCACCTCACACTTTTCTACATTGAACTTCATCTGCCACCTATCTGCCCACTCCAGCAACTTGTCTATGTCCTCCTGAAGTTCCACACCGTCTTCCTCGCAGTTCACAACACTCCCAAGCTTCGTATCATCCTATCATCCACAAACTTTGAAACTGTCCCCTGCACACCAAGATCTAGATCATTAACATATCAAGAAAAGCAAGGGTCCCAATACCGACCCCTGGGAAACTCCACTACAAACCTTCTTCCAGCCTGAAAAATATCCATTGGCCATTACTCTCTGCTTCCTATTTTTCTGCCAATTTTGTATCCACGTTGCTACTGTCCTTTTTATTCCACGAGCAATAACTTTTTTCACAGGTCTGTTGTGTGGCACTGTGTCAAATGCCTTTTCAAAGACCATGTACACCACATCAACAGCATTACCCTCATCGACCTTTTCTGTTACCTTTTCAAAAAACTCCAGCAAGTTAGTTAAACACGATTTCCTCTTTAGAAATCCATGCTGGCTCTTCCTTATCAATCCATATTTTTCCATGTGGCTACTAATTCTATCCCAAATAATTGTTTCTAGAATCTTGCCCACCGCTGAAATTAAACTGACTGGTCTGTAATTGCTGGGCTTATCCTTACAACCTTGTTTGAACAAGGGTATAATGTTTGTAATTCTCCAGTCCTCTGGCACCATCCCCGAGTCCAGGGAAGGCTGAAAGATTATGTCCAGTGCCCCTGCAATTTCTACTCTCACTTCCTTCAATATTCTTGGATGCACCTCATCCGGTCCCAGTGCCTTGTCAACTTTAAGTATCGGCAGTTTATTCAACACTTCCTCCTTGTCAATTTTGAACCCTTCTAGTAAGAGTTTCTTTGTCTGTCACCATGGCCTGGGTAGCATCTAACTCCTTGATAAAGGCAGATACAAAGTATTCATTTAATACCTCAGCCATGGCCCTTTGGTCCATGTGGAAGTTCCCTTTTAGGTCCCTAATCAGCCCTACTCCTCCTTTTACCACCCTTTTACTATTTGTATGTCTATAGAAGACTTTGGGATTCCCCTTTATGTTGGCTGCCAGTCATTTCTCATAATCCCTCTTCGCTTCTCTAATATTCTTTCTTGAGATGCCCCCAAGAAGGTGGTGGTGAGCTGCCGCCTTGAACTGCTGCAGTGCAAGTGTTGTAGAGACACCCACAGTGCTGTTCGGAAAGGAGTTCCAGGATTTTGACTCAGCGACAGTAGCGACAATGAAAGAATGGCAATATAGTTCCAAGTCAGGATGGTGTGTGGCTTGGAACGGGACCTGCAAGTGGTGTTCTTATGCATCTGCCACCCTTGTCCTTCTAGGTGGTAGAGGTCATGGGTTTGGATGGTGCTATTGAAAGAGTTTTGGTGAGTTGCTACAGTGCATCTTGTAGATGGTGCACACTGCTGCCACTGTGCATCGGCGGTCCAGGGAGTGAATGTTTAAAGTGGTGGATGGGGTGCCAGTCAAGTGGGTTGTTTTGTCCTGGGTGGTGTCAAGCTTCTTGAGTGTTGATGGAGCTGCACTCCTCCAGGCAAGTGGAGAGTATTCAATCACACTCCTGACTTGTGCCTTATACATGGTTGACTGGCTTTGGGGAGTCAGGAGGTGAGTTACTCTCTGCAGAATTCCCAGTCTCTGACCTGATCTTGTGGCCATAGTATTTATGTGGCTGGCCCAGCTCAGTTCCTGGTCAATGGCAACCCCTAGGATGTTGATAGTGAGGGATTCAGCAATGGTGATGCCACTGAATGTCAAGGGGAGATGGTTAGATTCTGTCTTGGAGATGGCCATTGCCTGGCACTTGCGTGGCGTGAATGTTGCTTTCCAAGCTGGTTTCAAATGAGATACTAGAAATGGCTTGGTCCTGGACCATGTGCAAGGGTTGTATTATCATTACTAAACTGGTAAATTTAGAAATATTGAAGTTAAAATATATAGAATCAAAGAGAAAGACCAATAGAAACAGTAAAACTGCAGTTTTAGAAACCTATGCCACTATTCTTCACGCCAAAGTACACATTCTTTCCCTTCATGACCCAGTTTATACAATGTTTAAAGTTATTTAAAAAACCTTAGTATGAAAACATAATGAACCTTATAAAACTGACTTTAGATTCCCAACCTATACCAAGTACTTTAGATTCCCAACCTATACCAAGTACTTTAGATTCCCAACCTATACCAAGTGCTTTAGATTCCCAACCTATACCAAGTACCAATTACTCTATGGATTGTAAGGCAGCTGGAAAAGCCCTGCCAGAAAGCCTAGCCAGGGTGCCATGCTGAAAATGTAACAGTAATAGAGTACGACATAAGCACTATAACTGTCAGAGCTTCCCACGAAGTGTTATTTCTGAAGTGTTTATTGTATGATAGCTCAATACAAGGAGGCGTGATGAATTTTAATGACACAAATTAAATTAGTGTGCGCCAGCTTTCAATATAAATGGTGTTAGGAGTGGTGACAGATGAAATATGCTACTGGTCTACAATGCTTCAATTTCCACAGATTTATCTTGGCAATTGCTGGTGTATTTGAAACCCACCTGACCCTTAACATGGAAAAAGTGAATTGGTGATAGCAAATATTAACTTATGTATCATTTTGAATAGTTACACTGTCACAAAGACTAGCTGCATAGATGAACAAGTAACTACTTCAGTGTGGCACACAGGTAATAGCTTTGCATTTCAATCTTTTTCGCAGTAACATAAATATGAACTTGCAAAGGCTTATACATTTTTATCATCCCCAGCCACGACAATGAAATAATAAGTACAATTCACTATATATTAATCATGGCCTGAACCCAATTTGTCATTAGTAACAATTTTGAGCTAGTATTTATAGCCGTCACCAGAAGATTCTCTTTCCTCCAAGCAATTAATTACGAATTCAGAACATTGTTGAAATAAATCCATTTCATTACATTTGAAACAGGCCTCGAATTCAGATATTTTTTGATGGTTTATTGTTGATTTGGAGTGCATGTCCACAGGTCCTCGAAGGTTGCAGGATAGGTGTATAAAGTGGTAAAGAAAGCATATGGAATGCTTCCCTTTATTGGACGAGGTACTGAATACAAAAGCAGGGATGAAATGATGGAACTGTATAAAACGCTGGTTGGGCCACAGCTGTAATTGTGTAGAAAGTTCTGGTCACCACATTACAGAAGGACATAATTGCTCTGGAAAGAGTGCAGAGGAGATCTACAAGAATGTTGCCAGGGCTGAAAAACTGCAGCTATGAGAAAAGATTGGATAGGCTAGGGTTATTTTCCTTAGAACAGAGGAGGCTAAGGGTTGACCTAATTGAGGTGTACAAAATTATGAGGGGCCTAGACAGGGTAAACAGGAAAGACTTGTTTCCCCTAGCTGCGGGGTCAATTACCAGGGGCATAGATTTAAGGTGAGTGGTAGAAGGATTAGAGAGGACATGAGGAAAATCTTTTTCACTCAGAGGATGGTGGGCATCTGGAATTCACTGCCTTAGTTGGCTGAAACACTCAACTCATTTAAAAGGTACCTGGATCTGCATCTGAAATGCTGTAACTTGTAGGGCTGTGGATCAGGTGTCGAAAAGTGGTGAGCGGCTAGTTTCTTTTTTCTCTTTCTGGCCAGCACAGACACAGTGGGCTGAATGGCCTCTTTCTACACTGTAACTTTTCTATGGTTCTATGGTCCCCACAGTTACTCAGTTGGGAGCCATCAACAACAGCTGGGGATTATGTGGGCAATCAGACATTTTTTCAGGAAGCCTTTCCATGCCTTGGGAAAACAGGAACCAAGTCTGCTCCCCAATAAACACAATCGTTTTCCTGCTAAGTCTAATAGGCTCATGTAAATGCATGTCTAGAATTCATGGTGTCCTTATACAACTACATTTTTAATAAACATGTTTCATAAGGTATATATTCCCTTCACATAAGATTTCTACCAAAGTTTTGATGCTAAACCAAATTACATAACATCTTTATCTCTGTTCCTGAGTCACAAATCGATCTACAGGCCCATTTGATTTAAGTAATTCTTTATTTTGACTTTTTCATGGAATGTGATCGTTGTTGGCAAGGCTAACATTTGCTGCCTAACCCTAGTAACCCTTGAGAATGGCAATCTTCTGATGTTTTTTCATAAATACAAGCATTTTTTCGTATATTTCTTTTCGTTTTCTCCTCTCTCCTACAACTTTCTTTCCCAGAAGGCATGGGTGCCATGGGCACAAGCAACCTTCCGATGATTCACCCAAGTGGCTATTGCTTATGCGTGAACACAATCCTGTTGGCACAAATTGTCCATTTTGCTATCCAGAATGCTCTGCTAAGAAGTGCAATTGGATGAACTAACTCAGCACAGGCAGCGAACAGAACATAGCTCTTCTAGTCTACATGTCTCAGCACCACACTGGATATTGCGTTTACCAAACTGGCTATGCCGGAAGCTTTTCTACTTGGTTTAAATTAAATTTTATGGTAGTTACTTTAATATTCCAAAGCATGATGCTAAGGGCCAATTCGAGGATTAATGTTGGAATTTCATGTACAGCAAACTCCAGATCTTGGATAAGCTATCTGATGAGGTATCATCCCTGGTGTCCAACAGATAGAGGAAAGAAACTTAAATGGATTCTTGAAAAAATATTTCACACCTTATGTGATTAAAAACTGCTATCAGCTGCTTTCCATTGAAAGTGCAGTGGACGTAACAGAAGGAAATTGAAATTTTCTATCACACATCTAACTTTTTTCATAGCTGAACAAAAGGCTGGTTGTCTACCCAAATTCTTTTGGGCAATTTTGTTTTCTTTTGAAGGGTCCAAAAATAAAATTGAAGAATGGATCCGAAATATTTTCGGAAGCACATGGGTAAGGTGGAATGACTTGTGTCCAATCAGTCTGCACAGAAAAGCAAACAAAAGAGAAAAGCACCATGGTAAATTTACAGCATTCAACATGAAAGCTAACAAAAAGCCTGAGAACTTCCACATCAGCAAACTTTTGGCATAAGAAACACTGTCCAATGGTAAAGGTTAGTCATAATAGGCTCAGCATTTAAACTATACTTGTATATAAACTAAAACCAGTCTCACCAACAGGAGCATTTTAATAAAATCAACTTGCTAAGAATTGGAACCGTCCTTTGCTTTTTCTTTGCTTAGTCAGTGATTTATTTTAGATGCAGGTGCAGAGGAGATGGGAAGGAGTATGACTTGGATTGATCCCAAGTCGGTTGCTCTATTAATTCAATTCCTATTTTTCCCATTTCCAAACAAATATATATGAAGAAGTCTGAGTTAATTATACAATCAGTAAATGATAATTTAACATTATCTTACATTGCCAAAACAAATACATCTTCCAAATCAGAATACCGCCTATGTTAGAAGCCCTTTGTGACTAACTGATTACTGTCTGATTAAACTATTGCCCGGGTTAGTTCTTCAGGGTGGTTTGATTTTAAGACTTGAATTAAGAGACCACCTGAAATCAGTTCAAAAAGCAAAAGTCCTGATAAGAAACTTGTAATGGTATAGAAATAAATTTCAGCATTTAAATTTTCAAAATGTTAAAGCAATCCCATCACATTTCACCCTGAAAAAAAATTCCAAATAATTTTCTTCCTATGCCTGAGCCAGTATAGCTGGATACAAATACTAAGTTCCTAAACATAGAACATAGAGAGACAAATAGTTGGTCAAAAGCCAGATGCCTGGCTATACGTCTTCGGGCAAAATAATCCCGGCAAAAAAGTTTCATCCCGATGAGGGTTTATTGCACTTAAACAAACCATTGACACTTCCATTAGCTGTCCTGTAATGACTGCAGAGTAAACAAGGCCAGCCACCCCATGGATGCCAACAGGATCCAAGGTAAACTGAATATTGGGACTTTGCAATTCAAGAACTAATCAGAGGCAGTATAAGTCATGCAATCAATTTATAAAGGGGTTTAATTTTTTTAATTCAAATAGATGATCCACTGCTCAAAACTGAACACGAAAGAAACATGACTGCAGTGCTCAATTACAGTACAAGAAAAGAATGTACAATGAACCTGCTCGAAGTGCACATTTGTACTCACATTTTGAACTGCAAAACTACTTTCCAAGTCCATTGCCAAGGTTAAATAAAGCTAACTATCTAAAACATTGCAGAATTTCATAGGCATCTATCTGTTTCTTCACCTGACTATTTTACCTTTACCGGTTAGGCGCTTCACAGCTGGCTACATCTGGAGAGACAATATTCAAAGACTTCAATTATACAGTGATAACTATGTTTAATGTTGCACCCTCTATTAGACTGATCCACCGATGCTAGTTTACCCTTAGCAGTACCCAATGCACCATCTGTTCAATCCATGACATTACTTAATAGGATGGTTCTGTAAAGAGAACGGATTTAAGATATACAGTAGATCCACGATTTTCAACATTTCTGGCTGAGAGAAAATAACATACAGATACTGGATATGATGGCACAGAAGATCAGCACACAGCTATTTCATCTCTACCACAACAACTTGGATGTATATAGTGTTTTTAATGTAGTAAAACATCCCAAAGCACTTCACAGAAGAATCATCAAACAAAATTTGACACTGTGCTATGTAAGGAGACATTTGAACAGGTAACCAAAAGCTTGGTCAGAGGTAGGTTTTAAGGCAGGTCTTTAGAGAGGTAGAGAGATTTAGGGAGGAAATTTCAGAGCTTAGGGCCTCAGCAGCTGAAGGCACGCCAACCAGTAGTGGAGTGATAAAAATCAGAGATGAGCATGAGGCTAAACTGGAGGATACATCGGTGCATTCTAGGAATGGAGGTGGTTAGGGATAGGGAGGTGGAGGCCATCGAGGAATTTGTAACTAAAGTTGAGAAATTTAAAATTGCAGTATTGCTCCACTAAGCAACATCAATGGTCAATGCTTATTCAGTCAATCTTAGTCCAATTTCAGTTGGGGAGCAGACTAAATTCAATATAAATCAACAATATCACTGAGGTCATAAATGTAGGGAATGAGAAAATTTGACCTACTGTAGAAATGAAGTTAGGGCACATTGCTAAGGTATAATACATGAGCTGTTCTCTATCTAGCCATGATGCAACAGGCCTGGAATTACCTGATACCGACAAAGGGGGTCAAAATTGAAGCTTATAACTTTATATAATACAACTATACTTCACTTTTGTAAGTACAAAAATTTATCCAACAAAATGCTTCCAAAGAATGCAGTTAGCTTGTAATTCACTTAACATGTATTTTACTGCAGTGAAAACGATGCTTGGTGAACTTTATTCTTCCGCAAATGTTTGTACAGCAGCCTCCTCCCAGAAAAACCAGCATTTTGACATGCATAATTTGCAGCATGCATATCTTCACAATGACCCAAGAGTTTGCTCCAGAAAGTCAATGATATACTAACAATCCCCACCAATTCCAAGACAAGACGACCACAGATACCCAATCTTCTAAAGGAAAGTCATTAATAACATTGTGAAAATGTATAAATGCTTGATTGATGCATCTGTGCTCACGAGACTGGTTTTCAAAATGGAACCATGAGCTTTACAGGTTAAAAAGCTTTATATAACTATGACAACTTGCACACTAAGTGAAATATAGCATTATTGTAAACTAAGCCACGGTTGCAGGAACAGAGGTACAAATTGAGAATAGGTGGTCAAGTCTTAAGTTAGGATGTACTTTTTCACAAAAAAAGTGTCTACAACCAGCAATAATGGGGACTGGCGACAACAACTCGAGTTATGCAGGAGAGTGTTAAATCTTATGATGAGGGGATTCTATGAGCTAGATGGGCTAACTAATCTCCCTCATTTTTTGTTTTCGAAGTTGGGCATGGAAAAGATTAATTTGTACATCTATCCAAAACCTCTGAACCAGAGAGGAAGTCACATGACAGTGTTGAGAGTAATTAGACTGCAGGAGGCAGGGTGACACATGGAGATCAGGGTCAGAAATTATTTTGTATAATTGTTCCACATATTATAACCTCAAATTAAGGATTTTTGCAGTTTATGCTGTAGTCACAAATTCTTGTGTTCCTTTTTCTGGAGTGACCACTATACATCGCAGTGAAGCTGGAAAAAGTTAGATTGAGATCTATGTTAAGATGCAAATTATGTACCAAATTACACTGCTCTTCATTTAACAATTCCCTATTTTCTCACTCCAATTTTATTCAGGGAAGGAAGAGTTTCTCTTTTCTTTGTATCTTGCCTGCATCCATTCCATGTTAAAGTTGACCACAAATTAAATAAAGTTGCAGAAATGTTTGTTTTCCAGGTGTATTCAGATATAGAATATGTTTCATATAGAATATGTTTGCTGCTGGTCGAAAACTAAACACAACACGTCCCAGGTTGGCAAGATTCTCAAGAAACGTTAACTGATTTCTTCTCCACCGATGCTGCCAGACCTGCTGAGTTTTTCCAGGTAATTCTGTTTTTGTTTAAGATTCTCTTAATATACTTTTGGCTTATTGATAGCAGCACTGTTAATGCAAGATTACCTACATTAAAAATAAAATGTGTTCAGCTGTGTAGTATGTTGACTGGTATGTAGAAACCATGTGGCCAAGGAATTGCCTGGTTGCGAGTACTCTCTTCTGGTTAGTGTTACTAAGCATGTGCTTAACAGAAACCAGTCCAACCAAAGAATCATTCCAGAATGAACATACAAGGCAGCCTTTACATTTCCATACCAAATCTGTAAAAGTTGTACCAACTATTTAGAAATTGTAACTTTAAGTTGGACTAAATCAAAGTAATTGTAAACATTTATAAATTCAAACTCAAACTAAAGTCTTTACTAAGGTGATGAGCTTGGCCTTTGATAAAAGCAGAGACTGGGTTAGCTGCCAAGATCTACTCAATTCAATCTTCTCCGCCACGGCAAAGGGTGTGCGAAGGAACATAGGAGGAGTAGGCCATTTGGCCCTTCAAGCCTGCTCCACCATTCAATTAGATCATGGCTGATCTGGTTGTGGTCTCAGCTCCACTTTCCTGTCTGCCCCCCATAAACTTTCACTCTCTTGCCTAACAAAGATCTATCTACCTTTGCCTTAAATAAATTCAAAGGCCCAGTCTCCACTACTTTCTGGGAAAGGGAATTCCACAAACCAATGACCCATTTGGGAGAAAAAGTTTCTCTTCTTCTCAGCCTTAAAAGGGGAGCTCGTATTTTTACACTATGTCCCCTAGTTTGAGTCTCCCCCATAAGAGGAAACATCCACTGGGTATCTACCCTATCAGATGCCCTCAGGGTCTTATATGTTTCCATAAGATCACCTCTCATTCTCCTATGGGTATAGACCTAACCTGTTCAACCTTTCTTCACAACCCCTTCATCCTAGGAATGAGTCCAGTGAACGCTCTCATGAATTGCTTCTAAAGCAATTATATCTTCTTTTAAATAAGGTGGCCAAAACTGCACAGTACTCCAGATATGGTCTCGCCAAGGCACTGCACAGCAGTAGTAAAACTTTCCTACTTTTATATTCCATTCCTCTTGCAATATATGCCAACATTCCATTTGCCTTCCTAATCACTTGTTGTACCTGTATCATAACTTTGTCATTCATGTACCAGGACATCTAGATCCCTCTGGAGCACCAGGTTCTGCAATCTTTCTCCATTTAAATAGTATACTGCTTTTCCATTCTTCCTGTCAAATTGAACAAGTTCACAGTTACTCACCTTGTACTCCATCTGTTAATTTTTTGCCCACTCACTTAATGTGTCTATATCTCTTTGCAGACTCTCTACCTCCTCCTGACAACTTACTTATCTACCTATCTTGGCGTCATCGGCAAATTTAGCTACCATACATTCGCTTCCTTCATCAAAGTCATTGATATAGATTGTAAGTAGTTGAGGACCCAGCACTGATCTCTGTGGTACTCCACTAGTTACAGCGTGCCAATCTGAGAAAGACACGTTTATCCTGACTCTCTGTTTCCTGTTAGCCAATCAATCCTTTATTTATGCTAATATGTTACCCTCTACACCATGTGCTCTTGTCTTGTATGAAGGCTACGACATATATCGAAACCTCCAAATGCAGCAATAAACAATTTGTAGAGGCTGGTGTAAATATTTGGCTGCGCATCATCCATGCCCATTACCTCTAGACCTGACAATTCCAACACACACCTGGCTGGTCTCCCAACTTCCACACTCCATTAAGTTAAATAATCACCAGCCCTACAACCCTTTGAGATATCTGCGCTCATCTAATTCCAGAATCTAGCACATCCCTGATTTTAATCCCTCCACCATTGGTCTTTATCTACCGAGGCCTTAACTCTGGAATTCCCTCCCTTAACTTCTTTGCCTTGCTTTCCTTCTTTTGAGATGCTCCTTAAAACTTACTTCTGACCAAAGCTTTGGTCATCGTCCCTAACAACTTCTCACATGGGCTCGGTGTCAAGGTTTTTTTGATAGCTCCCTTGTGAAGTGTCTTAGGATGTTTTATTACGTTAAAGTTGCTCCAATAACGCAAGTAGTTGTTTTTGTGGTTGTTGTAAGTATTACAACACAAGACATATCAGGAAAAATAGAGAAGAGCAAAATTCCACATAAAATTGATCTGGATTTTTACGATAGTATGACAAAACTGTCACAGCACACACTGACTATAAACACAATTTAAAAAAAAACGGAACTTTATATCATCTTAGACAAGTTTATACAGAATGGATCCCACTTGAGTGACGGCTATGGGATTATTCTCCCTTTCACTTGAGTATAATCAATAGTTTCAGAGTCTGACACTCAGCCCTAAAAAAAACTTCTCTAAATAGTACTATTTCTGGTACCTAACCATATTTTCAACTGACAATGGTGCAAGAAGGCAGCTCACCACCACCTTCTCAGGGGGAATTAGGGATGGGCAATAAATGCTGCCCTCGCCAGCAATGCCCACATCCCGAAAACGAATAAGAAAAAAAACAAAAAGGTAATTTGGTGAAAGTAAACAAGGCTTCTGCCCTAAACTCAACTTTTTTTTAAAATGCAGAAGTAAAATATTTCCAAAAGTAAGTCTGTGCTTTAATGAACATTTTTTTTTATTCATTCAAGGGATGTGGACTTTGCTGGCTAGGCCAGCATTTATTACCCAACCCTAATTGTACTTGAGATGGTGGTGGTGAGCTGCCTTCTTGAACAACTGCAGTCCCTGTTGTGTAGGTACAGCCACAGTGCTGTCAGGGAAAGAGTTCCAGAATTTTGGCCCAGCGGCAGTGAAGGAATGGCAATATTTTTCCAAGTCAGGGTTGGAGGGGAACTTCAGGTGGTGGTGTTCCCATGTATTTGCAGCCCTTGTCCTTTTAGATGGTAGTGGTCATGGGTTTGGAAGGTGCTGTCTAAGGGAGCTTGGTGTGTTGCTGCAGTGCATCTTGTAAATGGTACACATTGCTGCCACTGTGCGTCTGTGGTGGAGGGACTAAATGTTTGTGGAAGGGGTGCCAATCAAGTGGTCTGCTTTGTCCTGGACTGTGTCAAGCTTCAAGTGTTGCTGGAGCTACACTCATCGAGGCAAGCAGAGAGTATTCCATCACACTCCTAACTTATGCCTTGTAGATTGTGGACAGCCTTTGGGGAGTCAGGAGGTGAGTTACACACCGCAGGATTCCTAGCCTCTGACCTGCTCTTGCAGCCACAGTATTTATATGGTTGGTCTAGTTCAGTTTCTGGTCAATGGTAACCCCCAGGATGTTGATAGTAGGGGAATTCAGTGATGGTAATGCCAATGTACATCAATGGGCAATGGTTGGATTCTCTCTTGTTGGAGGTGGCCATTGCCTGGCATTTGTGTGGCACAAATGTTACTTGCCACTTGTCAGCCCAAGCCTGGATATTGTCCAGATCTTGCTGCATTTGGACATGCACTGCTTCTGTATCTGAAGAATCGCGAATGTTGCTGAACATTGTGCAATTATTGGCGAACATCTCCACTTCTGACCTTCTGATGGCAGGAAGGTCATTGATGAAGCAGCTGAAGACGGTTGGGCTGAGGACACTACCCTGAGGAACTCCTGCGGGGTCCTGGAGCTGAGATGACTGACCTCCAACAACCACAACTATCTTCCTTTGTGCTAGGTATGTCTCCAACCAGCGGAGAGTTTTCCCCCTGATTTGCACTGACTCCAGTTTTGCTGGGGCAAAACTCCTTGATGTCAAGGGCAGTCACTCTCACCTCACCTCTGGAGTTCAGCTCTTTTGTCCATGTTTGAACCAAGGCTGTAATGAGGTCAGGAGTTGAGTGGCCCTGGTGGAACCCAAACTGAGTGTCAGTGAACAGGTTATTGCTAAGCAAGTGCTGCTTGACAGCATTGTTGATGACCCCTTCCATCATTTTACTGATGATCGAGAGTAGACTGATGGAGAGGAAATTGGCCGGGTTGGATTTGTCCTGCTTTGTGTGTACAGGACATACCTGGGCTATTTTCCACATTGCTGGGTAGATGCCAGTATTGTAGCTTGTTAAATATATTGTCTAACATTTAATCCAGAATTTCATTTTTCCCAACATTTACTGACTGATTCAATTTCAGTCAGATCACAATGCAGTAAATACCAAAATGCACTATAATAAAAGGGACTAAGCAACAATCGCAAATTATTAGCAATTTAAGGAATTTTCAAAAGTGAGGGAGAGTTTCCAAGAAATCAACAGGTACCAAAACACAGGCCAGACAATACTTTTATTCACATTGAAACCTCCTTCGTGATTGTTCCCACCCGCGAAAGAAGTATGACTGACACCAAAATATCAGCGCCAACCTCATTCAACACTACAACTTGCATTTATATAACACCTTTAATATAGTACTATGTATCATAAAAAACATTTTAAATAAGTATGTCTGATCATAAAGTAACCACAGTAGTTCTGATATAGTTACCTCATAATTCTATTTTATTGGCACTAAGTTCTCACCTCCCTATATAATTTTTGCTGCTTAAATCAAGTTACTGGATAATTCAAATTATTTTCTCACAATAAACATCAGAATTATCAGTATACTATTTATGTTAATCAATTCAAAATGATACTGTTATTTGTATGTGTGTGCTGTACTTTTAAACAGACTTCAATGGGCTTCCCAATATTAATGGTTTTCCAAGATATCAGAGTTGAGAGCTTCACTCTTCCATGTAGAGTGATGGAAATCACCGTTGTACTGTAAATTAAGATAAAATCATACTATGATTCCATTTTAACATCTGTTGCAAATTCAATTCCATCTCTAGGGATCATAGTAACGTGTGTGTCAAATTGCTACACAACATGAGCTGCTACAAGTGTTTAACATTGCGTGGCTGGTTTTGATAATCACATTTCTGGGGTCATTTGCATTCCTGAAACTATTCGATAATATTATCCCAAAGTAGAAGTCATTACCACTGTGCTCTCCCACTCTCCAGCTTCATTCTCCCTGAATAAGCTCAAATACCCTCAGTGCTTCTCTTGGCATTCTCTAAAGGGCCCACTAAGCTGTTCTTTACTACTTGCTTATCACCAGCAACCCCATCTGGTTGACTTCCCAAGTGAGCTCACTGGGGTCTAATCTCGCCAACCTTCATTCCCTCCCTCTTACCATGCCTACCATTATTCCCCTTGGACTCTGGCAGTGGATCACTGTCCCGGTCCATAATTCCCTCCAGAATTTCCACTCATCCAAATGACAAGACCCTGTCCATTCACCGCATTATGAATGACTGCACCGACATCTTGGTTTTGACTGAAACTTGGCTTATAGGTGGTGACACCTTAGTGAAACTGTCTCTCCTGGCCTTAACTTTCACCACCTGATATAACCAAGCTCCCTCAGTCACACCTTGGTCCCTCTCCCACCCCTCTGGACATTCAACTTTGAACACCTCACCTTGGTCTACTCATCTTGCCTCTCTGTTAAATCCTTGTTCTCTGTTGCCCCATTCCAAATTTCTCATTCAGGCACCACCACTTGGCCTCACCCCAGCACTGGTTCGAACTAGGGTTGCCAATGCTACAGGATTGGCCTGGAGTCTCCAGGAATTGAAAATCAATCTCCAGGACACTTCAGTGTGCGACCCTGAAGAAAAATCATTGGGACATTAAAATATGTTTTTGTCATTTTCTTTGAACATTTCTCTTTACCAGATATAAAAATTAAAAGTGGAAAACAAATGGCTGTTGGATTGACAGTCAAGCATCATCCAATTGGGTAATGAGTCTTTTTGCTTTCCAATTGACATAGGAAGGCAGTATGTCACAAGGATGACTGTGTGTTGGCTGGCTAATGGTTGGAGCCAAGTCAGGTGATGAAACCTCCAGAAATACATTTAATGGCAACCCTAATTCCAGCCCCCTCCCAGGGTTGAACTGGATCAGGCTGCTCGCAACCACTATTTGACCCTCTGCAGCATTACAAACCCTGCATCCACTCACCACAAAGCCCTACTTCCACAACTTAACATTGTCTGCCTGTACCTCAGCCCAGCTGCTGCTCGAACTCTTATCCATGCTTTTGTTATCTCCAGATTCGACTATTCAAATGCTCTACTGGCCAGCCACCCATCCTGAATAAACTTCAACTCAAATAATACTGCCGCTTGTATCCCAACTCTCTGATTTGTGGCGACTACATATAACAAGTTCCGGGTTTACTGCATGGGATTTCATGATTTTTACTGATGCTTTGGGGATTGTGACTATGATTGTGCAAACAAAACCCTGTCATTAGTACATGGATGTGCGTGTAAAAACAAGTGAAGGCGCTTGGCTGCTTCCCATGCAAGAAGGTAGAAAAAGTGCCAACTTAGCCAAAACTTGCATCAACTCCCTTTAAAAGGGTTGTTTCTTAGAAGATTAAGTATGAATGAATTATTCCTACGAAATTCGAGGGGTATTTGGCATAGATCATTCTCTCCCTGCCCGGCAACACAAGCTATTGAATGGGAGATGATGCCTTGTTTGTGTGTGGATACACATATTAGGTCAATCAATCCATGTGCATGGTGTGACAATACCGTCTTCAGAATTAACAACCAACTGAAAGCCACAATGTAGCAGTGGAACTACACTTACCATGTCTACAAACACCTCTGAACTCAACCTAACGCGCATTCTGCAGCACCAACTGCTTACTTCCAGCCCCTCACGTCCCAACTGGTGCACAGGTATTTGGAAGCCTGCACTGCATATGCCATTGCTCTTTACCAGTCACTGCGTGAAAATCCAAAACCTAACGTCCTCCTGACCAAAGCCTAGTTCAAAATTGTATTTACAAAGAATATAAGGTGTGTCCAGCAAATGAATTTTAAAATCCATGCTGTATGAGTCAACAAGCAGACTGCAGCAAGTGGACTAAACCAGAGGCTGATTCTCATGTGTTTGTGGCTGCCCTGTTCCTAACTCCCCTCAAACACAACACTCCTACAACAAGCAGTTCTCCCACTAGCTCTTCCTCTGAACATGCAGAAATGCTGTAACCGAATTGATTTCACAAAAGTACAGAACAGAGGATTCACGCTCAAAAACAACATACACGTATGACTATAAGACAGCGATCGGGGATATTATAAATCTATAAACCGCATAAAGGCAAGAACAGAATTAAGCTGCCCAAGACAGGCAAACTTCATACGAATGGCATTGGAAGGTCAAGCGAAAATTTCTACCGTGAGATGTAACATTAACTTCTGAACTAAGTTATGATTTGGAAAAAAGATACAAGTACCTAGCATCATTACAAAGCACTGAGTAAAACATGATGAAGCCTTGCCTCAATCTATCAATCTGGTTGAGGGTAATGCAGATACTACAGACCAAAGGCAAAGATTCATCCATTTGTTTTTACAGTTAAAACTGATTAGCTTCTGTGGGAATAAGACACCTGGTTTAATCTAACTAGACCAGACAGATGTTCCCTTTGGGTCAACTGTTTCACTCTTCTTGGCCTCAAGGCACCTTGGCTGAGCATTAACAGTCATGAGAGAGCTTGCTACTCTCTGTCCCCTCAGTTCCACAATAACCCCATTGCTCTGTTCCCTGGCCCTGTGTTCCACTCCCCCCCCCCCCCCCCCCCCCCCCTCCCATTCTTAACCGCTCTGATAATTTGGAGTAGAAACAAAAAATGCTGGAAATACTCAGCAGGTCAAGCAGCATCTGTGCAGGTCCCTGAAATGTTAACTTTGTTTCTCATCACAGATACTGCATGGCCTGCTGAGTATTTCCAACATTTTTTGTTTTTATTTCAGATTTCCAGCATCTGCAGTATTTTGCTTTTGTCTGATAATCTGGGTTTCCTCCAGCTACTCCCAATGCAATCCCAGTGAGAAATTGCTACCTCCCCAGTTCAGGCCTTGCCCCCCATTACTTTGCCCCCTATTTATCCCAATCCCCACTTATTCGACAGGTTCAAATTTGTCAGATTTCAAAGAGTTTGTTAATCTAAGGAGTCACTAACTTCTGTAAAGCAAGGACATTATTGCTACTGAATGTCGTAAACATGGCTGCCCATTCACCGGCAATAGCAAAAACTAATTTTTCACAATTTATTACTCTTCAATTCAGTATGCTTTCATGAAGCCAGGGAAAAGGACAGAATGAAGCTCCAGCCAAGTACCATAAACCAGCTTTGCCCAAATATGAAGACTGTGGATTCGAACCCCACTTGAGCAAGTTAACCAAGCTAATATCTTGGTGCAATACTGAGAGTGTGTTCAAAGGTACCAACTTTTGGATGAGACATTAAACCAAAGCCCAATCAACCTAATCAGACAGGCTAGCTGGACAAAGATGATGTCTGTGAGCTACTCAAAAGTTCTCCTAGTGCTCTGGACCAATATTTCTCCCTCAACCAACATCACCAAAAACTTGTGATTCATTGTTTTGGTAGATCTTTCTGTAGGCAGATTGGCTGCCAAAACAACTGCGTCTGCACTTCAAAAGCAATTCATTGGCCATGAATCACCCAGAAGACATGAATGATGATATATAAAAATTCTGCCTCCACACTTCATTATGATCAACTCCATCTCCTTTGCTACCTTTCGTGCTTCCCCAATTCTGCCCTTGTATTAGCCAAATTACAATGGGCTGCCTTATCTTGTCAGGACCACAAGTCTTTCTTCCACCTGGTAGATTCACCTCTGTCTGTTCCACACACCATTTCACTCTATCCTTCATATGATGCAACAACGAGCTAATTACCTCTTCCCTTTCCCAGTCTCCAACATGCTGTCAGCCATTTTGCTTTTTGTTTAAAATGAGATACAAATTGGCAAAACAGTAAAAGACCATCTATGAGGAGGATACAGGTACAGTAAAACACATTGAAGATAGGAGATGGGCAAATGAGGCTTACAGTAAAGAGAACGAGCCACAGAGAATGTGTGTCCATGTGTGTGAGAGGAAAGATACATGCAAGTAAGCAAGAGACCAGGTTCCCTAGCCCAAAACATGTGGCGAAAGGACCTAACACTCTTTAATAATGGCTGAAAATGCACAGTATGTCCATGTCTCAAAATAGCGCATCCCTGAAAATTATGCTTGGCCCAAATTCCCAACCCACAGCTTGGACTCTTGTCTTTCCAAAACAGACAGAACATGGCAAGATCTGGGCAGGAGGGAGGCTGTTCCGGAGAAGCACAGAAGAATATGCTTCACCCAAATACTAAAGCCTTTAGTTTTGAATTCACAAACATTTTGGGGCAGGTAACGGCTGTATAATTAGATAGTAAATATGGAATCATACAACATTATCAATAATAAATGTTAAAGGGACTTACTTTCGTCATAGCCCCAGCTTGCTGTGTGTTTAGACCCGTGTGTGCACCCATCTGTGCCGATCCCTGGGCTAATGTCTCTGCTAACACACTGCCAGAGTTGCTTAGGCCAGAGTTTGAATACTGCATGCCCCCTCGACCCCTGCCAGCAGCCCCCAGTGATCCATTCAGCACCTGTCCCTGTCCTTGCTGCGACTGCTGCATTAGACCTTGGCTGTTGCTGCTGTTCAATAGAGCTTGATGCGTGTGACTCAGATTGGTATTGATGCCCATTCCTCCTGGCCCAGTCTGAGCAGCTGGGCTGCTGTTGGCAGCATTATGAAGTTTCTGCTCTCCATGTTTTTGTGCTTGTGTGTTCAGTGCTTGAGAGCCAGGGGTCGAAGAACTTGAACCACTAGCAGCCATTCCCAGACTGGAAGGTGAAGTGAGCCCTTGATTGTGAGGGCTTTTGCCCATGTTGCTTATATTGGAGCTGTTCTGCTGGCCCTGGCTAGGACTGTCCATTGATCTACCTGGGTTGTTGCTGGAATTCACATTGCCCAGTCCTCCAGTGAGATTGGAGCCACTGCCAGCCCGCAAGAGCTCCGAGAGCTGCTTGTGTTTAGAAGCGGCGTCTTGACCAATGCCGCTGTTCAACTGGCTCAGTTCGCCACCATTGGGCAGTCCTAAAGGGTCGGATGATCTGATCAACTCGTCGGGTAAATCATTTTCTAAATCAAATGGCGATCCAAAATCTAAAAAATAAAAATTATCCACTCTTAGTATCTGATTAGTAAAAGTGCACTTTGTACATATTGCATACATTTTGTATTAAAGATAATTTCTGCACCCAAAAATAAACACATCATAGACGCACAATTTAACACAATATATCTTTTAAAAACTCAGAAGCGATACCTTGCCAAGTACTTAACACTAGCATACACCCACCCAAACCAATCCCAAAGATAATTTTCGTTAATGAACTTCTAGTTATATTGAGATTTGTGCAGTGAGCAAAGGTCTCTGCTACTATCCACTTCCAATTGGAGTTTCTAAAACAGTCATTTTTTAAAGAAAAAATGATCATAAACAAAAACCAAATGCGTTTTCACCTTTGCACAACAGCTCGATGTCACTCATCCCAACAATGACATATTAAGTACTGGCTTCACATTAAATCAACTGTGCAACAAGCCAAAACCTTTCTTGGACAATATACTGAATCTGACTGTTGTTGGAGGCTGTTTTAGGAAGAAAACTCTATGTCACCAAATCATCAGTGCAACTTACCCAAACCCTGCAACCATGTGTATCCTTGTTGTTATAATTGTAAGCATTTCTGAAATGCATAACCATGTGTTTCAAACATGTTTCAAGTTAAAACGTTTTCTGTGATTTTTTTCCAAACGTACTTTGTAACAGTTTTGCAAACCATAATACAACTACTCTGACACTGGACATTGTTAAACAGACTTCACACAACAACAGTGGGTGCAGTTCCAGCAAAGGTAAAAGATCAGGAAATAATACCATATACAGTCAAGTTAAATCTTGGATTCACAGTGGTTGCATAGACCTTATTAGAAATCAGTTGATACAGTACAACCAATACAGCTGAATATGTGAACATACAAATTATCTACATTTCTTCAATGTGTGCTGCATCATATAAAGCAACAGCATAAGCTGCCAGTTCAAGCTTCAGAGGCAGAATGCTTTAAAGTATCCATCAGCACAGTACATGTCCACAATTATATTATTGTATTACCATGAATTGTCATAACATGGAAGCTAAGTTTAAATGTTCATTTACTCACATATATTAAAGATGTAAAAGAGTAAATAAACTTCCAAAGCTACCCTTGGAAAATGTTTCATTTTGTTTTAATTTCCACACTACAAATATTTAACATCGCCTTTGTAGAATTAACAGTCTAACACACTACGTTAAAATCTTACCCACAAGCTCAATTCTGTATAATGATTATTGTCGTCCCTATAATAGTCCAGTGCCAGTTTGGATACTCATCATTAGCCTAAAATTATATATAACGAGAAATGCATACATTATGGTTCGACATTGCGATATATTGCATGTCCAATTGCCATTTTAGCTTGTTTTGTCCCATTAAATAGTTGTATGAGATGACTGACGACAACTGTAATTATTGTTACTCGAAAATTTCGACAGTTGTATCGATTACTCGGCTCGTCAGAGTCCCCAGGACAATAACTGGGAGGTGTCGTTTTGCCACTAGACAGTATAGAATTAAATTTAAAACCTCGAGCTTCCGTCAACTAGGACTAGCCATAATGCAGTCCGCCGCTACAAGTTTCTATTTACAAAATAATGAGCAGAATACGAAGGATTGCTACTTCCGACACATGCACGTTTTACACATACCATCAGATGCATCTTTTGCATCGGATGCATCAAGCACTACAACCTTAGATGCAATACTTTTTACGCAAAGTAATTTAACAAGTTACTACTTCACTTGTCACAAAACTGTTTAAAGAAGTAGTTTAAATATCTAGACTTAAAAAATATATACGATATTCTGTTTCATTACATATTTCATTAGTTTTAACGAAATGCTTTGACATTACGAAAAGCACCAAAGGTATAATTCCTCCACTATAACTAAATACTCGAGCTGAAATATGAGTGCAAGACGAACTTCATTGAATCGCACCGAAACGATGGACAAGTTGTATTAGTATTTTGCTTGTGTTAAAATGATTGAGTAAATGTATCAATTACTGAACTTGAATTTTGTGAAATATGTAACAGGTAAATGCTAAATCACTTTAGTGATCAATAATTTATTTGCTCGCATGTAATTCACAATTCTTTTTCTTACTCGTCTTTAAATGTGCAATACCTAAAATATATATTACGACCTTAAACACGTTTTTGGGTCATTCCCCCTCCAAACCTTCCCAATTATACAATGGTACTGCAAAGACAGCTAGCTTTATTTTGGCGGGGGGGGAGAGATGGAGAGAAGGAAGGGGCAAAACAAATCC
Organism: Cetorhinus maximus; assembly: GCF_964194155.1. Lineage (NCBI taxonomy): Eukaryota > Metazoa > Chordata > Chondrichthyes > Lamniformes > Cetorhinidae > Cetorhinus > Cetorhinus maximus. The sequence goes on from NC_135893.1 coordinate 83,892,695, forward strand.
TGCCATGTTCCCCCTCACTAAATTCTGCAGCAACTCATCTCACAGCCAGCCATTCCTTAAGGTTTTTGACAAGATCCTTAATTTCAAAACACACACACACACATGCATGCTGTCCTTGTGGAACATCTGCAATCCAGAAAGAGGGGTGTTGGAAGGCTACGCAACTACCCACACTCCCAATCCCTCCCCGGTTGTCCCAGGCGATATCCCCTCCTTACCTGTACTGTCACTGGCGGAGAGCGCCGGCGAGTTGAGTTTGGGCCGCTTGGCAGACGGCGGTCCATCCAGCAGGTTCTCGGCCATTTTATTTTCTGTATATATTATATGTATGTATGGTTCCCCCCTCCCTTTTTTCGCGTTTCATATAATGAACATGGAAAGGTGAGGGGGGGAGGGATAGAGACGGACGCAGCGGCAACTCTGGCAGGCCCCGGGGCCTGAGACTAGCACCGAGAGCCCGCTCCTCCTTAGCCACAGCGCCATTCCCCCACCGCGACACCCCGCATCGCCATTCCACACTCCCCCCTCACACAGGGGAAAAAAAATTAAAATTATTCCGACCCCTTTTTTTCCTATATGTAAAAAAAAAACATAAACTGGAACCTGTCAGTCAGGCCGCATTTTCGTATATCGGGCCGGGGCCAGGCCGGGGACTGACGCCGGGCCGCTGCCGACTGAGGCGATGAAAACAATACTTCACCCAGACACTCGGTACAGCGGAGCGAAGGGGATACGGATTTTTAAAACCCCCCCTCCTCCTCCTCCTCCCCTTCCCGGTCCCTTTTCTCTTATCGCTTTCCCTCCGCTTAAAGGCGTCCGGACCAGAGCTAATTTGACGGCCCGGTGGATTTTGGAACCGAATGTGGGCTTTGAGGGGTCCTCAAGACAACGAGCGCAGCTCCCAATACCGTTCAATTCCTCCGAAATTTCGGATGAAATTTTCCACCAAAATGGCGGCTGTTGATCTTAAAGTTTTTTTTCCTCCTGACGTTCCGTCCACCGAGAGGGGGAGGGGGAGGGGAGGCAGGGAGAAGGAGGCGGGGCCACACGCACGGAGATTACCGAAGCTACCTCGGCGACTGGTCGGAAACGCCCGAACTACGCTTCGGGATGAGGCTGACTTCTCCGCGTGATCCAAGCGCCGCTTGCTGATTGGCCGGCTATGCAAGTAATGAGGGCGCAGGCAGCCGTGCATTACGTCATGATGAAAGCTGCTGATGCATTGTGGGGTTACTATCGAACACCCATGCGCGCCGGCTTGCCTGCTTTGGAACTGTGAATGAGTTGTAATATTGGAAGTATTCATTGTCATGTATTATTAAACGTGCAAAATGATTTCACGATAATTTCTGATGCAAATAACATAAACGCAATTAAATCATTCGAACCACTGACTTAAACCCTTTTTGTGTTGACCATATAGAATGTAATACCCCCCAAGCAGTTCTCAAAATAGCTATTTGCAGAAATAGTTTCTAAATAAAGTGGGCGTGAAAAGGTTTATTTAAATTTAAAGATAAATGATCCATGTCACGCTTCAGCTTTCAAATAATGCCCTAAGATCCAGAGTTAGTTACGCAAGCTTGAGCGTGTCCTCGGAGGGAGATTCTGACATATAATCACAAAGTGAGATTGCGTAACAGCTCGGACATCTTTTGACTGCTCTAGTTTGGAAGATGTACAATAGCATGCAGCACTCATCTCCATACGATTAGGTGGTCAGTCTTCTGCACCTCTTGCATGTTCTGGAGCTGAAGAGATTGTTTGTACCATTTATTATTTTTTTTCCCTTAGGTACTGAACATTGCTTCGATGGAGTAATTATTTTAAAACAACTTGCATTTATACGCTACCTTCAACGTAGAAAAAGGTCTTAAGGCCCTTTACAGAAGCGTTATCAAACAAAATATGGCACTGACCCATAGAAGGAGATATCAGGGCACATTAACAAAAGCTTGGTTAAAGATTTTAAAAGCTTCTTAGAGAAGGGAAGAGGTAGCGACGTAAAGAGGTTTAGGGAGGGAATTTCAGTTGGTCCTTAGGCAGCTGAAGGTGGAATGATTAAAATCAGGGATGCTCAAGTGGCCACAACTAGAGGAGCACCTCTTAGAATCCTAAATTTTCAAGTGGATTCAGGATTACTGATAAACCCACTGTCTTGGATTACTTCCCTCTCCAATATTTTACGAGTTACAGCTAGGTTTGAAAGCAAAAAGAAATAAGATGCAGAAAGGATCAGTTTTAGGTGATAAGTAAAAGTAGTAAACATTTTACATCATATGAACTGAAAAAGCACCACACAATGCAAACATCCAGCATCCTTCCATCTACGAATGATGGACAGGCAGCAAAACCGTTTCAGATGGGGTATCATCATATGGCACACCTTTGCTGATGGCTAAAGAAGCCAATCCTTGAGGCAGGTTCTGCCACATGTGCCACACATGAAGCTACTAAGTGTGGTTGTGGGTAGTTGTTTTCAGCATTGGCATCTGATGCCAAGTTGGTGTGGCCAATGGTTGCCCCCATGGTGCTGCACACTCACCCACAGGAGGCATCAGTTTTCTTTTGCTGTCTCCAAAGCGCAATAATCAACATCTAGGGTTTTCACATCACTCTTGCAAGCATCCTTGAAGTGGGGCTTTGAGCATCTTACTAGTCATTGGCTCCGGCTACCTCACCATACAGAAAATCCTTGGGTATGCAACTATCTTCCATCCTGCAGACCAACCAGAGCCAACAAAGCCACTCTGTTTGATAAGTACTAACAAACTTGAGAGCTCTGCCTTTGAGGGGATTGACACATTCGTGATTTTGTCCTGCCAAGATATATCCATAATGCACTGCAGACAGCAAAAAGTGAACTTTTCTTGATAGCTGTAATATGTTCATGTTTCACAGCCACATGACTGTGAAACATGAAGAACAGTGCAAACATCAGCAACTTTAGACATATGCTATTTCGGAAAGGAGTTTCATCGACTATAGGGGCAGGTGGTGTAAAACCGCTGAGTGCGCTGTCAACACCATACAAATAAGAACACCCATTTAACCAAGACGTAAGCACAATTTTAAGAAATGTGTCTTTTGTATGCACGAATACAATCACTGGACTCTGAAAAATAATTCATTGTGTGAAGTTTTGGGATATTTGACTTGAGTCAATGCAAGCCTGATAGTTAAAGATACTAAATCTGTGGTTCCTGAAGCTATGTTAAAATGAAATTGATTAGCAAAGATGATTCATTTACAATGTCCCTTCCTATGTATGGAAGATTCATGTTTATTATAGGATAAGACCCTACTGAGGGGTTTTGATAAAATAAAGAGATAATAAATGGTTCCACATTGACCAAAACCCTGCTGCCTCTATCCTAGCTTATGCTAAGGCTCATTCACCATCACTATTGTGCTTGCTGACCTACATTGGCTCCCTGTCTAGCAACATATCAATTTTAAAATTCGTATCCTGGTTTTATTATCTCTCGATGGCTTTGCCTCCCCCTATCTTTAACCTTGTCCAGTCCTATAACTTATATATTTATATATCACATTTAACATAATGAAACACCCCAAAGGATTACACAGGAGCATTGTAAGGCAAAGTACAACCCTCCAAGACCTGTGCTCCTTCAATTTTTGGCCTCTTACCCATCCCCTATTTTAATTGCACCATTGGCAACTATGCCTTCAACTTCCTTGGGCCTGAGCTCTGTAATTCCCTTCCTAAACCTCTCCACCTTTAAGATAACCCTGAAAACCTACCTCTTTGACCAAGCTTTTGGTCAACAGCCCTATTATCTCGCTTTACGATGTTAAAAGTGTTTTATAAATGAAAGTTGTTGATGGGATTGGGCATTCTTAAAACATATACATCATGCAATTCACTGCTTAACTGAGGAATCGGGTAGTATTGGAATATCTTTCAAATGAGACATATAATCAAGAGCGTCTCTGCCCTCTCAGGTGCAAATAAGAAAATACATGACCGTGAAGTGCTTTGAAATATTCTAAAGTCACGAAAGGTGCTTTATAAATGCAAATCTCTTTCAATGGCACTATTCAAAGAAGAGTAGATGAGCTTTCCCCAGTGTTCTAATCAGTATTCATTCCTCAGCCAATGCCTAAAACAATCTAATCATTTATTTTGTTACTGTTTGCGGGACCTTGCTATGCGCAAATTGGCTGCCATATTTCCTTCACTGCAATGGTGACCACATTTCATAAGTACTTAATTGACTGTAAAATGCTTTGAGATGTCCTCAGGTTGTGAAAGAAGCCAAATAAATGTTCTTCTAGAGTCCAGTACAGTTTGTTCTCCCTTGTTCCATCCAACACAAAGGAACAGTTTAGATTTTGCTGTCTTGAGGAGTTAGAGCGCGCAAGAGATCATGGAGTTTTATGTAGAACTCAGTTACATTGGTTTAATCAAATATTAAAACTCTTTGCTCATATATATCATGCTGAAGGCAGAACCTGTGGGAAGTCAAAACCAAATCTTGTATCTTATCCAGATTACATGTTCAAGCTCCAAGATCTATACAAGGGCAGAGACTAACTGGATCAATCTCTATTGAAAGTGTAATGAGGGACAGTTGTCGACCATTACCCATCCTATTCAATACCTAGTGATGTCTTGATAGGCATAAGATGTGGTCTCCTAGTATCTGTTCTGAAGGTTTTTGAAAATATTTGAGCACTCCTCATCAAATGATAGCGGTCCTGTAATAACTTGGGCCATGATCCTGGCAGTAATGTTGAGCTGATGCCCCTAATACCTAATGTTGCGGTCAATGTCCTTTAACACAGACCTTGCCAGACCGTAAAGGACCAATGAGAGGGCAGTTCATTTCAGCACACAAAAAAATAATCTAGGCTGACACTCAAGTACAGTACTAAGAATGTGTTGCACTGTCAATGGTGCTGTCATTCAGGTGAGACATTAATCTCAGGTCATTTCTGTAATCTCTTAGGAAAGGAAAAGGTTCCATGCCACTATTTTGAAGAGAAACAGGGGAGTTTTCGCCAGTGTCGTGGCCAACATTTATAAATTTATTTAAATGAGACAGCCCTAGCCTTGTCAGGTTCATTGCCCACTACTGGAGTTCCCTGCAACCATGTGGGGAAAAAAAATTCAAGGTTGATAATTCACAGTCAGCTGCAGTAGGCGTGTCCTGGTCCATTACTTGTCTGCAATGTGTTATTGAATTTTTTTGCACAACTTGGTAAGAGGCAGCTTCACAATCCAGTTAGAAAATTGCTCTTTAATAATTAACCCATATCCAGGGACTGATTTCTTACTTTCACAACAAACCTCTCACTATAAGATTGCAGAGGGAGCAATGAGATGGCCCAGTATCAAGGTGAGCAGATTTCATTTCCTGTAGACTTTATCGCAGCTACATATATTTAACAGATTATATAAAATATTACAATTAACATGTCAACGTCTAAGTTAAATGCACACTGACAGCCGTTTTAACTTGGCTACATAGAGTGCTGGGGTGGGGGTGGGGGGGAGGGGGAAGAGAGAGAGAAGAGGCAGCTGGTCTGTAGGCACTTTTTTCCTTTGTGGGCTACAAAAGGCTTTCGAGGTTTGGACCACAGAAGTTTAAACCACTGTTCCCATTTATTTACTGACATTTCAAGCTAATGAGAGAAACTGCCCTCAATTTGAAGATTTATCCACTAATAAGATAGAAAAGGTTGGAAGCAATCTGTCGGTTTGATAGGTTCTGCAGAAAAAGAGTCAACGGTTCAGGCCGTAAACTTTTCCTCAGGACAAAATGGTGGAATTTGCAATCTCAATGAGGCCAAAAAGTGATTTTACAATCGCACGTGCACATGTCTGTATGTCTGAAAAGTCTGTATGTACACATGTGTGTGACTGCTTTCCCCACGCTCCGTTCCTTTTAAAATATTGTTCATCTGTAATATCCCACAGTTTTAATAAATGGAATGTTTAACCCCTCTGATCTCAAGTGAGCAGCTGAGTGTTTCCAGCATTTTCTGATTTTCTTTGATTTCCAGTATCTGCAGTTTTTTTTTGAAGTGCTTTTTTGGACAAAAAGGATGTCTAGTATGGAAAATGCAAACAATATACTGACCGTTGTATATCAATCATTAAGAATTTTTTTCACATCTAAACTTTAGTTTACTAAGCCCACTAAAGTAGTTATAATGGGGGATGTTGATTATCAGAATATAGACCAGGAAAGTAGTACAGTGAAGTGTTTTCTAAACACTTTAGTAGTCTAAAGTGCAGAGAGGGGCAAGAGTTCCTAGAGCGTATTTAGGAAAATTTTCTACACTTTAGTAGTCTAAAGTGCAGAGAAGGGCAAGAGTTCCTAGAGCGTATTTAGGAAAATTTTCTACAGCAGTTATGTTTCCAGGAGGCACTGCTGGACCTGGTTCTCGGGAATGAGATGGGCCAAATGGATCAAGTGTCAGCAGAACATTTAGCGGACAGGTTTAGGCTGGCTGGCTGGAAAAGGACAAATAACAATCCAGAGTAACAATAATTAACTGGGGGAAAGCCAACTTCAATGGGGTAAGAATGGATCTGGGAAGAACAAATTGGAGTCAAAAGTTGGCAGGAAAAACAGTAGCTGAACAAACGACTACCTTCAAAGAAGACATAGTTCGGGCACAGTCAAGGTAAAGATAGGAGAAACAAATCCAGAGCCCCCTGGATGACATAGGAGATAGAAATTAAAGAAGAAAACGTGTGCTTATGACAGATGTCAGGTAGGAAACACAATTGAGAACCAGGCTGAATTTAGAAGATTCAGAGAGGAGGTGCAAAAGCAAATAAGAGAAACAAAGAGGGAGTATGAAAAGAGAATGGCGGCAAACATAAACGGGAATCCCAAGTCTTCTATAGGTATATCAATAGTTAAAGGGTGGTAAAAGGAGGACCACCACCAATTAGGGTCCAAAAAGGGGATTTACGCATGGAAGCACAGGGCAGAGCAGAGATACTAAATGAATACTTTGCATCTGTCTTTTATCAAGGAAGATGGTGCTACTCAGGCCATGGTGAAAGAGGGGGTAATTCAGAACTGGAAATTGATAAAGAACTGGTATTGGATAGGCTGTCTGTACTTAAAAATTCACAAGGCATTAGGACCAGATAAGATGCATCCAAGGATACTGAAAGAAGTGAGTGTGGAAATTGCGGAGGCAGTGGCCATAATTTTTCAGTCTTCCTTGGAGGCAGGGGTGGTGCCAGAGGACTGGAGAATTGCAAACATTCCTTGTTCAAAAAAGGGTGCAAGGATAAGCCCAACAACTACAAGCCAGTCAGTTCGACTTCAGTGGTGAGAAAACTTCTAGAACAATAATTCACGACAAAGTTAATAGTCACATCAGCAAATGCAAGTTAATCAAGGAAAGCCAGCATGGATTTCTAAAGGAAAATCATTTTAACTAACTTGCTGGAGTTTTACAGTGCCACACAACAGACTTGTGAGCAAAGTTACAGCTCATGGAATAAGAGAGAAAGTAGCAAAATGGATAAAAAATTGGCTGAGTGACAGGAAACAGGGCACTGGTTAATGGATGTTTTTAGAGCTGGAGAAAGGTTATTGTGGAGTTCCCCAGGGGTCAGTGTTGGGACTCTTGCTTTCCCTGATATATATTTATGACTTAGGCCTTGGTGTACAGAGCACAATTTCAACATTTGCAGACAATACAAAACTTGTAAACATTGCAAACTAAGGAAGATAGTGTAGAACTTGAAAAAGACATAGACAAGTGGTCGAATGGCCAGATAGGTGGCGGATGAAGCTCAATACGGAGAAATGTGAAGTGATTCATTTTAGTAGGAAGAACGTGAAAATGATGAGTATATCTCTAAAGGGGGTGCAGGAGCAGAGGGTGCTGGATGAATACGTGCAAAGTCATTGAGGCAGCGGTGTGCAAGGATGCTGGCCTGGCTCGCTGAGCTTACTTTGTGTAGTGAGAAGCTGAAGCTGACAACAGATTTATGAAACCAATTTTATTGCTGTATGTGGGTTTTTTTTCCTGAGTATTTATATACAGGAATCGCCTGATGGAAGAGGAATTACATGGCTAACATCTAATAAAGTTAAAAGCAGTTCCTTTCAGTATCACAAGCCCTAATCCATTAGGATGCAATAGATTCCTCAATCGTTCCCCAAAAGACTAATTTAACATTTAAACATTCACCATTAGGAATTATAGACACAATCAGGTACCACAGGAAACAGACGAGGTAGAGAGTACAGATATTTAGTAGGAAATTCAGGAGATTGTGCTCTAAGGAGTACTTTATCAGAGATTTATTCATTTAGATTTAACTAAAAGTTCCTCACAGAAACTGGAACGACATTGCTACAGATTCACAATCAGTACTGCCTGATGCTGTCTGTAGGTTTCAGCTTGCTGAACAGCTATGAAACTGGAAATGCAAGCAATAACTACACAGGATAGAAGTAAATGACTCAACATTCACAGCATAAGAAACAAACTATTAAGTAAAAATAACTCGCAGGTTCTGTTTACAGTTGGGAGGGAGGTTGCCCTAGGAGTCTTCAACATTGGCTCTGGACCCCAAGGAGTCTCATGACATCAGGTCAAACAGGCAAGGAAATCACCTGCTGGTGACCACCGACTGTCCCACCTCGGCTGATGAATCAGTACTCCTCCATGTTCAACACCACTTGGAGGAAGCACCAATGGTAACAAGGGCACAGAATGTACTCTGGATGGGGGATTTCAATGTCCATCACCAAGAATGGTTCTGTAGCACCACTAATGAGCGAGTCCTAAAGGACATAGATGCTAGACTGGGTCTTCAGCAGGTGATGAGGGAACCAACATAAGGGAAAAACCTTCTTGACCTTGTCCACACCAATCTACCTCCTGCAGATGCACCTGTCCGTGCCAGTATTGGTAGGAGTGTCCACCGCACAGTCCTTGTGGAGACGATGTGCCATCTTCACATTGAGGGTACCCTCCATCATGTTGTGTGGCACTATCACCATGATAAATGGGATAGATTTCAAACAGATTTAGCAGCTCAAAACTGGGCATCCATGAGATGCTATGGGACCCTCAGCAGCAGTAGAATTGTAGTCAACCACAATCTATAACCTCTTGGCCTGTCATATTCCCCACTGTACCATTACTATCAAGCCAGGGGATCAAACTTAGTTCAATGGAGGGTGCAGGAGAGCATGCCAGGGCCAGCACTAGGTATACTTAAATAAGGTGTCAACGTGGTGAAGCTATAACACAGAACTACTTGCATGCCAAACAGCGGAAGCAGCATGCGATAGGCAGAGCTAAGCGATCCCACAACTAACGGATCAGATCTAAGCTCTGCAGACATGAAAGGTGGTGAGCAATGAAACCCACTAACTGGAGGAAGCGGCTCCATAAATATCCCCATCCCCAGTGATCAGGGGGCCCAGCACGTCAGTGCAAAAAACAAGGCTGAAGCGTTTAGAGCCACCTTCAGCCAGAGGTGCCAAGTGGATGATCCATCTTAGCCTCCATCTGAGGTCCCCAGCTTCACAAATGCCAGTCTTCAGCCAATTCAATTCACTCCACGTTATATCAAGAAATGGCTGATGGCACTGGATACTAAAAAGGCTATGGGCCCTGACAACATTCCGGCAATATTACTTAAGACTTGTGCACTCCAGAATTAGCCACGCCCCTATCCAACCTGTTCCAGTAGAGCTACGACACTGGCATCTACCCAGCAATGTGGAAAATTGTCCAGGTACAAACCTGCCCACAAAAAGTAGGACAAATCCAACCTGGCCAATTAACCAGTCTACTCTTGATCTTCAGCAAAGTGATGGAAAGGTATCATCGATAGTGCTATCAAACGGCACTTAGTCAGCAATAACCTGCTCACTGATGCTCAGTTTAGGTTCCAACAGGGCCACTGAGTTCCTGACCCCATTACAGCCTTGGTCCAAACACAGTGAAAAGGTGAGAGAGTGACTGCGCTTGACATCTACGCCGTATTTGGCTGTGCATGGCATCAAGGAGCCCCAGCAAAACTGGCATCAATGGGAATCGGAGAAAACTCTGGTTGGAGCCATACCTAGTACAAAGGACGATGGTTGTGGTTGTTGGAGGTCAATCATCTCAGTTACAAGAATTCACTGCAGGAGTTCCTCAGGGTAGTGTCCTAGGCCCAACCATCCTCAGCCTCTTCATCTATCCGTCCATTTTGATAGACAGACTTTTCTTCCATCATAAGGTCAGAAGTGGGGATGTTCAAACATGGTTGCACAATGTTCAGCACCATTTGTGACTCATCAAGATACTGAAGCAGTCCATGTCCAAATACAGCAAGAGTTGGGCAATATCCATGCTTGGGCTGACAAGTGGCAAGTAACATTCAAGCCACACAGGTGCCAGGCAATGACCCTCTCCAACAAGAGAGAACCTTACCATCTCTGAATCCCCCAGTATCAATATCCTTGGGGGGGGGGTGGTTACCATTGACCAGAAACTGAACTGGACTTGCCATATAAATAGTGTGGCTACAAGAACAGATCGGAGGCTAGGAATCCTGTGGCGAGTAACTCACCACCTGACTCCCCAAAGCCTGTCCACCATCTACAAGGCACAAGTCAGGAGTGTGATGGAATACTCTCTGCTTGCCTGGATGAGTGCAGCTCCATCAACACTCAAGAAGCTTGACATCATCCAGGACAAAGCAGCCTGCTTGATTTGCACTCCATCCACAAACATTCAGTCCCCCCACCACCTATGCACAGTGGTAGCAGTGTGTACCATCTACAAGATGCACTGTAGCAAATCACTAAGTCTTCTTCAACAGCACCTTCCAAAACCGTGACCTCTACCACCTGGAAGGACAAGGGCAGCAGATACTTGGAAACACCACCACCTGCAAGCTCCCCTCCAAGTCACACACCACCCTGACTTGGAATTATATCACTGTTCCTACACTGTCGCTGGGTCAAAATCCTGGAACTCCCTTCCTAAAAGCACTGTGAATATACCAATACTACAAGGATTGTAGCAGTTCAAGGAGGTGGCTCACCACCACCTTCTCGAGTGCAATTAGGGATGGGCAATAAATGCTGGCCCAGCCAGCAACGCCCAAAGCCCACACTTAAAAAAATGATTCGGTGAGGAACTGCATTGTAAGAATGAGCTTAAAAGACAGACCAACATGGCATGAGGTTAAAAATCATCATCTGTATAAGCCGGTCATACACAGGGAACTGCAACTGTCTTCAGCCAGAGATAGTGAAAAATTTAAATCAGACAAGTTTCCTGTTCCTATCATGATCTGAATCACATCTGTTGGGAAGACAGGTTGTGGTATAATTTTAATTTGAGCAAAGATCATGGTCTCTCTCTCTTTTACTAGTCTAGGCTAACTGAAAAGGAGAGATGTTACACAAACGCAGTACTTGAAGCATTTTCAATGTAATCCAGAGTCATTCCACAACGATGGTTTCAAATTGGGTGGCCAGAAGTGTCATTAGAGAGACAAATTGGGATCATTCATCAATAAAAAGATGTGTAAATGACAAAGCCATTTCTTTACTGGTTAAAGTGTTTGTCAATCATAGTCACAAGGATTGGTCCAACTGAGTGATAATAGTAGGGAGATCCAGTGATATCTGATAGATACAACTACTTGCACTTATATAGCACCATTAATGTAGCAAAACATTCTAAGATACTTCTGTGTTACCAAACAAAATTTGACATCAAGCCACGCAAGGTGATATTAGAGCAGATGACCGAAAGCTTTGTCAAAAAGGTAGGCCTTAAGCAGCATGACATCTTGAGGCAGAGAGGTTTAGGGAGGGAGTTCCAGACTTTAAGACAAAAACAGCTAAAGGCACAGCTGCCAATGGTGCAGCGATGTAAGGCCGGTGGGGGGCAGGCAAGAGACTAGAATTTAAGGCACACACATCAACGAGTTGATATGCGATCCAAAGGCCATGTTGAGGGCCCAGTTATACAGATAGGAGACTTTAGTGGAATCTTCAGTGACAACAAGTGCTCCAGTCATTGAGTGATCCAGCAGATGGGAGAGCTGCTGGTGCGATCGGCAGAGAAGCTGAATTTGCAGTAGAGCTGTTGGTAAGCAGAGCCAGGAGACATTCATTCTGCATGGAGCTGCCTTTCTGAGGCTGGTAAATAGGATTCTGCTTGAGGGACCATAGCCAGGTGTCCCAGTTGAGAAACCTCACTAATGACAGCAGCTGGTAAAATTGATTCTTTGGATTGTTGTGAGCTGCATATTGGCAGAGTAAGCACAGTAATCATAAAGGAACAGGCAAAACCACTTCCAACAAAGCATTCTTGAGTGGATGAGTCCTCAGAATAAACAATTCCAGCCTAGCCTTGTGTATCCCACCGTAAAGATCAATTAAAAAGTAATTTAAGCCCTAGTTATGTCTCAGACAGAACTGTATATTCCTTTTATTTATAATTGTATTCACACACAAAATACTGTTTAATTCAAACAGAAAACTGCTTTAGACATTGTTTAATTTTAAGTGATTTGCAGTTCCAGAATTGGAGGCAAGGCTTTGAATTTCTTCGGGGGACTTCCTCTAAGCAGCCTAGTGATCTGAACAGAAATCTGCTCTGGAGTAGAGATGGAGAAAAAACAGATCACTACGAAGAGATCTGTCATTAAGGAATCACTAAAGGTAATTAGCCCATTATTTTAATTTGGAGTTGCATTATGCAAATACTATTAATGTTTGTTGTTTCATTATACTACTTGTAACCCCCCGGTGTATGGTGATACCTGCCATTCATGAAAAATGGCACATCATAACAAAAGGCAATAGTGAATACAGCAACTAAGTTAGGGAACTGTTAGTTAAGTATACACCTCAACAAGGGCAGAGTATAGAAGGCTGAGCTCCTGAACCATAAGGAAGAATGGTCCACTTATCGGAACTGTCAAGGCATCATTGTATCACTAAGCAAATTTCTGCAGTGAACCAGATCCACTTTATATCCATGGATGAATGAGAATGACCCTTTGTTTTTAAGCCTGATGTCAAGTGTTCTCCAGCTTTCCCCCTCTGCTATTGTCAAATATGCCAGAATACAAATTTCAGGAAGGCCACATTTTGCATTCTGGACAACTACCTTTCAGCTTTTAAAAAATTAATTCATGGGCTGAGTAGCATTGGCATGGCCAGCATTTGTTGCCCATCCCCAGTTGACCTCAAGGTGGTGGATAGCTGCCTTCTTGACGGCTGCAGTCCGTGTGGTGTTGATACACCCACAGTGATGTTAGATAAGGAGTTCCAAGATTTTGATCGCGTGACAATGAAGTAATGGTGCTATATTTCCAAGTGGGCGTGCAATTTGGAAAAGAACACAGATAAAGTTCTATAATCAGCAGCTTGATACACAAAGGATCAGCAAATCCTTTTATGCCAAGCAATATGACAGTCCACAGACAGCACGGCCTCCCAGTCCTCTATCATGGAGGTCTTGGGCGACAGAAGAGTCAGAGTCACAGTCATTTACAGCACAGGTCACCATTCAGCCCATCGAGTCCATGCTGGCTCCCCACGGAGCAATCCAGTCAGTCCCACTCCTCCGCTCAATCCCCATAGCCCTGCAAGTTTATTTCCTTCAAGTCCCCAATTTCCTTTGATATCATTGTTTCTGCTTCCATCACCCTCCTGGGCAGCGAGTTCCAGATGTGTAAAAAAAATTGCTTCCTCACATTCCCTCTGTATCTCTTGCCCAAAATTTTAAATCTGTGTTCCCTGGTCCTTGCTAATGGCAAGAGTTTTTCCTTGTCTAGCTTATCTAAACCTGTCTTAATCTTGTATATCTCTATCAAATCTTCCCTCAAATCTCCTTTACTCCAAGGAGAACAACCCGAGCCTTTCCAACCTAACCTTGTAACTAAAACCCCTCAACCCTGGAACATTCTGGTAAATCTCCTCTGCACCCTCTCAAAGACCTTCACATCTTTCCTAAAGTGTGGTGACCAGAACCGGATGCAATACTCTAGTCGTGACCTAACTAGATCTTTATAAAGGTCCAGAATCACTTCCCTGCTTTTATACCCAATGTCTCTATTTACGAAGCCCAAGATTCCATATAGTTCGCTAACCGCTGTCTCAATATGTCCTGCCACCTTCAAAGATCAATGAACATGTACCCACAGGTCCCTCAATTCCAGCACACACTATAATTGTGCTATTAAGTCTCTATTGCTTCTCCCTATTCCTTTTTCCAAAATACATTATCTTACACTTCTCTGTATTAAATTCCATCTGCCACTTGTCCACTCATTCTGCTAGCCTATGTCCTATTGCAGGTGATTTGTATCATCCTCACTGTTTGTCCTCCAAGTTTGGAAACATCAGCCCTTTTTGAAATTTTACTCCATATTCTGAGATCCAATTCATTTATATATAGCATTAAAAAAAAGCAGGGTCCTAGCACTGACCCTTGGGGAACACCACTGTAACCGGGAGAGTATGGACAAACCGCTAACTCTGGACGAGCTGACGAAGACCATAGGGTCCTTCGAGACAAGTAAAAATCCCAGAAACCATGGTTTACCAGCTGTGTTGTATTCGACTCTGTGGGACTGGATCAGCCCAGATCTTCTGTAAGTGTGTGAAAGTATGCTTCCGGCAGGCAGCATGTCAGAATCCATGAAGGCAGGCCTTCAGATTACCTGAAGATTTGGTGCAGGGGGGCTAGGGCATGCACCAAAAATTGGAAACATCACGTAGCCATCGTGAAAGAAAAACTGGGTATGTGGGAGCTATGCTTCCTTTCCACTGTAAAAACCTGGTCATCAAGATGCAAGACGTTCTTGGTGTTGCTCATGCGCATCGCAGGTCTGGCCCACACCCTACATCTGCACCATGACAGTCACCGAAGCCACCTTTTGCATTGTCTGGAGATCAAAAACGGACACTGTCCACATTGACACAATGTACAAATCTCTAGGCAAGGAGGGGAAAGTGTACCCAACAAAACATACCCAATATTGTCCTCATCCTGATGGCCACCCTTTGTATGTGGAGCATCAAGCTGTATGCAGACCCTTGGTAAGTAAGTGTGCCACTAGTTGCTGAGGTGTTCTCTGTCCCTGGTGTTGCGAAGGATGGTCTGGTCACAATGCTGTGGAATATAGCAGTCAGTTGGACCACAGACTGATCATACCACCTGTCCCTTGTGGAAAAGTTTATGCAAAAAAAAACCTTTGACCACAAGGCCATCAGCAATGGTCCACACGTAATGTAGAGGCCTTCTGGGGGAAAAAAATGGTGCATCCTGTTGGATGGTTCCCTGAGCAGACTGCCAAAATCATTTGGGGAAAACACCTTATCGCCAGAACTTTCAAACAAACGCAAAGATGTAGCTTGGCTGGTGGCAAGAAGGGCTCTCCTCATCAATCCTTCCTGCATGCCAGGAGTCTCATCCCCTCCACACACTGCCCATGAGGTGGCTGTGGTGGGGAAGAAATTGTCACCCATCTCCTTCTGGAAGGTGCCTCTGCAAAGCAGTTATGGAAAGAGATGCAATGGTTTTTGTTGAGATTTATCCTAGGCAGCTGTTACAGAGGACTCTGTGTCTATGGTCTGTTCCTAGAGACATACATCAAAATAAACATTAACTGCTAGCAAATCAACACCACTCTTTGGTCTACCTAAAACTTGGTCTTCCAGTGCAAAAAGCTGTCAATGACAGAGTGTTGCAGGTTGACCCATTCCAAGGTCCAGGACTACATGCTGAGGGATGCACTAAAGCTAAGAGCAGCCACCACAAAGGCTCAATGGGGAAAGACCACTAAGGCCCTCCTGCCATAGCATAGAGGCACTGGAAACCATGCAAAACCCTTTGGGCTGCATGTGTGACATGAAATGAATACTGCAATTAGAAGCTGTAATTACAAGTGTAATGAGGCACCTGAGTGCCACATACTGTATTGAAAGAAACTGATTTGTTTTGCACTTATGTAATTTCAACTTTGGACTGTTATGCCATGTACCTTAACAAATTTTAAGAATAAAGTACATTTTTGGGAAAAAAAAGGAAGGGAACTTGGTGGTGGTGTTCCCTTGTTCCTGTTGCCTTTGATCTTCTAGGTGGTAGAGGTTGCAGATTTGGAAGGTGCAGTCGAAGGACTTGGCCAGTTGCTGTAGTGCATCTTATAAATGATACACTGCAGCCAGGGTGCACCAGTGGTGGAGGGAGTGAATGTTTAAGGTGGTGCATTATCAAGTGGGCTGCTTAGTCTTGGATTGTGTGGAACTGGAGTTGTTTGAGCTGCACTCATCCAGGCAAGTGCAGAATATTTCATCATAGCCCTGACTGGCCTCTATGACTTTCTCCTGTAGCGGTGTGTGTGTGGCTGGTCCAGTTAAGTTTCTGGCCAATGGTGACCCCTAGGATGGTGATGGTGGGGGAATTCAGTGACAGTAATGCCCATCAATCAAGGGGAGGTGGTTAGACTTGCTCTTGTTAGAGATGGTCATTGTCTGGCACTAGTATGGTGCAAATGTTACTTGTCACTTATCAGTCTATGACAGCATGTTGCTGCTTACGAGCACAAGCTGCTTTGTTAGCTAAGGAGTTACAAATGGTACTGAACAATGTGCAATTATTAGCAAATATTCCAACTTCTGATTTTAAGATGAACATACGAACAAGGAGGAGTATGCCATTTGGCCCCTTGAGCCTGCTCCATCATGCACTAGGATCATGGCTGATCTAAATGAAGGAAGGCTGTTGAAGCAACAGCTGAAGATTTGGCCTAAGACACTACTGAGGAACTCCTGAAGCAATATCCTGGGGTTGAGACGATTGTGGTTGTTGGAGGACAACCATCTTTTTTTGCGTTTGTATGGTTCTAACTAATGGGGAATTTTCCCTGATTCCCTATCATCTAATCCACAGCCTTTGCTGTATCCAGTATGCTCAACTGTTTCTTGATATCATGTAGTGTGAATCAAATTATCTGAAGACAGACCTGATGTGATGCTGGGGACCTCAGGAGGAGATCAATATAATCATCTGCTTGGCACTTCTGGCTGAAGATGGTGTTTGTCACCGTCCAAGCTAGGAAAGCACTGCATCATGATTTACATTGAGAGAAATTTATGGTATGTGAGGGTCAGCAAGATATCACAATCCACAATGAGATCAGTGGCTAGATAATTTGTTTAGTGGTCTTGTGTCAGGAATAATGTTGCCCAGGCTAATATGAGAATGCCCCTATGTCATCAGATCTTTTACATCAACTCCAGGGGGCAGATGGAAATGAATGTCTCATATGACAGACAGCATCTGCATTTCCTCTATACTGCACTGAAGTATCAGTCTAGATAATTTGCTTAAGTCTATGGAGTGGGACTTGAACTGAACCTTATGTCTCAAGTGAGAGTGCTACCAGGGCCAAGACTGATACCCAACATTCACTGCTGAGTTTGCTTATCTTCACTGCTAAGTTTGCTTATCTTAAGTAATAGAATGGAAGCAAGTCAAAATGAATTATTTTAAGGATATGTGCCATATCCTATGATAAGAAATAAAAGTCACTGGATAGGTATTCACCATTGTACTAGTTTTCCCCACAGGTTTTGTATTGCAGATCAATGGGTCATTGGGCTGGGCAAGAAAACAGCTTTACTCAAGTTGGGGTATATTTGCTATGAAGCTCCTGGGATATGCAAAATATTGATAAGAAAAGTGAAGCCTACCTGTATACATGGATGGACAATTTTGCTTTATAGAAGTACTTCCCCTGTAGTGGGATGAAAAGTTCTGTACAGTCAAGCAGCATCATTGTGTGTCAAACAATTACATGGTTTTTAAGGTTCTAGCCCAAATCTTGACAGCATTTTCAATATTGATTTGAGAGTGTAGAGTCCTCCAGTTCTTTTGAGGTTAGATAATTTCTTTACCCATGAGAATGTTTAATTACATTATAGAACCTGCAAATCTAATTGAAGTAAAAGCAATCGGGGCAAACTCAGTGTCAAATAAAAATGTGGTATCCCTCTCAGGTAAGGATAGCACCCAGTGCAGGAGTGTGGGGCTGGGGCAGGAGAAAAAGAGAAGAGTCCAGGAGGAATAGGGAGAAACCAGTACTGCTCTATATACAATTTCTGATACAATGCAAAAAAAAGAAACACATGGTTTAGGGATGGCTGTTTACACAAAACTGTGTCCAGAGAAAGCCAAAAATAAACTTTGATCACAAGGTAGATTACTTTAATATATAAACGTGTGTCAGTATAATTAAAGCTGTTGGGTAACAGGGTCATTTGGTATTGAGCATATGGGTGGTTGGGGGGAGCGGGTGCAGTGGGAACTCTCAGTTCAAAAAAGATATGCACACACACACAGTTGAACTTACCAGGTAAGTATGATTCAGTTCACATTTCCCAACTTTCCAGTGTTAAATACTTGTGCCTCACAGCACAACTCATGTAAAACTTTATTATGAATACTGTTCTCCAATTGGCAGATTGTACTGTGAACATTTACA
This sequence comes from Cetorhinus maximus, assembly GCF_964194155.1. Lineage (NCBI taxonomy): Eukaryota > Metazoa > Chordata > Chondrichthyes > Lamniformes > Cetorhinidae > Cetorhinus > Cetorhinus maximus. Next base: position 83,911,212 of record NC_135893.1, read on the forward strand.
GTGAAATCATGTCCTGTTAGTCACAGTAAAATGGTTTTTAATATACAATTGATTACAGATTGGTAGCAATAAGTCATTATATATTGTTTATCTATATACATATAGCTTAATATTTCACATACATTTTCTGTCATCAAAGCATAGGCAAATTATTTACAAATTAGACCAACTGCAGAGCAGCACTCCCCTTGCTACAATGTGTAAACCCCATATTCCCTGCAGGCTACACAGTGAGTTACTGTACGTAGTGTTGCTCAGAGAACTCCTCCTTCATGACTACCACAAGTTAGGACTATGTTCTAGCAGCAGCTGGCAGGTCTCAACAGCTGTGCTTAGACTGGTTTGGTCTTCCAAGATCCATCTTTGCATTGGCCATAGTTGTGTAATTTAGCAAACATCACTGAATGACTCAAGCCAGTGAGTGACAGCATTCTTTGGGTAGAGTCCCAAACGGACAAGTGAGATTCAATATTTGTTTTTTTGGGCTGAAATGGAAAAAGAAGCTCCTCCAAATCAGTGTCTTGCAACACAAGCATTGGGATGCTCAAATGTCAAGGTAAAATGTGGATAATTATGAAATCACTGAGTGGCGTATAAATATGTGTGACTGCACTGCCCAACACCACCAACTCACCGTCAAACCCAACTTACCTACCAACCTTGCTTACATCAACTCCAACCCAACTAGACCGTCATGGTGCTGGACATCTCAGCACATAGCAATTAGTGTATATAAGAATGCAAGGTGGCTGCTTTTTTGTGTATCAGTGAAGAGCTCAGTGTTGGGGAGGGGGAACAAGGAGAACAAAACATGGAACAGCATCTTTCAAAAACAGGTGATTTTTAAAAAAAATCCACAAAGTTCCAGAATGATGGGCTTTGGTAATTTGATAAATCAGCATCGATAAAAAATGCACAAAGTATCATGCAAGAATGGGGCTAAACCCTAATGGTCTGTTTTAATGATGGGATTGGCATACAAAGTCTGGATATATATTGAGGTAGGAGAGAAAAAGGCCCTTGAATCTATGTATATAATGTTTAGCTGACTCCCACACAAAAGCGATGACTTTCAGTGCCCCTTCTCTCCACTCCTGGAACAGGAGTATCAAATTAGGATGTTCAACAGCATCAAAGAGAGGGAATTGTTCAGCTTGGGGAAATTTGCACTCAATAGCACTGCAGCACTCAGTGAAGCTTATCATGGTTGTGCCCACATCTGAACAGTATACAGTATACAACACACTTTACAAGGGTGGGGGTGTTTACTTAAATGCAGTCGACTCTACAGCTGCAGTCCTTATACAATAATTAAAACCCACATCCTTTCATACAAAGAAGTGCGTGTATGTCCATTATCACCTTCCTGGTCAGTTTTGCACACTATGGTACTTTTTTTTAGGTGGGGTGGAGGGAGTTCAAGCTTAATTTGGCTAAAATACATGTATCCTGGAAAAAGGCAAGAATGTTCACTGCTTATTGCTGCAATACCGGACTTCAACAGTGGGAAGCCCCTTATTGGCAAGGATTTTTTTTATAGCAAAATATTGCTGAACTTAATATTTTCAAATTTATATGGGAAATACCAAATGGTAGTCCAATCTGTTGGAGCCTGCAAGAGAATGCTGGGATCCAGGCTCCATTGCAACTGCTGTGCTAATTGGATGTCAGGTATTGGTGGCACCAACACTGGCAGCAGCCTACCTGACCAGCACTGCAATGGGCGAGGGGTGGATGGGGGAGAGAATACACAACATAAATTTGGTGTATTTTTAGAAAATGTGTTTAAAACTTAACAAGTGGGTAGTTAACTGTAAACCTTATGCAAAATCTTAAGGGGCTAAACTGCAAGGTGCAACAATTTTTCCGTGAAAACAAACTATAAAACTTGTCTATGTAATCAGATTATGTTTTCGATATGCTTAGACCTTTCAGGCTTTGCTATAAACATAGAAACATAAAGGGGGATATTTTCCACGAGGTGCTGATGTGGCCCTGGTGACATGTATATTGTTGTAAATCCCAACAGGCTCAGGCAGGGTGGTAATCTGAGGCCATTATTTCCAGGCTTGGGACAAAAGATTTGAGGATGAATTTAAAAATGGATGAGATCCTTTTACTATTAAGGATATATTCGCCATTGTACTCTTGTCAGTGTCATTTAAAGGGTGACTCTTTCATTTTGACTGGACTTGGAGGATAATTTTGGGCAGAAAGACAGAAGTACTTGGGATTTAGAATCTATTGCATGACTCATACTTGGACACCCCAGTGGTTAGAAGAGAGAATAGCAACTTCTCACTCAAGCTCACAGCTACAAGAACATTCCTTCTGCCTCAAGAATTTGCTACAGCAGTAGAACTTGGTGTGTCAGTTCAGTCTTTAATATAAATCCCAGCATTGAATATTAAATCAGAATCTAATTATACCACTCGTATTTCAGTTATGGTAATTTGCAGATGTATTGGGCCCAATCCCTGTATAGTTTGCATAATTTTATTTAGGTGCAATAGTCAGCAAGGACCCACAGAAAGAGTACAATTTATTAAATCAGAGCACGTGTGCACACAGAACTTGTTTAGATGAACAATAGTAGAGTTTGGGGATGGTTTGGTGTTAAACATCGAGGGGATGCTGGACAGAATGGAGCCAAAGGCAGCTTCAGGTGATTGGACTTAGGATTTCACAAACATTTAAAAAAAGAGTATTTCATCTGATCATGCAGACAAAAAGGTACAATCTGTTAAAGGGATGACTGAATACTTCTCAGCCTTAGATATTTGTTCCAGTGCCCAATTTGGTTAAGGCTGTACTGTGCTTACACTCGCTGATGAGACATTGATCAGGTTAAATGCCAGGAACCTTAGCAAGAAAAATGCGAGCTGCACAATTGTGCTGCCTTGATGTGCAGTTGCTGACTGACCCATGCTGAACAAGTTCTCTTTATGCCGATTGAACATCTGGACTGCCACAATCAAGGCTCTGCTATAAAGGAGGAACCTAGGACATTCCCATTCCAAGCTCCAATGAGTCTGGATTTCTGATCACACTAGTAGGGGTGCACAAAACTTGGTCACAGAATCTCAACCCAAGCGAGACCCACCTACTTAAACCAATGGATAGCCTGAAAATATCATGCCACAGACCCCATAAATTTGATTTTGGGGTTATTCGGTTTAATACTGTTCAATAAAACATAAATCCAACACTGGTTTGTCATTCTTACAAACATCTAATGTTATTCCATACATTATTTGACACTGCATCCTCAATTTGTATTTCAAAATATTTATCCATTCTAACCCAATGTTGGGGAAAGACACCCACAGTCATGTTAAGGGGTAAATTCCAACAGGACAGTTTTCCAACAGTTCATCCAGAGTGTCTGTGTGCTGAGTGTGAGAACAGAATCCAATATTCCACTTGATGGAATGTACCAAGATCAAGTTAAATGAAATTTTTAAAAAGCAGCTTGTGCTGACACTTCACAATCAAGGTGTCTCAAGGACAATCACACCATCAGGAGGGCATACATTTCCTGATACAGTATCACAAAGTGTCAACAGCAGCTGTTGTATTGCAGCTTTCAATACGTTTAACCCAAGAGTTTCAAACAAGATCGGGGTTAAAATAAAAAACACTATACAGAGTTTGTGCTGGAAATGAGTGAGGCAAGAGTGGGGGAAAATCTCTATTGACACCAATGGCAATACAAAGCTCAACTATATACACTTTAAGAAGGGATGCAGCCAATTCAGTGTATCTGAATACACCCAATGAACTGGTATGAAAACTGCCGTAATACTGTACGTTATTCGATTTGGGAGGATAGAAGAGGTGCCATTATTTGCATTCTGTTCCATCACCACATGCACAATATATGTAATGATGGAATGTTTACTGAACCCTTTAATATTAGAAATGGTTACACTATGAAATAAATGTCATTTGTTGCTTCTATAAATTTAAGTCAAGCTCTCCAAAAAAAAGTTTATAAATAAAATCTTTGCTGGAGACAAATTATCATTTCCACATCCCCCACCATGGCTTCCTGGTAGGAGGGACAAGGCAATGCCATTGCTTCTGGAAATGTTTCACAACATATGGCTTGGCAGAAATGCTCCTTTAGTGTAATGATCTGACTGTACTGCTTTCCCCTTCCTGAAGCCTGGAGGATGACATGTTAGTGCAGCAATATACTTGGCTGCTGCAGGACAAGATTAGTCCTTGGGGAGCTTGTGGTCAGGTGGACCCATGACTAGAACCTCTTCATCAATAAGAGTCTCCACTGGTTTGGCTAGTGGTCCTGCCTAATTCCAAACTTCCAATTCTAAATGGGACTAAATGTAGCTGACTTTAAGAACTGAAAGCAGATCTCGAAGGAATCCCGAGTGCCTTGGGGCTTTTAATGAGAACATTTAGCTTTTGGGAATAAGCAAAAGGTCTCTGTTATTCTAACCTGGATCTAATGCCAATATTTACATCAACACAACTCACTATACTGAACAAGACTGTTCAACACTCAAAACTTATCATACACAGATCTGAACAAACACTGGGCTCAAGACTTCTACTGACCCAAGTTTTGAAAGAATCATGCGCCCCTCTAGACACCAACATGGGTAAGAGTGTCTGAAACCCAGTCCACAGCCTGCTTTTAATATGTGGGTACAGTCAAAGAAAGACAGGCGCTGGGTCCTCAAGATGGAAGTGGCACATTTATAGACCCTTTGAAATAAATCAGGACTTATTTGGGGCTTGTTACTAATTCACTTGACCAAATCCTTCCCATCCCCACCCTTTTGTCTACTAGAGGCTTTCACTGACATCCAGGCATTCACCGACATCCACCCTCAGTGGTTCTTTTCAGAAGCCCATTTTAAACAATACAATAACGACAGTTACAAAAAGTATAAAGAAACAAAACAGCATTGAGAAAACAAAAATGAGACTGGGGTCGAGTGGGGAGGGTGATGGGGAAGGGGGAAAGTTATAACCACAATTTTATCCAGGGTTCTAAATTAAGCCATGCTTTCTGTTACCTCCTTCCATTTTACCTGAAGCACATACTTCAGTTTTTCCAAAGGCACTTAATATCCACAAACAGCACAGACATTTGCAATGGAGCTGGATCCTGTGTTACTGTGATCCACACAGAAATCAGGACGTAAAATGAAACTATTAAAAACCGGAAATAATCATCATGTCACGCAGACTACCAACGTGAACTGGTTCCTACCGGGTGAGGCCGGTTTATGGTATGAAAAGATGCATCATAGTCGGCTACAGATTTGTAAATTCGTCAGTTCCTCTGTTTCCTCTGGATCCTCGTCACCCACTTTGCCATCTACTTCCTTGGCCTGCTCTTTCTTGACCTTCTGACATGCAGAAAGTGAGTCTTTAGCCTCAGTGTTATTTGAGTAGCGACCAGACCTATCCGAGATTGGCAGAGAAGGCACAAGGTTGGCAAGTTCGTCTGTGGGCGAACGCCCAATACTTCCGTCCACTTGCACTCGGATGTCTGGAGACACTGAGTGCTGGTGTGATGGGATGATCCCACTGTTTGTGCTTTTTGGGTACAAGTATGTTTTCATCTGACCTTTGCCTTTAACATTGACCGTCCCTCGGTAATCAAAGTCATAGCCCATTTCACTCAATATTCGATAGCTCTCTTCACTCACCTGGATCCTACACTCCACTCCTGTAGTGTCCATCCTACTAGCAATGTTGACAGTGTCACCCCATATGTCATACAGTAGCTTCGTAGTGCCAATAACTCCTGCAGTGAGGGGTCCATGGTTGAAACCAATCCTTAATTTAAAGTTGAACCATAACATGTCCTTGTTGAATTCATCCACAACCCTCATCATTTCTTTGGCAAACTCAAAAAGCGTCTGCAAGTGACTGTGTGGATGGTTGCTGTCGCGTCGTTGCGATGGATTCAACCCAGAAGCTGCCATGTAAGTAGCTCCAATGGTTTTAATCTTTTCAATATTGCTGTTGTATTGGGGCTTGCTCAATAATTCATCAAAATCACCAATCAGTTCATTCAACACCCGGTAGCACTCCTTTCCCCCTTCATAGTTCTCCTCATAAAACTCGCTGAAATTAACTATGCTGGCGAAAATAACCCCAACATCTTCGTGGTTTTTGGAGTAATGGGGGGTCACCTTGAGCTGATCAGCCACATGGGCTGGGATGATGTTATGAAGGAGCCAGTCTGCTTGGTCCTTCATGCTCTGTATCTTGTGCCGATGAAGATCTGCCTCCACGTTGCCATGGTAATTGAGACGGTAACTAACCTCAAACTCCCGGTTCAGGAACCAGACTAGCAGCAGCAACAGGACAATATCCAGAATCACTTCCTGTCTGATCAATTCCAGATTCTTTGAACTCCCATCTGACATAGAAATATTGCACCCAACTTCTCTGCTTGGGGAGGAGGGGAGGGGTGGGGTGGGGAAGAAAAAAGTGAGAGTTTTTTTATGACAAGCAACAACAGATAAACAAATGTCATGTTTTACTCTATAGAATGGGTTCAGAGCAAAGGTTGCCTATAACATACACAAATGCTAGCCTGTATGCATCACAAGATCTAACTTTAGATTAACATTGAAAGGATGAAAAGAGCCAGAATGATTGAGAAGATGGAGGGATCATGTAAATTGGGCATGCTTTCACTGAAAAAAAGATTGAGAGGATTCTAAAGGGACTAGGATATTTAATCATAACGAGCTATATCACCTTGTCCAGACCAGCAGAGCCAGAGGATATTATGTCCTGTGCTTATAGGCCTGCTTTTAAAAAGACATAATATCACATAGCCAGGGTAACTCAAGGCCCTGAAGTCCCAGTGAATAAGAAACAATGTGTCTTTCATGTCCTTAAGAGGTCACAAAGCATTTTACAACCAATGAATAACTTCTGAAGTATAGTCAGTGTCACATGGGCAAATGTGGCAATCAATTTTGCACATAGCATTGCCGAACAGAAAATTAGATCAATGTCTGGATGAACTGTCCTAATGGCTATTGATTGAGGGATGAATTTGGCCAGGTCATCAAGCGAACTCCCTGCTCTGCCTGAAATACTGCTGTGGGATCTTTAACAATCATAAAAACAGAAAATTTATGGCACAAGAAGTCATCATTTGGCCCATTATGTCTGTGTTTGTCCAAAGAGCTATCAAACCTAATCCCATTTTCCAGCTCTTGGACTGTAGTCTTCTAGGTTACAGCACTTCAAGTGCATATCTAAGTATTTTTTAATTGCAAAGTTGATTTCTGCCACTACCATCCTTTCAGGTAGCAAGTTCCAGGCCCCACCAGCCTCTGGATGAAAAAAAATTCTCAACTTCCCTCTAACCTTTTTGCTACTTACTTTAATTTTTTGTCCCCTGGTTATTGACCTCTCTTCTTGAACATGAACAAGCAGATAAGATCTCAATTTTATTGCAATGAATGCAATATTGCACTTCCATGCATAATCTAGACTGTGAATGCAATGTAGTACTGAGGGAATGCAGTATTCTGAGAGGTACCATTATTCAAATGACAGTACTGCTGGAAATGACTTTTTCCAAATGAAACTCCAGTTCCCTGCTCAGGGGTGCAAATGATAAAGATCAAGATAAGATCAAGATCAACTGGTAATCCTGCACTGACTGAGGTTTTGAGCAAGTAGTAATTGTTAAATACACTTTCCACAACTGATCTTAGGAGTCACAATAATGAATCTCAAATCTTACCTGAACGATTCTAAAGATTCAGATTGGGTTTCTGGCAAGCTGTAAGCAAAAAAAGAAAAATCTGAAAACAGTTGTCTTTGTCATGCATGTGCAAGATCCACCACTTTTTTTCTTTTCCCTTCCTAAGGTATCTAATTCCTTACAGCTAACCAGTTTAGTTTAAAATGCAGTTTATACAGGTTTATTGTTTCTTTATCCATAAGTTATTAATTATCTTGTTAACTTCTCAGTGATTGGCAGTTTAGGAAGACCTCATGCGACATTGCTTACAGGTCACCTGGGACCAGGAATGTGGATTTTAATGTTTAGCAAAGTGCTGTTTTACTCAAGATACATCCATCGCTGTAATACAAAACCTCCTTTAGATGCTAGTAGCTTTGTTCCACCTTCTCCAAAATCTAATTCCCAGTTAAACCTATTTCCAGATATTCATATCATCATTTCTCTACCTCCCATGGTTGACTTGTGCTATTAAAAACACAAGTACTTTAATTCCTTCTAATAAAGCTCCTCCTTTTTCAGTTATTTACATGATGTAAAATATATCCCTTCTTGCTTTACACAGTGGACTTACAGTTCTTGCTGAAGCAGTCACTGTAATACTGTCCATTATTAATTCACTAACGACTAGCAGCTAAGCAAATGATCATTTGCCTTGGTCCGGGCTGCAGCATCAACATCCAAGATCAAACAAACACCTTAAACAGCTTGGCCTGGACAAGGTGCAAACATCATTTGGGAGTCAGTACCCAGGCCCAGGTGCAATTTCCAACTGAAATTCCCAGCTCCAGATTGAAGCGTAGGCCTACCTAGTAAAAACATTTCAGACAGTGGGTTTAGTGATTTTAACCCCTCCAGAATGACATAATTCAACACGTTCTTTCTGGAAGATAGTGGAACTTAAAGTACATTTTCTAGCTTATTTTGAGGGATTTATTGTTCTTTTTCTGCTGATTACTTATACATCATTGGTACTTGGATACTTGATTAACTTACATAGAACATACAAAATAGGAGGAACAGGCCATTCAACCCCCTAACCTTGTTCTGCCACTCAATAAGGTTATGGTTGATCTGATCATGGCCTCAAATCCACTTTCTTGCCTACTCCCCATAACCCTTGACTCCCTTGTAGATCAAAAATCTGTCGAACCCAGCCTTGAACATAGACTATGACCCAGCCTCCACTGGTCTCTGCAGTAGGGAGTTCCAAATATTAATAACCCTCAGAAGAAAGTCCTCCTGATTTTCATCTTAAATGGGAGACTCCTTATTCTGAAACAGTACCCTTGAGTTCTAGATTCCCCCACAAGGCTAGAGGTTATTTGACCTCATCAATTTCTGTCCTGGGGAGGGAGTCAACACCCAAGAGGCAACTCTTTGTAGTGTGACAAAACAGGGATTAATCAAAGTTAAGTTAAAAATAGAAATTCCTCTTGGTAATTCAAGTGAAGACAGCCTGATTTCAAACTAGAGCGGAATCCTCAATAAATGGGAAGATATTGGAGAGGCTGAGGAAATGAGACACCTTGGAGGGCATATCCACAGGTCCCTGAAGGTGGGAAGACAGGTGGATAAAGTGGTAAAGAAAGCATATGGAATGCTTTCCTTTACTGGATAAGGTGTTGAATACAAAAGCAGGGATGTAAAGATGAAACTGCATATAACACTGGTTAGGCCACAGCTGGAATTTTGTGTACAGTTCTGGTCACATTACAAGGAGGACATAATTGCTCTGACTCTGGAGAGAGTACAGAGGAGATTTACAAGAACGCTGCCAGGGCTGGAAAATTGCAGCTGAGGAAAGATTGGATAGGCTAGGGTTGTTTTCCTCAGAACAGAGGAGGCTGAGGGTGACCTAATAGAGGTGTACAAAATTATGAGGGGCCTAGATAAGGTAGACAGGAAAGACTCTTTTCCCCTAACTGAGGGGTAAATTACCAGGGGCATAGATTTAAGGTGATTGGTAGAAGGATTAGAGGGGACACAAGGAAAGACTTTTTCACCCAGATGGTGGCAGGCTTCTGGAATTCACTGCCTAAATTGGTGGTTGAGGCTTAAAAACTCAACTCATTTAAAAAGGTACCTGGAACTGCACCTGAAGTGCTGTAACCTGCAAGGCTATGGACCAGGTGCTGGAAAGTGGGATTAAAAATGAGTGGCTAGTTTCTTTTTTGCCCCCTTTTTTTGGCCGGTGCAGACACGATGGGCTGAATGGCCTCCTTCAGCACCATAACTTTTCTATGGTTCTAATGTTGCAAGCTTGAATTCAAGACTATCCATCCTGAGAGTTTAGTCTTCTTGGTTGTGTAGGAAATGCATGCAGCACAAATAACTGATTGTCACAATTCTCAGTTCCACCAAAAGTCAAGGACCCCCATCAGTCCCTTAAAGAATTTTCCCCCTCTCCCATTGCTAGGTGTCCTCTCACTTCAAGTTAACTGAACTGTTCCCACATATCCAAAACCGGTCAGTGGAACACACTCCTCTGTATGTAATCCCTCCCTGCCCTCTTCTGGCAGTGAACTGCAGGTGTAAACCCAAACCCTGATATCCCACAGCTGACTCACTGGTGCTCCAAACTTGTTGCATCAAACTCTATCACTTGGTGGTTGAGGTTTAAATGCTCAACTCATTTAAAAGGTACCTGGACCAGCACCTGAAGTGCTGTAACCTGCAAGGGTATGGACCAGGTGCTGGAAAGTGGGATGAAGTCAAAAAGATATGTTACTCACGTGGAAGGACATAGTGTCACATACAGCAGGATGAGAAGCAACACGCCTACTATAGTAGCCAAGGAGAATCTCATCCAGGAGCTCAACTGGCAAAAGTTACAGTAGTGAATGAAAGTGATGATCATTGCACAACACAAGAACATGGTAACCTGCAAAAAGAGCCACAAGTAAAAAAAGATGCATTTCAGTTAATTTAGGACAGACCAAGGTGCTTCTAGTTGGCAAAGGTCAATGGCATGCTGCAATTTTTTTTTTGTTTGAAACAATATAGTAAGATGCCTTCACTTGAAAGACCATCTTAAATAAGAATATAACAGTGGTAAGATCATAGAATAATGTGCAGAGAAGGCCACCATTCAGCCCATTCTGTCTGCTCTCTGAAAGAGCTACCAACTAGTCAAACCATCCCCATCACCCTGCATGTTTTTTTCCCTTTTGGAAGTTACTATTGAATCTGCTTCCACCACCCTTTCAGACAGTGCGTTCCAGATAAACCAAAGCAGCAATGAATTCAAGTAGAATTAAGGATAATTTAGTCAAAATTGATTTATCATTCATTTTGTGGATCTTCCCCCAATATGATCCAAGAATACTCACATTTATATTTGTTTTAAATTCACACGTGAACTGGGAGAACACAGCGACAGCGGGGAGAGAGATGAGAATGGCTCCGAAAAAATGACGAGGCAGCCAGCCCGAGATTGCCCTCATCAGTCTTTTGGTACATGGCATCACCTCATCCAGATAAAACGCCATTCTACAATGGAAGAGTGAGCTGAGGTTAGAAAGATTGGTAATGCATTAAATCAGCAATCCCAAAATGATGTTCACGGACTTGCTGCAACTTCCCATAGCCTTTACATCTAAACTAAGGAGGGTATAGAATTGCAGGGTAACAAATAACCTTGGTGCTGTTGATTAATAACCAGGCCCAAGTAAGAACTGTGCAGCTGTATAAGACACTGAATGCATGTGCCTGCACTTTGCTATTCTGTATTCTAGCACAAAGAGAGAAAGCTCAGAAGAATTCACAAAAGATGAAAGATAATCAACCTGTAACGTTAACCCTACCTAGTTCTCTCCACAAATGCTGCCTGACCTGTCATGCTTTCAGCAGTTGATCTCATGTTGCTGCATATGCATACAGTATCACTCATTTCCAGGAGATGGCACTGCAGATAGTTTTCTAATAAAAGCTGGAGCTGACCATGAAACTGAAGTAACTAGGGCTGGACAGTCAGTTGGGGAAAAAAAATCACTATTTGGTCATCTGCATTGAAACGTAGCTTCTGGTTTTGCAATTCAATATACTATTGCACAAGCTATTAAGGCAAAACCAGGGCATACTGTAAAATTTAAGAAACCTGTGTAATTGCCACACATGCATTGCATTGCACAGATTCCAGATCTCTAACACCCAAAACTACAAGTTAATGTTTTACATCACCACCTTAGCCCTAGTTGGCAGGGGTTGGGGGTCATGGGGAGGCCCAAATGCAATTTGAAGGTAATTAGGGTATCATTACTAGTCACCTTATTGGGGATGGCAAACTGCATTGTTGGTGGCAGCCTGGGACTTGGAAAATGAAATTCAGGACAGTTGTGCTAGTCTAGAATCTTAAAATTTTTAGATATTACTGTCCATCATTAACTTGAATTTTCTACAGAGGGTAGCTGAGGTAGCTGCTGATATCCAAAACACCCACAGAACGCAACATCTTTCAATTAAGTAAATCCGACATCTGAAAATCTGCCACTTGATAACAGTTTGCCGAGATCTGGTCTCTCCCGTGCACAGAGATTCCTTGGGGTTACTGGTTGGGTGATAATGAGGTCACATTTTGAGATTTATCTTCCGTGCTGCTATAATACACCTCAAGGTCACGTAAGGATGAAAATTCCACCAAAACCCTTCAGCACCTAGAAGGGTTAACAATACAGAGAAGCCGGGGAGTTTTGATTTGTCACCACTTCCCATTTCTCACCCAAGTACAGTGCACCTGCCTCCTCTGGAAGTACATTTGTGCGGAAAGCAGCTTCAAGTACAACACAATGGGGAAAGTGCGGGAATGTGGCAGGGAGGGGAAGAGATATGCTGTTGTCGAAAATTTTCACATTGTTAATGAAAACAGCCTTTATATTATTATAGCACGTGACAAAATACATTCACCAAGATAACCACCCAAGCTCAAGTATGGATTGATTGCTTTCTTGCAAGTAACGTTTCTGATGTAGATCATTTCTTCACCAGCCTCCTGACCTTAATCAAAGAGATCCACTGTAATACCTGCTTAAAAATCCAGGTTGGTACACCAGTGCAGTACTGATGGACCACAGCACTGTAATGGTGATGAGGTCAACTGCATCACTCTACTGCCTTGGCTGAGGTCAGATAATTCAGCACTGAAGCATCAATCGCTCAGGGTAAGTCCCCACCCACCCCTCCCCACAACCCGTGTCCCCGCCACCCTCTGCCATGAAAACATTAAACTAGAAATCTTTTGGCTTTCAACTGCCCAATCCTGTACTCTGTAAAATTGTGACATAGCAATTCAGACATCTGATTAGATGTTGCCATTAAATCAAGCACTAACCCAAAGCCCAAATGCCTTATACATTTTGCATTTTAAAAACATGGAGATTCGAGATCATTAAGCTGCCATAGAACACACAAAACTCAACACCGCATCAACAACATTCACAGGGGCGCTGATAACACAGGCCTCCCCGATTTGTGTGGTTTTTACAATTTTCTTCTTTTACAAAAATGCATTCACATTTAAAGCTAAGCAACCTGTGGGAAGCACCCGATGGATGAACTACAGAGTAGATGCACTGAGACATTTACACAAACGGTGGTTTATGGAGGGAGTTGACATTCTACCAGCCCTTTCCCATGCAGCATGGACCCCCAATGCACAGAGCCATCCATACACAGCATGCTTGCCTCACCTGATGGAGATAACCAAGGAAAGCACTTGAAGCAGGATCGCAAGGACAAAAACCACAACAGAGGCATGCGAAGGTGATGTACACAGTCCCTGCTTCATGAAACATGTGATGGAGAGAAAGAGGAAGACTATGGTGGAGAGAAAGACATCAAGGAGTGAACTGAATGTGGCACTGGCAAACGTCTTCTCTGATGCATTGTTCACAACCTATTGGGGAAAGAAACAAAAATAAAAAACACTGCATGTGTTCAACAAGATCAAGCTCCAAGGCATCACAAACATATAAAGCAGAACGGATGGGAACAGTAATGATCCAAACAAGCGTAATTCCAGGTATAAAATGCTTGATGTAGAGAAATTGTTTCAAGCAAGCAATGGTATCATCAGTCTGTTACATCCAAGTTCAATTAAAAACTGTCCTACAAATGCCAATCCCATTGTATTTCAGATGTCTGGCTCCCACTTTTTGTATATCCATGTACTGTCCTATTCTCTTCCTTCATAAGGCTCTAATCATTTTTGTGCATTCCTGCTCATTTCAAAATGATTTGCAAACATTTCTAATTAAAACTCAGCTTCTGTATCCTTTCTGGAAAACTGGAGCTCTGAAAAGTTTTGTACAGACTTTCTGCACAGACAGTAGGGAAAAAATCCACAAGACCACAATACAAAGGCTGACTAAGATGTACAAAATGTCAAAAGAATGAGTCATACAATAGACAGTTTAGGATAACTGAAATGAGCAACAGGTTCTAACTTACAAAACTTTGATTATTATATACAGAGCTAGATGCAGTTGTAAAAAGGACATTGCGTGGCATAGATCTGTTGAAAACACAGAAGCTTGACATCATCCAAGACAAAACAACCAGCTTGATCAGCACCCCATTCACAACCTTAAATATTCATTCCCTCCACACTGGTACTCAATGGCAACAATGTGTACCAGCTACAAGGTGCGCTGCAGTAACTTGCCAAGGTTCCTTTGACCACACCTTCCAAACCCCAAACCTCTATCACCTATAAAAACAAGGGCAGCAGACATATGGGAACATCACCATCTTTAAATCCCCCTCCAAGTCACACACCATCCTGACTTGGAATTGCCATTCCTTCACTGTCATTGTGTTAAAAACCTGGAACTCCCTCCCTAACAGCACTATGAGAGTACCTATACCACATGGATTGCAGTGGCTCAAGAAGGCAGCTCACCACCTCTTTAAGGGCAATAAATGATGGCCTTGCCAGCAACATTCACAGCCCAAGAACAAATATAAAAACAAATGCTTGAGAAAAAGTGTATTGGGTCACCAATGAATGAGTCATATTTCCCACAGCATGCTGCATGATATACCATACCTTAAAGAAACTAGGATTTATACATCAATGTCACATCCATAGGATGCCCCAAAGTATTGCACAGTCCATGAATTTCTTTTTTGAAGTGCAACGTTATATAGATAAGCACTTGTAGTTTTGTGCACAGCAAGGTCCCATAAATATCAAAAGTGATAAATAGCCACGTAACTTTTTTTAGTGGCCTTGGTTAAAGGATAAATGTCATCCAGGACATCAGGAGAAGGCCCTGGTTGTATAACTTCAGGTGAAGGAGTGAAGACAAGAGTCAGGGGATTTAAAGACCAGTCAGTCTAGCACTGGTAGTAAGCCAGTAAGACTTATTTCTAAATTTCATTATGCCTAGTTGTGAGATATCCTAATCTTGTAGTTTTTAAAACAAAAAGCGAGTATTGCAGCTATTGGAAATCTGAAGTTAAAACAGGAAACCTTGGTTACACTCATTTAGCAGACAGGTTTGGCAGGTGAAGTAATGAGGGGATATATTCATTTATGCAGTTGCAGGTTGATCAAATCTAACCCAAGACCATGACAGAGAGCAATGTTTCCCAGCCCATGACTATGCAGATAATCTCTCTTCTTACAGTGCTGAGTATTTAAAACAGCCAGTTATATTCTAAAACTATAGAAACATTGCCTTTTAAAAATCAAAAACACAATTTCTAAAATTTGTTAGTTATATAAGCTGCTCATTTCAAAGTAACTCACTGCTTATGAAGCACGTTGAGATGTTTTGAGAGATATGATGAATTGCTATATAAATGCAAGCCTGCTTTTTTTCTGTGCAAATGTCAGTAGGGGGCAGTATGCTCCTTCCCCCACAATGCGTGTCCCTGACAGAATCAGCAGTGCAGGTTGCGCGAGTTAAGAGTGCAATACTGTATACAATGGAATGCACTGCCAGAGAATCAGAGCCGAGATCTTGCACTGAGCTTCAAATTCACAAAGTCAGAACACTGTTACAAAGCTATCACCTAGGCTTTTAGGTTTCAGAAACTAATAGCTTAGTCAGTTACCATTTATATTCTCAGTCTGGCTGTTTGAGACTAACAACACTGATGCATCAGAAATTGATGTTCCATCATCATTCATTTCTTTGCTTCCATGCTGAAAATTCTATTTGGAATAAGCAGATAGATCACCTATATTAAATTTTCCATGGTACAGTGAGATATGAGAGTGGAGGATAACCTGTGCTCGTTAAGAACGGACATGGCTGAATGTAGTCCATTGGACAGCAAGCTGGATCCTAGGGTCCTGCAGTTTGCAATGCTTGAGTGCAGAACTGCATCCACACCTTGATCTTGATCAGTTTGAGAGCAGTAAGAGGCAGAGTGGTTTCCCATGAGGAAGGGCATGATAAACAAGTTTCTCCAGGCTTCTCTCCAGTGATCAGTTTAAGATCAGCAGTACTGACAGGTCACCTGGCCTCTTGACAGTATATGGAATAGAGACCCAAGAAAAAGGAGAATTTCTTACAGGAAACAGCCACGCTACAGAACTATGTTTTATTTACTGGCCCGTAAGGAGACATTGCACAGGGATATGCTCTGTTCTGATGAAAGGTCACTGACATGAATCATTAACTCTGTTTTTCTCTCCACAGGTGCTGCCAGATCTGCTGAATATTTCCAGCATTTTGATTTTGCTACAACACTCCGTGTTTAGAGCCAAGCATCATTGGAGCAAACTAAGGTGGTTCAGAAAGCCCTGGGATAAACATGCACTGGATACAATAGGCTGGATTTGTGCTGTAACTTCTAATTCAATGCATCATCTCGCAACAAAGCCAGCACAAAGTATCAAATGGAAATTCTGCAGTATAAGTGCTCAGTTTAAACAGCTGTTTAGGCATCAGAAATTCACCATTCCAACACCTTAGCGTGTGTTCAGTTCCCGAATAGCCCCAGTCTCTGTTTGATTAATCAATGCTTCAATGCCAATAGTTTCAGCTGCCTGACAGGAATGCGAACAAAGCCAGAACCTCTTAGATTCTAGGTGTGGTATTCAGTAATAAGAAACAGCAGCCTCAGGAAGGATGGTTGGTCTCGCATAAGTGCCAACCTCTAATTAACAGGGATGAACTGTTGGAACTTGTAGCTTATCCATTCTTGAACTGTAAAGTTAAGAAGTGATTAAAGAGAATTTCAGGCCTCAAATGTTCATTTAACACACAAACCTACCAATATCTATTTTTCAGCACAATTAGCAAAGTCAGGAATTTGAAAGTTAACAGAAGCTATAAATATCAGTATGGGATTTTTAAGAATTGGACTACATAAGAACAAGTTTTTGATACATTAATAATCATATTGCACTCTGGGGAAAAGAACAAAAATGTAACTAGCTTCTAGATTTCCATACAAGCTCAGTCAGCAGAGCAGCACCTAATGATGGCAGATTCCTGCAATTAACAGCTGCTGGCAGTACCTGGAAACTCCCAAGTCTGATGGGATATATATCACAATGGGTGACATTTTCAGCTGCAAGAGAAAACCTCAAAACCTTTAGGGGCAAATGTAGTGGTAATGTCACTGAACTAGTAATCCAGAGACCCAGGCTAATGCTCTAGGGACATGGGTTCAAACCCCAACTACAGCAGCTGAATTTGAATTCAGTTAATAAATCTGGAATATTAAAGCTAGTTCAGTAATGGTGACCATGAAACTATCATCGATTGTTGTAAAAACCCATTTGGTTCACATTTAGGGAAGGAAATCTGCCATCCTTACCTGGTTTGGCCTACATGAGACCCCAGACCTACAGCCCTCTGAAGATTTTAAAAATATTTTTGGGAATATTGGTGATATTCTGTAAAGAAGGCTGTGTGTTCCCATGAAAAACTGGGCGGGGTTAGTAAAGACAGCTCGTCCGTGGGAACTGAGAGATGAAAGGTAAAGGTGCTAGATGCATGCATCTGTAATGAGGGGCTCTGGTGAAGTGGATTTACAAGTAAACAGGTTGGGTTTTTAAATTTGCATTTGATAGGTAGGGACTTGACTTTTCAGCTGTTAAATTTCAAAGGGGAGCTTGGAAGTGACAAGGGACTTTTACAACTTGCAAAGGTTTCATAAGTAAACAAGGGAAGGTTATTAAATGTTATTTGACCTGAAAGGGGAGGCAATAGGAAAACGTTAGATTTTTATATTTTGAAAGTTGAGTTCAAAGAGGTGCTGAGGACAATGGAATCAAAGATGAAAGAGAAAAAGGATATTTAAGGAAAGATGTTGAGCTGAGTTGTGTGGCTGTGTGGGGGAGATGTCCTAAGACCAGATCTGTGCTGGGAGAAGATATGAAAGTTGAGAATTTGAAGCAGCCATCAGGTTCTCAAGCCAGAGAAGTCTTTGTTTTCAGAAAGCAGTCTGTTTCTGAACCTTTCTTTTGGATTTCCACAGCAGAGTGGGAGACAGTGAGAAGTCGTGTAGTATACTTTTTGCTAAAGTGACAGCAGTTTTGCCTCAAGTAATATTACTGGATTTTTATGGTAAAAAATCTAAGGGAGCTGTTGCCAAGTAGTTTAGTTGCATGTTCTGACCAAGTGGGTTTTTTTGAGGGATGTTCCGTAAGACTGTTAACTGTAACTTAAAATCTTGCATACTTAAGTTTTTTTTTCTCTCTCATCAATAAGTCTTTTAATTTTAGAATCTTGAAGTCTTACTGGGATTCTATGCTTCTGGGATCAGTAGTTCTTCCCTCGTTTTCAAAATACAAAAAAAGGTTATGATCAGTCAGGCAAGTTTCCCTCTGGGATTTGGCTTACTCAGCAAATAGCATCAGCTGTGATCGTAACACCTCTGAAATGACCTAGCAAGGGCAATTAGGGATGGACAACATATACTGGCATTGCCAGCAAGGCCCACGTTCCATGAAAGAAGAAATATAAACTGTCAGCTGAGTGAGCACAACACTGAACTACATGGGGTGGTGGAAATATCCACCACTGAATGCATGGGATCATGAGTTGATTGAGTACAAAAATAGTCCTTTTAATCCCGTCACTCTCAAGTGACTTTAGACCTCTTAATGACCCCAAATAATGGGTGCCCAATTAACCACCTCTAGGCTTCATATCTCTGCAATCCAGTGATGTGGCACCAGCATTGCCACCTAAATCTGCTGGCATCCATATGAACAGAGCCCAGCCAGATCTCCAATTAGGTCAAGTTCATAGCAATCTAGATTCACTTTTTACAGTATTCCAGTAGGGATAGTATAAGGTTTAGGCAAGACTTAGGACTTCCAATAGAATCTAGACATTGGGACAAACTGGGATCCCTTGGAACCTCCCAATGGAACTTTAGGGTTTCTTCCAATATAGAACATTATCCTGTGGTGAACTCTAGATAGTTCTGCTGTAGGACATGTTTACCTACTTGGATTCCTTTCGCCACCACTTCTTGCCCATTAGGGAGGAACAATTACTACTATTGGGAACCAACTGCTGGACGTAACTGCAATTTGTACGTCTAACATACCTGCGAATTCAGCTATGTGATGCTGTAGAATTTATATTAATAATTCTTATCTTTCCCATGCCCACCTGGACATTAGTTCTAGGGATGTTAAATCAAAATCAAAACCACACAGTGCTCTCATCCTCCAAAATGGGTGTCCTTCTGCAGTACCCGCCTTAATATGGGGCAAATTTTAAAGTGGTATGTTGAAAACCTTAAATCATTTGAAATGGCAATCTAAAATGATGCAGTTTCCTATTTCATCCTCAGTTCTAGTTTGTTAGAATATGAACAAACCGCGGTACAAAATGATTGGTGTCATGAACCCACAGTTCTACTTACACAATTAAAACCTGAAAACATGATAGCACATTACATCCAGTCCATAACAACAAAATACAGTTATTATCTGTCTTCACTTTTTTGATTGGTTGGTGGCTTAATTTGGTGGGCGGAGCCAGGCACACACAGAGGCATGTGAGGCATGCAGAGGATGTGAAGCATGTATGCACATGTGGCTGCCAACAATTGGTTGCAGTGGGTCCGGGGGGTTCGTTGGGGAAGAAAAATACAGCAGGAGGTATTGGGAGCCCAAAGTTACCCTGACTGGAGGGATTGGGGCCAGAGAGGAGTGGGGGAGGGGGGGGCGCGGTGAGAGGACAGCATGGAAGGGACCGTTGGTGTCAGCAGAGTGGGGTGGGGTTAGTGGACAAAAAGAACAGAAGGCAAGCCTAACAACAAAGTTACCCTGACAGGCAGGAAGGGGCGCAATGATGGAATTGATAAAAGTATACCAATTTGACGGCAAATGTTTTGCATGAAAGTTGGAATGGCATGTGATGGGATTGGCGGGGGGATGACAGAGGGAAAGGGAGCAGGCAGCTTAAGAGGGACAGCCTGGGAAGGATGAAATAGCATAGGAGGGAGGGGTGGCAGTGGCGAGTAAATTGGTTGTCTGCTAATTTGACTGCAAATGTTTTACAGTCTCTGCTAGTTTAGAACAAAGTCGTTACCTTCAAAAATGCTATAGAATCAAGGGTTGAAATAAAAGCTGATTTTAGGTACTAGCAAAATGCCTTGTCATACTGTTACTCCAGTGCGAACACAACCGAATGGTAGGAACAGCCTTGTTTTAAGAGGTTATCTTAGTGTTTAGAAGAGACTGCACTACACAAGACACACAGCAGTCAATCCAAATAAGTAAATAGATCAACAAACACAGGCTACACCCATACCTCATCTTGATAGCTGCCTCTATAAGCTTTCTCCAAGCTCGAATCCAAGAAATTCAAGCTGAATTTGTTAATGGGAGGTTTGGAGAAGTATTCATCCATTAGTCTGTAAGTAGAGAAAACCAAGTCAAATCAGAGTTAATGTCAGAAAGGCCAAAATTCATTGCCAAAACTTGTATTTTGAAAGTGGGAGGGGGGACAGACATACTAGAAAGATGGACATACTGCTATTTTAAAAATGAAAGAGCAAACTTGCAACTATAAAGCACCTTTATCTCTTTGGGAAATCCATAAGTGCTTCAAAGCCAATGAATTGCAACTTTGATGTTCGTTGAGGGAGGAATGTGGGCTTGGACACCTGAAGAACTCCACTGCTCTTTGAATAGTACTTGTGATCCTTTAAATCCACATGAACAGACATATTGGACCATGGTTTATTGCCTCATCCTAAAGATGACAGTGCAACACTCCCTCAGAGTCAGTTTCAAGTCCTACATAAACCCACAAAGTTCCAGAGAGTGAGCTTCCTTAGTGGATTTCTCAAAAACATGGGGCCTATGAGAATGGTGAGGGGCGCAGTGGGCAGCGAAGAGAGTGAATCTGGTTGTGGGTTATAGGTCTATACTTCTGAATTCTTCTGATCTTAACCATTTTCAAACTATTACATTGGATGGACACTGAATATGCTGAACAGTGCACACTGTTAATACAAGAGCAAAGTAATGTGGATGCTGGAAGTCATTTAGTCTCTTCTGCCTTCTACCTTATCACATACCTCTCCTCTTCCTCTTTCCTCCCTTCCCCCTTTCTCTAATTGGCTTGAAAACTGTTTCATCTTTAAGCACTCCCAGTTCTGACAAAGGGTCACCAACCAACCTTTCATTCATTTGTTCATGAGCGTTGCTGGCAAGTGAGCATTAATTGCCCATCCCTAATTGCCCTTGAGGTGGTGGTACTGAACCACCTACGCCGTTGTGTAGGTACACCCATTGTTGTTAGGGAGGAAGTTCCAGGATTTGACCCAGCAACAGTGAAGAGATGACAATAAGATCTAAGTCAGGATGGTATATGGCTTGGAGGGTGGTGGTGTTCCGACAAGTCTGCTGCCCTTGTCTTTCTAGGTGGTAGAGACTGCAGGTTTGAACAGTGCTGTGAAAGGAGTCTTGAGTTATGCAATGCATCTTGTAGATGGTACACTGCTGCCACCATGCGCCTGTGGTGTAGGAAGTGAATGTTGAAGATGGTGAATGGGGTGCTATCAAGTGGATTTGCTTTTTGCCCTGGATGGTGTCAAGCTTCCGTGTTGTTGGAGCTGCTCTCATTCAGGCAGGTGGAGAGTATTCCATCACACTCCTGAAACATAAACCCTGTTTCTTTCCACAGATGCTGCTTGATCTGTTGAGTATTTCTTTTTTTACTCCTGTTGAAAATCATGGAATGTAGCAAAAATTTGGGGTGTGAAATAAAGTTGAATGCTAACACAAACTTCCTGAAAGTGAAGCAGGGGTGAGGAGAGTTTAAAAGGTTCCTTGCATAAAACCTCCATCCAATGCCCTTCTGCCTCTGAGGGCAATCAGGAAATAGATTTAACCTGCTTGCCACTAACTGCTGTTTGGTTGGACATCCTGCAATTATCTTGAGGCAAGATGTGCTGAAATCCTTCAGAGAATGCACACAAGAGTTACAGCAATTTTTTAGCAGTAACTACCAGAAAAAGGCATGGAGGAAAATCTGCTTATGTTGGACCTTTAGCAGCCAAATTCATTTGATAGATTTCAGACAACCTTTAAAGCAAAATCTTAAAAGCATACTTATCTTCCCAAAATGTGTAAAAGTTGCCATTACATTCCTCTTAATCTGCTCAGCATGTATCGGAATTATAACAACCTTATAAAAGCATGGGCACCCCATAAACGGATCTTTCTTTTAAATGAACAGTAGAACACAAGAATGTAAGAACATAACACAGCTTAATTTCTTCAGATAACAAGCCAAAGCTAGTCTTTACCAATAGAAATATTAAGACTATATTCCCATTTTCACACCTACTGTGCTTCACTGTTTTAAATCTCTCCAATCTGATAAAGTCTGTGACCGTTAACATGGAAACACTAAATTTTGAAACAGCTGGGAATGCAAACTGTGGTATCCAATTACCAGTCCTGTTCTGTAGATTAAGATAAAGCATGGCAGGCCTATGCTATAACAAAGAGCGAGTGTAACAAGAGAAGGCCATTCAGGATAGGTAATCAACGGAAAAGCAAAAAAGGAAATTGCAAGTGATTTTTTTCTTTTTTGGAATTGTAGACAGCAAAGCTTTGTTTCTAACCATGGGAATCCTAATCATGCCAACTTAGAAATGTGACAATATTGGCCCAGAACTTCCGATCGGGGGGGGGGGGTCATACCCAGGAAGTGCCCACGCAAGGACTGCATGGCAATTGCCTGGGAAGTTTAAACTTCTGATGGACAATTACCCTGCAGTGGGAACAATCTGAAACACCGATATTTAACTTGGAGACTTCGAATGGTTCTGACTCTCTTAGCAGAATAGTTGCGCAGGAAAAGTTAGAAGGATTAAAACCACTTATAACTCCTGGATAACTTTGGTACTGACCTTCCCTTCCCCCAGCCATTGGACCCCCTGACCACCTCCCCCTGTAACTACCCATCAACACTTGCCCCCACCCCCTCCAAAAACCATCCTAACCCCTCACCCATTTACCTTCTCCCTGGCTTTTTAAAAGGTCCTAGACACTTTGAACTCACCTGGTTTGCGGCAGCCAGTGTTGTATAAAGAGGACATGGCTTCACTTCCCCCAATGCTGCTGCCCTGCGCTGGAAGGACTGGGAACCAGGTACACTGCACATTTTTCACCAGGCCTGAATTGGAAGTCCAAGCGAGAAATGTGCAACTCCAGACCAAGATAGGTAAAAAGGAGCAGAGTGGCAATCCAACAGTGGCTGCCACTCCACAGAAGTTCTGGCCCATTAATTATGATGGAGATTCAGTCATGGATTTCAAGTTGAGATCTAGTCACAGCCAAGACACAGCACTGTCGATTTCCTCATCAGCAATTCCTAATGTCCCCAATTACTTATCCTAGTTGTGTCCCCAAGAGATTAGTAAAAGCAACAATTTGCAGTTATACAGTACCTTTAATATATCAAAATTTCCCGAAGCAGTTCACATGAGCATTATTGAACAAAACTTGACACTGACCACAGTAGGAGAGTTTAGGACAGGCAACCAAATGCTTAGTCAACGAGGTAAGTTTTAAGGTGCTTCATAAAGGAGGAAAAAGACATAGAAAGGTGGAGGTGTTTAGGGAGCAAGTTTCAGAGCTTGAGAAGCTGAGGGCATGGCTGCTATTGGTAGAGCAGGTAAAATTGGAGATGTGCAAGAGGACAGAACAAGAGGAGTGCAGAGATGCTAGAGGATCATAGGCTGGAGTAGGTTACAGAGATAGGGAAGGGAGAGGCCATGGAGGTATCTGAAAACAGGAGAATTTTTATCAAACTGTTGCCTGATCCGGAGCCAATGTAGGACAGGGAGCACAGAAGTGATGGACAAATGGAACTTGATGAGTTAGGATATGGGTAGAAGAATTTTGGATGAGCATAAGTTTATTAAGGGTGGAAGATCAGATACCAACCAGGAGAACATTGGAATGCTCTGAGTCTAGAGGTAACAAAGGCAGAGGTGAGGGTTTCAGCAACAGTCTGAATCCACTAAGCAATTATTTACTAGTCAAACTTAAGTATTTAGATTCAATTGATTCACTTGTCTTTACAGCTCTGGATATATCAATGCATTTTACAACATCTAATATCCAGACAAAGACACCGAAGTAAGGATGATCACAGAGCAGAACATTGTTATTTTATTAAACAGGACCCAGCAAGTGTTACTTTGAATCTCCCACAGGGGAAGTTCACTGTGATGGAGTAAGGATTTCTCACCAGTTTTGCATTCTTGTGGCTTGCCGTCTAGTGTCCCACAGGATTTTCCGACAGTTTGCAGTGCTGGACTCAAGCCAAATACATTATGAACTGAACATTTCTAGAAAAACTAAAAATGATTGGATCACTACCAGGTAGAAAGATAAATGATGAGTGATCATATTGGCTACGGCTTGAGTCCACGCATCTGGAAAAGGGGGAAGATGACAGATTGTGGAAGATGCCAGAATTCAGCAGGAGAAGCTTTTTTTTAAAAAAATTCATTCTTGAGGTGTATACATCACTGGCAAGGCCAGCATCAATTGCTGATCCCTAATTACCCGCAAAAAGGTGGTGGTGAGCTGTCTTCTTGAACTTAAGTTTAACTGGTGTAAGTACACCCAAAATACTTAGGGAGTTCCGGAATTTTGACCCAGAGACAGTGAAGGAACGGCAATATAGTTCCAATTCAGGATGGTGTGTCTCACCGGAGGGAAACTTGCAGGCGGTGACGTTCTCATGTGTATCCTGCTCATCCTTCTAGGTGGCAGAGGTCGCAGGTTTGGAATTTGATGTCAAAGGAGCCTTGGCAAGTTGCTGCAGTGCATCTTGTAGATGGTACACACATAGAAACATAGAAATTAGGAGCAGGCCATTCAGCCCTTTGAGCCTGCTCTGCCATTTAATATGATCATGGCTGATCCTCTATCTAATCGTCATATTCCCGCTTTCTCTCCACACACCATGATGCCCCTAATATCCAAAAGTTTATCAATTTCTTTCTTGAATATACTCAGTGACCCAGTCTCCATAGCCTTCTGGGGCAGAGAATTCCACAGGTTGACCACCCTCTGAGTGAAGAAATGTTTCCTCATCTCAGTCCTAAATGACCTGTCCCATATCCTGAGGCTGTGGCCCCTGGTTCTAGACTCCCCAACCAGGGGAAACATCCTCCCTGAATCCAGTCTGTCTAGCCCTGTTAGAATTTTAGATGTTTCAATCAGATCCCCTTTCATTCTTCTAAGCTCTAGTGAATACAGGCCCAGACGAACCAATCTCTCCTCATACAGCAGTCCTGCCATCCCCGGTATCAGCCTAGTGAACCTTTGCTGCACTCCTTCTATGGCAAGTATATCCTTTCTTAGGTAGGGAGACCAAAACTGCACGCAGTACTCCAGCTGTGGTCTCATCAAGGCCCTGTATAACTGCAGTAAGACATCCCTACCTCTGAATTCAAATCCTCTCGCAATGAAGGCCAACATACTATTTGCCATCCTAATTGCTTGCTGCACTGCCTGTTTACTTTCATTGACCAGTGTACAAGGACACCCAGATCCCTTTGTATATCCACATTTTCCAATATATCACCATTTAAATAACACTCTGCCTTTGTTTTTCACACCGAGCATATAACTTCACATTTATCCTCGTCAAACTGCATCTGCCATGTGTTTGCCCACACAACTTGTCTAAATCACCCTGAAGCCTCCTTGCATCCTCAACTCTCAACCCTGCCCAGTTTTGTGTTGCCAGCAAACTTGGAAATATTGCATTTGTTCCCTCATCCAAGTCATTTATATGTATCGTGAATAGCTCGGGCCCAAGCACTGATCCCCGCGGTACACCACTCGTCACCACCTGCCACCCAGAAAAAGACCCATTTATTCCCACTCTCTGTTTCCGGTCTGTCAACCAATTCTCAATCCATGCCAGTATATTATCCGTAATCCTATGTGCTTTAATTTTGCCCACTAGCCTCTTATGTGGGACCTTATCAAAAGCCTTCTTGAAATCCAAATACACCACATCCATTATCTCCCTTATCTATTCTACTAGTTACATCCTCAAAAAACTCCAGTAGATTAGCTAAGCATGATTTCCCTTTCATAAACCCATGCTGACTTTGTTTAATCCCGTTAACGCTTTCCAAGTGTTCTGTTACCACATCTTTTATAACAGACTGTAGCAATTTCCCCACTACTGATGTTAGTTTAACTGGTCTTTAATTCTCTGTTTTTTCTCCCCCTCCTTTTTTAAATAGTGGAGTTACATTTGCCACCCTCCAATCTGTAGGAACTGCCCCAGGGCCTATAGGATTTTGGAAGATGACCACCAATGCATCCAATATTTCCAGGGCCACTTCCTTTAGTACTCTGGGATGTAGATTATCAGGCCCTGGGGATTTTTCAGCCTTTAACCCCCTTGATTTCTCTAGCACCATTATTTTTTTACACTGCTGCCACTCTATGCGACTGGTGGACAGAGTGAATATTTAAGGTGGTTGATGGGTGTCGATCAAGAGGGCTGCTCTGTCATGGATGATGTTGAGTTTGGAGTGTTGCTAGAGCTTCAGGCAAGTGGAGAGCATTTCATCATACTTCTGACTTCTGTCATGTAAATGGTGACTTGTTGGTTCTAATAAATTTTCTTGCTTACAATGAATGCCACTATGTGACAGAATCGCTAAGTCAAGACAGTGCAGAGCAAAATGCTTGAACTATAAATTCAGTCAGCTAAGTACAAAGATAAAGCATATACCCCACCCATTGAGCTAAAAGTTGAAAGAAAATTGGGATAAAGAATAAAATCTCAAATGTTGTTGCAGCCTTCAAAACGGTTAAATGACAGAACTTTAAAGCGCAGATATATCCCACCTAAGTGCTGTAAATGATATTTCTATAATTACTGATGGTTCCACAGTTGACCTTCATTACTTTGCTTATAGCTAGTATAACTGGTTAGAAGTAGCTTGTAGCAGAACATGGATAGGGAATATCTGTCCACTCAAAACTGTAGGGAAACTTCACAATGTACAATGTACGTCAACAAAATGGATACAAAGCTGTGTTAAAGTACCACCTGTCATTGCTCCAAAGGAACGGGAGGCTATTGCACCCCTCAAACCTGCTCTACCATTCAATTAGATTTAACCAGTACCTCAACTCCATCCACCCGCCTTGATCCCGCAACACTTCATACCCTTGCCTAACAAAACATACCTGTCCTCCTTAATGACACTGACAAACTGAGCGTCCGTTTTCTCCCGTATCTGCTTGGAGCGTAGTGGAAGCAGTCCATCCAGCTGCCTCTCACTCTGCAGCATCTCAAACAGCGATGTCTGGCTGTTGTTTAACTTTTCTTCCTCTGGGGGACTCAGCAGGCCATTTTGGGCCTTCAGACTTCGCCCTGCTGATGGTGCCTACATGAGAGAAAGGTCTCTGTGATCTCACCACATTACAGAACAGAAGGGATTTATAGACGGTGTTACACAGTTAACCTGTGCTTGGATAAATTCTAGTAACCCACAGCAAATGCACCCTATGTGAAACACGGACAAAAAATCTTGTGCTAAAGATGCTAAGATTGGAAGAGTCTCAATTAGAACTTGCAAGCAATGCCTATTAAGAAATCCATCTTTACAATCTGTACAATTCTAGATCAAGATGAAAAATGCCATCATTGAAACGTTTTTACCTTTACTGAGGCACTTGTAACATTACATCAAATCTACAGCACAGGAACAAGCCATTCGGCTCAACTGGTCCATGCCAATGTTTATGCTCCACATGAGCCTCCACCCACTCGACTTCATCTAACCCTATCAGCATACCATTCAATTCCATCCTCCATGTGCTTATCTAGCTTTCTCATGACTTCCATTAGAGTACAAGTCATTAATAAACTAAGACACACCAC
Organism: Cetorhinus maximus; assembly: GCF_964194155.1. Classification (NCBI taxonomy): domain Eukaryota; kingdom Metazoa; phylum Chordata; class Chondrichthyes; order Lamniformes; family Cetorhinidae; genus Cetorhinus; species Cetorhinus maximus. The sequence goes on from NC_135893.1 coordinate 83,939,325, forward strand.
AATCTTACAGTAGTGTAGTAATACATTAGAGCCCAAGTAGCTGGTAAATTATAGAATTGGATACGAAACAAAAAATCCAATTTCATCTGCTTAATTTTTTAATTTGCATCTTGTGTAAAGTTTTGGTACTACAGGGTCTACATCTGCTATGGATTGGTACCTTAGCACTTTTACGCTCATCTTGACAGCCATTTTGCACAGTGCTTTCTTCTGCACTGGCACTGGATCCAGGGACCAGCATGACACTACAGGATGGACACATGGGCTGCAAAACAAAATACAGGATATAGATTAGAAGGACCATCTTTATAAGAGGCCTCAAATATTATTCAGTAGTGCTCATGTAACATTACGCGCCATCTCAATTCAACTGCTGTGATATCCTCTATGGTTGAACAGCATGACGACATTCACCATCTAGCTTCTCACAGGAAGGCAGACAGCTCCATCCTCAGGGTTTGTTATTAGCATACCTTACATTACACACATTCCTCTTAGAACAGGTTGGGGACTGTCCTGTAGTTTAATACAACACATAAGATGTTTTCTGGTTAACAAATGGGGAAAAAAAAGGAATGATTAAATTTTAACTTCCTCTTTGTGCTGCATTTCTAGTGATTTTCACCAGCTCTCAAATGCTCCATTATGCACAAAGTTTACAGCAGTGTAAAACCAACATGTCCATGAACAAATTACCATTATGGCACTCTGACTCATAATTAAACTATAAATATTTTCATTAAAGTACACAAAGTACAACCAGGACGAATAAAGTTTTGATTTTTATTACACTGAATAAAACATAACCCTGCACTGGAGTTGAAATTGAACCATGCCACAGTAATATATTACCCATTCATCTCATCACTCATTTTTTTCAAAGTTCAGCCACCATCGCACAAGGAAAAAGAATTATAAAGCACTGAATCAAATCTGTACTTTAGGTTTCTTCTCTGCCGATGCTGCCAGACCTGCTGAGTTTTTCCAGGTAATTCTGTTTTTGTTCTGTACTTTAAGTCTTTGTTCACTCAGCTACCCATATGGCTTTGTGCTGGAGCCAATAGCAGGCAGCAAGTATTTATTCAGGACTAGATTCAAATTCTTTAGTCAGAGTGAGCTAACCCAATTAGAAACAAAAATCGAATTACCTGGAAAAACTCAGCAGGTCTGGCAGCATCGGTGGAGAAGAAGAGTCGACGTTTCGGGTCCACACGACCCTTCAACAGAACTGAAGTATAGTTAGGAGAGGGGTGAAATATAAGCTGGTTTAAGGTGGGGGGCGGGGGGAGAGAAGTTGAGGGTGGGGTGGTTGTAGGGACAAGCAAGCAGTGATAGGAGCAGATAATCAAAAGATGTCACAGACAAAAGGATCAAAGAGGTGTTGAAGGTGGTGATATTACCTAAGAAAAGTGCTAATTAAGAATGGATGGCAGGACACTCAAAGTACAGCTCTAGTGGGGGTGGGGTGGAAAGATTGACAAGGTATTAGTTGTAGATTTAAAAATAATGGAAATAGGTTGGAAAAGAAAAATCTATACAAATTATTGAAAACAAAAGGGAGGGGGAGGAAACGGGGTGGGGATGGGGGGACGGGGGAGTTTTAGATCTAAAGTTGTTGAATTCAATTTTCAGCCCAGAAGGCTGTAAAGTGCCTAGTCAGAAGATGAGGTGCTGTTCCTCCAGTTTGCGTTGGGCTTCACTGGAACAATGCAGCAAGCCAAGGACAGACATGTGGGCAAGAGAGGAGGGTGGAGTGTTAAAATGGCAAGCGACAGGGAGGTTTGGGTCTTTCTTGCGGACAGACCGCAGGTGTTCTGCAAAGCGGTCGCCCAGTTTGCGTTTGGTCTCTCCAATGTAGAGGAGACCGCATTGGGAGCAACGAATGCAGTAGACTAAGTTAGGGGAAATGCAAGTGAAATGCTGCTTCACTTGAAAGGAGTGTTTGGGCCCTTGGACGGTGAGGAGAGAGGAAGTGAAGGGGCAGGTGTTGCATCTTCTGCATGGGCATAGGGAGGTGCCATAGGTGGGGGTTGAGGAGTAGGGGGTGATGGAGGAGTGGACCAGGGTGTCCCAGAGGGAACGATCCCTACGGAATGCCGCCGGGGGGGTGAAGGGAAGATGTATTTGGTGGTGGCATCATGCTGGAGTTGGCGGAAATGGCGGAGGATGATCCTTTGAATGCGGAGGCTGGTGGGGTGATAAGTGAGGATAAGGGGGACCTTGTTTCGAACCCACCCAGGATCTCCGGGACATAAAACGTTTCTCGGACTGCTGTTCCCGTCGCATTCCGAGATCCACACTCAGTGCCATGCGCCGCCATATGAACACACTCGACCTCTCCCTCCAGCAGCACCGCCGCACCCTTTTTCAAAGCTGGGCGTGCCCCCAGTTTCATTTTATTCTTCACCTCATCCGACGCCTCAACAAGAAACTTTTTCTCTTTCTCTCAAGTGCTAAGGAACACAAGCTCCAACAACTCATCGACACCAACACCCATCTGGGACCCTCCACCCCTGCTTGTCCCTCCGTCCCCACCCCATCTTCCAATCCCAGCCCCAGCCGCGTATTCACTATACCCCCTGACCTTCCCCTCTCCGGCGCTGAACGTTCAGTGCTCAGCAAAGGACTTAATTTCATACCCTTACGCCCTCATCTCAATGAATTTCGGGCTCGGCATGATGCTGAACTCTTCTTCCACCGTCTTCATCTCCGTGCTCACTTCTTTGGGCAGGAGTCCTCTCCCCGTTCAACTATTCCTTTTACCCACCTCCAATATTCTCCCTCCACCTGGACCCCTCCCTCTGGATTCTTACCTTCTCTTGATCTTTTCATTGAGAACTGTCGGCGTGACATTAGCCGACTCAATTTCTCTGCTCCTCTCACCCATTCTAATCTGTCTCTCTCTGAATTTACTGCACTCTGTTCTCTCAGGTCCAACCCCAACATTGTCATCAAACCCGCTGACAAGGGTGGTGCTGTTGTTGTCTGGCGCACTGACCTCTACCTCGCGGAGGCTGAGCGTCAACTCGCAGACATTTCCTCCTACCTCTCCCTGGACCATGACCCCACCACGGAACATCAAGCCATTGTTTCCAGCACTGTCACTGACCTCATCTCCTCTGGAGATCTTCCTCCCACAGCTTCCAACCTGATAGTCGCCCAACCTCTGACTGCCCGCTTCTACCTCCTACCCAAAATCCACAAACAGAACTGTCCTGGCAGACCGATCGTGTCAGCCTGTTCCTGCCCCACGGAACTCATTTCTCGTTATCTTGACTCCCTTCTCTCTCCCCTTGTCCAGTCCCTTCCCACCTACATCCTTGATTCCTCTGACACCTTACGTCACATCAACAATTTCCAGTTTCCTGGCCCCAACCGCTTCCTCTTCACCATGGATGTCCAATCCCTCTACACCTCCATCCCCCACCAGGATGGTCTGAGGGCCCTTAGCTTCTTCCTTGAACAGAGGCCCGAACAATCCCCATCCACCACTACTCTCCTCTGTCTGGCTGAACTTGTTCTCACACTGAACAATTTCTCCTTTAACTCCTCTCACTTTCTCCAAATAAAAGGTGTGGCTATGGGTACCCGCATGGGCCCCAGCTATGCCTGTCTCTTTATGGGGTATGTGGAACATTCCTTGTTCCAGTCCTACTCCGGCCCCCTCCCACAACTCTTTCTCCGGTACATCGATGATTACTTCGGTGCTGCTTCATGCTCTCGTCGGGACCTGGAAAAATTTATTAATTTTGCTTCCAATCTCCACCCCTCCATCATTTTCACATGGTCCATCTCTGACACTTCTCTTCCCTTCCTTGACCTCTCTGTCTCATTTTCTGATGATAGACTGTCCACCAATATCCATTACAAGCCTACCGACTCCCACAGCTACCTCGACTACAGCTCCTCACACCCCGTTTCCTGTAAGGACTCCATCCCATTCTCTCAGTTCCTTCGCCTCCGTCGCATCTGTTCTGATGACGCTACCTTCAAAAACAGTTCCTCTGACATGTCCACCTTCTTCCTTAACCGAGGTTTTCCACACGGTCGTTGACAGGGCCCTCAACCATGTCCGGCCCATCTCCCGCGCATCCACCCTCACGCCTTCTCCTCCCTCCCAGAAACATAATAGGGTCCCCCTTGTCCTCACTTATCACCCACCAGCCTCCGCATTCAAAGGATCATCCTCCGCCATTTCCGCCAACTCCAGCATGATGCCACCACCAAACACATCTTCCCTTCACCCCCCCTGGCGGCATTCCGTAGGGATCGTTCCCTCTGGGACACCCTGGTCCACTCCTCCATCACCCCCTACTCCTCAACCCCCACCTATGGCACCTCCCCATGCCCACGCTGAAGATGCAACACCTGCCCCTTCACTTCCTCTCTCCTCACTGTCCAAGGGCCCAAACACTCCTTTCAAGTGAAGCAGCATTTCACTTGCATATCCCCTAACTTAGTCTACTGCATTCGTTGCTCCCAATGCAGTCTCCTCTACATTGGAGAGACCAAACGCAAACTGGGCGACCGCTTTGCAGAACACCTGCGGTCTGTCCGCAAGAAAGACCCAAACCTCCCTGTCGCTTGCCATTTTAACACTCCACCCTCCTCTCTTGCCCACATGTCTGTCCTTGGCTTGCTGCATTGTTCCAGTGAAGCCCAACGCAAACTGGAGGAACAGCACCTCATCTTCTGACTAGGCACTTTACAGCCTTCTGGGCTGAATATTGAATTCAACAACTTTAGATCTTAAACTGCCCCTCCCCCCATCCCCACCCCGTTTCCTCCCCCTCCCTTTTGTTTTTTTTTGTTTTCAATAATTTATATAGATTTTTCTTTTCCAACCTATTTCCATTATTTTTAAATCTACAACTAATACCTTGTCAATCTTTCCACCCCACCCCCACTAGAGCTGTACTTTGAGTGTCCTGCCATCCATTCTTAATTAGCACTTTTCTTAGATAATATCACCACCTTCAACACCTCTATGATCCTTTTGTCTGTGACATCTTTTGATTATCTGCTCCTATCACTGCTTGCTTGTCCCTACAACCACCCCACTCTCACCTTCTCTCCCCCCGCCCCCCACCTTAAACCAGCTTATATCTCACCCCTCTCCTAACTATACTTCAATTCTGTTGAAGGGTCGTGTGGACCCGAAACGTCGACTCTTTTCTTCTCCACCGATGCTGCCAGACCTGCTGAGTTTTTCCAGGTAATTCGATTTTTGTTTTGGATTTCCAGCATCCGCAGTAGTTTTTTGTTTTTAACCCAATTAGAACATGGCTTTCAATCTAAAGTAGGAAGTCCTCTGCTAGTTGTAACAAATCCAACTCCAGCTTCAGTTGGATTTAAACATTTTTGAACAGAACTTTCAAGAAGAGAAAGCTCTTTGTTCATCATGTTTCTTAAGAGCATACATAATGCATAGACATGTAGTTGTAAACATTTGCTTTAATAAAAGCTTTAGCATCAGCATTTATTGCAAGATAGAATGCAGGTTGAAGCGGAAAATACTGGACCTCCACTGTTTTATCCACTTGTACAGTATTAATTGATATTTTAACTCTTTTACAATCTGATAAATCAGAAAAGTGTATCATATTTAAACCACAAAAAATTCTGCTTCTGACCCAGACAACAATCTTGATGTACAGACTTATGCATTCAACCTGGATACTGACCATTGTCCAACAATGAGTCAGAATGAGTCTTTTCTGCAAACTGCTGAGATCACAATATTTGAAACTAGATGTAGAACAGGAAACATTTCAACACTCAGTAATCCAGCAATCTTGGTATTCAAACGTGTGTCTTAGAAAATCCAGCCCAAAAATAAATACAAGATGTTGTACACCTACTGATGACTATCCCCTTCATTAATACTGTACAGTACATTTACAAGGACAAAGATTGATATGATATTAAGGACATGTTCAAAATATTGGAATGTTTAAGTACAAAAAGTATATCCCGCATGAACAGGACATGCTCCCCATCTACATTTGTTACCTTACAACGCGTGCCCATAAATGCAAAAAATTGTCTTGTTGGGCCGGAGAAGTCAACTTGCAAGACTCATGAGTATTTAGGTTGGTGATTTTGTTGAATCTCAGAAGGTAGGCTAACCCTCATGCAAAACACGTCCACAGATACAAAGGAGTGGGTGCAGTAAACTTATCCATCCTATTCCAGAAATAGAAATTCAAGATCCCAAATGTGTCCATCCCAAAGCAACACTTGGCATGGAGATTACACTCCAGTTAGCTCTCGTACAGAGAGATCATGTCCATTTACAGGAAAAAGCAGTTTTGGGAGTTCACAAGGAGGTCCATAGAACCGGATGAAATGAACAGAGTTCTTGTCAGCTATCTCTCAATTCAAGGATGGCGTCTACTCAGGGTCATGAGTTTCTACCATGGGTCTTCATGTGACTGAACAGGCCAATTCTCAACCCACAAATCTTTGTGCACATGGGGCATGTAAGAAATGGTATCTTACCAAATATTATAGAATTAATAGGCACTGTATTGCAAACCACCAGAAGGGGCCCTTATGCTGAATTTCTCTTTGGCAAAAATATTCTTAGCAACCAGGACCAATGGTAAACAAAGATAACAGCCATGGAGAGGAGTGCCATCAGGGGTCTCATGTTGAGCTCTCCTGGTACAGATTTCCATGCTGACATTCTCAAGTCAATAGGACAGCATCTTGTACCCTATTATCTATGGATGTCTGGCAGGAATTAACAAATGGCACCCAGCATGAAATAAACTAAAAAATGACCTAAGCCAAAGTGATCAATGGGGGAGGTGACACCTTGGGTACCTGTTCTGCAGTCATCGGCCAGAGCTATCTGAACAAGTGATTTACATAGTGTAGATAACCAGCCCCTAAAAATAAAGTAGCTAAACGTGTGCTCAGGGGTTAAATGGACAGTGCTCATCCGGCAGCTACTTTCTTCAGACAGAGGAAGACCAGGGAAGGAGGAGGAAAACCAGGAGAACACCACTTTGGCTAGAGATCTGAAGGCTGTTGCCACAAGATACAGGGATCAACAGTGATCTGCGCCATACATCTGTTTGTCCCCAGGATAAACCAGCCTCACCTGTCACTGGTTGTATGCTTTTTCTGTCTATTTAGTATATATACTGTACATATATAGTATATATACTGTTGCTTCTTGATAAACTATTTAAAAATAGGAGTTCTTGACCACCTATTTTTGGGTAATCTGTGACTACCGAACTCAACCTAAACCTTACGGGCAAAACATCCCACAATATAGTAGGATCCAGGATACAGGATTTATTTTTTTCTTTCCTTTCCTCCTAGTGATCTAAAGGAGATAGCTGCAGAGATGGTGGATGCACTGGCTATGATTTTTCAAAATTCCCTAGATTCTGGAACAGACCCAGTAGATTGGAAGTTAGCAAATGTCACACAAGAAGGGGAGAGAGAAACGGGGAACTATAGGTCAATAGCCTAGCAGTCGTCGGGAAAATGCTGGAATACTATTATTGAGGGAGTCTTAGCTATGATTCTCTAAGTGCACTGTATGATCAGACAGTCAGCATGGTTTTATTAAAGGGAAATTGCATTTGACAGATTTATTGGAGTTTTGAGGATGTAACTAGTAGGGTAAATAAAAAGGAACCAATAGATTTAGTAAACCAGCATTTCCAAAAGTTATTCAATAAGGTGCCACACAGAAAGCTAATAAGATAAGGGCACCTGGAGTTGAGGGTAGTGTATTAGAATGGATAGAGGATTGATTAACAGATAGAATGCAAAGAGTAAGCATAAATGGGGTATTTTCAGAGGTTGGAAGGCTGTGACTGGTGGAGTGCGACAGGAATCGGTGCTGGGCCTCAACTATTTACAATCTGTGTGACCTGGACAAAGAGACAGAGAATAATTATCTAAGTCTGCTGACAATGCATAGCTCTGTAAGAAAAGTAAGCTGTAAGGAGGACATGGTTACAAGGAGAACATCGAGAGGCTGCAAAGAGATATCTGCAACAAGGTAGCAGATGGAGTATAATGTGGGGAAGTGTGAGGTTATCCGCTTTGGTCACAAGAATAGAAGAGCAGAATATTTTTTTTAAAAGACATGGAACTTGTAAATGTTGATGTTCAGAGAATTAGGTGTGCTCTCACAAGGAATGCAAAGCTAGCATGCAGGTATGGCAAACAATTTGGAAAGTAAATGACAAGTTGGTCTTTGTTGCAAGGGGATTGAAGTACAGAAATAAAAAAGTCTTACTCTAATTGTACAGGACTTTGGTGAGGCCACACCTGTGTGCAGTTTTGGTCTCCATATTTAAGGAATGATATACTGCAGATGTCAGCTTAAGTCGATTTTTGAAGCCTTGAAAAATCCCTCCAAAAATGAGGGTCAACTTATATGCTGAGTATAACAGAGCTGCTAATGTGGTCGTCATTTTGAATGTCATTGGTATCCGACTCAAAGGGCAGCATCTTCGCAACACAGCTGGTATCACCTCTTTGATCCTTTGTGCTCAGTTATAAGGTACCAGGAAGTAAAACATGCATTTGTGCAGTGAAAAATTGAGATTGACGACTAATGCAAGTACAACATATCATGGCTGAAGAGGGGGTCAACTTACATGCCAAGTACATGCAAAAACATGATTTTTTGGGCTGGAAAAATGGAGTCGTCTTATACATCAGGTCAACTTGTATGCCACGATTTATGCTACTTGCATTGGAGGCAGTACAGCACAGGTTCATTAGTTTAATCTCTGGGATGAGGGGTTTGTCATTTGAGGGACAGAGTAAATTTGGTTTATATTCTATGAAGTTAAGAAGAATGAGAGGTGATTCTATATACATAGAAACATACAAGATTCTGAAGGGGCTTGACAGGGTAGAAAGATTGTTTCCACTGGCTGAGCAATCTAAATACAGGAGTACAGCCTCAGGATAAGGGAATAATTATTTAGGAGTGAGATGAGAAACTTCTTCATTCAAAGGGTTATGAATCTTTGGAATTCTCCACTCAAGGGTTGTGGATGCTCCATCATCGAATATATTTAAGGCTGAGATGGAGATATTTTTTGTTGCTCAGGCAATCAAGGATAAGAGCAGCTGGCGAGAAAGCAGGTCTAAAGTCCAAGGTCAGACATGATTGTAGCGAATGATGGAGCAAGCTCAAAGGGCCACATGGTCTATCCTTGCTCCTATCTCGTGTTGTTCTCAGCCACCACTCTGCCTCATTGTTAAGGCGTTGGAACTCGTGATGCAGCTTGATTGTCCAGTTGTCGCCATTTTGAATGATTAGAAGCAAGTTTCTCCCAGTCATTAAGGTCAATGCCGCTACATTTCAAGGAGGGCTTCTGACTGTCTTTGAAGCGTTTTCTTTGTCCTTTCCTGGAACGTCGGCCATTTGAACATTGAGAGAACAGGACCTAGCTGGGGAAGATGGTTTAAGGCCCTTTGGACAGCGTCCAGTCCATTGGAGTTGATTTTGTGGGAGTTTTTGCCCGAATACTTATAGACCCATCTCCAAGAAGGACAGCGTTTGTTCAACGGTCTTCTTATCGAATCCAAAGGATGCAGTGGAGGAAATGCTGATGGAATTTCTCTAGCCCACTAGTGTCACTGATACACAGTATTGGTCTCACTGCAATACTGGAGCATGGTGACTACAACTGCTCTGTACATTATGATTTCTGTTGACTTGTGGAGGTCTTTGTTATCAAACACGTGATGCTGTAGTTTGTAGAAAGCCAAGTTGGCGCTGATCTGGTGTTGGATCTCCTCTTCAGGTTTGGCTTTTGGGACAGGTGACTGCCAAGGTATGGGAAATGCTCAACATATTTCAGAGTTTCTCCTTCAACATAAATGAGAGCTGGAACATTTTGCTGACAATATGATTGAGTTTTATTTTGGCAATATTCAAGAACAGACCAAGTTTCTTGTATGCAGAATTGCAGAGGTTGAGTGGCTTGGAAATCTATTGCAGAGTGGGCAACAACACTGCAGCCATCTGCAAACTTTAGATCAAGTATATCTATGGATGTCAGTTTAGTTTTGGCGCAGAAGCAACTGAGATTAAAGGGATTTTTCCAAACAGTATTTGATGCTGACACCAGGGGGCAGTTGATCTTTGATGAGGTGAATAGCCACTGTCAAAGTACATTATAAATAGCATGGGGGCTATCACACAGCCTTGCTTGATCCCAGTCTGAATCTTGAAGGCATCAGTTTCAGGTCTTCCACAACAGTTGCTGTCCTATCATGAGGCAATTGCAGGATTGTGAAAACGTTTCTTGGACATCCAAATCTTTGCAGCACAATCCACAGATTCTTGCAATTTGCACAAATACTTTGGTCATGTCAATGAATGTATTGAAGACTTCCTGCCTGGTGTTGTTTTCAACATTTTTCCATCTCTGGGAGGATTTTCTCAGCCAAAGAAAGGTGATTCAGGAGTGTGTGTGTCAGGATTCGTCCTGCTATGGACAAGGGGGAGATACCGCGATAGTTTCCACAGGATGAATTATCTCTCTTCTTGAAGACAGTTACAATTGCCACACTCCTGAAGTCCGGGGCTGTGGTGGGAGGGCGTTCCCTCCCAAATCCATAGGATGAGTGCATGGGGTCTTGATGTGAGCAAAAGTCCACCTCAGCTGGAACACCATTTGAGCCACAGACTTTTTTGTTTTTCATCTGTTTGATTGCATGTTGCAGCTCTCCCATCAATGGTGGTGCGCCCATAGTTTATATCACCGGGGTACTGGAGGATATCCTGGAATGTATCGACTGCCACTGTGGATTCATGGTTAAGGAGTTGTTCAAAAAGTTCTTTTCAGCATTGACATACTGCATTGTCATCCTTAGGACAAACATTATCCTGTGAACGAAGAGGATTTTGTCCATTTAACCTGTCTATAGAGCTTCACCTATCAAGAGGATTAGCATATTATTGGATCTTTCCAGCTTTTTCTTTCCACCACATTTCCCAAGTGCAGCTCATGGCCAATCTGGAAAATCTTCACACAGATTCAAGAACAATGGGATCAACTAGAGTCAATATATGCTCCTATACTCCTGGTTCCAGACCATTGGATTCAAGCATCATCACCATCAGGACTGGTTCAACGAAAACGATGCTCAAATACGTGACCTCCTGGAACAAAAGCGAGCAGCCTTCATTACCTGGCAGAACAACCCAAGTTCCCAATTTAAGGCGGCAGCATTCCAACAGCTCAAGACTGATTCCCAAAGACAAATCCAGAAGATAAAGGATATATAGTGGGAACAGAGGATGTATCACAAATGGAATACAAAAGTTGGGAATTTGGTGCAAAGGAGGAAGTGCTGCTTTTTTGCCCCCAGCACTTGTAACAGTTCATGCTACAGAAACATTTAATTTAAACTACCTATAACTTAAACTAGATCAAGCAATTAATTAAAAGACTACAAACCATAAGTCAATCATAAATAGAGGACAAGGCCCAGGACAGATTACAGACTTGAGCAGAGACGACAGCTTATGTCCAGTGAATCCAAAAGCAACAAAAAAAAAATCAGTGATGTTACAAGACAAGAGGTAAGTGATTGATTGGGGGAATAAAGAAACAGTGATGCTCAATGTAAGAGCAGTGGGTTAAACTAAGAAATATATTTAGTATTATAATAAATAGAGGCATGACAGGGCACCTCAGTCCTGTCTAAAACGTATCCTGTACCACAAGGGAACTCAAGAATGCTCCTCGTGTCTCCTGGACAACCACGCGTGCAGGAAGAGTTGTCAGCTGGAGAAACTTGAACTCTGGCTTTCGGAACTTGAGCAGCAGGTGGGGTCATTGCGGTGCAGCAACAAGGCTGAGCGCTCCATGGTTAACACATTTCAGGAAGTGGTCACCCCACAGCCTAAGAATGTGCAGGAAGAATGAGACTGGGTGATCACCAGAGACACATTGAGGACAAGACAGGTGATCCAAGAGTCCTGAGTTGATCTCACTCTCTAAATAGTATTCAATGTGGGGAAATGATGGCGTTGTGGTAATGTCAATAGACTGGGTAATACAGAGGCCCAGGCTAATGCTCTGGGGACATGGGTTCAAATCCCATCACAGCAACCAGTGGAACTTAAATTCAATTAGTAAAATCTGGAATTAAAAAACAAAAGCTAACAATGGCAACCATGAAATTATCAATGGTCATAAAAGCCCATCTGGTACACTAATGCCCTTTGGGGAAGGAAATCTGCCATCCTTACCTGGTCTGGCCTACACGTGACTCCAGACCAACAGCAATGTGGTTGACTCTTAACTGCCTTCTGAAATGGCCTAGCAAGCAACTCAGTTCAAGGGCAATTATGGATGGACAACAAATGCTGGCCTTTCCAGTGACGCCCATATCCCATGAAAGAATAAAAAAAATCAGTTCTGAAAACTGTTGAGGGCAATGGTTCCAAGGAGTGAAGCCAGATTCAAGGCAATAGTACCACGAATGGCTTATTTGTACTGGAGTGGGAAGTTGAAGGTCAAAAAAGCAATAGTGATAGGGTATTCAATAGGTGTTTCTGCAGCTGCAGATATGACTCCAGGATGGCATGTTGTCTCCCTAGTGCCAGGGTCAAGGGTGGCACAGTTGCAGAACATTCTGATAGGTGACAGGAAGCAGAGGTCCATATTGGCCCCAGTGACACAGGTAGGGATGAGATCCTGCAGACAGATTTTAAGCAGACACGAAAGAAATTAAAAGCTCAGACCTCAAAAGGTAGTAATCTCTAAATTACTCCTGGTGCTGCATACTAGTGAGTAAAGAAATAAGAGGATAGTGCAGATTAATGCATGGTTGGAGAGCTGGTGCAGGAGCAAGGGTTCTAGATTCCTGGAGCATTAAAACTCGTTGCACCTCAAGACAGCTGGGACCAATATCATGGTGGAGGGGTTTTCTAGTGCTGTTTGGGAGGGTTTAAACCAGCTTGGCAAAGGGTGGGAACTTGAGCGTAGATTCAGAATGGCAAGTTACAAATCTTGAAATGGGAGGCATAAAATAGACAAAGGAGTTGTTCAGTGATTAATGGTATTTACTTCAATGCAAGAGTCCAGTGAATAAGGCAGATGAGCTGAAAGGATAGTTACATACTTGGAAGTATAACATAGCTATTACTGGGACATGGCTTAAACAAGGCAGAAAAGGCAGAAATGGCAGCTCAACATTCCTAACTACAGGGTTTTCAGAAAGGAGTGGGGGGGTTGCAATATTGGTTAAAAATAAAGCTGTGAGGAGGGATTATCACAAGGCCACATAGGTTGAACTGAGGAACAAAATAGGTCAGTCACTCTGCTAACAAATAGAGGGGAGATGGAAGAACAAATATGTAGGCAAATTGCTGAGAAGTGCAGAAACAATAGGGCAGTCATCGTAAGGGATTTTAACTACCCTATATAAACTAGAATAAAGTCAGTGCAAAAGATGTAGATAGAGGGCTCCATTGCATAGCAAGCTCAACAAGAGATGGGCAATTCTGGACTTGACTTTAGGGAATGAGATGAGCTGGTGGCAGGGACATTAGAATGAGCATTTTTCTGGTAGCGATCATAACTCAGTTAGATTTAGAGTAGGTATGGAAAGAACAAAGTTAGACCAAAAGTCAAAAGTTTTAGATTGAGTAAAGGCCAATTTTACTAAGCTGCAATGTCATTTAGCAAAAAAAAGACTAGAAACAGGTACTCAAAGGCAAATCAGTGTCAGAGCAGTGAGGTATTCAAGGAGGCTATAGATGGGGTTCAGAACAAAAACATTCCTATTAAAAAAAGTGAGGCTCCCAAATCTAGATCCTGTCAATGTCAAAAAGCATTCAGGATAGGATGCAACAAATAAAAAATAGAGCAGCTTATGACCAATAGAGGGAGCTCAATACTGTAGAAAGCCTAGGAGTACTTTAGAGTAGGGGTCAAATTAAAAAGGCAACTAAGAAAGGAAAGAGGGCATGAAAAAATATTGCCAAGTAAAATCAAGGAAAATCCAATGATGCTTTATAAATTGAAAGGACTAAAGGAAAACTAAGGGAAGAATTGAGCCTATAAGTGATTAAAAGAAAAGGGAACCTGTGTGTGGAGACAGAAGACATGGGCATGATTCTTAATGAACACGTCTTCACAAATGAGGGGACAATGCAGACATTGTAGTTAAGGAGAAGTGTGAAATATTGGATGCAATGAACCTAGTGAGAGGGGAAACAAAGGGTTTAGCATCTTTAAAAGCTGATAAGTTGCGATTTCCAGATGAAATGTATCCCACATTGGTAAGGGAAGCAAATGACAAAATAGCAGACACTCTCACCAGTCTAATAATCCTCTCTTTCTACAGACATGGTGCAGGAGGACTGCTAACACTGTACTGTTACTTAAAATGGGAGAAAGGGATAGGCCAGGCAGCTCCAGGCTAATTAGACTAACCTTGGTGGTGGGAATATTGGTAGAAACAATTCTGAGAGACAGTATGAATCGCCATCTAGAAAGGCACAGATTAAAGACAGTCAGTGTGGATTTGTTATGGAGGGGTCACGCCTGATGAACTTGATTGAATTTTTTCAGGAGAAAATAGGACAGTCAATGAGGGTTGCACATTTGATGTAAACGATATGGATTTCAGCCAGATTTTTGACAAGATCCACATAAACTGGTCAGAAGGTAAAAGCCCATGGTAACCAAAGGAAGGTGGCAAGCTGGATCAAAGGTGGGGGGGGGGGGAATGAACAAAAGGGGAAGGTTTGGAATAGGGAAGTGGGTGGGAGAGATTAAATGGTAAAGATGCCAGGGAACAAAAGGCAATTGGCAAAAGGTAACAGTTGTAGTAAAGACACAAAAGCATTGCTCCAGAGTGAGAGTGAACGGCAGGATAACAAATAATTCTGTCCGAAAACACAAACATGAAAAACAAAATTCAGACCAGCACATGGCAAAAAAAGAAAATCAAAATGGGGGACAAAGTTCACTGTCTGAAAGTGTTTAACTCAATGTTGAGTCCCGAAGGTTGTAAAGCGCCTCATTGGAAGATCAGGTGCTGTTCCTCAAGCTTGAGCTAAGCTTCACTGGAAAAGTGCAGCAGACTGAGGACAGAAATGTGAGCATGAGAGCAAGGTGGTGAGTTAAAATGGCAGGTAACTGGAAGCTTGGGGTCATGCTTACAGATTGAATGGAGGTGTTCAGCAAAGCAGTCATCCATTCTATGTTTAGTCTCCCCAATGTAGGGGAGTGGCTGCATTGTGAGCAGTGAATACAGTGTACATTGAAAGAAGTACAGATAAATTGCTGTTTGAGGCCTTGGACAGTGAGGAGGGAGAGATAAAGTAAAAGGGCAGGTGTTACACCTTGTGTGATTACATGGGAAAGTGTCGTGGGATGGAGACAAGTTGTTGAGGGTTATAGGAGGGAGGAGAAAGGTAGAGAGCATCTTTGTTATTTAATATCTCCTTCCCTCTACTCATCCCTGACCTTCCCTTTTCTTCTTCCTCCCTTTCAAAAGCATAAAACCAATCACATTTCTACCTTCCTTCAGTTCTCAAAATGTAAACTCTGTTTTTCTCTCCAAGATGCTGCCAAACCTGCTGAGTATTTTCAGCACTTGGTTTTTATTTCAGTATTGGGTCCCTTGCTCGTTGTATATGTCAATGCTTTGGACTTAAATGTAAGGGATGATAAAGTTTGTAAATGATACAATAGTTGTAAAATGCAGAAAGAGATCAATGGGCAGAAAAGTGGCAAGTGGAATTCAGTTGAGAAGTGGGAAGTAATACATTTAGGCAGGGATAACAAGGCAAATGTGTACGCAATAAATGGCAGGATACCGAGAAGTGTAAGAGAACAATGGGAACTTGGAGCGCATGTTCATTGATCCCTGAAAGTAACAGGACAGATAGATAAGGTGGTTAAGGCAGCATACAGATACTTTCCTTTATTAGCAGAGGTACAGAATATAAGAGCAGGGAGGTTATTCTAAAACTATATAAAACACTAATTAGACCACAGTTACAGTGCTGCACACAGTTCTGGTCATCAAATTACAGGATGTGGAAGAGACACTTTGGAGTGCATGTCCACAGGTCCCTGAAGGTGGTGGGACAGGTGGATAAAGTGGTAAAGAAAGCATATGGAATGCTTTCCTTTATTGGACAAGGTATTGAATACAAAAGCAGGATGTAATGATGGAACTGTATAAAACAGTGGTTAGGCCACAACTGGAATTTTGTGTACAGTTCTGGTCACATTACAGGAAGGACATAATTGATCTGGAGAGAGCAGAGGAGATTTACATGAATGTTGTCAGGACTGGAAAATTGCAGCTATGAAGAAAGATTGGATAGGCTAGGGTTGTTTTCCTTAGAACAGGAGAGGCTGAGGGGTGACCTAATTGAGGTGTACAAAATTATGAGGGGCCTAGATAGGGTAGACAGAAAAGAGTTGTTTTCCCCTAGCTGAGGGGTCAATTACCAGGAGGCATAGATTTAAGGTGATTGGTAGAAGGATTAGAGGAGACATGAGGAAAAACTTATTAACCCAAAGGGTAGTGGGTACCTGGAATTCACTGCCTAAACTGGTGGTTTAAGGCTTAAAAACTCAACTCATTTAAAAGGTACCTGGATCTGCACCTGAAGTGCTGTAACCTGCAAGGCTATGGATCAGGTGCTGGAAAGTGAGATTAAAAATGAGCGACTTTTTTTTTTGGCTGGTGCAGACACGATGGGCTAAATGGTCTCTTTCTGCACCATAACTTTTCTATGGTTCTATGGATGTCATTGCATGAGGGTGCAGAGAAGATTTACAAAGACGTTATCAGGAATGGAGAATTTCAGCTATGAGGAATGATTGGATAGGCTAGAGTTTCTTCTTCGGAGCAGAGGGAAGCTTTGATGAAATTGTATAAAATTATGATGGAGTGCACTGTTGCAGAGTGGAATCACTGCAAGTTTGGTGAGAAGGGAGTGAAAGTTTAAAGTTTCAGGGTTAATGTTTTATAAAATCTAGTACTGCTTGTTGCAATTTAGCATTTTACTTAAATTTACTGTTTTAAGTTTTAATTCTTAGAGGCGAGGGGACAGGGCTAATCAAGCAAATCCAGCCCTCTGTTAGAGAACAGGTGAGATAAGCAAATTAAGTAACTGGCCTAATCTGGTTCTGTAGCTGCCAGATAGGAGAGTCACCTGAATCTCAGTAATATAAATAAGAAAGGTTAAGTGCACTGTCATGGAGTGCACTGTTGCAGGGTGGAATCACTAAGTTTGGTGAGAAAGGAGTGCAGCAAGGAGGGGCATGGAGGTGCTCTTTTTCTTTCTCTATCTTCTTCAGCCTCCAGGAGACCAAGAGTTGAAAAGCTGCACGAGAGGGGTGATTTTTAAAACATCCAAGAGTGACACCATAGGGTGAACATCGGTTCATCGAGCTGGACCAGGAGCCAGCATGAGAGGAGCGGTGTCCTTGGTAAGTAGTACCTGGTGAATATTTCTACTGTGTAGTCTTTAAAGTAAAAATTGATCTTTAGTTTAGATTAAGTAGTGTTTAAGGTATTTAGTCGTAAAGAAAGGTCCCGAGTATATATTTAATATTCTTTAAACCAGAAGTAGTAAAAGGAGTAGTTTAAGGGTAAGTTATGACAGGGTAGCTTGGCCACGTGGAATGATCCTCCTGTGCTATGTGGGAAGTCAGGGACACTTCCAATGTCTAGGGTGACCATGTGTGCAGAAAGCGTCTCCAGCTGCAGTTACTCGGAATCTGCATATCAGAGCTGGAGCTGCAGCTGTGGGGCATCCACAAGACTGAGATCTTTGTGGGTAGCATGCACAGTGAGGTGATCACACTGCAGGTAGAGTGCACAGGCTGGAAGGGAATAGGTGACAACCAGACAGAGTAAAAGCACTAGGCAGGTAGGCTGCAGGACATTCTGAAGTGGGAGGGTGAACAGCTAGAGGTTGTGGTCCATATCATTACCAACAAAATAGGAAAAAGAGGGATGAGGTCCTGAAAGCAGAATATAGGGAGATAGGCAATAAATGAAAAAGCAGGACCTCAAAAGTTAGTAATTTCAGGATTACTCCCAGCACCATGTGCTAGTGAGATCAGGAATAGGAGAATAGACCAGATGAACACATGGCTGGAGAGATGGTGTAGAAGGGAGGGATTTAGATTCCTGAGACATTGGGACTCATTCTGGGAAGATGGGACCTGTACAAGCTGGACGGGTTGCACCCCAGCAGGACGGGACCAATACCCTCGCAGGGGTATTCGTTAGCACTAGGGGAGGGTTTAAACTAGAATAGCAGGGGGATGGGAACCTGAGTGGGGAGACTCATGTGAGGGAAACAAAGAAATAAGAGATAAAGTAGAAAGAAAAATTGGAAGGCAGAGGATATGAGGGCTAGCAGCAAATAGAGCCATCGTACAAAAAATGTGTAAAATGTTAAGACAAGTCTAAATGCACTGTAACAGAATGCATGGAGCATTCACAATAAGGTAGATTAATTAACAGTGCAAATAGATGTAAACGGGTACGAAATGTTTGCGGTTACGGAGATATGACTGCAGGGTGATCAAGACTTGGAACTAAATATCCAAGAGTATTTGATATTTAGGAACAACAGGCAAAAAGGAAACAAAGATGGGGTGGCGTTGTTGGTAAAGGATGACATCAGTGCAATAGTGAGAAAGGGTATTGACTCAGAAAATGAAGATGTGGAGTCTGTCTGGGTGGAACTGAGAAGCAACAAGGTGTGGAAAACATCAGTGGGAGTTGTCTATAGGCCTCCAAACAGTTGTGGTAACATGGAGGACAGCTTAAACAGGAAATTAGAAATGCATGTAAACAAGCCTGCTACAGTAATCATGGGTGACTTTAATCTAAATATAGACAGGGCAAACCAAATTAGCAATAATACTGTGGTGGAAGAATTCCTGGAGTATGCATGAGTTGGTTTTTTTAGATCAGTATGTCGAGGAACCAACTGGGGAACATGCTATCCTAGATTTGAAATTGTACAATGAGAAGGGGTTAATTAATAATGTTGTGTGGGGTCCTTTAGGAAAGAGGGGCCACAACATGATAGCACTTTCCATTAGCATAGAAAGTGAAGCAGTCCATTCTGAACTAGAGTCCTAAATCTAAACAAAGGAAACAATGAAGGAATGAGGGGTAAGTTGGCTACAATAGATTGGGGCACAAAAGGCATGACAGTGGATAGACAATGGCTATTTTTAAGGAACGAACGCAGGCATTGCAACAGTATTACATTCCTTTCTGGTGCAAAAACACAACAGAAAAAGCAGCCCAACCATGACTAACAAAAGAAATTAACCATAGTATTAGATCCAAAGAGGAGTCATATAAAATTGCTAGAAAAAGCAGCAAGCCTGAGGATTGGAAGTAGTTTAGAATTCAGCAAAGGAGGACCGAGATTGATCAAGAAGGGAAAAATAGACATAAAAGTAGGCTGTAAAAGCTTCTATATGTATGTAAAAAGAAAAAGATTAGTGAAGACAAATGTAGATCCCTTACAGTCCACGGCAGGAGAATTTATAATTTTTTAAAAATTCATTCATGGGATGTGGGCTTCACTGCCTGGGCAAACATCTATTGCCCTTCCCTAGTTGTTCTCGAGAAGGTGGTGGTGAGCTGCCTTCTTGAACCACTGCAGTCCATAGGGAGTAGGAACACCCACAATGCTGTTAGGAAGGGAGTTTTAGGATTTTGACCCAGCAGTGAAGGAATGGCGATATATTTCCGAGTCAGGATGGTGAGTGGCTTGGCGGGGAACTTACAGGAGGTGGTGTTGCCATCTATCTGCTACCCTTGTCCTGCTAGGTGGTAGTCAACGTGTGTTTGTAAGATGCTGTCTAAGGAGCCTTGGTGAATTCCTGCAGTGCATCTTGTAGATGGTACACACTGCTGCTACTGTGCATTGGTGGTGGAGGGAGTGAGTGTTTGTGGATGTGGTGCCAATCAAGTGGGCTGCTTTGTCTTGGATGGTGTTAAGCTTCGAGTGCTGTGGGAGCTGCACTCATCCAGGCAAGTGGGGGGTACTCCATCACACTACTAACTTATGCCTTGTAGGTGGCGGACAGGCTTTGGGGAGTCAGGTGGTGAGTTACTTGTCACATAATTCCTCACCTCTGACCTGCTCTTGCAGCCACAGTATTTACATGGCTAGTCCAGTTCAGTTTCGGGTCAATGGTAACCCCAATGAATGTTGATAGTGGGGGATTCAGTGATGGTAATGCCATTGAACATCAAGGGGCAATGATCAGATTCTCTCTTGGAGATGATCATTGCCTGGCACTTGTGTGGCACAAATGTTACTTGCCACTTGTCAGTCCACGCCTGGACATTGTCCAGGTCTTGCTGCATTTGGGCATGGATTGCTTCAATATCTGAGGAGTTGCGAATGGTTAACATTGTCATCAGCAAACATCCCCACTTCTGGCCTTATGATGGGAGGAAGGTCATTGATGAAGCAGCTGAAGATGGTTGGGCCGAAGACATGACCCTGAGAAACTCCTGTAGTGATGTCCTGGACCTGGGATGACTGACCTCCAACAACCACAACCAACTTCCTTTGTGCTAAGTATGATTTCAATGATTCCCATTGACTCCAGTTTTGCTAGGGCTCCTTGATGCGACACTCTGTCAAGTGCGGCCTTGATGTCAAGGGCAGTCACTCTCTCCTCTCTGGAGTTCAGCTCTTTTGTCCATGCTTGAAGCAAGGTTGTAATGAGGTCAGGAGCTGAGTGGCCCTGGCAGAACCCAAACTGGGCGTCAGTAAGCAGGTTATTGCTAAGCAAGTGCCACTTGATAGGACTGTCGATGGCCCCTTCCCTTACTTTACTGATGATCGAGAGTGGACTGATGGGCGGTAATTGGCTGGGTTGGATTTGTCCTGCTTTTTGTGTACAGGACATAACTGGGCAATTTTCCACAGATGGGTAGATGCCAGTGTTGTAGCTGTACTGGAACAGCTTGGCTAGAGGTGCGGCAAGTTCTGGAGCACAAGTCTTCGGTGCTATTGTCGGAATATTGTCAGGGCCCATAGCCTTTGCATTATCCAGTGCCTTCAGCCATTTCTTTATCACATGGAGTGATTCGAATTAGCTGAAGACTGGCATCTGTGATGCTGGGGACCTCCGGAGGAGGCCGAGATAGATCATCTTCTCGGCACTTCTGGCTGAAGATTGTTGCAAGCCTTATCTTTTGCACTGATGTGCTGGGCTCCCCAATCATTGAGGATGGGGGTATTTGTGGAGCCAGGTCCTCCAGTGAGTTGTTTCATTGTCCACCACCATTCATGACTGGACGTGGCAGGACTGCAGGGCTTAGATTTGATCCGCTGGTTGTGGGATTGCTTAGCTCTGCCTATCACTTGCTGCTTATGCTGTTCAGCATGCAAGGAGTTCTGTTTTAGCTTCACCAGGTTGACACCTCATTTTTAGGTATGCCAGGTGCTGCTCCTGGCATGCCCATCTGCACTCTTCTTTGAACCAGGATTGATCCCCTGGCTTGATGGTAATGGTAGAGTGGGGGATATGTTGGGCCATGACATTGCAGATTGTGTTCAAGTACAATTCTGCTGCTGCTGATGGCCCACAGCACCTCATGGATGCCCAGTCTTGAGTTGCTAGATCTGTTTGAAATCTATCCCATTTAGCACAATGGTAGTGCCACACACATGAGGGTATCCTCAATATGGAGGCAGGACTTCTCTCCACAAGGACTGTGCAGTGGTCACTCCTCGACAGATGCTTCTGCAGCAGGGAGGTCGGTGAGGATGAGGTCAAGTATGTTTTCACCTCTTGTTAGTTCCCTCACCACCTGCTGCAGACCCAGTCTAGCAGCTATATCCTTTAAGTCACAGCCAGCTCAGTCAGGAGCGGTGCTACCGAGGCACTCTTGGTGATGGACATCGAAGTCCCCCACCCAGAGTACATTCTGTGCCCTTGCCACCCTCAGTACTTCCTCCAAGTTTCTCAGCATAGAGGAGCACATTCATCAGCTGAGGGAGGGCAGTACATGGTAATCAGCAGGAGGTTTCCTTGCCCACGCTTGACCCAATGCTATGAGACTTCATGGGATCCGGAGTCAATCTTGAGGACTCCCAGGGCAACTCTCTCCCGACTGTATACCACTGTGCCACTACCTCTGTTGGGTCTGTCCAGGTGGTGAGACAGGACATATCCAAGGACGGTGTTGGTGATGTCTGGGACATTATCTGTTAAGTATGATTCTGTGAGGATGACTGTCAGGCTGTTGCTTGACTAGTCTGTGAGATAGCTCTCCCAATTTTGGTATTAGCCCCAGATGTATGGAGGACTTCGCATGGTCGACAGGGCTGAGTTTGCTGTTGTCATTTCCGGTGCCTAGGTCGATAGGGGGTGATCTGCTGGTTTTTATGGAGAACAAGGAAATGGCAAAGCAATCAAACAACTAGAGTTCTGTCTTCACAGAAGACGACACAAATAACGTCCCAGAGATACTAGGGAACCAAGGGTCTAGTGAGAAGGAGCAATTGAAGGAAATTATTAGTTTAAAAAAAGTGCGCTGGAGAAATTAATGGGACTGAAAGCTAATAAATCCCCAGGGTCTGATAATCTACATCCCAGGATACTAAAGGTGGCAGCTATGGAAATAATGGATACGTTGGTTGTCATCTTCCCAAATTCTGTAGATTCCAGAACAGTCCCGGCTGATTGGAGGGTGGCAAACGTAACCCCACTATTTAAAAAGGAGGGAGAGAAACAGGAAGTTACAGACTGGTTAGCCTAACGTCAGTAGTAAGGAAAATGCTAGAGTCTATTAAAAAGGATGTGATAACAGGACACTTAAAATATCAACAGGATTAGACAAAATCAACATGGATTTATGAAAGGGAAATTGTGTTTGACAAACCTGCTATAGTATTTTGAGGACATAACTAGTAGAATAGATAAGAGAGAACCAGTGGATGTGGTGTATTTGAATTTTCAGAAAACTTTTGATCAAGTCCCACATAAGAGGTTAGTGTGCAAAATTAAAGCACATGGGATTGGGGGTAATGTATTGGCATGGATTGAGAATTGGTTAGCAAACAGGAAACAGAGTAGGAATAAACAGGTCTTTCGGAATGGCAGATGATGACTAGTGGGGTACCACAGGGATTAGTGCTTGGGCCCCAGCCATACACACTATATCTCAATGGTTTGGATGAGGGAACCAAATGTAACATTTCCACGTTTGATGAGACAAAACTAGGTGGGAATGAGTGTGAGGAGGATGTGAAGAGGCTTCAAGGCAATTTAGACAAGTTGAGCAAGTGGGCAAATACATGGCAGATGCAGTATAACGGATAAGTGTCAAGTTATCCACCTTGGTAGGAAAAACAGAATGGCAGAGTATTATTTGAATGGTGATAGATTGGGAAATGTTGATGTACAAAGGGACCTGGATGTCCTTGTACACCAGTCACTGAAAGCAAGCATGCAGGTGCAGCAAACATTAAGGCAGCAAATGGTACGCTGGCCTTCATTGTGAGAGGGTACGAAGGTTGTCTTCTTACTGCAGCTGTACGGAATGGTGAGACCATACCTGGAGTAGTGTGCGCAGTTTTGATCTCCTTACCTAAGAAAGGATATACTAGCGATAGAGGGAGTGCAGCAAAGATTCACCAGACTGATTCCTGGGGTGGCAGGATTGTTGTACGAGGAGAGATTGGGCCGACTATATTCACAAATTAAGAAGAATGAGAGGGGATCTCATTGAAACGTATAAAATTCTTGCAGGTAGATAGATTTCTAGACACTAAAGGCATCAAGGGTTATGGGGAGAGAGGAGTATGACATTGAGATAGAGGATCAGACTTAATCATATTGAATGGCAGAGCAGGCTTGAGGGGCCAAATAGTCTACTCCTCCTAATTTCTATGTTTCGATGAGGGAACTAGATAGAGTATATAGGAAGGACCTATTTCCCTTGGCAGAGAGGTCAACAACAAGTGGGCATAGATTTAAACTAAGTGGCAGATCATAGAGGAGTTGGAGAAAATTTTTCGTGGTGGGGTCTGGAACCCATTGTCTTAAAAAGGTGGTTAGGCAGAAACCCTTACTGTATTTAAAACGTACTTGGATAAACATTTGAAGTGCCATCACCTACAGGACAAAAACTGGAAAGTGGGATAAGCTCTTTATTGGCCAGCACAGGCCAAATGGCTGCCTTCTCTGCCATAGGTTTTCCATATTTCTAACCTTATTTTCATGCTAATTGAGTATTTAAACTACGTTACAAAGTGTTTTTGCTTTGCAGCGAAGCCACACCACAGTTATACTGTAGAAGTATTTAGTGTCTTGTTTAGCTCTTTTAAAGCCAACCAAATAAACCAAATTAACAAAATGAGGGATAAAATAAAACGCAGCCCCTAAGTTAGGGTCACTGCAAAACCAAAGACAAGATTTAAAGGAAGCTTACAACATCAAACCAAAACGTGATTAAAAGGGTCGATAAAGCACCCCAACCCCCGCGGTGCCCACCGGACATGGAAGGCCTCGACGGTGCCAGCAGACACTGGTGTCTTGTTTAAGTGTTGCAAAATATGGAACGCTTCACGAATTTGCGTGTCATCCTTGCGCAGAAGCCATGTTAATCTTCTCTGTATCGTTCCAATTTTAGTATATGTGCTGCTGAAGCGAGCACGTGTCTTGTTTAAAGCACACAGAAGTTAGGGGCTAAACAAGGACTATAACAATTAAGTGCTTCCACACTGAGCAAAATATGGTTTGGGATCAGTATGAACAATAGGCACTCCCCTTTATGGCTAATTAGAGAAGCACAAACAGGGACCAATTAGCAGGGTGCCTACTTAATTTTCCTCCTAAAATTTATGGGGGTGAGTTAAAAAATTAATATAAACTGAGACTGCCTTTTATAGTATTATCTGAATATTTGCCAACAGTCTTCGACTAGTTGCAGTCTGCAGTTGCATTGCCAATGACTTGCAAAATAGGGCAATCAGCTTAGCTTAAGCAAAACACATCGCATCTGGAAAGAGTATTAAAAATAACAACTGGCAGAGATTTATTCCTGTAAACAGCCAACTGTGAAAACGTGGTTCCTAACACCCCTACTCCCTTTTTAAATGGTACACAATGGGCACGGTTGTAATATTTCTATGAATACAGCACACTTCACATGACCTTGGCAATTAATTATACGGAGTTGTTCAATTGACTGCAAAGGGTTTGGTATCTTCAGCCCCTTCCAACACTTCACATGGAGTACAAAATTGGTCCACCCACCCTGAGAGAATAAAAACCTTCAGATCTCCACGGTTTTAATGTAGTTTCAATCAGATTGGGTTGAAGTCCTATATTTTCCATCATATAAAAATGTAAGTTTGGCTCAGACCAATGCCTGAGTCACTGTGGGCTCAAGTACCAGTCCAGAACACAAGAATTTAAATATAGGTTGTCCCAACAGTACAGTAACAAGAGTGCTGCATTGTTAGGAGGTGCTGTGCATCAGAAGACATGTTAAATCAAGGCCTCTCTGCCTGTTTAGGTGCATGTCCAAGATCCTATGGCACTGTTTGAAGAGGCTCGTGCCCTGGCAACATCCTTCAAACACCAAAAAGACTAATCATTCATTTCAATTATTGTTTGTGGATATTTGCTGAGCACAAATGGACTGCTGCATTTACCTACATAACAGGGACTACACAAAGTAATTAATTGGCTGTGAAGTGAAAAGTGCTGTTTTGCCCTGGATGGCATCAAACCTCTTCAGTGTTGTTGGAGCTGCACTCATTTGGGCAAGCGTAGAGTATTCCATCAACACTCCTGGCCTGTGCCTTGTGGACAAACTTTGGGAAGACAGGAGGTGAGATACTCACTACATAATTCCCAGCCTCTGACCTGCTCTTGTAGCCACAGCATTTATATGGCTGATCCAGTTCAATTTCTGGTCAATGATAAACACCCCCCTACCTCCACACTCCCCCCATATTCCATAATCTCAACATTCCTTCATGGCAGATGTTGATCCAACTCCTTTTGAAGTGTCAACTGAACCCAAATTAACCACTGTGAAAGTCTTGCTCCAATTATTATTTTTGTGGTGAGGGGAATTTTGAAATTTATAAATGTTGTCCTTGCGTCCTGCATTCATGTGCCTAATATCCAAGTTAAATATTTGCTTACTGTATGCAACATTTTGTAGGTTTTCTAAATGAAAAACTTATCAAGTGTCTCCACAGTATGTGCTCCAACAAAATTAAGTTGCCACTCAAACCATTCATAACATGGTCCCCAAGACCTGCAACCATCCCAATCATTCTTGACTAAACTTCTTATAATGCATCACTAACCTTTTTATTATTAGGATGGCCTCACCACTGATCTGTATAAAGCCAGTATATTGCTCTCCAATTCATTCCTCCCCCTTAATCGTCAACTCAACCTGTTTCCTAGCTGTATCACAGCTCCCCAATAGGTAGCTTGATTGGCTGTGATGTGGCTGGCAACTGATATTGCTTTCCTAATCTGTATGGCTCAGATGACAAATCAAGGCATCAAGTATGATTTCAGTGTTTCAATTTCATGATGTGAAATTGTGTATACATTTTTCTGTATAAAAATCCATTAAATGGTCGAACATTGGAAATGCAACAAAAGACAAAAATAAACTAAAATCAATATTTCATGGAGGTGAGTGATTACTGGGTGAAATTTCCTACTTATTATCTTATTGAATCAAACTCCATGTCCTTTGCAGAGATCCTAGTCACAAAACCAACACATCTGTGCAAATCATAAATTCCAAAAAGTCACCAAAAGGATTACAAGTTTTTTATTACATAAAATATGCAGTTTGACATCACACAACTTGACTCAACTGTCAACACTGGCCATTTTCAAAAGCAAAAATCACCAGTTTGGAGTTACTGAAGAACAGATGTCCAAAAGGGGTATTGTAGCTGGCTTTAATATTTACTAAAACTTGCCCCTGAATTGATTTCTAGCATTTCATCTTCAAGTATGACCTTGCACTTAATTTGTTTACAGTCAAATGTTTTCACTCTGCTGGGTTTTAGCATTTACATCATAATGAGCATGTTGAACAGTGAACAGAAAGTCTTACCTGAAGACCCCTTTTTGAAATAAATCAAACTTGCATTCATCTTGCACTATTAAAAGAACAAAATATCCCAAGGTTCTTCGCAATATGGTTGAAGGTCAAGAAGAGATGGGTTTTGAGATGGGCTTTAAAAGTAGAAGAAATTAAACAAGACAGCAAGGTTTAAAGGGAGTTTTGCAGAGCATGGTTGTAACAGCTGAAGGCTGTGATGATGCAGAATTGGTGTTTGGGGTATACCGTTTACCAG
The DNA here is from genome assembly GCF_964194155.1 of Cetorhinus maximus. NCBI lineage: Eukaryota > Metazoa > Chordata > Chondrichthyes > Lamniformes > Cetorhinidae > Cetorhinus > Cetorhinus maximus. The sequence continues at coordinate 83,966,698 of NC_135893.1, forward strand.
ACTAAAGAGTAGAGGACGTGAAGCAGGGCTGCAGGAGGTTGCCAAGGTATGGAACAAGATACAAAAACAGAAAATGCAGGAAAAACTCAGCAGGTCTAACAGCATCTGTGGAGGAAAAAAAGAGTTAAATGTTTCAAGTCCGTTTGACTCTTCTGAGCTAAAGAGAAGTAAAAATGTGATAAAATTTATATTGTTTAAGGGGGGGTGGAGCAGGTGAAGCTGGATAGAAGGCCAATGATAGGTAGGGACAAAGATTGACAAAGGTGTCATGAACAAAAGGACGAAGGGGGTGTTAATGGTAGTGGTAAGGGCTAAACGAGGTGCTGATCGTGGCATTAAGGTAAAGCAGAATGTGATAATAGCAGGACATGGGTAAGTACTCTGAAAAGAACATGGGACTGTGACAGACAGCCTTTGTGTGGGTGGGGAGACGACAGTGGTGGGGAAAAAAGATCAAATAGGATAAAAGGTGGGGATAAAAAACAAATAAAAGTGAAAGTAAATAGAAATAAAAAATAAAAATGAATATTTTAAAAAGGGGGTGAGGATAAAGGAGGGAGTTCATGGTTGTTGAACTCAATGTTTAGTCCAGAAGGGTGTAAAGTGCCTAATTGGAAGATGAGGTGCTGTTCTCCCAGTTTGCGTTGGCCTTCACTGGAATATTGCAGCAAGGCCAAGGTTGAACATGTGGGCATGAGAGCAGGATGGTGTGTTGAAATGGCAAGCGGCAGGAAGGTCTGAGTCATGCTTGCAGACAGACCAAGGGTGTTCCACAAAGCAGTCACCCAGTTTGCATTTGGTCTCACCAATGTAGAGGAGGACCGCATTGGGAGCAGCGAATGCAGTTGACCAAATTGAAGGAGGTGCAAGTGAAGCGCTGCTTCACCTGAAAGGAGTGTTTGGGCCCTTGGATGGTGAAGAGGAAGGAGGTAAAGGGGCAGCTGTTGCACCTTCTGCGATTTGCATGGGAGGGGGATGGGGTGTTGGGGTGATGGAGGAGAATGAGATGAACATCAGGACAGTATCTTCCCCCCAAATAAAAGGTGTGGCTATGGGTACCCGCATGGGCCTAGTTATGCCTGTCTCTTTATGGGGTCTTCCGATTAGGCACTTTACAGCCTTCCAAGCTTAACATGGAGTTCAACAACTTCAGACCATGAACTCTCTCCTCTATCCTTAACCCCCTTTTTTTCAATATTAATTTTGGGGTTTTTTTTCATTTTTATTCATTTATTCATTGTTTTATCCTCATCTTTTATCCTATTTTCAATCTTTTCTTCCCCACCACCATCCCCATCCCCACAAGGGCCATCTGTCACTTGTCCCATGTTGTTCTTTTCAGAGTACTTATCCTTGTCCTGCTATTATCACATTCTATTTTCTTACCGTAATGCCATTATCAGCAACAAAAACAAAAATACCTAGAAAAACTCAACAGGTCTGGCAGCATTTGCGGTGAGGAGTACAGTTAACGTTTCGAGTCCACATGACTCTTCAACAGAACTAAGGAAAAATAGAAGAGAGGTGACATATAAGCTGGTTTAAGCGGGGGTGGGACAAGAAGAGCTGGATAGAGGGCCAGTGATAGGTGGAGATTGCCAAAAGATGTCACTGACAAAAAGACAAAGAGGTGTTGAAGGTGGTGATATTATCTAAAGGAATGTGCTAATTAAGGGTAGAAAGCAGGACGAGCAAGGCACAGATAGCCCTAGTGGGGGTGGGATGGGGTAAAGGGAAGGGATCGAAATAGGCTAAAAGGTAGAGATAAAACAATAGATGGAAATACATTTAAAAATAATGGAAATAGGTGGGAAAAGAAAAATCTATATAAATTATTGTAAAAAACAAAGAGGGGGAAAATCGGAAAGGGGGTGGGGATGGAGAGAGAGAGTTTATGATCTAAAATTGTTGAACTCAATATTCAGTCCAGAAGGCTGTAAAGTGCCTAGTCGGAAGATGAGGTGCTGTTCCTCCAGTTTGCGTTGAGCTTCACTGGAACAATGCAGCAAGCCAAGGACAGACATGTGGGCATGAGAGCAGGGTGGAGTGTTGAAATGGCAAGCGACAGGGAGGTCTGGGTAATGCTTGCGGACAGACCAAAGGTGTTCTGCAAAGCGGTCACCCAGTCTGCGTTTGGTCTCTCCAATGTGGAGGAAACCGCATTGGGAGCAACGAATGCAGTAGACTAAGTTGAGGGAAGTGCAAATGAAATGCTGCTTCACTTGAAAGGAGTGTTTGGCCCCTTGGACGGTGAGGAGAGGGGAAGTAAAGGGGCAGGTGTTGCACCTTCTGCGGTTGCATGGGAAGGTGCCGTGGGAGGGGGTTGAGGTGTAGGGGGTGATGGAGGAGTGGACCAAGGTGTCACGGAGGGAACGATCCCTATGGAATGCCTTTTTCGATTCCTTCACCTCACCCCACCCCACCTCCACTATGGCTATCTGTGCCTTGCTCATCCTGCTTTCTACCCTTAATTAGCACAGTCCTTTAGATAATATCACCACCTTCAACACCTCTTTGTCCTTTTGTCTGTGACATCTTTTGGTTATCTCCACCTATCACTGGCCCTCTATCCAGCTCTTCTTGTCCCACCCCCCCTTTAAACCAGCTTATATGTCACCTCTTTTCTATTTTTCCTTAGTTCTGTTGAAGAGTCATGCGGACTCGAAACATTGTGCTCCTCTCCGCAGATGCTGCCAGACCTGCTGAGTTTTTCCAGGTATTTTTGTTTTTGTTTTGGATTTCCAGCATCCGCAGCTTTTTGCTTTTGCCATTATCAGCACCTCCTTTAGCCCTTACTACTACCATTAACACCCCCTTTGTCCATCTTTGTCCCCACCTATCGCTGGCCCTTTTATCCAGTTTCACCTGCTCCATCCCCCTTAAACAGTATAAATTTCATCACATTTTTATTTCTCTTTAGCTCTGAAGAGTCATACGGACTCGAAACGTTAACTGTTTTTCTCTCTACAGATGCTGTTAGGCCTGCTGAGTTTTTCCACCATTTTCTGCTTTTTGTTTCAGATTTCCAGCATCTGCAGTATTTTGCTTTTATCTATGGAACAAGATACTTCTGATTGTTAAATAAGGTGGAGCGAGGTTTCATTGATGGAGAGATCAACATTCAATGCTTACAGGAGTCATCGAGTCCAAACCAATGTGAAGGAATTAGACTAGCACAAGTGGTTATTACCCCTTTGTGCAACTTTATTGATTCATTTCCCTCAAGGTCTGCAACTTCTCCAAAGTGGGTTCTTCCAACCAGATCAACATTTGCCTTTCAATAGATTTAAAACTCCTTCCTCAGTTAAAATATTTTTCAACCAATGTTGACTGTGGAATAAAAATTCCTTTTTCCTGTCCCTTTTGCAATTATTTCCACATTATGCAACCATGGGCTAGTTGAACTTGCTTGAACACTCACCTTAGCTTTATCCATCATGTTGCTAGCTTGCCCCATTTCAGCAGCAGCCTCACTCGTCGTTTCCCGCTGCTGCTTGGGGACTGTGTGAGGACTTAAGTCTCCCATATCAAGGTGAGATAATACTGTGTGGGAGCAGGTACACACTGAATGAGCTAACTTTCGGCCAGAAATAAGGAACGTCTGCAATCCTGTGAAGGAAAGAGAAAGGAAATTGTCAAATCAACATGCTTTACCACACTAAGAAATAAGCAACTAGAGTCTGAACATGTTTCAAAACAAGCTGCAATGTGATCCTGAACAAACCGTGAGCCACAGAAAGATGATTTTTTTTTTTTGGTGGGGCAAGCTACAAATTGCTCAAAGCAAAGTCAACTACATCTCAGAGGTCTGTAAATTGCGGAAGAAAATAGGTTGCGTTATGCAACACGGCTGACACAGTACTCAGTTTAGGCCAGGATATTAGATTTGGTGATGCTGATAGCAGTCCCACTCAAACATTTTTGTATCCATGGGCAGTTAAAATTCATTAGATGAAGGAACCTTTCATTGCCCCAGAAGGCAAAATAGCAATTCTACTAATGCAAACCACGCACACCCTCCCCTTGTAGAAGCACCTAATTTGGCCCATGTTTTTCTCCCTGCTGGCCCTTTTTCTCCCTCATACATCCTCTAGGCAGGAAGGTGCAATAATCTGTTCCCAGACTCGTGTCAATATTACTCAAACCCACTATTGAAGGGATGATGAGAGTCACCTGAGGTCTGTGGATGTTTCCTATTCTGTACCCACAGCAGGGATTTAGAACACAACAGGTGGAGAATTGTGGAGCTGAAATAACTTGAGTACAATCTAGTATATAAAGCAAATACTTTGTGAAACAATAATCATGTAACTGAAGTTATTTCAAAGACCTAGCCTGCTGAACACGCAGATTGAACACATCCATTCTCTGACTGAACAACTTGGAAGAGGCATTTCATCATGTTGAGTATTCTTGGATTGAGAGCATCCTTCCACCTCCCCCCGCAAAACCTCCAGACACCAGTGTAAATTTCAACACCTCTTGCACAAAACATTTGATCAGATCACTCATATTCAATTGAACACTGTAGGATGCATGCAATATAAAAATCAGTTAGCTCAATTTAAATACAAACACTCATTCTCATAACTCTTAACTCCACGAACTGACAGACAACTACAGAGATGGAGAAAAACTCAGAAATCTGAAATAACAGGACATGCTGGGAATGTACAATAAGCAAAAACAAAGGCACATTTGGTCTGCAACAATGGGCTCCATTCATTGTGCAATGCTAGTGTTCTGAGGATGAGTCTAATTTGCCTTTTTATTCGAGATGCTGTATTACCTATTGTGCATTTCAAGAATTTTCCATTGCTGATTATCTACATAATCTCAAAGTGAATCATGGAATCATTCATTATAAACTTGACAGGTATTTAGCTGATCATACAAGCAGTGGGGGGGAAACAGATTTAAAGTTCTGGGCAACATACGCTGGCATCCTTCCATCTGAGAATGATGGATACGCAGTAAATAATCCACTTAGGTTTTTTTTCATTCGTTCACAGGATGTGTGTGTCGCTGGCTATGCCAGCATTTATTGCACATCCCTAATTGCCCTTAAGGTGGTGGTGAGCTGCCTTCTTGAACCGCTGCAGTCCCTGTGGCGTAGATATACCCACAGTGCTTTTAGGGAGGGAATTCCAGGGTTTTTACCCAGCAAGAGTGAAGGAATGCCATTTCCAAGTCAGGATGGTGAGTTGCTTGGGGGAGCACCTGCAGATGGCGGTGTTCCCATATGTCTGCTGCCCTTGTCCTTCTAGAAGTTAGCTGTCATGGGTTTGGAAGGTGCTGTCTAAGGAGCCTTGGTGAGTTCCTGTACAGCATCTTGTACATATTGCTACCACTGTGCATTGGTGGTGGAGGGAGTGAATATTTACGGATGGGGTGCCAATCAGGTAGGCTGCTTTGTTCTGGACAGTGTCAAGCTCCTTGAGTATTGTGGAGCTACACTCACCCAGGCAAGTGGGGAGTATTCCATCACACTCTTGATTTGTGCCTTGTAGATGGTGGACAAGCTTTGGGGAGTCCAGAGGTGAGTTACTTGCCATAGGATTCCTAGCCTCTGACCTGCTCTTGTAGCCATAGTATTTATATGGCTAGTCCAGTTCAGTTTCTGGTCAATGGTAACCCCCAGGATGTTGGTAATGGGGGATTCAGCAATGGTAATGCCATTGAATATCAAGGAGCAGTGGTAAGATTCCCTCTTGTTGGAGATGGTCATTGCCTGGCACTTGGGTGGCGCAAATGTTACTTGCCACTTGTCAGCCCAAGCCTGGATATTGTCCAGGTCTTACTGAAGCAGTCCATGTCCAAATGCAGCATTTGAGGAGTCACAAATGGTGAACATTGTGCAATCATCAGTGAACATCCCCACTTCTGACCTTATAATGGAAGGAAGGTGGTGAGCTGCCTTCCTGAGCCACTGCAGTCTATGTGGTGTTAGGGAGGGAGTTGCAGGATTTTGTTTCAGCGACATTGAAGGAACAGCGATATATTGCCAAGTCAGGTTGGTGAGTGGCTTGGAGGGGAACTTGCTGGTGGTGTTCCCATGTGTCTGCTGCCCTTGTCCTTCTAGATGGTAGCAGTTGTGGGTTTGGAAGGTGCTATCTAAGGAGCCTTGGTGAGTTCCTGCAGTGCATCCGGTAGATAGTACACATTGCTGCCACTGTGCATCGGTGAAGAAGGGAGTGAATGTTTGTGGATCGGGTGCCAATGGTTAGATGCCAAGGGGGTGTCAAAGAAGGTGGGGTGTCTTCATTTAGTGTGGTTTTGCTGTTGACAGGCCAATCCTGAAGAGGCAGTGTCTGCCATAAACGCCACACATGAAGCTGCCAGGTGATGTTACAGATTGTTGTTTTCAACGTTGGCACCTTTTGCCAAGTTTCTGTAGCAACTGCTTGTTTTGGTAGTGCATACCAGCCCACAGGAAGCGTCACCATTTCCCTTGTTCGCCAGCTAGTGACTCCCAGGTCCAATAGTCAATGGTTACAGCTGTCATGTCACACTTGCAAGCATCCTTGAAGCAGTGCCTTGGGACTCCCACTGGTTGTCTGGCTCCTGCTGCCTCACCAAACAGAAAATCCTTGGTTATGTGACCATCTTTCATCCTGCGGACATGCCCGTTCCACCAAAGCTGCCTTTGTTCGATTTTCAACACACTTGGGGAGCTCTGCCTTTGAGAAGACTGCCACATGAGATTTTATCCTGCCAGAATGTACCCATAATGTGCCACAGACAGCCAAGCTGGAAACTAATGGGTTTCTTTTCCTGATAGCTGCAAGTCACCCATGTTTCACAGCCATTAAACAAGATGCTGATAGCACAGGCCTTATAAAACCATCAGCTTGATTCTAAGGGTCAGCTTGATGTTATCCAATACACATTTTGCAAGTCAACCAATAGCTGCTTTCTTTATGTATCTATCGGGCTCTGCATCAAGGGATAGATCATCTGTCACCGTGGACCAGAGATATCAGAATTTGCTAATCATTTCAATTTAGTGTGATCAGCAGTAGAGATGCAACACCTTGTTCCATGACCATGGTGTTCTTGATACTTGCGGTAAGGGAGAACGTTACAGGCATGGATTCAAGTCCACGAGTCTTTGTGGCTAAGTTACTATGAGGGTGACTAGCTCAGCATAGTCAGCGTGGAGGAGCTCCCTGATCAGGGCACAATGTGTTTTTATCTTCACTTTCGGTCTCGAGAGATTGTAGAGCCATCTGACTTAGTATCCAAGTAGACTCCTTCCATATTTGCAGGAAAGGCAAAGGTCAGGAGCAAGGAGGTGATGATACCAAACAGAGGGGGGCTCAAGCAGAGCCTTGTTTCATGCATTCTTTACTTCGAAACTACTGGAAGTGGAGCCAAACTTAACAGTTCATGTTGTCATCGAAAGAGTGGATGAATCTGACGGGCTTTGGTGGACAGCCAAGTTTTGCCAAAATCTTGTACAGCCCTGCTCTGTTGGTGGTGTTGAATGCCTTAGTGAGGTACACAAAAGTAAAGTAAAAGGGTATGTCCTGTTCTCCACACTTCTGTTGTAGCTGGCATATGGAGAAGATCACATCCACAGTAGATCTGCCAGCATGGAAACTGCAATGTGCTTCTGGGTATACTCAGTTTGCAAGTAGATGGAGACTTAAGCATGACCCCAGCAAAGGCCTTCACATATCACTAAGGAGTGAGTTGCCCCTGTAGCTGTTGGTAGTCTCCACTGTCACCTTTGTTTTTGTGTAGTGTTTTTGATTTTGGCACCTCACATCCAATGAGGCACAGATCCTACCTTCCAGCAGAGGAGGAGAAGGTCAGTTCTATTTCAGGTTTAAAGTTTTGGGCAAGAATGCAGGTGGGAATATAAGGCAGACTTTTTTTTTTAATGCAGCGAGTGGTAATGACCTGGAAGGGTGGTGGAAGTGGAGATGATCAATGACTTCAAAAGGAAATTGGATAGGCACTTGAGAGAAAAAAAACTTTCAGGGCTATGGAGGTTGTGATGGTGTATCTGTTGGTTTGTTAAATATAACATTTAAATATATGCTTATGCTATTATGTATGCCATCACAGGAAGTAATGAAATATTACGTGATTCAGTTCTCTTGCAGTCAGTTAGCACGTGAGCTGTAGCAACAAGTCTTCATTAAAGCTCTGTTCAACCTCCATGCCTGCCTTTCAGCTTCATTTGTATTAATCTCAAAAGAGATAATACAACATGGTGGCAGCAGTATAAGTAGACAGCATTGATCAGCAGCTCACTCACTTTTCCAGAACCACTTCATTCAATTCAGGGTCGCAGGGAGTCGGAGCCTACCCGACAGGCAATGGGTGCTAGGCGGGGCAGGACAGGATGCCAGTCCATCAGTTGATCAGCAGCTGAAAATGACAATTCAAGTCAGAAACCCTAGCTGAAGTGCTGCAACCACAACACAGCTCTCACATGGTAGAGCAGAGAGTAGAAATTGAAGGCAATTTGAGCACACTCCTGATTTTGCCCTGAGCCAAGACAAAAAAAAAAATCAATGGCAGTTTCAGCTGCAGAGATCAGTGCAGCTTTGTATTTTGGCACTGATCCTTCCCAGCATCGCCAACCGCGCGCCAGGGCCCCTCCCGACTGCAAACTCCAAGCCTGAACTGCAGCAACACAGCTCAGGTGTGGCTCCTGCTCAGCATACATTGCAACTTGCTGCAACTTTTAAAGCATGGCTTGCTCTGCAGAGGGAGGAAAGTAAAAGGCAGAGGCAACAGCAGCCAGGTTTCCAGAGATGGGTTTGAAAGCATCTGATGTCCCAGGTGAATTCAAACTGTTTAAGCAGAGGATTGAACTATGTTCCCTAGACCTCAAGGTTGTGGATGCAGAGAAGAGGCTATAAAAAAAATAACAATTGGAAATGAAGAACTGTGCAGAATCAATACCTGTGGTTTATCTGATGCTGACCAGAAGGATCCACAGCTATAGGCAACATTAGAAAATCAGCTTAGAATTAAAGTCAATTTCAGAGTACATAACCTGAAATTCACACTGTATTGACAGAAAGCAAATGAGAGCGGTATTTTTTATTCTTTTATGGGATGTGGGTGTCACTGGCAAGGCCAGCATTGCCCTTGAACAGAGTAGCTTGCTAGGCCATTTCAGAGGGCAGTTAAGAGTCAACCACATTGCCGTGGGTCTGGCGTCACGTGTAAGCCAGAGTCTAAGGGTGGCAGACTTCCTTCCCTAAAAGACATTAGTGAACCAGATGATAGTCACCATTATTGAGACTTGCTTTCAATTCCAGATCTATTAACTGAATTTAAATTCCTCCAGCTGCCATGGTGGGATTTGAAACAATGTACCCAGAGCATTGCCCAGGTCTCTGGATTACTAGTCTAGCGACATTACCACTACACCACCATATCCCATGGAGGACAGGCTTTGTTAAATGAGACAGAAAGAAAGCAAAAGAATGCAACTTCTCCCTTTACCTGAACTCTCAGAACGAATTATGGAGTTGGCTATCTGGCTATAGAGGTATTTCAGAAAGACATCTTGGAAAAGGCAAAGGAACATGGCATGGATAGCATACTACGGGATGGAGGCTGATGCGAGGCCATTGTGGCTACAAGGCAGTGTTTGCAAGCCTTAGGGTCCAGAATGTCTGTCGGTACAATATCCAAGGCACCCAAGCAAAGCAAAACGTGCAGTAACTGTGGACTCTCCCATAACCCGTGTAGATGCCCCACATACGTTGACACGTTCAAAGCCTGTGGGCTTCGAGGGCACTGGGCCAAGCTTTGAAGAAGGTACAGCAGCAGGAACGCATGGAGAAGCCAGAGCAGGGAGTGCTCAAACTGCCTAAGTCTGCCTCCCAGAGGTGAAGGCAGGTGACACGCTTCCAGGCATCGCCAAAGACATAGACCCATCCACAAAAAAGGGGAATGCCTGACCAAAATAGATGAGGTGGATCAAGGTGAAGACACTACAGCTTAACAGCTATTTCACACAATCACCTTAGTGAACAGGTCCATTCCGTTAAGAAAGCGGAAACTTATTCAACACTCCAATAAGGCTGGTTGGTCATCCACTGAGATTGAAGACTGACACAGGTGCAAATGCCAACACTCTACCTTTCCGCCTTCTGAAGTACACATACCATGAGGCATGGAGGTCTGCGGTCCAACCCATAAGTGTGAAGTTTACGGCATAAAATGGCTCAACAATGAAGTGCCTAGGTTCCCTAGTTCTGGAATGCAGATACAAAGAGTCAACACAGTCTACTCAAATGTTCTACATAGTGAATGTGTCAGGGCCTGCAGGTTTGCCGGTGTGCAACAAACTTGACATGGTCACCATCCATGAGCTGACCCAGTCAGAAGACCACAGCAATCAAAACAGGCGCACACCCATTGATCGGTACAAGGCCTCCAAAGGTTGTGCCTGGACCAGTCTGACATGGTTGGGAATTTCCACAGGGGCGCAGTTGTACACCTTGAAGAAAAGATGAAACACTGTTAATTGACTTGCTGCGAAAATACAGCATACGCATTCAAGAAAAGATGATGGAACTGGATAGAATGGAAAAACAAGGCATCATTCAACGACAGTAACATCACACAGACTGACATTGTGGACACATTCGAGAAAAGATGATGGAACTGGATAGAATGGAAAAACAAGGCATCATTCAACGACTGCACCATCACATAGGCTGACGTCGTGGTTCCATCACTACCGCAATTAAGGACAACTGTTCAATTCGACTATTTTAGACTTGAGAAGGCTAAACAAAGCCTTGAAGGAGGTATTCTCATAAAATACCAAACAGAGTTAATTGCAATGTTTACTGGAGCAAAACACTTATCAAATTATATGTAGATAATGGATATTAGTCGGTACACTTGCCAAGAGCTAAAACTTCAGAACTCCTTTTAACAGGTACTGTTTCTTCTGTTTATCATTTGGGCCGTCAGTCAGCAAGGATATATTTCAACGTTTGAAGTTCTGCTTTTTAATTTAGCCCCTAGCTACTCATATTCTCTAAGCAGAACCTCCTTCCTAGTCCTACCTATGTCGTTGGACCACGACCACTGGATCCTCCATCTCCAGCATCCCACCCCACCCCTGAAAATTCCTCTCCAGCCCAGAGCAGATGTCCCAAACCCTGGCACCAGGCAGGCAACACAGCCTTTGGACTCTCGCTCTTGGATACAAAGAACTGTGTCTATCTCCCTCACTATACTGTTCCCTGCTACCACTACATTCCTGTTAGCTCCCCACCTGAATAGCTTCCTGTACCGTGGTCAATTTTCTCATCCATCCTGCAGTCCCCCTCTTCTCTGTACAGGCTACAAGCACCTGTTGGACAATTGCAAGGGCTGAGACTCCTCCACTTCTACTTTCTCGATCCCCTTCCCCGCCTCACTTGCAGTCACACCCTCCTGACCACTGACCAAAACTGAAGGCCCTATCCTAAGGGATGTGACTGTCTCCAGGAACAAAGTGTCCAAGTAACATTCCCCGTCCTGGTGTGTCACAGTATCCGCAGCACAGCCTCCAGCTCAATGACTAAGCTGAAGCTCCTCAAGCCACAAACAATTAATGCAGACATTTGCGCCCTGATTACCCTGGCATCCAGGAGCTCCCACATCCTGCAGTTGCAGCAGATTGAAGATGGTCATTTTATGTAAGCTGGTGCTTATTAAAAAAATACAATCAAAAAAATATGGCTATCCTAAGGCAACAGGTTAATCTCTCCCAGCTGGTTGCTCAGACAATCATCTATTTTTTTTAAAAAATGTTATAGAAGAAAAAAAACAGACAACATTGCATATTGTGGGACATGACTGGTTTGCCCTATAACAGAAGCAATGTTCAAACTTTCAGATAGGAAACTGATGTCTACAACGTAACTATAAATACCTCACCCTGAGAAACACTGCTGTCAGTTCTCCCAAAGCACTTGTTCGGTTATGACAGAGGAACATAATCATTTCCAGTAGATGCTGTAGGCAGCTTTTGCTACTCTGAATGACTCACCAAACGAGCCAGGCTTTAGTATCCTGACCATCTTTGTCAGAATTTCACAGAATCACAGAAACTTAGTGCAGAAGGCAGCCATTCAGCCCAATAAGTTTGTACTGGCTCTCTAAAAGAGCATTCTACCTAATCCCACTCCCCTACCTTAATCCCAAAACCTTGCATATTATTTCTTTTCAGGTAGCAATCCATTCCCTTTTGAATACCTCAATCGAATCTGCATCCACCACCCTCTCAGGAAGTTTGTTCTAGACTCCAACCACTCTCTGGGTGAAAGAAATTTTCTTCATCTCACTTATACTCCTTCTGCCAATTATTTTGAATCTGTGCCTTCTAGTTCTTGATGCTCTAGAGTGGGAATTGTTTCTCACTATTTACCCTGTCCATACCCCTCAATATCTTGAATACCTCTATCATGTCTCCTCTCAGCCTTCTTTTCTCCGAGGGAAACAGTCCCAACCTCTCCAACCCATCCTCATAGCTACAGTTCTTTATCCCTAGGATCATTCTTATGAATCTCCTCTGTACTCTCTCCAATGCCTTCCTCAAGTATGGCACCAAGAACTGGATGCAGTATTCCAGATGAGGCCTAACTAATGTCTTAAACAAATTCAACATGACTTCCTTACTCTTATACTCAATGCCCCAATTAATAAAGCCTAAAAAGCTATATTTATTTATATCTATATTTATTTATTAACTGCTCTCTCAACATGCCCTGCCATCTTCAATGACTTATGTACATATACACCGAGGTCCCTCTGTTTCTACACCTCCTTTAGGAGTTTCTCCCCTTATTTTATACTGTAGCTTCATATTCTTCCTGCCAAAATGAATCACCTCTCACTTCGCTGCATTGAACTTCATCTGCTACTTGGCTGCCCAATCCACCAACATGTTTATATCCTTTTGAAGTTCAAGGCTATCCTCATCACAGTTGACAACGTTTCCAATCTTTGGGTCATCTGCAAATTTTGAAATCATGCCCTGAACACCACAGTCTAAGTCATTAATATACACCAGGAAGAGCAAGAATCCTAGTACTGACCCCTGGGAGAACTCCACTACAAACCTTCCTCCAATCTGAAAAACAGCCATTTATCAATACTCTTGGTTTCCTGTCACTCAGCCAATTTCTTATCCAAGTGCCTACTCTCCCTTTTATTCCATGACCTAGAATTTTGCTCACAAGTCTGTTGTGCAGCACTGCATCAAGTGCCTTTTGAAAATCTCTATACACCACATCAACAGCATTGTCCTCATCAACCTTCTTTGTTACTTCAAAAAAACTCCAGCAAGTTAGCTAAACGTGATTTTCCCTTAATGGATCCATGCTGGCTTTCATTAATTATCCTGCACTTGTCCCGAACTATGGTTTCCAACAGTTTCCCTACCACTGAAGTCAAACCGACTGGTCTGTAGTTGCCGGCTTTATCCTTGCACCTGTTTGAACAAAGGTGCAACATTTGCAATTCTCCAGCACTCTTGCACCACCTGTGTCCAAGGAAGACTGGAGGATTATCACTAGTGCCTCTGCAATTTCCACTCTCACTTCTCAGTATCTTTGGACGCATCTCGTCTGGTCCTGGTACTTTATCCATTTTAAGTAAAGATAGCCTAACACCACCCTCCTTTTCAATTGTAAATTCTTAGAGTGTACCAGTTACCTCCTCTCTCTCCTGGACCTGGGTAGCATCTTCTTCCTTTGTAAAGTCAGATGCTAAGTACTCGTTTAATACCTCCATTATTTCTCCTGCCTCCATGTGCAAGTTCCCTTTTTATCCCTAATCAGCCCTACTCAAATACCACTCATTATTTAAACGCTTATAGATGACCATGGGATTCCCTTTCATGTTAGCTGCAATTGCTCACCAAAGCTAGTGATTCCAGCATGAAATCTTGAATGGAAAATTCTTATCCTTCTATTCAAATCCCATGGCCTTGCCCCTCCCCCAATGTGTACCCACCTGCTGCCTTACAAACCTTGCGTTTATCAATCATGGCTTCTGGTACACTTCCCAATCTCTTTGGTCAGCTACACCTTCAGTTGTCTAGGCTAAGCTCTGAGCTCTCCCACTAAATATCGTCACCTCTCTCTCCTCCAAGAACCTCCTTAAAATCCATTAATTAAGTCTCCCCACTGCCTCCTTTAGCTTGTTGATTTTTGTCTGCATGCTGAGACATTTTTCAACATTTAAGGTGCCAAATGAATACATTTAAGTTGTTTACCCAGCATCCAGAATGTTATCCTACAAATATATAGGTCAACTTGGGAGCAACAGACTTCTGAAGGGAGGTCAGCAAGAGAAGTTAGAGTCAGAATCCCACCTTTTTCCATCACTTGTTTCTGTGAGATGAAACAGCGTTCAGCCTTGGTCCAAATACTGACAAAAGAGTTGAATTTCAGAGGCGAGCTAAGGGAACTGACTTGGACATCAAGACAGCATTTGACTGTGTGTCATCAAGGAGCCTGACTAAAGTTGAAGGCATTAGGAATCAAGAGGGATGGGGACCCTGATGTGGCTGGAGCCATACCTTGCACAAAGGAAGGTGGTTGTGGTTGTTGGAGGCCAATCATCTCAGCCCGAGGAGATAGATTGCTGCAGTACCTCTGGGAAATGTCCTAGACCTAATCTTCAACTGCTTCAATTACCTCCTCTCCAACATAAGGTCAGAAGTGGGGATGTTCGATGATTAGTGTTCAGTTCTACTCACAACTACACAGAAAATGAAGCAGTCCATGCCCACATGCAGCATGACTTAGACAACATTCAGGCTTAGATTGATAAATGGCAAGTAATTTGTGCCACACAAGTGGCTGGCAAAGAATATCTCCAAAAAAAGAAAGTTTAACTATCTCCCTTAAATCAATGTCATTACCATGGCCAAATTCCCCATCAGCATCCCATTGATCATCACTGGCCTGAAGCTTAACTGGACAAGCCACATAAATACTGTGGCTACGAGAGCCAGTCAGAAGTTGGTATTCTGCAGCAAGAGCACCTGCCACCTCCCCTGAAACCATTCAACCATCTACATGATACAAGTCAGGGGTGTGATGGAATACTCTCCTCTTGCTGAGGTGAGTGCAGCTTGAGAGAGAGAAACATTAGTTAAGAATAAATTAGAGGCTGCAATGATCATTCTGGATGAATGAATGAATGATCGATCTAACTAACCCAGCTGTTGAGTTTTTATGGGCAGGAATTTAATGACAGTAAATGAGCAGTACAAAATCATTTTATTCAATATTATTGTATTTCAACTTCAATAATTTGATGCTCTGCATCCCAATATTCTGGTGTTTGTCAGATAATTTGCTCATTAGTCTGTTACAATTCCAGACGGCTTTGATAGTGCTGAGGGAAAGTTTTGACCAGTAACACATGCTGCCTCTAAAATGCTTTCAGTTCTAGAATTAGTTTGAGAGTAATTTCTGTGAACTCAATAAGCCAGAAAGAACAGAATAGGTCATTGCTGTAACACAGACCATCCACCATCCCAACTAAAGCAAACAAAGGGTCATGGCAATATAACTTAAATCTTTTTGTAGAATTCACAACTTGCTTCACAAGTGCACAATTCAATTTGGGAACCGACAATTTAAGCATCAACAGCTTAAGAAATGATTCATTTGTATTTCTTTCCCAAATTCATCTTATCCTGTAAACATCCGCAAAGCTACTACTGACGTAACTAAAAAATAAAAATGTCTACCTGATCCTTAGCCATGACTGTCGAGGAAAAACAGACATTTCAACATCCACATTGAAGTGCTAAGGAATTATAAACTGTTTGATACTTTTACACAACTGGCAATAAAATATGGAAGAGTAAAGTGCATTTTTGGAGTTACTCCATGACCACAACTATTGCACCGTGCAGCCTTTCATGAAAAGGGAAGTTCAAATGGCAGCCCACTCCACTCTATTCAAAAGAATCCAATTGAGCTTATTTGACAATCAAAATACCCAATTCCATTAATTTTGATGCCTCCAACCTTCAGATTGACACGTTTCATTAATTCTTCTTCTGCCAGTTCACTGTTTAACTGTTCCCATTACTACAGCTAAAATTAAAGAGTCTTCCTCTAATTTTGCTATTGATACATTCAACTTCGAGACTGGGTGTTCAAACACCTGCATTAGAGAATAGACAGCAGCATTCAGATCTGAGTGTGTGTAATAAGGCCCGACACTTGCCCATAAAGATGGAGTAAAAATAAATAAAAGGGCCAAGAAAGAAACAGAAAACAAAACAAACCTTTGGTGGTCTCATACTTCCTGCAGGATGGTACAAAACCATTAACAGAGGCTGTGGTGCCAGGGGGTCAGGAGCAGACGGATAGGTTGCCTGGCCACACACGCTTCTGAATTACAGTGGGAAAGAAGATGACTGACAAAAGGCTAATCAGTGTGATCTCCTCTTTCCATGAGGATGTGTAATGTTACAATGGGGTAACATTGGAACCCTTTGAGATCCAAAGCGGGGTCAAACAGGGCTGCATTCTGGCACTGACTCTCTGGCATATTCTTCTCCTGCTGCTGCATATGCTTTTGGAAAGGTATCTAGTTACATAGCAGTACTGGCAGAAAGCAGTTCAGCCTGGCTTGCTTGAGATCCAAGACAAAAGTGTACCACGTTCTCGGAGTTTCTCTACACTGATAAAACCACAGCAGCATTCCATACCAAAAATGCCTTTAGCAGCAAATGGACAGACTCCCTCACACTTAAAGAGTTTGCTTTGACCATCAGAATCAGGAAGACAAACATCATGGCCCAGGACTTTGCCATACTGCCAATCAGCATTGACAATGTGACACTGCAGATTGTTGATAACTTCAATGTCTAGGTTCTACAATCACCTGTCAATTGATGCTGAAAATAACACGCACACTGCAAAAGCTGCAGCTATGTCCAAACAGAGAGAGAGTCTGGAACAACAGCAATCTGACTGAAAACACCAAACTGCAAGTCTACTAAGTCTGCATTCTTCGTGAACTCCTCTACATCAGTGAGACGTGGACAACATATGCAGGCAATAGAAAAGGTCGAATAGTTTCCATCTTTGCCGTTTCAGGTGTACCCTTGGCATCTCTTGGCAGGCTGAGGTCACCAACTCAGAGATCTTGGAGCATGTTAATTCCATCAGCATACTCATTAGTAAGCCAAAGACGTCTGTGCTAGCTTGGTCATGTTCATCGGAATGATGACAACCATTTATCCAAAGGCCTACATCCTGCTCATTGACCTCCCAAGGTCCATCATACGTAAGTGCCAACTCATCTAAATCTTTACTTCCTGAATTCAGTTTTGCACCAAGTCCTGCTTATCCACATTTTCGTCTTTTCAAACCACCACTGATTCCAAATCCCCCAATTCAAAATCTTTTCCTGAGCTTAAATCTCTGCCTGCCCTCACTCCATCTTGTCATTGTTACCTCCTCCAAGCCTTACACCCCAGTCTATACCTTTCAATCTTCTGATTTTAGTCTTCTGTACATCCTGGACTTTCCCTCTGCTCTACCACTGGTAGCAGAGCCCACAGCTATCTCAACTGCCTTGCTACCTCTCTTCCTATCTTCAGGGCCTATTGCTTTAACCATGCTTTCAGTAAACCGCCTTAACTTGGGAATCCATTTCTGTGAACCTCCTTGGATCTTACCAAGTTAAAAGGTGCTTCATGAATACTCTTTGCTGTCATTGAGGAAATGGTGACAGTAACAAAACTGTGGAGGTGGTTATATTTCTAGGATCTTCTAACAAGGGAAGCACACTAGTATGTTCGTCAGAAGATCAGAATCGCAAGAAAGAACCTTAACTTCAGTTTCAAACCCTCTTCGCAATGCAAGCATAGTTATCTTTGATAAATATGTATAAGTACAAATAATAATTGTTTAAGTCAATTAAAGCAAAAGGCTTAAACAATTATTGTTTGCACCTCTACATATTTATCGAAGATAACAAAGCATGGACCAAAGATGATAAGGTGATTGCAGATATTAGTTGCATATTATAATCATAGCACTGCCCAAGAATCCAATTTGTAACACTGCAATCCTTTTGATGCTGAAGAGATTGTGAAGTGAGATGAGTGTGGTCTCTTGGCTCATGCCAGCTGGATTTTATTGAAGTTCATTGCAAACTTCAGTTCTTCCTTTCTAACTGATCCTCCTCTCAACCCCTTTCCTAATTACGTCACTTTCTAGCGAATGGTGAAAACAATCTAGGTCCAGGCAAATGCTGCTCAAATCAGACAAAATAAACTAGTCTATCATTTTTCTTCTCTGTTTGGCATCTCTTCCAAACAACACTGGGGACAAACTGTATTAAAGTGAGCATTTATTCTGGTAAACCACAGTGCACCATGCCAGTGTCACCTCTGGATGAGCTGAAGTTACAATACTGCCCCCAAGAATTAAAACAAACTTAGGGAAAGAAAGTCAGAGCATAACTTGAATTGAGGACAGGCCTCAAGAGCTCTAGTCTTAAATATATATAGCATTACTGCAGAATAATGCTGGCACTCAATAATACGTAGTTATACAGCTAGAATCTTTAGCACTGCAAATCTTGCTCTAAAGTAAATCATACATCTTGTAGCCTTAAGTAATCCAAGTAAAATTAGATGTTACAAGCGATCAAGTGGCCTTAATTCAGCGTGTAGTGGTAGACCCTTCCCAAGCCCAATAAGGACATCTTTCCCAATTTGACTTATATCAAATTAAAGCCTGGGAACTAGAAACAATGCTAATTTTAACCATAAAACTGTTTATATTTTTTTTTAATTTTAGTAAAGGAACAGTTGGGTTTGATGGTTGGTATGTGATTTGTAGCAACTTTCTTTGTTCAAGCATCATTAAGGTTAACACACATATAGGATCTCTTTCCCCACAACACCGTACCTACAGGACCCCTTTCCCCAATGCTAAGCAATATTTATAGGTCTTCAATGAAAATTTAAAGCAGATCCAATAGGCCCTTCAGCTGATTCTTTGCAGACAAATACTGTAGATGCTGGCAATCTTTGAAGCCTCCAAAAATTGTTCCAAAAATGGGGTTCGACTTATATAAACTGTGTGGTGGGCGTCATTTTGAAATGTAAAAAAAGTAATGCATATTAAATTAATGTGGCATAGTTTATTGAATAAATTAATTGAACAAAGATACATTTAACTACAAAAGAGTTTTAGAATTCTTCAAATTCATCGCCCTTGGCATTCGACAGTTCATCCAAATTCATTCTGAGTCACTTTGGCTATGGCATCATTAGGGTCCCACTCTGGATCTGATGCGGCACTTTCACTTCATCTCTCCATAACAACTAATCTTCCTCTCCATCCGCTGAATTGGATATTGCACATTTTTTGAACGATATAATGAAAGTGCATTATTAGCATTCCATGATTTGGTGACAAAACCACAAAAAACAAACAAAACAGGACAGCACACACTCTTTATGAAGGCTTTCTCTGTGTCTACTATCCACCTATTCCATTTAGTGCAAACATGATCTTTGAATGGCTTGTTGAGGCACACATTCAAAGGTTGAACAAGGGACGTTAGACCCTCTGGTATAACTGCAATGAGAGTTTTATTTCTTCATAGGTGCCTTGATATTATTGGTTATATGGGATCTAAACATGCCCCACACTAATAAGCTGCATTATTTACACAGGCCACTGGGTCACAGATTCCACACATTATCGATCCATAACTTCACTCCATTATCACCCAACCACCTGTTGCGATGGGCATGCACAAAAACTTCCTGCAGGAAATTTGATTTTCAGCATGGTTTTATATTTTGAAAATCATAGGCTTTAATTTTGTTCCATTCGTTATGCGGGCTAGTACCACCATGAAACTAGTCTTCTCATCCTGTGGTTTTCACCAGAATGATTTTCAAACTTTTCCATTCTGCAGTTCGGTTGCTGGGAACATCGGAATTTATGGGTGCTTCATCTATGTTGTTGATGTGGCATAATGGGAACGCATGTTTTTGCTGTTTGATGAATCGCTGGAAACTGCTAATTTTGGCAGAGGTGTTTTGGTAGTCTGAGCAATCTTGGTCTTCTACTGCAACAGTGGACATTTTTGTTCCACAAAGTTGGCTACACCAACTAGTTGCTGCTCTGAAATCTTTGCTAGACTCGGGGCTTGATTTGGCCCACTTACATGCATATATACGCTTACATTTCTGGTGACAATGAAACTATTCTTGACAATTTTTGAGGACCCATTCCTATACACATTTCTCAAGATCAGGCCAGTGGCTGGTCCCTGTTCTAATGGCGCATTTGGTCTTGGGCATCTTCAGGGCTGATTCCTTCTTCCATTCTCGCATCAGTTTTTCCACTCTTACTGAATTCCCTTGCTACATCATAGTTATTTGACGAGTTATCAAATGTTTTCATGTTTAGCTGAAAACCGGCTTCATATTTCATTCATTTTGTTGCAAGACTCATTTATCTTCATCGTGCGCCATGCGCGGGTATACTGTGAGAGCATCTTAAACTCCCAGGCATCTTCACAACACAGCTGGTATTGCCTGTTCGATCCCTTGTGCCCAATTATAAGGTTAAGTAAAACATGCATTTGTGGGGCAAAAAATTGAGACTGACTAATAAGAGTATAGTATGTCATGGCTGAAAGGAGGGGATCCTACTTCTGAGCATATACAAAAATATGATTTTTGGGGCTGAAAAAATTGAGCCATTTTTGATGCCACAATCTACAGTATATCAGGCACTTGTTTTTCTCATCAGAAATGGAAAAAGTTCAATATTTTAGGTACTTTTACATTTGTCCTGTGTTTTGAAAGTGAGGAGAAACTCATCTATATCATTCTTCTGTGTTTATATAGTACCCAGATCCACCGTTAGGCTCAGTGGAAGCAGATATTGAAAACAAATACGTGAGGAAAGAACCAGTGTCTTCAGATCTCTGGCTCCTCCTCACAAGGTAGAGAAACATATGGCAGGTCTTGAAAGTTGAATTACAACCTCTCAACACTTGCCATTTCAGATGGACCATACTTCTGGCCAAGGGGATAAAATATTCTGATATTTTCTCCATCTTTATGTCCCAACTGGGGGTAGGAGGGCAAAAAAATGAATTCTTTCAACCACTCCATGCGCTGGTGTAAGGGAGTGGTGGAAGAGCTCTTGATTAGGAGTAATACTGACAACTTCAGCATCCAGTAGGCAAGATGTTATTAACCATCAAATCCTGACCGCCCTGGGTGCATACCATCTTGGAAACTGGAAATCTTGCTCACCCCAAGGGATAAGTTAAAACAGCTGCTTGGACATTCCTCCCCGAATCCCTCACAATACAATGGGAAATTGAGAGAAAGTGGCAGGAAATTTGAATTCAATATAAGTGAATCAATATTTATCAAAAAATAATTGCAGCTGTGTTGAAAATTTCCACTGGATTTAACTCCCAAGATCTCATTAAAAATTGGTCAAACTGGGCTAATATGGCAATATTAATAGGTACAGATTGGCTCTCTATTGAAACCTGAAAATTAAGAACTCTGCATTAATTTGAATTATATGTGAATAAATACTTCTACTGAATTTTTGAATTCAGCTGTCAATTCTGAAATGACAGCAAAAGATTTTTTGTTAGGTACATTTAGTTTCCAGGCTAACTTGCAAGCTGGGAAAATTATTTGAATAGTTAGAGAACACAATCTGGTGCAGTTGGCAATAGCAATGGAAATCAAGTAACTTATTGCAAAAATCTGGGCTGTCATTAGTCAGGCCCAATTTCAGAAGGGTTTGCCAGGTGCTAAAAGCTTGACTCCTGAGGTTCCCCAGTGGTATCTACTGGAAGAGCATAAATGACAAGTTAATAAATTTAGTTTGGAACTGGCAGTGTACTGGCACCGCAGTGTGCAGTGCCTCAGCGAGCTCGGATGCAGGCTCATGTGCACAGCTACTGCTCTGGTATTAGCTACGCTACTGAGAGACCATAAGCAGGGGCCGCAAGCCATCAATCTCAGAATGGGCAGGAGAAAGAAGCCCATGGTACTCAACCAAAAAGAGAGAAATGTGTAGCTATTCACATGTCTGTGGCAGTTCTTTGAGAATAATCCAAATAATGTCACTCCCCAGGGTTATAATGCTGCCAGGGCACAGCTCCTGCACCTCCTATTTAAAGGCTTAAATATTTACCACTGGATGGTAAACTCTCCTTTGCTAATTGGCCATCCATTATATGACCCACTTGATTTTTCTTTCCACCAATCTCAGTGGAATCCACTCCATTAATTGTCTGACTGGATTTTCAATCTGTAAGATTGGTGTTGATGTTAATCCTCATTGCCTCCAATATTGAAGTTACTTGTGCTACACCTGGAAACATGCATGGCCATTTGGCTCATTGATGGCAACAATTAGAACCGGAGGGGAATCCTCTCGCAACCACGTGGAGCTGAGAGATGCAGAGGCGGACAGCATGGGGACCACGTTGAGAGATTTCTACCTACGTTATGTGGGGCACAAGGGCAAGTTTGGCCATGGGTTCCTGGAGTTTGAGTTCAGGCTGGACTAAGAGTTGACCAGAATGTCTGGAGCTCATGGTGGCTGTGAATCCAGAGCCTGGGGAGGTTAAGAGGTGGCGGAGGGAAGGCTGAGCGCCCCAGGGTCCCGGGCCTCATGTTGCTGCATGTCTCTGAGTCAATGTGCAGCAGCAGTAGTAACCCTCCTGTACAGCTCCCTCACTGTGAAAAAAATACAGACCTTAAAACTCCCTGCACTCAGCTTTCTAATAAACAGGCATTTCAGGGTCTTTGAAGCTCAAGGTTCCCAGGATCTAAACCAGCATCAATATCCCCAAACGCCCTGCTGCACTTACCTACTGAACATTAATTCCTTGGCTGTGATGGCCTGAGGATGTGAAATACAGTATAGTGTTTGTATTCCCTGCTGCCAGCTTTGTATGGAATTTACAGCACAGAAACAGAGCATTTGGCCCACCTCATCTATGTTGGTGTTTATGCTCCACACAAGCCTCCTCCCACCATTCTTGATCACAATATCAGGGTAACTTTTGGCTTCTTTCTTCCGCAGGTGTTTATCAAGTTCCGTGAATGTATCTATACTAGAATGGTTACAGTACAGGAGGCCATTCAACACATTGTCTTTGTGTCAGCTCTCTGCAGCAACTCAGTTAGTCCTAATCCTCCACCTTTTCCCTGTAGCCCTGTAAAGCCTTCTCTCTTCAAATAATTATCCAGTTCCTTTTTGAAAACCGCAAATCTATCTCCACCACATGCTAAGGCAGTGCATTCCAGATCCAAACCACTTATTGCATAACCTCTGGTTCTTTTATCACCTTAGGGTTCTCAACCTTTTCCCATGGGAACAGTTTCTCCCCATTTACTCTACCCAGACCTCTCATGATTTTGAGCATGTCTAACAAATCTCCTCTCAACTTTCTCTCTTCTCCAAGGAGAACAGCACCAGCTTCGCCAATCTATCCACATAATTGAAGTCTCTCATCCTCACAACTATGTTCCTAGATCTTTTCTGCACCCTTCCTAAAACCTTCACATCCTTCCCATTGAAGACTCATAGCTTTCCCACTCTTATGCCCCTATTTATAAAACCCAGGATTCAGTGTAATTTATTAACCGCTTTCTCAACCTGTCCTGCCACCTTCAAGATTTATGCACATTAACACCCAGGTCCCTCTGCTCCTGCATTTCCTATAGAATTGTACCCTTTATGTCACCGTTCCTCATTCCGCTGACCAAAACATACCGCTTCACATTTCTCTACATTAAATTTCATTTGCCACGTGTTTGCCCATTCCACCAGCCTGTATATAACCTCTTGAAGTCTATCACTATGCTCCTCACAGTTCACAATACTTCCAAGTCTTGCATCATCTTCAAATTTTGAAATTGCACCCAGGTCTAGGTTATAAATATAAATCAAGAAAAGCATTGGCCCCCTCTATATACCATTCCCCAGTCTGATGAAAGGGAAGTTTTCTGTAATTCATGTTTTTAATAGGCTTGAATAAAATAATTAAACGGTTTCATAATGAAATTCTAGCTATGCTAAAGGCTAATGATTCAAAATACCACATGATAGAAAATGCCTATCGGCACTAATATTTTTCACTCAAAAAGCATAGTTTTACTGACATTTGGGGACTCTTGATTAATACGTAGGAAAACAACGTAATAGCTGATTTAGAAATAATATAGCCACCACATTTTCTTTGAGCTACACCCCTGTCACTCCCCTATTCTCACTCTGTAGTCCTGTAACTTTGTACTTTTAATATTAACCCCAGTTGTGGGTCTAACTGGCCACAATTCCAAAATAACTTGCACAAAATAGGACATAAGTAGGTGAACACAATGATCCAAAAGCAACTGGTTCACAAAAGACTATAGTTGCAGCATGAATCTGAATAGAACTAGGTTTTAAAAGGTGAAAAGATACTGGAGACATTACAGAACATGTGGGACAGCACATAAGACTAACTGACCATCACAGTACAAAACCTCATGTTAAAGATTCTCCTAGTAGAAGCGTAATGAAAATCAATCAAGACATACACTGCCATGGATGAATGAAACCAAGTAAATGATCATCTTTCAATAATTATACTGTCAATAAAGTCTGTTGACATGCAAATCCTGACAACTATAAAGGAGTTGCCGCTCGAAAAGCTGGGATTCTGGTTCCGCTCACAACTACAATCTTCAGGAACCAGTCTGTAGTCAATAAGGCAGTTTCTGGAAGAAATGCCCTCTTAAAATTTCCCACAAGGACCAGGGGACTGAGGAAATGCATACACAAAAGTGTCTAGGAAAAGGAGATAAAATCCATCCTCAAGGCTCTGCTAGCGAACATAAATATACAAACTGGTGGTTGTTCAGAGAAGCATACATTTCATCTGGACACTTCCAGCCCCTGACCTATTTTCTGCCTGAGGGGATGGGACGGGTCAACTAGGTGGTGACTGAGCATCCAACACCATGGTGTTCCTGATTACTAGACTAATGCTTATCTTTTTTGAAGACTTGAGTAACCTGCACTTTTTCACAATTTGGCATATAGTGGTGGCAGGACCAACTAATTTCAAGTACAAACCAGAACTGGGGATCTCAGCAAAGTGAGGAAAAAGGGTCCTCTGTGCTGGCCCAAGTGTGTCTCCAAATTAGAGGCCCATTGATGTCAACGTGTATTCAGTGACTTACGACTGGGCAAGGCTAAACTTTGTGTTTTTTGCAGTTCTATATCCATTCTGAATGTAGGAAACACAGACTGGATGTGCACCACGGATGAGTTACATGAACCCGAGGGAAACTTGGCCAGTCATTTCATTTTTAGGCAACAAGCATTTATTTTCAACGATGATTGTGACAAATGTCAATAAATTGATGGATTCTACAGGTAACCGATGTTGACTTAATTATGAAGGCACTTAAGTTTGCTCTCTATAGAGGTGATGCACTGAAAAAGACTCAGTGCTGAAGGACATACCATACAAACAGAGCCTAGCTGGAGCACACACAGTGTGTCAATTGTAAAGTTTTAGTTTCAGTTTTATCCCATCCTATACTAATAGTCTTTGTGCCAGTTTTCCTTGCAGTCTGCACAAATATCTGGGGAACACTGGACTGGTCACTGATGCTACCAAGTAAACTAAACAGCGTAACATTTTATTAGTATTCTTCTGCTGTAAAAGTTATGATTTTTTCTAGAGGCTTATCACCTGGTACTGTTGCTTTAGGTTCTTGGGAAATGTGAATAGGAAACAAAATCCCAGACAAACATCAATAAATAACAATGCTCACTGATCTGACTAGACTGGTCTACTCTTGTTCAAGGATCACATATTGTCTTATAACTTCTGATGAAAGCATCTGGGGGTAGGTGTCCGGGTGAATGTGTTCCCCTGGCTCGGCCTCCCTGTAATGATGCGTGGGTTGATTTTGTCAGTGTTCAGCCGCTTCTCTCAGGAATACGTGGCGGGGACTCCGCTCCTGCTGAACTCGTACCCTGCTGTACATGGCGCTGAGCGGAGTAGCTCAGTTCCTTTACTGAACACTGGTCGGTACTTTCCCCTTCAACTCCTTCCTGTCTGGATTCATCGCCTGTGTGGGGCCCTTCGTGCTGGCAGTTTGCTTGCGGATACAGGTCAACTCTCAGAATAAAGGAGATTTCACTGGCATCTCACCTGAGCGAGCATTTGCAGACTTCCTCTTTGCCAGCACCATTCTTCATCTAGTGGTGATAAACTTCATAGGTTGAGTGTACACATTGTCATGCAGCAGAAATAACGAGGGGGACCGAAACTCATATTGCCACTGCAATGGATCTGTTTGAACTTTGTTTACACAATTTGTTTTGTTCTGTATATACATATATAAAAAAAATATCTTTTACGAAAAAAAAAGGGCAATGGAACTTTTGAAGAGAGAGATGGTGGTGGTAGTTGGGGTATGCAGGTCCTGGGGCTTCCACATTGTAGGGCAAACCTGCCCTACTCAAAGCCATGACATTTTCATAGGCATGTTCTGGAGGACCAATGCTGAATGTAAGCTAAACTAAACTCCTGCAGCATGTGCTGTGTGTACAGCATACACATGATTATCCAGAAGCTACACAGTGGCTTGGCCTGGGGCTCTCCATGGGTTTTCTCTATAAACATTGTGATGCCACTAGGTTTAGAAGGATTACAACAGCCTACCTGAACTGAACTCCAGAAAAAACAAGTAGCATTAATTGCCAAACAGCTGCTGTGCTGTTTAACTGCAGGCACCAATAGAAAAGCATCTCACTATTTTTTTTAAAAGAGAGAGCAGTGTGGCCCACCAAAAGCTAGTTTTGAACACTTATTTCAGGAACTCCACTGCAAGTTGGCTTGGCAATTCTTTCATTAAAAGCAAAAACGGAAATGCTTACCCATAATCAGATGGAAGGCTCAGATGAGGGCTGAGTTAGTTATTGTTTGATGTGCACAGTACTAATCTATGGCACAAATGTAATCTAAGTGATGGCTGCCAAAAGCTCAAAGGGCTCTCATTCCTCATTAAAGCCACTGATGCTTGAAAGACCAATAAGATTCAAAATCCAGCTTCCAGGGCAAGCCTATACCTGCCAAACCAATGCAGGTTTAAGCAAGATTACCCAAGAGGTTGCTATATCCGGATCACACAAATTTCTTCTCTGTATCCAACCACACCGCCCCCCGCCCCCTCCCTTAACTCTAACTCATACTGGGGTACCTATCTCAGACTGACAGCAATACCTCACCTCAATGACTGTTCTTTAGGAGAATCTAGGAGGCTATCCAACAATACTTTCAAAATCTCAGCCGGCGAGGTTTTGCCTCTCCATTCATCATGGAATTGCTGCAGCTGCTGATTTGCTCAACAGTACCCTCACTTCCACCTATGATGCCATAGTCCCCACTAAAACCGTTACTTTCTCACCCTGGGAATTCCCCTGATACTGCCCTCATGTCTGCTCCCTTATGTTCAAGGACTCAGACTTGAACAGATATGGCAGTTGAATGGCTTACTGCCAGATCTGACTGAACCACAAAGCATGGTCACCCTGGAATGCAAAGGTAACCCTGGTTTCCTTCTTCGCTGCCAATGTTCTTCTTAAAGAAAGGTGCTGAGGGAACCAACAAGAGGGTAAAACATACTTGACTTCATCTTCACCAACCTGCCTACCGCAGATGCATCAGTAAGAGTGAAAATCGTACAGTCATTGTGGAGACGAAGTTCCATTTTCACATTGAGGATACCCACCGTGTTGTGTGGGCACTACCACCGTGCTAAGTGGGATAGATTTCGAACAGATCAACCAACTCAAGACTGGGCATCCATGAGCAGTGTGGTCCATCAGCAGCAGAATTGTACTCAACCACAATTTGTAATCTCATTCCATTACCACCAAGTCAGGGGATCAACTCTGGTTCAATGAAGTGTGCATGAGGGCATGCCAGGAGCAGCACGAGGCATACTTAAAAATGAGGTATCGACCTGATGAAGCTACACAGGTCTACTTGCGCGGCAAACAGCATAAGTAGCAGGCAATAAACAGAGCTAAGCAATTCCACAAACAACAGATCAGATCTAAACTCTGCAGTCCTGCCACATCCAGTCATGAATGGTGGTGGACAATTAAGCAACTCACTGGAGGAGGCGACTCCACAAATATCCCTATCCTCAATGATGGAGGAGCCCAGCACAGCAGTACAAAAGGTAAGTCTCAAGCATTCGCAACAATCTTCAGCCAGAAGTGCCGAGTGGATGATCCATCTCTGTCTCCTCCGGAGGTCCCCAGCATTACAGATGAGAGTCTTCAGCCAATTCGATTCACTCCACATGATATTAAGAGTAGGGTGAAGGTACTGGATACTGCAAAGACTATGGGCCCTGACAATATTCCGGCAATAGCACTGAAGACTTGTGCTCCAAAATGTACTGCGCCCATAGCCAAGTTGTTCCAGTACAGCTACAACACTGGCATCTGCCCGGCAATGTGGAAAATAGCCCAGCTATGTCCTGTACACAAAATGCAGGAAAAATCCAAGCCAGCCAATTACCACCCCATTAGTCTACTCTCAACCATCAGTAAAGTGATGGAAGGAGTCGTCAACAGTGCTATCAAGTGGCATTTACTTAGCAATACCTGCTCACTGGCGCTCAGTTTGGGTTCTGCCAGGGTCACTCAGCTTCTGACCTCATTACAGCCTTGGTTCAAACATAGATAAAAGAGCTGAACTCCAGGGCTAAGTGTGGCTGCCCTTAACGTCAAGGCAGCATTTGACAGAGTGTGGCATCAAGGAGCCCTAGCAAAACTGGAGTCAATGGGAATGCGGAGACAAACTCTCCTCTGGTTGGAATCATACCTACCACAAAGGAAGATGGTTGTGGTTGTTGGAGGTCAGTCATCTCAGCTCCAGGACATCACTTCAGGAGTTCCTCAGGGTCATGTCCTAAGCCCAACCATCTTCAGCTGATTCATCAATGACCTTCCTTTCTGTTTGCTGATGGCTGCACAATGTTCAGCACCATTTGCAACTCCTCAGATACTGAAGCAGTCCATGTCCAAATGCAGCAAGACCTGGATAATATCCAGGCTTGAGTTGACAAGTGGCAAGTAACATTCGCGCCACACAAATGCCAGGCAATGACCATCTCCAACGAGAGAGAATCTAACCATCTCCCCATGACATTCAATGGCATTACCATTGCTGAATCTCCCACTATCAACATCCTGGGGGTTACCAATGACCAAAAACTGAACTGGACTAGCCATATAAATACTGTGGCTACAAGAGCAGATCAGAGGCTAGGAATCCTGCAGCGAGTAACTCGCCTCCTGACTCCCCAGAGCCTGTCCACCATCTACAAGACACAAGTCAGGAGTGTGATGGCATACTCTCCACTTGCCTGGATGAGTGCAGCTCCAGCAATGCAAAGCTCGACACTATCCAGGTCAAAGCCCGCTTGCTTGATCGGCACCCCTTCCATAAACTTTCACTCCCTCCACCACTGACAAGCAGTGGCAGCAGTGTGTACCACCTAGTATATGCACTGCAGAAACTCACCAAGGCTCCTTAGGCAGCACCTTCCAAACCCACGACCGCTACCGTCTAGAAGGACAAGGGCAGCAGACACAAGGGAACACTACGACCTGGAAGTTCCCCTCCAAGCACCTCACCATACTGACTTGGAAATATATCGGCATTCCTTTGCTGCCACTGAGTCTAAATCCTGGAACTCCCTCCCTAACAACACTGTGGGGGTGTACCTACAACACATGGATTGCAGTGGTTCAAGACGACAGCTCACCACCATCTTCTCAAGGACAATTAGGGATGGGCAATAACAGCGACAGCCACATCCCGTAAATAAATTTTAAAAATAATACTATCCTTAATTTCTTTTGTTAGCCATGGTTAGACCACTTCTCTTGTTGTGTTTTTGCGCCAGAGAGGAACGTATATCTGTTGCAATGCATATATTTGTTCCTTAAATATTAGCCATTGCCTATCCACCTTTGTGCTTTTTAATGAAGTTCCCCAACCTATCTTCGCCAACTCAAACCTTCGTAGTTTCCTTTGTTTAGATTTAGGACCCTAGTTTCAGACCACACTACTTCACTTTCCATCCTAATGAAGAATTCTATCATATTATGGTCACTGTTCCCTAACGACCCTACATAATAAGATTATTGATTAATCCCTTCTCATCGCACAATACCAAATCTGGGATAGCCTGTTCCCTAGTCGGTTCCTCGACATACTGGTCTGAAAAACCATCTCGTACACACTCCAGGAATTCATCCACCACATTTTATTGCTAATTTGGTTTGCCCAGTCTACATGTTTACTTTCATTCTATTTTTTCCCTTATCAACTTTTTGGCAGCCTTTTGCTGGTTTCTAAAACACTCCCAATCCTCAGACTTACTGTTTTTTTTTGCAAGATTGTAAGCCTCTTTTTAAAAATCTAATACTATCCTTAACTTCGTGAGTGAGCCACAAGTCTTCCTGAGTTTTTGATTGTCAATGGAATGTATTTTATTGAACATTTTGAATTGTTTCTTTAAACGTCTCCCACTGTTCGTTTATCACCATAGCTTTGAGTCTATTTACCCAATTAACCTTAGCCAGCTCTCCCCTCACCTATATAATTGGCTTTGTTGAAGTTTAAGATTTTTGTCTGAGTTTGGAATATGTCACTTTTAAACTTAACATGGGGTTAAATGGTATTATGATCATACTTCCGAGTGGACCTTTTACTATGACATTACTAATTAACCCTGCTTCATTACACAAAACCAGATCTAAGATAATGTAAGTGACTATGGATAAACCTATGTACTGCTCCAAGAAACTGTCATGAAAATATTCTGCAAACTCATCTTCTAGATCATTCTTGCCAATTTGATTGTCCCAGTGTATAGGATGATTAAAGAACCCCACAATTATTTCCTTTGTTACACGCTCCAATAATATCTTGCTCAATGCTCTGTCCAATGGTATAAGTTAAGGGCCTATAAACTACCCCCACCAGAAGTTTGAGTGTGACTGACTCCAAATGATTATGGGATGTTTTAAGCACAGCAATAAGCCAATGCCTCCTGTCACCTAGCAGCAGGAGGAAGAGGAAATTATTTTTAAATTGAAAGCGACTGATGCCACCAAGAAACAGAAAGCTCTGGAACAGGAAGTCTGTGTGTTCGCTAAACTGGTCACAGGGATGTGAGACTCCAAGACTGGGTTTGTAAATGCAAATTGAAATTGGGATGTAATGGTGAATTGCACCATTGTGAGAGTGCGCGCAGGTGACAGGGGAGAGAAGGGCTGAATGCACCTGCTGATGGTGCTTGCCATGGGACCGCTGCATTTTCCCCTTGTTTGCAAAATGTTTGCCCCCTTTTGACTTGGGGCCCCCAGGGGAGGGGACCTGTGCAGAGGGAAGTTCTCCCAAAAGGCATAGAATATAAAAGAGCAGACTCAATGGGCCAAAGGGCCTTTTTTTGTGCAGTAGGCCTCTATGACAGAAAGTGAAGCAAGGATAGGAAGGAGGTAAACAGCTAAGAAAGAGATGAAGCAAAGAGAAAAAGAGAGTGAAAAGCAGCGAGGAAGGGAGAAAAACAGTAGCACAAGACATCTGAGGAGCAAAAGACCAAATATTCCAAATTGCTTTGTGCAGTTGACTAGTTATTCATTAAAAGCAACGAATCATGTAACTGAACCTATTCCCTCAAATATTGTTGAACCGATAGGAAAAATTACAGAGCAGTATGGATGTCAAAAAACTACCAAGGAAAAGCAAGTAAAATCGAAGAAGCATCTCAAGACTATCAGCTTACCCTGGCTTATTTCACTGATCTAAGCGCATTTCTGAAAACAATTTTTCTGCTGTCCCAAACACCTTTCAGCAACCATACTGGTTCACCCTTCTGCCAACACCATTCTTCAACTCTTCCTTTGATTCTTCCATGACTTCTATCTTATAGTTGTTTGGTAGTACAGAACTTGAGTATTGCTGAAAGAGAGACATTTTGTCGAAGCTTTCTGTCTTGCACTCATCAGGGCAATTCGCAAGAATAAAATGCAAGGGAAAACAACAAATTTTTACTGTATGAGGAGGGAGAGCTGATTGGTTGGTAAGTGGGCTCTGGTAGAATGCACCAGTTGATGGTGACTGACAGCATTGTTTGAAATTTAAACCAGGCAGCTTGACTCTGATTGGTCAAAGCATTGCCCTGAAGAATGAATCAGCGAATGGCTGCCAATTATTTTATTTAGCTGAAACAAGTACAGTGTGTACACTTGTTCTTTCTATCTGCAAAGAACAGGGCCCTGTATATTAATACATGTAGCTTCCAGTACACGCAAATGTGCCACACTGCGAGCTCGACTGAATCTTGAATTGGTTGTCAGCGTATTTCTTCAGTAAATGCTGTCCAATCGCAGAATTACATCTAATGTTGGACACACTGTTTTGAGTTTTGCAAACATGATACGAGCAACAGAACGGACATACATGCTGTTTGATACAATCAGGTTTTACGATATACTGCCTACATACCTGGCATCACACTGGTACTGAAATTCATATACCACATTACTCATTTGTGAGATAGGCAGAATCTCTCTTTGGCTTGACTTCAGCATCCTGTTAGCGGTGAACACCACTAGTGTTGCTACTGTATAGTAGCATTGTAAAATAGCCAACTTCACCTGTTGCTCAAATTTTTGAGATACCTTGCCCTTCCAGGGTGATCTGAGGTAGACTGGGCACTTTTCAGGGCTGAAGGTGGTGGCCTTAGGCCTGTTCATGAGTTTGCTCGATATACAACACAAAATGATCTGATCTGGGTAGACATTATCCTTAGGATGCCTTTGATGCGCCCTACCTCAGCATCAAGTTTGCACAGTGAGCAAATGGCTCACGCCCTATTTACGAGGTTGCCGATAAGGTCAATCTTATAGCATGTGGAACTGTAAGAATCCCAATACATATACCGACCAGTGAAGGTAGGCTTGTGGTAGGACCATGGCAAAGAACCCTCTGGCAGGTTTCTCAACTAGTACGTCAAGGAAAGAACACAAAGAACATGTACACACATTGCACCCGTTTCAGCTAAATAAAATAAGTAACAGCCATTCACTGGTTCATTCCTCAAGGCAAAGCCTTGACCAGATTCAAGCTCCCTGGTTTAAATTTCAAACAATGCTTGACAGTTAACCATCAGTCACCGTGAACTGGTGCATTGTCAGGATGAGTGCAAGATGAAAATCTTAGACAAAGTATCTCTTTTTTTTTAGCAATACTTCTATTGAGTTACCTCTCACACGTCTGCCTCTAGCCTACGGCAGGCACAGTGTTACATTTTAAAAAGTTATGTTTTAAACAATTTAAAAATAGTAAAAGGTGCATCCTTCAGGTGTTCCTGCTACTGCTGAAGCTTCATGCAGTTTCTACTCTCAATGCCACCATGCTCAATTCACTACTGTTGATGATGTCCATAAAACCATTTTTGGCACTGTGATACCTGCCTCCTACTTCCTTGTGGTTTAACCACTTTGCTTTGGACCACTTGATCTCCATCAGCACCAGGTTTTCTTTGAAGAATTCTACTATAGTCTATTCATAGCACAATAAGCATTTTTAAAAATTCTTTGACAGTTTTGCAGCTTCGTACTGGTGAAGGGAGTGGGGAAACAAGGAATGAACGAAGACAGGAGGGTTGTAGTAGTAAGGGAAAAAACAAAAATTCTGGAAAATCTGAGGTCTGGCAGCATCTGTGGAGTAAACGACTTAACAGTCGTTTTCATCAAAACAATGCAAGGTCATCAACCTGAAACATTAGATGCTGCCTGACCTATTGAGTATTTCCAACACGTTTTGTTCTTACTTCAGAATTCCAGCATCCACAGTATTTTGCTTTTGTAATAGGTTGTTGGGGAATTTCATTGGGTCGAAAGAAGAGGGAAAGGAAGGCAGAAATGGAGAGAAACAAACCGAACATAATGATCAACACGAGCAAGCACAAAGGAAGAAAGCAAAACAAATGAGAGAAATCAGGGCAAAAAGGATGGAGGGAAAATCAGTAACTTGAAGAGCATAAACATATGGAAGGCAGATCACATATCCTGTAACTTAATATGCGGAATGGCATGCCAGATCCATTTTCCTTTATCTTTTAAAAAAATGTTCATGTACATTTATATCAAATATTTTCTTTCAGTGCCAGAACTTCAGATCCTTCCTTCAATAATTCACTTCACCCACCATCCAAATTACAGGCAAATATGATGGTAATATGTAAAAATGATTCCCCGGAATCCCCAGGCTCAGATGGAGAGTGGGGGGAGGGGGGGTTTCCCCTGGGATTCCCAGGACAGCTTTGATGTGCTTGGCACTCCTGCTCTGCTACTTTGTTGCACTCTTGCAGCTGAGGAAAATGTGGAGCAGCAAATATCTGCAGAATCCCCTGTCCCACACATTGCTGCTCAACATGGGGCACCAGGGTGAAGAAGAACACTATGTTTCAGGTACATCACTCCTATTTTTTGGTTGGGAATGGGAGTCTAGATGCTGAAAGAATGTTTCTCCTTATGGAAGAGCCTAGAACTAGGGGGCACAGTTTAAAAATAAGGGGTCTCCCATTCAGACAGAGATGAGGAGAATTTTTTTCTGAGTGTTAGTCTGTGTAATTCTCCTTCCCAGAGAGCAGTGGATGCAAGGTCACTGAATATTTTTAAGGCTGAGTTAAATCGACTCCCTTTATCAGTCAAGAATCAAAGAGTATATGGGTAGGCAGGAAAGTTGAGGCCATAATGAGGCCAGCCATGATCATATCAAGTTGTGGAGCAGCCTTGAGGGGCCGAAGGGCCGACTTCTGCTCCTAATTTGTATGTTCAAATGTCTCTTTAAAAAAAGTGTTGCTGACTGTCAAAATTGTGGCATTTAGAGGCATCGGCCTCCTGAAAAAAACCGTGACATGCAGACTGATCTAAAGGGACCAGGGCTCATGATTTATCTCTTTGGGCCCTAAACCTGTCCTTCTCTCTTTACTCCTTTAAAATACTTGTTAAAACGTACCTCTTTGACCAAACTTTTGACCATCTATCCTCATGCCACCGTGACTCTGTGAAGCACCTTGGGACACTTTATTATATTTATTAACGTCTTTATTGTAAGCAATTGTTGATGTTTGCTGCCTTTGACATGGTTGAGCATACCATCCTCCTCCATACCTCTCAACCATCATTTAGCTGAATGGGATTGTACTCATCTGGTTCCATGAAGCAAACTGACTTTCTTTTTAGAATGTTGTGGGTTGTTTTATTTAGAACATTGTTGATTGTTTTAAAATGTTGTGGATTGTCTCAGTTGCTGTAGTGGAATTTGTCACAGCTGTCAAAACGTGAGCAGAATTTACAGAGCAGGTTGTTGGATGTGGATTGGCCTGAAGCCTTCTCAATGAGGTGGAAGATCTTAATAAAAGGATTTCTTTATTCAGCTTTGTGGTTAGAGCATCAACCAGGCAGGGAAACGCCTCAAGAGCTGCCTACTTGTAATAACATTGAATTAACACAGCATGGCAGAGGTATGCACTCAACTGAGTGCCCTCGTCATTTGTTTATCTAATTCTAGCCAGAGTATTACCCACAATGGTATTTCTTCTGGCTCCATTATCTTGTGTCCCCCAAAGATGTATTCTTGGCCCCCTCCGTTTGTCATCTACATGCTGTCCAAGACATCGTCTAAAAACACAACATTTTTCACATGTATGCACTTCATCAATATCTCTCAACACATTCACTCTCTCTAAATTGTTGGACTGCTTGCCAACATTCAGTACTAGATGAGCAGAAATTTTCTCCAAATATGGGAAGACTGAAGTCATTGCCCTTGGTGCCTGCTACAAACTTGATTGTTATATTTGAAACCTAGATGAGCTTCCAACCATATGTTCGCATCATCACTAAGACTGCCTCCATAAGAACACCAACTCCACCTCCACCCAAGTGCTACTGAAACCCTCATTACTGCCTTTGATACCTCTAAACTTCACTATTCCAACGTACTCCTGGCCAGTCTCCCACATCTGTCCTCCACAGATGTCGTCCAAAACTCTGCTGCACATGTCACAATTCGCATCAAGTCTTGTTCATCCATTATCCCCGTGCTCGCTGACCTATGCCAAGTCCTGGTTAAGCAATCTTAAAATTCTCATGTTTTCAAATTCCCCCATGGCCTCATTCGTCCCTTCTCTCTAATATCCTCCAGCCCCACAAACCTGAGAGATAGCTGCGCTCCTCTACTTCTGGCCACTTGCTGCATGCTCGGTTTTAGCTGCTCCACCAATTGCCAGCTGTGCCTTCAACTGCTGGGTCCTAAGCTCTGGAATTCCCTCCCATCCAACCCTGGTGATTTATCAAGTTTAATTACAGCCAGCCGTTCTAATACAAAAGCAAAATACTGCAGATGCTGGAAATCTGAAATAAGGATCAAAAATGCTAGAAATACTCAGCAGGACTGGCATGATCAGTGGATAACTTTAACATGATCTGGTCCATCTGACTCTTCCCATCCCTTCCTTGACTTCTCTGCCTCCAATTCCGGAGATTGGCTATTAACTAATATTTACTACTAGCTAACAGACTCCCAAATCTACCTTGACTACATTTCCTTACACACCGCTTCCTGTAAGGATCCTATTCCATCCTCCTAGTTTCTAAGTCTCTGTCACATCTGTTCAGACATGTGTTCAACAATCTTTCCTTCTGTACTAACGCTCCCAATATGTCTTCCTTTTTCCTCAACTAAGGAATCTCCCTAGCATAGTTGACAGGCCCTCTACCGTTTCTGATCTATTTCACACACTTGTGCCCTCATCCCTTCCCCTCCCTTCCAGGACAATGATAGGGTTCTTGTTCTCACTTTCTACCACACTAGCTGCTGTATTGAATGGGTCATCCTCCAACATTTCTGTCACCAAACACATCTTCCCTTGTCCTCCCGAAGGGACCACTCGATCTGCGATACCCTGATCCACTTCAGTCATCCCCAACGTCACCACCTTTTCCAATGGCACGTTTCCAAGCAAGCACAGGCCATGTAACACCTGCCCTTTTACCTCCTCCCTTCTCACCATCCAAGGGCTTCAAATCCAAAGATTTACTTGTACTCTTTCAACTTAATATACTGTATTCATTGCTCAGTGTGGTATCCTCTACATTGGGGAGTCCAAACAAAGACTGGGTGACCACTTTGCAGTCTACAAGCATGACCCTGAGCTTCCTGTCATTTGTTATTTCAATTCTCCACCTTTATCTCCCTCTGACTTTTGTCCTTGGCCTGCTACAGTGTTCCAATGAAATTCAACAAGCTCAAGAGAAAGTTCATATTTTGACTATGCACTCTTATAGCCTTCTGGACTCAGCAGAGTTCAACAATTTTAGGTCATAACCTCTGGCATCATTTTGTTTCTTTTTGCTGGTTCAGCTCTTTTTTTTTTATTCCTTCACTTGGCATTCAGGTAGCTGCTATCCAGTCATTCACACCTCATCTGGACAATTTTTTCTTTATGCATTCCACTCCCTTTCACTTTTGTATCTGGAAACCTTTTGTCATTTAACCTGCCTTGCCCTCCATTCTATGAGATCTTCCCTTTTGCCTTTCCTCCCCTTCCCCACTTTTGCTCAAAATCTATATCTATCTTTCCTCAGTTCTGATGAAGGGTCATTGACTTCAAATGTCAGCTCAGTTTCTCTCCACAGATGCTGCCTGACCTGAAGATTTCCAGCATTTTGTTTTTATTTCAGATTAACACTTCCTCTATCAATTTTTAGCCCATTCAGTATTGCAACTACCTCTTCATTCACTAAGATTTTGGCAGCAGCTTCATTTAATACCTCCACATGCCCTCTGCCTCCATGAGTAAATACCTTTTTGGTCCCTAATCAACCCTACTGTATCACTATTTTACCATATATATGCCTGTTGAAGACTTCTGGATTCCGATGTTCGCTGCCAGTCTCTTCCCATACACTCTCTTTGCTTCTCAATTCTTTTTTCACTTTCCCTCTGAACTTCCTATATGCAGCATGGTTCTCACTTGTATTATCAACCTGACATCTGTTATACATACCTTTTCTCCAGCTTCATTTTGCTCTCTTTCATCATCCAGGAAGCTCTGGCTTTGTGTGATCTATCTTTCCCCCTCATGGGAATGTACCTTGACTGTGGCAGAACTCTCTCCTCCTTTAAAGGCTTTAATTGTTCAATTACAGTTTTGTCTGCCAATCCTTTTCCTATTTACCTGGCCCAGATGTTTTGTCACTTCACTGAAATTGCACCTCGCTCAATTAATTTTTTTTTTACTCGATTGTTTTTGTCCTTTTCGATAGCTAATCTAAATCTTATGATACTATGATCACTGTCCCCTACATTTCCCCTTACTGACAATGATCCACGTCTTTCCAGTACCACACCCAGCAATACCTTCTTCATTGGACTGGAAGCATACTGATACAGAAAATTCTCCTGAACATATTTTAGAAACTTTTCCCCCTCACTGCCCTTTACACTAGGGTAGTAAAGGTCCCCCATTATAATACTTTACAGTGTTTCCACCTCTCTAATTTCCTTGCAAATTTGTTCCTCTATGTATTTCCTACTAGTCGGAGATCATAGAATACACCTAGTGTAATGGTACCTTTATTGTTGTTTCTTAGCCAAATAGATTCTGTCCCCTTGACCCCTCTAGTATATCCTCTCCCTCCAGCACCAATATTATCCTTAATCAATATAACCCACCCTCCTTTCTTTTCTTCCCCATATATATTACATTAATGGCATTATTTAAATACAAAAAGATAAAAGCAAAGAACTGCAGATGCTAGAAATCCAAAACAAAAACAAAAACAGAAATACCTGGAAAAACTCAGCAGGTCTGGCAGTATCGGTGGAGAAGAGCACAGTTGATGTTTCGAGTCCTCATGACCCTTCAACAGAACTAAGTAAAAATAGGAAAGGGGTGAAATATAAGCTGGTTTAAGGTGGGGGTGTTGGGACAAGAAGAGCTAGGTAAAGGGCCAGTGATAGGTGGAGATAACCAAAAGATGTCACAGACAAAAGGGTTGATACACCTTCAACACCTCTTTGTCCTCTTGTCTGTGACATCTTTTGGTTATCTCCACCTATCACTGACCCTTTACCTAGCTCTTCTTGTCCCAACACCCACCCACCCCCCCCCCCCCCCCCCCCCCACCCCTAAACCAGCTTATATTTCACCCCTTTCCTATTTTTACTTAGTTCTGTTGAAGGGTCATGAGGACTCGAAACATCAACTGTGCTCTTCTCCACCGATGCTGCCAGACCTGCTGAGGTTTTCCAGGTATTTCTGTTTTTGTTTTTATTTAAATAAAAGTTGTTTACAGAGTTTTACAGTTAAGTTCATCTTGTTTTCAGCTTACTGGTACAAAAATTAAAATTTATTGAAAACTTAGGGATGGATTTTTAAATGGTAGTGAAATTTGCAGCTTATGCATGGCATTTAACACTAGGCTGAATAGGAGACAAAGCAACCAGCCAAGCACAGGTCTGACTTCCAGTCTATCAGCTCTTCTCACTCTACAAAGTTGGCCTCCACCCTTTCTTTAAACCACAAAACTGTAAACAAACCAATAAGGAATTTCCCATTTTACCAATGTAATGCATCATGTGATTCCACCCCAACGCCAGATCTTTGATGTCCAAAAAAAATCGAATTGCAAATAATCAACCCACCAACTCTCCCTCTATGGCAATGAGTTTGCATCCTCTCCAACAGTAGATAACTGTGAGCATAAGTCCACAGCTTGAAGACAGAATTGGATGAATCTGCTAAATGAAGTGACTTATTAAAGAGAGTGGCTACAGGAATTTGGTGAGAGTTCAGGTGTTAAGTAATTTAATGTAAAAGTTAAGAGTAAATATATCTAATGAGTAATTAATTAGATCTAATGGCATAAAATTAAAAGTAGAGGATGCAACACAAAAAATGCATGCACACATGAGGTCCATTATTTGCAATCCCTGTACCATGTGGGAACTCCAGGATGCTTTGTGTGACCTGGTTATGCACGCTTATAGGAAGTGCCTCCAATTTCCTAAACGCGTGCCCAGGATTTTTGAGCTTGAGCCACTGCAGGAGATCTGAGAGGCTGAGGGGTTACTGGAGTTCATTTTCCAGGGAGTGGCAACTCCACAGCTACAGTGAAATCAGGAGGAAAGTAAGTGGCTGGCCATCTGGAAGGGTAGGAAGAGGCAGGCAGTGCTGACATTGAGAAAAGCAGTCTGAGCACATCCACTGCAGTGTGAGGCAAATTGTAGAAATGCAAAGGTCATGGGGAGATTCATTGACATTTCCACGACCACTGACAAGAGTCTTACGTGGCACTTGGCCTCCTTGGTGCCAGGGCAAAGGGCATTATTGAGAAGATGCAGAACATTTTGCTGTCGGGGAGAGGATAGCCAGAAGTTATGTTCCATACTGGGACCAATAAGAGTGTTGAGGTCCGACAGACAGAACTTCAGGAGCACGGGGAGAAGTCAATGAGCAGGGCTTCAAAGGTATTAAACTCAGTTACAACCAGTACCATGTGCCTGTGAGCATAAGAACAGTAAGATAAGCCCTAACACCTGGCTGAGGAAATGGTGCAGAAGGAAGGGCTTCAGGTTTCTGGGGCAACAGGGACCTGTGCAAGATAACCATGTTGCAACTCAACAGGGCTGGGGCCAATGACCTCATATGGTGATTAACTAGTGCTGTGAGGGAAGGTTTAAATTTATCTGGTAGGAGAAAGGGTACCAAGATGAACATTAGAGACCAGATACAAGGTGCATATAGAATTGGAGAGACAAACCACGTTAGAATAAAGACTAGTTCAGAAATAGGAGGGATCATAGGGGCGAATGCAAGGCAGACCAGTATACGTTTAGAGTGCATGTGTGTAAATGCCTGCAACATAATAAATAAGGTAGGTGAGCTGCAGGCACAAGTAGCAAAATGGGATTATGCTATATTGGCTCAAACAAGAGGAGCAGGCACTAAGCATTCCTGGTTATAATGCGTTCAGGAAGGATAAGGTAGGAAAAAAAAGGTGAGGGTGTGTCAGTTTTGATCAAAGATACTGTTACAGCACTAGAAAAGGATGATGTGCTTGAGATTTTAAAGACAATCTATTTGGTTAGAATTAAGGAACAGAGGGGCAGTTAGATGTTTACTAAAGGCCACCAAATAATGGGAAGTAGAGAAAGAAGCAAATTTTTAAGCAAATCGTAGAAATATGCAACAGCTTTAGTGATAACGGGGGGGGGACTTTAATTATCCCAATATAGACTGGGATAGTAACAGTATGAAAAGAACAGAAGGGGGGAGGAATTTCTGAAATGTGTACAAGAGCGCTTTCACGATCAAAATGTTTACAGACCAACAAGAAAGGAAGCGGTGCTGGATCTAATTTGGGGGAATGAAGTGGAGCAAGTTGAGCATGATTTTTGGAAAGCATTTGGGAAACAATGGATCACAACATTTTTAGGTTTAGGGTTGAAGTTTTTTTTATATAACACTTTTCATGACCTCAAGATCAAAATAACTTGCAATCAAAGAAGTATTTTTGAAGTGCAATCAGTGTTGTAATGTACGAAACAGAATCACCAATTTTCACACAGCAAGGTCCCACGAACAGCAATGTGATAATGACCAAATCATCAGTTTTTTAAGATACAATTCAAGAGATAAAAATTGGCCAGGACATTAGGTAGTACTCCCCTGATCTTTGTCAAAATAGTGCTATTGCACCATTTATATCCATCCAAGAGCAGACAGAGCCTCAGTTTAATATTTCGTCCAAAAGACAGCACTTCCAACTGCGCACTACACTAGTGTCATCCTCGATTTTGTGCTCAAGTCTCTGGAGTCGGGCTTGAACCCGCAACCTTCTGACTGACAGGCAAGAGTGTTACCCATTGAACCAAGGCTGGAAAAGAACAAGGCAAAATCAAATGTTAAAATTTTCAACTGGAGGAGGGCTACTTTCATTGAATGGAAAGAGGAATCTCGCCCAAAATCAAAGATTGGCCAAAAACTTATGAGCTATGTGAAGCTCTCTTAAGGATATACAAAGCTGGAGCAGATGTAGGCCATACTGCACCTCAAGCCTGTTCTGCTATCCAACAAGATCAGGGCTGATCTGCTACCTCAACAACACTCTACTGCCGATCCCCATATCCCTCGATCCTCTTAGAATCCAGAAATTGTCAAAGAGTAGATGGTTAAGGTGCAAGCTAGACATATTCCCACAAAGGAGAAAAAAAGGAATCCTAAGCTAGAGTTCACTGGACAATTGGATGACTGAAGATATGGAAATTAAAATGACACAGAAAAACAAAGCCTATGATAAACGTCAGGCTCACGATTAGGAGACAACCAAGCTGATACAAATTGTACAGGGGAGAACTGAAAATAAGAATAAGAAAAGAGTGAGAATAGTTCAGCAGGTAAACATGATAGGAAACCCAAAAGTCTTTTAGGAACACACTAATAGTAAAAGGAGTGTCAAATTGAGACTTGGGACCAATTAGGAATCAAAAAGGAAGCACAGGGCACAGTTGAGGTATAAATCGAGTATTTTGCATCCGTTTTCATTTTAGAGGATGCTGCCAATGTCACAAGAGCAGGAGGTAGCAGAGTAACTGGATTGGATTAAAAAGTAGAAAAGTCACCTGGTCTGGGTGGAATGCACCCTAGGTTGAAGCAAGTAAGGAAGGAAATTGCAGAGGCTCCAGCCTCAAGTATTTCAATCCTCTGCAGATATAGGAATGTTGCCATAGAACTGGAGGATTGCAAATGTTGTACCTCCGTTCAAGAAAGTTAGGCATGATAAATTTAGCAATTACAGGCTTATCAACCCATTATTAATGGTGGGGAAATTTGAGACATTAATCCAGAATAAAACCAATTAGCTCTTGAAAAAATAACATGGGTTAATAAATGAAAGCCAGCAAGAGATTTGTTCAAGGCAAAACGAGATTGATTAAGTTTTGATGAAGTAATGGAGACAGTGGATGAGGGTCACAATGCTGATATGTACATGGACTTTCAAAGGTATTTGATGAAGTCTCATGCAACTGACTTGCTAGCAACGTTTATAACCCATGGGATTAAAAAGGGCAATGGCAGCATGGATACAAAATTAGTTAATGGATAGGGAGTAGAGATTAGCCAAAACACTTGATTTTCAGACTGGAGGGAATCATGGAATCAGACATTTTAAAATTCATTGCATCCATGCTGGTTGAAAGAGCGCGATCCAACTTAATCCCACTTTCCAGCTCTTGGTCTGGAGCCTTACCAGAAATTCTGGTGCAGATCTACATTTTTTTTAACTATTTTAAATTTTTAAAATTCTATCACTGCCATCCCTTCAGGCCGTGAGTTCCAGAGCTCCATCATCCTCTGGGTGAAAACATTTCTCAACTCCTTGCTTCTATCAATTACTTTAAATCAATGCCCCCTGGTTATTGATCGCTAAGGGAAATATTTGGTCCTTCTTATCTACTCTATCTAGACCCCTCAATTTTATACACTTCAATTAAATCTCCCCTCAGCCTCCTTTGTTCCAAAGAAAACTCTGTACAACAACTTGAATTTATACTGCAATGAGAGTTGCCAAGGATTCTGAACTAAGACCATCACCTAACTTGTAGTGCGTCTTGAGTATATGGTCCAAAAC
The DNA here is from genome assembly GCF_964194155.1 of Cetorhinus maximus. Classification (NCBI taxonomy): domain Eukaryota; kingdom Metazoa; phylum Chordata; class Chondrichthyes; order Lamniformes; family Cetorhinidae; genus Cetorhinus; species Cetorhinus maximus. Next base: position 84,010,515 of record NC_135893.1, read on the forward strand.
ACACTGACATTGGTTTCCAGCGGCTAATTCAACCATCTCCTTATTGCCACAAGTATACATCTGGAAATGAGACAAGCATGAACTATGGGAAGACAATTTATTAACACGCCATTTTTCAGCAGAGCTAAGTTTCAAAAAAACTCGATTTAAGATTGAACATGTTAAATTACACAATTTAAAATTAACAAAAGCAGCCATCTTGTTAAATCAGAAACATATGAGCACAAATGTGTATACCTTTTCCTCTCTTCATTTCGCAAATAGTGTAATCTAAGAGTAGGGCTGTCTGGTAACAGGTTTGGCTGAAACCAGGGCATGCTGCATTAATGTAAAATTAAGATTTTTAATGGATTAGGGTCAAAAATTTCGAATTCATCCTTTCCCCAATCAATCACTCCAGCTTCATGCCATATGATGTCCCTTTGCACTCTGTCTCAGCCAGTGGCATGAGTATTACTTTAAATATTGATGCGCTAATGCTGGGGCTGGATAGAGACGAGGAATCCAATTAGCTTGCATGTTGTGTTTCTCTCAAATTTCTCTCATGACCATGGCCATCACCACCACTTGTCAACTCAAAATGCTCTCTCCAAACAGCCCAACATAATAAAATAAATAACAAAAACAGAATTACCTGGAAAAACTCACAAAACTCAGCAGGTCTGGCAGCATCGGCGGAGAAGAAAAATAAATCTCTATCCACACTATTGGGTATTTTGATACACTTCAAGTGGACACAATATTAAAATTTCACTTTCACATTTCAGTGAAATCCCAAAAAATATTGCTACGCTATCCCCAAGGACAGTAATGAAGAACTAGCCACTCCTGTGCAATTGAAATATCAAAGCTGCATAGAATTAGGATGTATAAATATCTTATATTTTGTAGATAATACTGGAAACAGGACATTAAACATTCTAGCTCATCATGAGACATGCTGTAACCCATAAACAAATTCAGACAAGGCAGGTCTCTGGGAAGATCCATTTTTGCAAATGAAAATCTTAGGCTTTTCTCAATCCGAATTGGTAAGTTGAAGAAACCTTCCCCCTCTCCATCACAAACATGAATCAAAAATATTCCACTGTAAAAGAAAATTAAACTTTATAAGCCAGTTAAATTCCCATTTAAGCAGCACTATAAGGAGTTTTTATTGAGGTAAAGGCTAGCTTTCACTTTAATAACTAGTGCAGAAATAATGAAGTTCACACTTCAAGAAATAAAACACAACACATACCGTCAACCATCACTATCCATATCTTACAATTGGTAACAGCATCCCCTTTCATTTCAAGAGATTATCAGGATTACAATAGGAAAGAGCACAAAGAGAGCATGTCTTAAAAAAAAGAAAATATTATCCCAGTTGTGTTGCATTTTATTTCTCTGCCTTTTGAAGGCAGCAGAGTAGCCTACAGGTATTTCATTAAGGAAGCAGGTAACTCAGCTCCAGCAGCTTTTACCCTCCCTGTACCATCATGGTTAAACAGTTGTCATTTCCCTCGGAGGATGAAACATCTCAAGCTAGGGTTCAAACTCTTGCCATCCCAGTTGAGATCAGTAACCCCCAGCTTTACGGTCATTTGCTTTGTGATTTTGATATTTCTAAGCTGTTTCCATGAAGCACAACTATCTTTTCAAACGTCAAATTAATTTTAGATACATTTTAGCAAAAGGTTACTGCAGCAACAACTTTCCATCGTTTTAGGGCTGGCAACCAAATACAGGAATTATTTGTATCTTTAAGATGATACAGTATAACTGTAGCAATATCATTCTGCATCCAAGTGAGACAATAAAATACTCAATCCCACACTTGGCTCAGAGGGAGAGAGGGGTGGAGGCAAATGAGAATATCTTGCATGCTTGCCTAATGATTACTTCTGAAATAAAGTTATCTGGCTGCAAAGCTTCTTTGAGATGTCCTGAGGACGTGATAAGTCACTATATAAATCTGTGTCATAAAAGGAGCCTTTGGGATCACTAAAGCGACTGCCCTTTCAGGAAGAGAGGCATGTTGAAGAAATAGAAAGGATAAACCTCTTTTGAGAAACAAGGGGCTGGTAGTGGAAGGAGTGGCCTGAAAACTTTATAACTCATTTCCGGATATCAATGTAGGGTTTCAATACACATTTGAAAACAGCCAGCAGAAAGCCTGAGACAAAACAAGCTTAAATATAGTTAATAATAAATGGAATTCAAACATAAAAAGGAATATATTTACAATTCAATGCTTCAAGTTTTGTTGCATTGTGTAATAAAAATTCACCACTAGATATCCCAGAGGCTAGATCTCAATTGCTCTAAATGCCCCCAGTTAAGAAACCCACCCAATTAATTTTTCTAATGATTTTGAGCATATTATGCAGCTATATTAAACCAGTATTCTTTCTTAATATTTAAGCATGAAGGAGAATGCACTGCCCTCTATCTAAACTGAAGGAATCAGTTTGGCTCACAATTGGTAGCACTCTTGACTTGGAATTAAAATTATGGACTTGAGTACTTATCTAGACTGATGGAAGAATGCTTTGTTTAAAACATGTTGGAATGCCCAAGTTGACAACCTTCAGTTAAGACATTAAACCAAAGTCATAAGCATCTGTTCCAATGGCTGATGTGGACTTTATAGGTCTCACAGCGTTGTTCAAATATGAAACACTTCTACCATTTTCTGAGACAATGTCTCTCCCAATCAACAACAGATTAAGTCATTTATGGGATCTTGCTGTGTACAAAACCACTTGCCTACTTAAGTCAGCACACTCCAAAGAAATGTGTGCGCAAAAACACCAATCCACATTCAAGACTGTTGATTGTACAGTATAAATGAAATATCTGTTTACCACTTTTAAACTGGCACTCCATATACAAAAACAAAATGTAAACATTCTGACCTATCACACCATCCTAAACATTGTATGCAAATTTGTGTGCAAGACTCGCAACAGAACAATGAACAAACAACCTTAACTGTAACATTTTGTGACTGCTCAGATTCCATCAATACTGATTCCTAATAACAGAAACCCATTTGATTTTTTGGCTTCCTAGGTCAGCTAAGAGCTATAAAAGCTCATCACCAATCTGCAATTAACTGATAAGTACATGTATTCTAGATAACAATGCTTTCTGAAGTGAAGCCATAGCCAGTCAATTCAAAGTCAACAATCTGGACCATATTTTACTACTTTCCACAATGGGACATACTTCTTCAATTTAACTGTAATTGGCTGTTCATTTAACCTCCAGTATGGCAGGCATCCTGATTTATATTTTCAGGCACAGTAGTGATAAAGCATGTGACCATTGTGCAGCATTGTACAAGTGTTGAAGAACTCTTGCACTAGAGATGCGAGAGGAAGAAGGGATTAAACAGAAAATGTTAGAATTTATTTAAGTCTGAATTTAAAACAAAATCTAGAATTATACCTCTGTTTTCTTCACAGTTTAGGTGGACATAAGGTGAAAGTTTCACTGCACCACTGCTGCACTTAGCTGAAGTCCTACAGATAAAATAGTTTGGTCTTACAGTGCTTTAAGTTGAGCAATAACGTTGAGCAGCTGGGTTACAAGTTTTAGAATTTCAAAGTTGCTATGACACATAATTTACACCAACATGCTGTACAAATTGAAAAGCTGGTGCCATCTACAACTTAGTATGTAGACTTTGCAGCACTTGGAAATTGGACTCAGAGTGACAATCACCTGTAGCAAGTGGGCAGATGAAAACACCATGAAAGCTGGTCAGACCAGGAATCGCCATCTGAAAATGATGCAGAGAGCTTGGGTCAGCTGCTCCAGTAACTCAACAGGCTAATGCAAGAATTATTGGCTCAAGCTTTTTCTCCTTTTTAAGCAGAATCAGAGCTGTTTACCAACTGTAAAGTATAGCAGCTTAAAATTTACTGAAAAAAAACTTTTCCTACATGCACCCTCCCAGACCAGAGATACATTCTTCCTATAGTTTTATTTCTGCATAAGCTGTAATTTGTAACTTACTCAATTAGACAGAGTGCATATGAATCAGGGACTACTCTGGCATGTCATGAAGCATGGTGCTAAATCATCAGTGGTAAAATCCCAACCATTATCCCCACACACAGGATGCCATGCACCTATTGCTCTTTTTCCCCTGAAGTTCTAAAAGTATAGTTGAAAAACCTGACTCCAACTAAACAATGAATCAACTAGCACAAGGTTGTACACTTTGAGGTGTGCAGAGATAACAATGTGAAAGCATACCCCAATTGTTTGCTTGGTGTGATATTGGGGTTCAAAGAAATTTCAGTTATTACCTGTTCTTCATCTCTATTGCGTGCAGAGGATAGAAGCAGTCAGTCAATTCAAAAAGATAGGATCCCATAATTTAATGATCAAATAAGGCATAAAAATTCCCATCTAAATTTGGTCCAAAGATTATTCATGAATCCATATCTGCCTCAGCACAAAGCAAGAACGCACAAAAATAGATTATTGACCCAAATCAACCTAAACAAGGCACTGCAATCAATAGCTTGCAGCTTGGCCATTCCACCATTATAAACATGGCAGTTTTTAAGACATTTGTCCTACAAGTTGATTGCATTCATTCTGCACTGCTGTTTCATTGTTTTGAACAGAGTTTATGAAGATTCTTTGTCATATAGCTTTTTTTTTTACAATTGTTTCAGGGAATGTGGACTTCGCTGGCTGGGCCAGCATTTATTGCCCATCCCTAGTTGCACTTGAGAAGGTGGTGGTGAGCTGCCTTCTTGAACCGCTGCAGTCCATGTGGTCTAGATACACCCACAGTGCTGTTAAGGAGTTCCAGGATTTTGATCCAGCGACGGTGAAGGAACTGCAATATATTTCCAAGTCAGGGTGGTGAGTGTTCCTATCTATCTGCTGCACTTGTCCTCCTAGGTGGTAGTGTTCGGGGTTTGGAAGGTGCTGTCTAAGGAGTCTTGGTGAATTCCTGCAGTGCATCTTGTAGATGGTACATACTGCTGCTACTGTGCATCAGTGGTGGAGGGAGTGAATGTTTGTGGATGTGGTGCCAATTAAGTGGACTGCTTCGTCCTGGATGGTGTCCAACTTCTTCAGTGTTGTGGGAGCTGCTCTCAGCCAGGCAAGTGGGGAGTATTCCATCACACTCCTGACTTGTGCCTTGTAGATGGTGGACAGGCTTCGAGGAGTCAGGTGGTGAGTTACTCGTCGCACGATTCCTAGCCTCTTGTAGCCACAGTATTCATATGGTTAGTCCAGTTCAGTTTCTGGTCAATGGTAACCCCCCCCCAGGATGTTGATAGTGGGGGTTCCGGTGATGGTAATGCATCGTTGAACATCAATGGCTGGATTCTCTCTTGTTGGAGACGGTCATTGCCTGATACTTGGGTGGCGTGAATGTTACTTGCCACTTGTCAACCCAAGCATGGATATTGTCCAGGTCTTGCTGCATTTGGACATGGACTGCTTCAGTATCTGGGGAGTCACGAATGGTGCTGAACGTTGTGCAATCATCAGCGAACATCCCCACTTCTGACCTTATGATGGAAGGAAGGTCATTGATGAAGCAGCTGAAGATGGTTGGACCTAGGATGCTACCCTGAGGAACTGATGACTGACCTCCAAAAACCACAATCATCTTCCTTTGTGCTAGGTATGACTCAAGCAGAGAGTTTTCCCCCTGATTCCCATTGACTCCAGTGATGCCACACTCGGTTAAATGCTGCCTTGATGTCAAGGGCAGTCACTCACCTCTTTTGTCCAAGTTTGAACCAAGGCTGTGATGAGGTCAGCTGAGTGGCCACATCCAAACTGGACAGCAGTCAGGTTATTGCTAAGCAAGTGCCACTTGATAGCCAGGTTGGATTTGTCCTGCTTTTTGTGTACAGGACATATCTGGGCAATTTTCCAGATTCCAGTGTTGTAGCTGTACTGGAACAGGGGCCGGCGCGGCAAGGGAGCACAAGTCTTCAGTACTATTGCCAGAATATTGTCAGTATTGACCTTTCTTGATATCACGTGGAATGAATCAAATTGGCTGAAGACTGGCATCTGTGATGGCGGCACTTCTGGCTGAAGATTGTTGCGAATGCTTCAGCCTTATCTTTTGCACTGTTGTGCTGGGCTCCTCCATCATTTGAGGAGTCCATTCACAACTGAATGTGGCAGGACCGTTGGTTGTGGGATCGCTTAGCGATCTATCACTTGCTGCTTATACACCTCATTTTTAGGTACACCTGGTGCTGCTCCTGGACTCTTGGTAGAGTGGGGGACGACAGATCAGAGTCAACAATCAAGAATGGTTTTTAATTAGGCTTTTAGGCTTTTATTCCAGATTTTTATTGAATTCAAATTCCACCATCTGCCGTGGCGGGATTCGAACCCCGGTCCCCAGCGCATTACGCTGGGTCTCTGAATTATTAGTCCAGCGACAATACCGCTATGCCATTACCTCCCCCTTCAATACAAGACTATTTCCTTTTACATGACCATGCTAATGATGCACTTAGTTAACAGTTTAAGTTGGTTACTGTTAAAAACAAATATTCCCATCACCTACCACAGTCACATTTAACACATGCAAGTGTCACGAGCATAAGCAGACCCCAGGCTGCTTTGTTTCTCTACTGTAAAATGGGGCTTCCAATTACACAGCAGTTTATGTTGGGCAACCTAGAAGGTAGGGTGGCATATGCTTAGATTATTCTAGTGCTGCACACACTAGTCAAACCCCAAAGCCCTTGATTTCTTCACCCTTCACACAAAAAGAGAAATGTACTCAGACAAGCTAGGTTTACTTGGTTGAAATGGGTACCATTTGGTCTGTTACAATTTACAAACTGAATCTGAAAAATGTTCTTACAACACCACGATATGCATTGGCAGAATAACTTAAAGTCATACACACAACAAATGAGTGTGATGATGATGATGGTTACTCCTATTCATTTAGAAATTAAGCAATTTAAACTTTTGGAGCTGATTTAAGTCTCACTGCTTAACCTTCTAAATAGCCAGTTGGAATGCTACTTACAGGCACTCCGCTTTTACCAAGTACTTAACCTTTTGAAATGGCCTGCACATGATGACCATGGAATTTGTCAAAATCCAAACTGGAATGTATGCCACGGGCACAAGGGTAGCAAACCGCCATGTTTCTAGTAGCTGACCTCATTTGTCAACACTGATGCAATTTACTCCACACACCAAATATAGAAATAGTGCAAAAAAAACTATTCCAGGAATCATTCAGGAGTTCAATACAAGCTTAATTACATAAAAGCAAAATACTGCAGATGCTGGAAATCAGAAATTAAAACAGAAAACGCTGGGGGGGGGTGGAAATCAGCAGATCTGGCAGCATCAAGAGACTGGGAGAGTTTGCTACATTAAAGAGCTGTCTTGAGATTAAACCAGTTTAAGGTAAAAGACTAGCTATGCGCTCATTCTTCCATGACAAGCACTTATTGTGATTAACACATTGAGCCCACTAATAGGTTAGCCTCTGTCCAAAGAATCACATTCATACTTCCAACGTTTTACAAATTAGTTTATAAGGACTAAGTGATTTTCACAGGCACAAGGAAATAAAATTTTAAGCACCTCCTGTTTGTAGTTGAAGCTTTTTCCAATCCTGACAGGGTCAGGGTAAAGGCTGAGCAGGGATGGGATCATGGCCCAGTTTTGATCTTTAATTTTGAAGAAAGAGTACCCTTTAATAATTTGAACTAATGTCTCCATATCACAAGACAAGTGAGTGAAAACACAAGTTCTATTTTAAATATCAGACTTGCATTATAAATTTCTAGACAACCTGTTCAAAAACCAGGAATTTTCAGTTCAAAACCAATGCAATTTGAAGCACACATTTCCATTCACAAAAACTGATATTTTTAACACTTGTAACATAAAACCTTTCAAGGTGCTTCACAGGAACATAAAATAAACTTTGACACCAAGAAAGGTGGTCAAAAAATTGGTCAAAGAGGTAGGTTTTAAGGAGCATCTTAAAAGGAGGAAAGAGGTAAAGCAGCAGAGAGGTTGAAAGAGGAAATTCCAGAAGTTAAGGCTTGTGCAGCTGAAAACATGGCCACCAATGGTGCAGCAATTAAAATTGAGGATGCTCAGTGCTGCTGTTAGCACAGTTAAGATTCAGAAAAGCCCTGAGAGTCGGTGCAGCTGTTGGTTGCAGTTTGGGCCTAATGTGGTTTGTAGCTCAGAGAAGCCCTGTGAGCTGTTAGCAGACTCCAGGCAGTTAGGGCTCAGAGTCCTGAGAACCATTTATATTGTGGTGCATCCAGGAGATTAGAGCTCTGAGAAATCCAGAGGCAGTACCAGCTTAATGAAGCTAGAGGTTTTCGAAGAGTTAGAATTGTGTCGGTAATTAGGGTCAAGAGTGCAGCTGTGTGAATCTCGTGGAACAGGGTCTCAGGAGAAGAGATTGAACTGCCAGGAGGTGAGCAGTCATTGAGGCAGCCAGACTCGGAGCTGCTTTTGAGGGAATTCAGAGGCTAGATCTTCAAAAGTGAGGAATTAAAATCCCCCTTGAAGGAGATAGTTTTAACAAGATTTTGTACCTCAGTGGTCATTGACAAATCCATGGGGTATGCCTTGGTCACATCTGCCATTTAATGGAGAGTATGGTGTGTTCAACCGCAGTTTTCCTGTTAATTCATATTTACTGCATCTGAATGTAAGAGTATAAGATAGATATTGTAGATTGTTTACTTTTCTGGTTTGTATGATAAAGTTTGTTTGTTTAAAGCCATGGAGTCTTGTGGTTTCATTCTCCTAGTGGATAACTGATTTCAAACTTTGTCTACTTTAAACAAAAAGTTACTGGTCCCTAACTGGATTGTAACACCAGTATAATTCTGCAAACAAGTATGCCATTCAGGAGAACCACTGCTCTCTTTCCACAAATTGATTTCTCAGCACTACATAAATACTAACCCCATCCCAACCATAACCAAAAAAAAAATTAAACTCTAGCCACTTCCAACACATGGGTGGATAAGATGAAAATGGCTGGGAATGAGGCTTCTGATAGGTTAACTTGTTTTTGAAATCCTTCAGCAACAGGAAAACAAAATTCCCTCTTACTGGATAAACTAAGTGATGCAATCTATCTGAGTCAGAGACTTCCGGTCACAGGTCTGATGAGGGTCAATGAATACAAGGGCCTCTTTACCGTTGCTGGGTCAAAATCCTGGAATTCCCTCCCTAACAGCACTGTGGGTGTACCTACACCACAGGGACTGTAGCGGTTCAAGGAGGCAGCTCAACATCATCTTCTCATGGGCAATTAGGGATGGGCAATAAATGCTGGCCTAGCCAGCGATGCCCATATCCTGTAAATGAACAAACAAAAAACCTTGATAGGGCCTCAGCTGAAGAGAAATCTAGCCAATGGGATAAAAATTCCCAAAATTACAAATTTATTGAAGGAGTTAACCATTTATGGACAAGGCTTAGATTAAATTTAATATGATGACTACAATAACTCCTACCAAGCTTTTCATCACATCTACAATCTCCTTTGTCTTGACATCCATTTTTGTCTGATTACACCTCTATGAACAATGATATGAAGTGCCTTTGGATGTTTTACTCCATTAAGGGCACAAGTTATTGTAGAATACTTAGCTGTAGTATATTCCAGCAAAAGGTTCTTTCATTTTTTATTACTGTAGCCAACCAGCCTCAGATGAATAGTCAGACTACACAAAACCTCCTTCTTCCATCCATCTTTAAGGAACAAAAAGTTAAGCTGATCCAACTGATGGAAAGGGAGCACCTGAAAGGAAATGTTTTATTGTGACACTGTTGGGAAATATAATAGCCTAAAATTAAGAATGGAGTTATGGAAACTAGCTTTCAAGCATACAGAAATCTTTTAGGTCCTACATATGTTACTTTAGAGTTCTTGTTCAATTACAAAAAGTCCTGTGTATGTTCTTTTCCAGTGCTGATTAAATTTGATCCCTTTCCAGTACATAGCTCTCATTACAAGGAGCTAGGATCTCCTTACAAGACTTCGGGATATCGCTCAGAATTCATTTTACAAGCCTGAGCCCTTCTCTTCATCTGCGTACATCAGATTTAATGAACTTGGAGGGAACTGTGTAATTTCACAATGAAGTTACTCGTTAGGATTTATGGTAGTGTTTTTTTACCATTAGGGAAAGCTCAAGGCACCTTTGTGAAATACTGCAGGGCTAATTAAAGGTACTCCCACAATGATGTTAGCTAGGGAGTTCCAGCATTTTAATCCAGGGACAATGATGGAATGGTGAGATATGTCCAGGCCAGAATGATCAGTGATTTGGAGGGGAACTTAGTCCTATGCACTTGATGTTGGTATCCTTCTAGGTGATAAGGCCAAAGAAACCAGGGCGACTTGCCTCAGCACAACCTGTACAGTGCATTGTACACACTGCAGCTACAGTGCTTTTGTGGTGGAATTAGTGGATATTTAAGCTCCAGTGTGGGGTGCTAATCAAGTGGTCTGCTATGTCCTGGATGGTATTCCATCATGGCATATGTAGGTTGTGGAGAAATTTAGGGAATCAGGATGTAAGCCACTCACTATATAACACCCAGCTCCAGACTTTCTCCAGTAGCCATGGCAATTATGTGCTGGTGTAGTTGAGTTACTTCATCTATGTTGTTACTTCATCTGTCTTGAGCTCCAGGCATAGATGAAGTAACAATAGGACATTTAAAAGAAACAGAAATAAAAGTGATAACAGATATTTTGATCAAATATATACCAAAAGATACATTCCAAGTGACTTGAGACATTGATTATTCATTAAGATACCCAAGAAACCTAAGGCAATGGAGTGTAATCATTTTAGAATGAGTTTTGAATGAGTCATCTCATTCAAGACATCTTGAAAACCCTAATAGGAAGAAATGACATCATATTTGAAGCAGAAATTGGTATCACAGTATCACTATCTTTACAGTGCAGGGGGCCATTCAGCCCATAGAGTCTGCACTGCCTCTCTGAAAGAGCATTCTACCTAGTCCCACTCCTCTGCTTTATCCCTGTAACCTTGCACATTCTCTCTTTTCAGGTAGCAATCCAACTCCCTTTGAATACCTCGATCGAACCTGCCTCCACCACCCTTTCAGGGAGTTTGTTCCAGACTCCAACCACCCTCTGTGAAAAAAATTTTCCTCATGTCACATTTACTCCTTTTGCCAATTATTTTGAGTCTGTACCCTGGTGAAATGCTCTGGATTTCGACCTGGAGTAGGAACGAGAGAGAGAATATTTACCATAAGAACAATCTTCAACAGATATCTGGAAGTAAACATGAACATTTACATAAGCTTCATAGGCTATGAAAAAGCATTTGATTGTGTTTATCGCCAAAAGCTAATAGACGTGCTGCTGAAATGTAACATTGACAGTGAGATTTATCCAGAGCCTATACAGCGACCAAATAGTGAGCATCAGGCTAGATGATGGACAATCAGATATTTCAAATAAAGAGAAGAGTATGACAAGACAGTGTACTGTCGCCAAAATTACAGAGAACAAATATTTAGTCAGATTTACTTCCGGGGTAAAAATTGGAGGCAATGTAAACATGGGGTACGTTGATGAGACAGTGCTACTTGCAGAATTAGAAGAGGCCCTACAAAATATCAGATCAAGTAAAATCTAGAAGCTTAGAATATGGATCGAGTATGAACACCAAAAAGACAAAAACAATGGTAGTCTGAAGAAATACATGAGAAGAAACTAAGGTGAATATTGGAGTGGATGGTGTCACACTGGAACAAGTAAATAAGTTTGGCTCCTTAGGACAAATGATAACAGAAGATGGTACATGTGATGTCAAAATCAGAAGGATAGGGGTAGCAAAGTTACCAGAGTAACTTTGTAAAGATGAACGAGAAAACTCAAGCTGTAATGAGGAAAAAATTCATAAAATGCTACATTCCACCCACTTTCCTATTTGCCTCAGGAACTTGGACAACGAAGATCTGTGGAAGAAAATAGAGGCCTTTGTAATGTGGATGCTTAGACATATGCATAAAGTTCCAAATACAGACCATAGAGCAAATGAAGAGGTGCTTGAAATTGCAAGAGCAAAAAGAACTCTGAAAAGTGACATCCAAAGAAGACAATATCAGTGTTTCAGCCATTTGATCAAAGCTGAAAAGCTACAGAGATCTCTGCCAGAGGACAAAATGGAAGGCAGCAGAAAGAGGGGTCGACCTAGGCGTAGGATTACACAGGTCACAGAGTGATTGCAGACAAGCTACAGTGAATGTGTGGGGATGGTGCAAGACAGACAAGCGTGATATACCTCTGTGCCCCATCAACTCCCAATCAAGCAAAATTCTCATCTTTGTTTTCAAATCCCTCCATGGCCTTGCCTCATCCCTCCCTATCTCTACAATCCCTTCCAGTCCAACAACTCTCCAAGAAATCGGCCTCATCTAATTCTGGCCTCTTGAGCATTCCTGATTTTAATCGCTGCGCCACCGTTGGCCAAGCCTTCAGTTGCCTAGGACCTAAGCTCTGGAATAACCTCCCCATGCTTGTCCACCTCCCTATCTCCTTGCTATTATCACTCCTTAAAACCTATCCCTAGCCAAGCCTTTGATATCTGACCCAATGTCACATTGTGGCTCTGTCATTTTGTTTAAGAATGCTTGTGAAGCATATTGGGATGTTTTATTAAGTTATAATAACACGTAAGCACAGTCATTTCATTCCAGAATTCAATTAAGTTGGTAAAGTCATCTCATGCAGGTCTGTTAACAAAGTTTACCCATACCTTCCCAAGTGTCCACTGTCATCCACATAATGGGCTTTAGTATGAGTGTAAGCTGGAAGCGGGTTTTTACAGAAGCTATTAGATACCTGTAATTAGCTGAGCTCTCCCAGTATGCACATAGCTCATGACTCAGCCAAATAGGCAGGTTAATTTGAAAGTACTACTTCATGCATGATCACAATACAGTCTCCAAGTCATTGTGCTATTTCTCCATTCTCGCTTGTGTAAACAAAGCGAGGACCATTCCATGCACTCACCTGAAATTAAGCAAAGGTTCCACTCAATTAACTGCAGTGCGAGCCTCAGCACTCCTGCCATTTTCAACACACCACCATTACTTGGGGTTAAACAAGCAGCCACACCTTTACACCACCAGGCTGCCAAGAAAACTAGTCACATTCAAACATCTAATGTCAAAAAAACAAACTGATTAGTAAACAAAGACTTCAGCAAGTCCCAATATTTCAGTGACGGCTGTGTACACACAATGTCAGGAGTAAATTACAGGGAGAGAAAGACAGCTGAGAGTATGTTACAAAGAAAGGCATAGATTGGTTAGAGTGTCTTTCACCACTCCAGAGTGTCCCAAAATGCTTTACAGCCAATAAAGATCCTTTGAAGTGTAGTCACTTCTGCAATATAGGAAAGGTCAGCATATTTAACAGGCTGAAAACTATTTCCCTTACCCGCCATGTAATCTCAAATGATAGAGATGTGCAGCAGTCACATTTCCTGCTACTCCGTCTTTTGGGGTCTGTACAGAGCAAGGATTCTACACAGAATTCTGGGAATCTACTTTGCTGGCCACAAACTTTCCCTACACTGAAACACAGTAAAGCAGCTGTGGACTTCCAACTGTTAAACCTTGTGACAGAAGCTTCTGAGTTTCATGTAGCATGATAGTGTACATGCATCTGTTTTAATTTGGGAAGGCCTGCTGAAAACATTTACATGGACACAGGGCAAATTTCAGTCTTATTAGGTTAAGGTACATGGTGACTAAAGCAATGTTAACCTGGATAATTCGAGTGACAAGAATGAAGACAATACAAAACTGGTGTGCTTGGTTTATTCTGAAGCGATTTAACACAATTTTATCTGTGCCTGTTCATTGCACAAAACAGAAATGCAAAATATTTAAAATAAAGGTTCATTTAACTGATTAGGCAAAATAGCTGTTGCCCTCAGTTGGCAGCAAGAGTTTAAAATGTGTGGCCTGTATATCAGAGATAGATTATAGTCTCTTTAACCAGGGCAACAAAACGCTCAATTCCCACGGTTATATTGGGAATATCTGCAGGAAAAGCAAATTTATTTTAGGCTTAAAGGGAACACAGTTTGCTGAACATCTCGGCTACTTTCTAAGGGAACACAAAAGGACCCGAACATTCTGGCACAATTCCAGTACTACAATCTTCTCATCATTAACCTGCTGTCACATACATTAACCTGTTGCTTATTAAAATAAGAAAGCTAGGAAGCTCAACTGAGTAATGTTTTTCAAAACCAGGCAAAAAAACAGCAAGAAAATGCCCAGAGGTACTATGAACTGAAGCCACTAAAAATCACCAGAGTAACTATACCAAAAATGGTCAAGAGACCATAGTAGATGTGACTGGCACGATTTATGTTCAAGATAAACATTTCACAAGAGTCCTCTGGAGACAATCTTTTTTTAAAAAAATTCTTCCACAGGACATGAGCGTTGCTAGCAAGGCTAGCATTTATTGCCCATTTCTAATTGCTCTAGTTAAGGTGGTGGTGAGCTGCCTTCAGTCCATGTGGTGTAGTTCAGTCCAGTGCTATTAAGGAGGCAGTTCCAGGATTTTGATCCAACAGTGAAGGAACAGGGATATAATTCCAAGTCAGGATGGTGTGGGGCTTGGAGGGAACTTATAGGTCGTGGTGTTCCCATTGCCAGCTGTCCCTGTGCCTCTAGATGATAGGGGCCACAGGTTTGGAAGGTGCCGTCAAAGGAGGCTTCGTGAATTGCTAAAATTGTGCCCAACAGAAACACCAATCCCCACGCCCCCCCATCCCATCCCCCCCAAGAAACAAGCACTCAAATCTAACTATCCAGGAGTCATAGGCAACAGATTAGATTTTCCTAAACCATAAAGCAATAAATACTGAATCAGTTACATATCCCAGCCTTCCAGCTACAGCAAAGTAAATAAACAGGTCAAGCCAGTTTCAAAGTGAACAGACAGGTGAGGCGTGAAAGCTCTCTGAGCACTGAATAGTTAAAACTTAGTACTTTTGCCTCTTTCATAACTCTTTTGACCAAGTTGGGAAGTGTATTAATTTGTTGCAAGCTCACCAACTAGGTCCGGAGAGGACAGCAGAGGTAATAGAGTACTCAATAATTTGTCAATGGAACAAATGTTATGGAGGAAAGTGTGCATTTTGAGCTTGTGTGCACACACGGGCTCAAACACAGCAGGTATTTTATTTGTGGAACTCATCCCAATAATACCACCTCCTAGCATTGCATGATTGAAGAATGCCAAACACATTGCTCATTTGGTCCATGCTAGTCATATTATTTGACCAACACCAACCACCGACATCCCACAGAATCAATTCCATGGAAATTCAGGGCAGCCATGCTGGATTCGGTGCAGTCGAGTTTTCCTTTTGCCCCCTCCACCTGCTTTGCTTCCTAATTTGTATTATTTCTAGATCATGTTGCGTTCCCTCACACCCTTTCCCCACAACTGCAACCCTCCCTCTCTCCACTTGAAGCATCCTTTACACCACTCTTTTGCACTCAAGATTTTCTCTCAGTCTCAACCCATATCCATAGCTGCATGCTCAAGTATTTTGCCAATTCATTCCCCCAAAGCCAGAACAACTAAACCCCAATAAACTGTAAGCTGTAGAGAAAAACAGAGTGCAGAGACATTTTCTACATGGTGCAGGGAGATGAAGATTTGAGTTTTTGATCCTTACTATGTTCACGACCCACAAGGTGAATATTCCAGATTGAGAGATACAGGGGATAGTGATGTAGTGGTATTGTCACTGGACTGGTAATCCAGAGACCTACGGTAATGATCTGGGGGCCTGGTTTGAATCCCACCATGGCTAATGGTGGACTTTGAATTCAATAAAAATATCTGGAAATAAAAGTCTAATGCTGACCATGAAATCATAAATGAACATGAAACCGTAAAAGCCCATTTGGTTCACTAATTTTTTTTAGAGAAGGAAATCTGCTGTCCTCATCTGGTCTGGGCTACATGTGATTCCAGGCCCACAGCAATGTGGTTGACTCTTAAAAATGCCCTCTGAACAAGAACAATTTGGGATGTGCAATAAATGTTGACCTTGCTAGTGATGCCCACATCCCACGAATGAATAAAGAGGTCAATAGCTCCTACTCAGTGTAAATGCAGAGTAAATTATTGCCTCTCCAACAAGGTGCAGGCTGCTATTAACCAAGGTTTTTACAGCTTCAAGCAGGCGAACTAGAAAGTGTGTGCAGAGTGGAGAACCCAGGTAACATCTGTTACTGGATTCTTCACACAAACCTACCAGCCACACACTGATAAATAGTAACAAATACTCTGTTCTTTTTATTGAAGACTCTCAGTACTATATAATACTAAGGAGAGCTCTGCACTGCTGTCACATGCTGCGTGACATCACTTCCTGCAGTGATGCATACTATTTGTGTATTCCGTTAAAGAAATATCACAAAATTCCTCTTCTTCCTTACGCAGAACATTATACAATAAGTATATACAATACACGTAACATAATAGAACTGCTGTGAACACTATTTACATAAAAGTTAAACCTCCATCCTTCATTTAAGAATCACTCAAACGTATAAGTGATTTACTAATACATCTGGACCACATAATAGTCACTACATCATAGACATATGGGTATCCTGCACATTAGCATTGTGCTGGTTATCTTCAGTGTTCTTCCACAATTTCACTCTCAGGCCTCACCTGTGAACATGCTCTAACACTATTGGAGTATTGGATAAGATACAGTTGGTCAATTCCCTTAGTTAACATCTGTCACCTCTCAACATTGCCCCATTAGGCGCTGTGAATTCGCATGATCTTGGCTCACTGCAAACCTTAGATACCTCTGCCAGGCAAGGTTCGTTCTGTTGGGTGGATATAACTTGAACCATTTTCCCCACATGTAAGTTAGGCAGTTCTGCACCTGCGTGCGATCATGTGTAGACTTCATCTTCTCCTGTTTCTCCAATTACATTTGGTGCACTGATGCAAGCCTGGACAGATGACTCTGAAATGTCGTTCTGATCTGCCTCCCAAACATGATTTTGACTGATGGTAATCTCATTGTCTAATGGCATTACCTGTAAATGAAACATAGCAACCTGGAAATCTTGCTCCAATTCCCTGCATTTCATAATAAGTGATCTAACCGTGCTAACCTGCAGAGAACTAACGTTAGATGCGATTCTGCAATTGGAAAGCACTTGCTGAATAACCCCAAGTGTGCTAAGCATTACATTAACAACCAATTTAAAACCATTTGGGTTCTAAATGTGGCTCACTTACACTGGCTAGAAGCTACATATGTTCATACACAGGGACCTATCCAATCATTGTGCCTAAAGTGTGGAAGACATTAGTTCCCTGGTTCATTCTCTATGGCAATGCCTTGACTGCAGTCAACTTCCCAACCAATCAGCACCCTTTCCTCATTTAGTATAAACTGTTGCTCCCCTTTGAAATTTGGCATTCTTGCATCTGGCCTGATGAGTGCAAGATGAAAAGCTTCGACAACACCTCCTTTTTCAGCAATACTCATATCTGATGGTTGGGAATTTTGAAAAATAATCTGTGATTAAGAGGAAATCATCACTACGAATGGTTAACAGATCTTTTGCAATCCTCACCCAGAGGGTGCGATGGGACCACATGCCTTACTCTCGATATCACAGTTAATCCCAGGCCACTACACAGTTTCCCTCGTCAGGCAGCTCGTTTGCTCGATGTGCATATGGCCCTTGTGCAATTGCGATAATAAATCCTGAAGAGATTCAGGAATTATTTTTATTCATTCATGGGATGTGGGAGTCGCTGGCTAGGCCAGCATTTATTGTCCACCTCAATTGCCCTCGAGAAGGTGGTGGTGAGCTGCCTTCTTGAACTGCTGCAGTCCATGTGGTGAAGGTACACCCACAGTGCTGTTAGGGAGGGAGTTCCAGGATTTTGACCCAACGACAGTGACGGAATGGCGATATATTTCCAAGTCAGGGTGATGAGTGGCTTGGAGCAGAATGTCTAGGTAGTGGTGTTTCCATGTATCTGCTGCCCTTGTCCTTCTAGATGGTAGTTGTCGTGGGTTTGGAAGGTACTGTCTCAGGAGGCTTGGTGAATTCCTGCAGTGCATCTTGTAGATGGTACACACTACTGTCACTGTGCATCGGTGGTGGAGGGAGTGAATGTTTGTGGATGGGGCGCTAATCAAGCAGGCTGCTTTGTCCCGGATGATGTCAAGCTTCCTGAGTGTTGTTGGAGCTGCACTCACCCAGGCAAGTGGAGTGGAAAGTATTCCATCACACTCTTGACTTGTGCCTTGTAGATGGTGGACAGGCTGTAGGAAGTCAGGTGGTAGTTACACACCGCAAGATTCCGACCCTCTGACTTGTAACCACAGTATTTATATGGCTAGTCCAGTTCAGTTTCTGGTCATTGGTAAACCCCAGGATATTGATAGTGGGGAATTCAGCGGTGGTAATGCCACTGAATGCAAATAGGTGGTGGTTAGATTCTCTCTTGTTGGAGATGCCTGGCACATGGGGCACGAATGTTATTTTCCACCTCAGCTCAAGCCTGGATATTGTCCAGGTCTCGCTGCATTTGGACATGGACTGTTTCAGTATCTGAGTCGGCACAAATGATGCTGACCATTGTGCAATCATCAGGGAACATCCCCACTTCTGACCTTATGCTGGAGGGAAGGTCATTGATGAAGCAGCCGAAGATGGTTGGGCCTAGGACACCTGAGGAACTCCTGCAGTGATGTCCTGGAACTGAGATGATTGGCCTCCAACAACCACAACCACCCTTCTTTGTGCTAGGTATGGCTCCAACCAGAGTTTTCCCCTGATTCCCATTGATTTCAGTTTTACAATGCTGCCTTGATGTCAAAGGCAGTCACTCTCAACTCACCTCAGCCTGTCTTCATTTAAATATTACACCTCTTGAGATACCCAACTCATTCCTACATGGCCAAAAGGATCTTAGGTTGTCTTGAACCCACTGTATCATATCAGGCCAACCTTTGACAATAAGCTGCCATAAGCCTTCAGCAGTATACTTTTTCTGTTTCTTATCTTAGCTGGTTGCACTTGCGCTGTCCAAAACTCAAGTTAACACTAAGCACATCTTTGCCTTCTACATCCATACTGTTAACTTGTAGATATAATGAAATACCTGCTGTCTTCTTTGGAATTGGCAATCATCTCAATGTGTCTGAAATAACTACGCTGTTCCCTAGTTTAAAAATGTACTCAGTTATATCCTTGAATTTTTATTCATAACCTTTGTATTCTAGGTAGCCCACTTGCCAGAGGTTATTTCTAACGGCTTGTGATCTGTTTCCACAATGAACTGCATACCAAAAAGGTACGTGTGGAATCTCATAACACCAAACACTAGAGCAAGTGTCTTGTGCTCTGTGTTCAAATAATTGGCTTGCACTGCGAGAGACTCTAAACTGAACACTATTGATTTCCTCCCTGCATAAGGCAAGCTCCTAGCAGTTTCTGCAACATTTCGACTTCCAGGACTGTTTCCTTTCTTGGGTTGTAGTACTGAAGACTTGTTTTCTGACAATGATTGATTAAGTGATTCAAATTTGTTGGTGGTCTTGTCAAACAAATGGAACCCCTTTTCCTAGCTGTTCTCTCAATGACAATGCTCTCCCCCAAACTGGGATATATAGTGCTAAAAAATTTAATAACCCTAGACATCATTGCAAATCATCTCGGTCTTTGGGTGTAAGCATAGATTCTTTGCTTGGATCAGGGCCTCAGTGTTAAAATAGATCGAACCCAAAAAAAGTGGCTTACATTACAAGGCCTTCTCTTCTAGCCGTTTCCATCAGCGCATGAAGATTTAGATCATGCTCTTCCTTAGTGTGGCCCATGACTGCAATGCCATCCGCTAAACGGGCACAACCTGGAACATTTTTAGCAATCCTATCCATATGCTAATTGAATAAATCTCGATTTACAGATAAGCCAAATGGTAATCTCTGGAAACAATAGTTTCCAAATTATGTTCTAAACATGGTTAGTTCCTGTGATCCTTCAGATAAATGCACGGACCAATAACCATGTTTTGCATCTAAATTGAAGAAAAGGCTTTGCTCTAGCATATCGTGGGTTTAATTCTTCCAATGTTAAGATTTTGTGTGGACATCTCTTAAAAGCACCATCCAAATATCTTGGGTCCAAACACACCCAAATTGTACCATCTTTCTTCAGTACACAAGTAGTAGAGCTAAACCAGTAAGTGTTGTTTGTGCACTTGAATGTCATTTCGTTCCACATCATCTAGTTCAGTCTTCAGTTTTGCCTGCATATGTACGCTGCCCTGCCTAGCTGGGTCAGTTGAAGGAATTGCATCTTCTCTTAAATGCAAGACAGCACCACCTTTGAAACTCCTCACAGCATCAAATCTGTCTGGGTACTTCAGCTGCAAGTCACTGGTTGACTCTATAGGGTTATTTCTGACATTTTATTCCACTAATGGTACATTGTTGATTTTTTGCATAGTCACAATTTTGAGCTCCCTACACAGCAGTAATCCTGCTACTGCCAGGCCATTCATGTCTACCAAGTAGAAAACTTACAACAACCAGGGAGCCTTGCCATAACTGCATTTTAGTGTCAGTGTGACAGTGGATTGGTAACCCACTGTAAGCTGTAAACCCACCTGTCATAGGCTGTACCATTGACTCCAATCGAATATATGTGTCTCTTAAAGATTCTTAATGGGAGAATGTAAGCACTAGCCTAGTATCTATCTTGGCCTTGAGCATGGATGTTTTCCATTCTTGTTCTGACATAGCAAAAGCCTGTGACCACATTCATATTTGCATGAAAAGATTGCTCACTTTTAAGTTGAAGAGCTTTCTTCTCAGCATCTTCCACGTGGTTTGCCCTGTTGCCAACCTCATGAATGTGCCTGTGCTTGCATTGATTTAATGAAAGGTTATCAACCTGAAATGTCAACTGTTTCTCAACAGACACTGCCTGACCTGGTGAGTATTTCCAGCATTTTCTGTTTTTAATTCAGGTTTCCAGCATCAGCAATATTTCGCTTTTATGCCCAGATATCTGTGCTCATTTAATTCCAGCCTCTTCAAACCCCATTTTAATTGCTCCAACTATTGGTGGCTGCACCTTCCGTAGTCTAGTCCCTAAGCTATGGAATGTTACACTACACCCCTACTCCTCTTCCTCACCTTTCTCCTTTAAAAAACACTGCTTAAAACCTACCTCCAACCAAGCTTTAGGTCATCTGAAAATATCTCAGGCTTGGTGTCATATATTGTCTGATTAATATTTCTATAAAGTATACTGGGTCCATTTAATACACTAAAGATGCTTAATGAATATAGGTTGCTGTTGATATCAGGGAAGCATACCCTGAAGCTGGAGACATTGATGGCGCCCAGTAAAGCATGTGAAAGAAAGGTTTTGGCCTTACTAGGATATTGGATGAATACATTTATATTTTAATCTGGATAAAGTAAAGTAGCCTAGGATATGTTCTAAATTTTATTTTCAAGGGGTATAGAGCGGAATTGTGAATTTCAGAATTAGTTTTAGTAGCGAGGTAGGCGAGAAAACTGAAACCTTTTTATGCAATGCTGGGGTTGGGGGGGTGGGGGGGGGAGAGGAAAACAGAATTAAACTTCTTAACCAATGGAATAAAAACTGGTTCAATGTGCATGACAGGCAATTTTTTTTTAAACTCCAAGGAATATGATGCAGTTACGGCCTCAGGCATATGACAGATCATATTACTGTTGTCTCATACACAGAATGGACATAAAGACATTGCAAAATTTACCAGCCATCGTGTAAAATAAAAATAACCCTTAATTTTTTTTAAAGTCAGTTAGGAACATCAGGGCTATAAAAAGTGATTCAGGTGGATTTCAAAAATCATTCTGCCCAATTTGTAGCTCTCAATCCCTGGGATTCTAGCCAGATAACTCAGCCATATTTGTGCTTACATTTCTTATGCACTGATTTGTCCTGTTTGGAGGTTTGGAAAGAGCCACTTCTTTGTCCAGTTATCCAGAAGCATTGGTGGATAAACGCTAAATCAGAGCACTACAATCTAAGTTATCAGCAATTTGAGATGTATACAAATTAACAGGAATGTGAATTTAAATTTTAGATGTGTGGCCCAAGGTTCCATAGTTAACAGCCATGCTGCACCAACAATCCGGGCACGTTATTATAAACAGCTCATACCTTACTACTGCAACTGCCAAGAACATTCACGTGTGAGTTTTAACAAACACAAATAACTGATTGGAAGTATGTTAAGTAAATTGAAGTGATTACAGGGTTGTAAGTGATAAGTTTTATTTTCAGTGCTTTATCTTGGGGATACACTTCAGGGCAACCCAGCATTAGATTGACTAAAGTTAGCAGGTACAATAAACAGGCTGAAAAACCAGCTCACTATCGGTTAACTCCAGATCACAGAGAGGGAGCTGTGCTTCATTTCTGATTCAAATACTACTGTTTCAATTTGAGATCAGTCTTTCCACCTTTCACGTCTGTTCAACTGTAACAACAGTGATTACTATCATGATGCTGTTAAAGAAGGAAAATGGGAAAGCGTGCAGAGGCTGAAGGTCTCTGCTTGATCATTGCTCTCAGTACTACTCTTAAGTAGTACTTTAAGGTGTTGGGGCAAGATGAGGAATTTGTGCTGAGGCCAGGATCAGTCTCCATTTGTTCAACAAAGTTAGTGAAAGTTTGCTATTCTGTTTCTCTGGTGCAATATCTGGCACATAGCTTTGTTGCTGAACTTTGCAGATACCAGTCTGCATTGTCTGAGTGGTATACAGTCAGCAATTCATTCTCAGTCAGCTTTTCTACGTGGGCGAGATTGGCTGATGTGTTCACGTACCGAAGCGGAACAGCTGAGACCTTTACAGATTGGTATTAAATAATGTGGTGTAGCACTTTGATATACTGGCACACTGTTGTGGAGGGCTTATAGTTTTCCCACTCATTGAGGGTGTCAGACTTCAGATCTACGTAGTACATTTTAATTTCAAGAAACATCCATGCAGAGTCTCTTGTAATGGACAACTGTTTGTTAAGATCCTGTTGGGGACCGTTAACATTTAAAGAAGAAACCTGAAAATCCATTAATTAACAGAATTGCGCCATAAGATTTCATGTTTTTTAAACAAAAACAAGCTTCATTGTATCTAAAAATTAAACAAAGCAAGCACTATTAACTTAACACTAGAGATTATAACTACTTATGCAGTGAACTCAGTTCTACTTTTTACTTCTCCTCCCCTGCACCCCTCGCCCCCTCGCCTCCCCCTCCCCCCCTCCCCCCCCCCCCCACACACACACACACACACACACACACACACACACACACACACACACACACACACACACACACACACACACACGGCTTCCTTGTACATTACAAGAATCTTGATAGTTCATTCACTTCTTTAGGAACCAACCCAAAGGTATGCCACAGCCCTCCAGAATTCAATTTAATTTTCCTCTGTGTTCCAGCTATCCTCAGAGGCAAGATTCTATGGGGGTTGTTCCATTAACCTTTTGGCTATACAACCACCCCCCCCCCCCCACCTTTTCTGTATGGGCCTCATGACTGTGGATGCCTCAGTTCCTTGTTCGGGTTGCGGGCAGACACCCAACTGCCTTCCCACAGCTTTCCAAGCTAACTCTGCTGACTGCCACAAAGCTCTGAGGACTACTGCAGATTTCTTCCATCAGCTGCAAGCTAGGGCAAATCTGCCAGCTGCTTTTTATTCACGAAATCCAAACAGATAATGCCCCACCCACATTCCACGTGGTGAACAACAAAGTTAGTATTTGCTCTGCTTAAAATGCAGGCCTATTTGACTAACATTTATTTTCCAACTCAGAGCTGCAGCCTACACTTAGACCAAAACTATAACAGCCTGTCTGTTCCCAAGCCAAAATGCTTGCTTCTGGCAGTAAGCACACAAATAGATTAAACAAAAGAACCTTCCACCCCTGCATCCCATCTCCATGACGACGTTGCATGCTTTTGGATGTTCTCAAACAGAAATGTGAACAAATTATTTTACCTTCAACACAACTGATTCTGTACCCCACATGAGTAATTTCTATCCCTTATGGAGTTTTACCCAAAATTTCTAGCTTTTTAGCTTCTTTTATGGGGATAATGATAAACACCCAGGTCCAGAAACAGGTCACCCATTGTTCAGTGTTTTTCACTATCAATTCTAACCTTAGAAGGCAACCTGTGTTTATCTTACAAGTGTAATAAACCTCAGCTTGTTTGAAATGCATTTACTTCAGTTATCAGTTTCTCAAATGTCCAATGACTATATGCCAAACTTGCTCAACCTTTCTTCATAAGACAGCCTCTTCACCCCAGGAATCAGACTAGTGAACATACTATGATATGCCTCCTATGCAAGCACTTTCCTCCTTCAATAAGGAGACCAAAACCGTACTCTAGGTGTGGTCTCAGAAACACCCTGTATAGTTGTATTAAGACTTCCCTATTTTTATAAAAGGCAAATATTGCATTTGCCTTCCTAATTACTGGACATATCTACATGCTAACTTTGTGTTTCATGTACGAGGACATCCAGATCCCTCTGTTCTGCAGCATTTTAGTCACTCCATTTAAAGGATTTAAAAATTTAAAAGCATATTCTGCTTTTCTATTCTTCCTGCCAAGGTGGACAACTTCAAATTTTCCCCATCTTATACGCCATCTGCTATTTTTGCCCACTCACTTAACCTATTTATATCCCTTTGCTGACTCTGTCCTCCTCACAAGTTGCTTTCCAATCTTTGTTTCAGCAGTAAATTTGACCACAAACACTCTGCCCCTTCATCTAATTCATAAATGTAGATTGCAAACAGTTGAGGTCCCAGCAATGATGGCCCTATGGCACTCCACGAGTTACAACCAACCTGAAAATGACCCATTTATTCTGAATGCTTCCTGTTAGTTACCAATCCTCTATTCATGCTAATATATATAATATATTACGTTCAATGCCATCAGCTCTTAACTTAGTGGTGGGCAACCTGCGGCCCATGAGGGTTCTCAGTGTGGCCCGCAAGGCATTTTGTCGGCCGTTACCCACATGCAAGAAAAAGAATCCAACTGCAGTCGTCTTTGATGTGTTTAGCTCAGTGACCGTCGCCTCGCAGCACCATTTGACAGGCGACTAGACAACACAGTTGAGAGTTCTCAGTTTGCTTTTCGCTAGTGTTTGCGCTGTGCTGACTGTTATTCATTAAAAGTGAAACCAAGTTAAATTGAATTCAAAAACGTTATACGGCAAAATTCTTTGACTGAGAAGCCAATGACATACATTTTGCAATGTTTGGTGTTTTTGTTTCATTTGGACGTGTTTTCAAGTAATTAGCAATAAAATTATTACCCTGAAAAAACTCAGCAGGTCTGGCAGCATCTGTGGAAGGGAGCACAGTTAACGTTTCGAGTCCACAGGACTCTTCAACAGAACTAAGGAAAAATAGAAAAGGGGTGAAATATAAGCTGGTTTAAGGGGGGGGGTTGGGACAAGAGAGCTGGATAGAGGGCCAGTGATAGGTGGAGATAACCAAAAGATGTCACAGACAAAAGGGCAAAGAGGTGTTGAAGGTGGTGATATTATCTAAAGGAATGTGCTAATTAAGGGTAGAAAGCAGGACAAGCAAGGTACAGATAGCCCTAGTGGGGGTGGGGTGGGGGTGAAGGAATCGAAAAAGGCTAAAAGGTAGAGATAAAACAATGGATGGAAATACATTTAAAAATAATGGAAATAGGTGGGAAAAGAAAAATCTATATAAATTATTGGAACAAACAAAAAGGAGGGGGGAAAATAATCGCTCATCTCCAAGGGGCCTCGCACAACTAGATTGCCAATTATTCCTTTCTCATTACACAATACCTAATCGAGGATGGCCTGTTCTCTCGTTGGTTTCTCAGAAAAACATCCCGTATACATTCCAGGAATTCCTCCTCTACGGTATCGTTACTAATTCGATTTGCCCAATCTATATGCATATTAAAGTCACCCATAATTACAGATGTTCCTTTATTACATGCGTCTCTAATTTCCTGTTTAATGCCATTCCCAACATCACCACTACAGTTTGGGGGTCTATATACAACCCCCACTAAAGTTTTTTGCCCCTTAGTGTTTCTCAGCTCTACCCATACAGATTCCACATCGTCAGAGCTAATATCTTTCCTCACTATTGCGTTAATTTCCTCTTTAACCAGCAATGCAACTCCACCGCCTTTTCCTTTTTGTCTGTCCTTCCTAAATACTGAATATCCCTGGATGTTCAGTTCCCATCCCTGGCCACCCTGCAGCCATGTCTCCGTAATCCCGACTATATCATACCTGTTTACATCTATTTGCGCGGTTAATTCATCCACTTTATTGCGAATGCTCTTCGTGTTAAGGCACAAAGCCTTAAGGCTTGTCTTTTTAACATTACTTGTCCCATTCCCACTATTTTTCACTGAGGCCCTGTTTGATTCTTGCCCTTGATTTCTCTATCACTTTTCTTATTCTGCTTTGTCTTTTGTTCTTGCCTTTGACTCCCCTTCCTCTGACTCCTTGCATAAGTTCCCATCCCCCTGCCATGTTAGTTTAAACCTTCCCCAACCACTCTAGCAAATGTTCCCCCTAGGACATCAGTCCCAGTCCTGCCCAGGTGTAACCCGTCCAGTTTGTACAGGTCCCACCTCCCCCAGAACCGGTCCCAATGCCCCAGGAATCTGAAACTCTCCCCTTCACACCATCTCTTCAGCCACATATTCATCCGATATATCCTGCTATTTCTACTCTGACTGGCACGTGGCACTGGTAGTAATCCTGAGATCACTACCTTTGAGGTCCTACTTTTCAACTTACTTCCTAACTCCCCATATTCTGCATTTAGGACCTCATCCCCTTTTTTACCTATGTCGTTTGTACCAATGTGTACCACGACCACTGGCTGTTCACCCTCCCCCTTCAGAATGTCCTCTAGCTGCTCTGAGACATCCTTGACCCTAGCACCAGGGAGGCAACATACCATCCTGGAGTCTCGTTTGCGGCCACAGAAACGCCTATCTATTCCCCTTACAATTGAATCCCCTATAACTATTGCATTCCCACACTTTTTACTCCTCCCCTGAGCAGCAGAGCCAACCGCAGTGCAACGAATTTGGCTGTTGCTGCTTTCTCCTGAGAGGCCATTCCCCCAACAGTATCCAAAGAGGTGTATTTCTTTTGCAGGGGAATAGCCATAGGAGATTCCTGCACTGCCTGCCTAGTCCTCTTGCTTTGCCTGGTGGTCACCCATTCCCTTCCTGCCTGTGGTCTCTTAGCCTGCGGTGTGACCAGCTCTCTATACGTGCTATCCACGACACACTCCGCCTTGCAAATGCTCCACAGTGTCCCCAGCCACCGCTCTAGCTCCAAAACCCGGACTTCCAGGAGCTACAGCTGGAGACACTTCCCGCACACATGCTGGCCCCGGGCACTGGAAATGTGCCCGGCTTCCCACAGAACAGGAAGAACATACCACGGCTTTGAGCTCTCCTGCCATGACTTACCCCTTTAAATTAAATTAAACTAAACCTGTTGGAAGATACATAATATCAATTACTCTCAGGCCCTTCTTCCCTCCTCCTCGTTGTTACAGAATATAGCCCCTACAAACGATGAACCACAAAATAAGACCTTAAAAACTATAAGCAATAAAAGTAGTAAATGCTTACCCGGCCGTACTCTCAGTACTCAAAGGATCACCTTGTTCCCTCCTCACCGAACTCCCTCAGTCACCCCTGCCATAATCTTTGATGTGGCACCTTATCAAATGCCTTCTGGAAATCCAAGTACAGTACATCTACAGGCTCCCCTTTATCCACTGCGCATGTTACTCCTTCAAAAAACTCCAATAAACTGGTAAAACATGATTTTCCTTCCACAAAACCATGCTGACTCTTCCCTATTGCCTTGAGCTCTTTTAAGTTCCCAGTTATAACCTCCTTAATAATTGATTCTAATAGCTTCCCCACAACAGACGTCAAGCTAACTGGCCTATAGTTTCCTGTTTTCTGCCTCCCTCCCTTCTTGAATAGAGGGGTTATATTTCCTACTTTCCAATCTGATGGAACCTTTCCAGAACCTAGCGAATTTTGGAAAACTAACACCAACACATCAACTACCTCATTAGCCACCTCTTTTAAGGCCCTAGGATGTAGTCCATTGGGAACCGGAGACTTGCCAGCCTGCAGCCCCATCAATTTGCTCAGTACCGTTTCCCTAGTGATTTCAATTTCACCAAGTTCCCTTCTCCCATTCACCTCCCGATTTGCAGCCATTACTGGAATTTTTTTAATCCTCCATAGTGAACACAGAAGCAAAATATTTGTTTATTTCTTCCGCCATTTCCTCATTATCTATTAACTCCCCACTGTCACTCTCTAGAGGACCAACACTCTACTTACTCTTTTCCTTTTTAAATACCTGTATGAACTCTTGCTATCCGTTTTTACAATTCTAGCTAGCTTCCTCTCGTACTCTAATTTCTTTCTTCTAATTAACCTTTTAGTCATTCTCTGCCGTTCTTTATATTCTGTCCAATCACCTGTCCTGCCACTCATCTTTGCGGAGTTGTATGTTTTTCCTTAAGTTTGATGCTTTCTTTAACATCTTTAGTTAACCACGGATGGCAGATCCTTCCCTTAGAATTTTTCTTTATAGTAGGAATGAACTTATTCTGAACACTCAAATATCCCCTTAAATATCTGCCACTGCTTCTCAATTGATCTATCCTCTAGCCTAGTTTCCCAGATCACTTCAGCTAGCTCAGCTTTCAATCCCACATAGTTGCCCTTATTTAAGTTTAAGATACTAGTCTTAGACCCACTCTTCTCCCTTTCAAATTGGATGTAAAATTCAATCATATTGCGGCCACTGCTACCTAGGGGTGCCTTTACTGAGGTCATTAATTAATCCTGTCACGTTACACAATACCAAGTCTAATATAACCTGCTCTCTTGTTGGTTTCAGAACATGCTGCTCCAAGAAACTCTCTCGAAAGCATTTTAAGAACTCCTCATCCAGGCTACTACTGCCAATCTGATTTTTCCAGTTTGTGCGTAGATTAAAATCGCCCATGAGTATTGCCTTCTCTTTATCAAAAGCACAAAAATATTTTCTCTTGAATACTTCGTCCTACACTGTGACTACTGTTAGGGGGCCTGTAGACCACTCCCACTAAAAACCTTTTCTCCCTACTATTCCTCATCTCCACCCAAACCTACACCCTGATCTCCTGAACCAAGGTCATCTCTAACTATTGCACCAATGCCCTCTTTGATTAACAGTGCTACCCCTCCACCTTTACCTAGCTGCCTGTTCTTCTTGAATGTCATATATCCTTAAATATTAAGGACCCAATCTTTGTCGTCCTGCAGCCACGTCTCTGTAATTGCTATCAGATCATATTTATTTACTTCAATGTGGGCCATCAATTCATTTACTTCATGAAACTACGTGTATTCAGATAGAGTGTCTTCAGTTTTGTCTTTTTGTTACCTTAACACCTAGTCTTGACTGATGTATTCTTAGGTTTTTTCTATGTCCCTTCCTGCCATTCTCTGACCCTCATTTCTCATATTACTATTTTGCTCTCCTGTCTTGACTCTACACCTTGAATTGCTACCTCTACCCAAACTTGATCCCTCATTTAGTCTAAAGCCCTCTCTATTTCCCTATTTATGCAATTTGCAAGGACACTTATCCCAGCATTGTTCAGGTGTAAACCGTCCCAACGGTACAGCCCCCTCTTTCCCCAGTACTGATACCAACACCCCACAAACCAGAACCCACACCTCCCACACCAGTTTTTGAGCCACGCATTCGTCTCTCTAATGTTATTTGCCCTATGACAATTTGCACATAGCTCAGGTAATAATCCAGAGATTACTACCTTTGAGATTCTGCTTCTTAATTTGGTACCTAGCTCCTCATACTGACTTTGCAGAACCTCTTTCCTGGTTCTACCTACATCATTGGTACCTATATGGACCAAGACAACTGGATCCTCCCCCCTCCCACTGCAAGTTCCTTTCCAGCCCCGAGATGTCCCGAACCCTGGCACTGGGCAGGCAACATAGCCGCCTGGACTCTCGCTCTTTGCTGCAGGGAACAGTGTCAATCCCCTCACTATATTTTCCCCTACTACCACTACATTCCTTTTTGCTCCCCCTGCTTGAATGGCTTCCTGTACATGGTGCCATGGCCAGCTAGCCTGCTCATCCACCTTGCAGACTTTGCTTTCATCCACACAGGTTGTGAGCACCTCAAGCCTGTTTGACAATTGCAAGTCTGAGGCTCCTCCACTACTGTCTGCTCGGTCCCATTACCTGCCTCACTGACCCTTACACCCTACTGTCCCTCAATGCTGACCAAAACAGATGACCCTATTCTAAGAGGTGTGGCTGTCTTCTGAAACAAAGTATCCAGGTATTTCTCCCCTCCCTTGTT
Organism: Cetorhinus maximus; assembly: GCF_964194155.1. Classification (NCBI taxonomy): domain Eukaryota; kingdom Metazoa; phylum Chordata; class Chondrichthyes; order Lamniformes; family Cetorhinidae; genus Cetorhinus; species Cetorhinus maximus. The sequence continues at coordinate 84,041,108 of NC_135893.1, forward strand.
ACGCATTTCGGCTTCGAGATCAATTATCCTGATTCGAAATTCTTCAAGATGCCTACACTTCCTGTAGGCGTGGATAATCATTAGTTTGTCATGGATCGCCTTGGCATCCAAAAGCTCCTACATCTCACAGCTGCAACATAACACCTGTCCCACCATTCCAGCTTATGTTATTTAATTTACTTTAATTACTTTCTTCCTATGTATGCTACAATTTACTGTGTTTATTGAATACCAGTACCACTGGCAACTAAGGTTATATGCTTAACTACAGGTATGCCTTTGTGCTCTTTTATCCTGTGTCTCTACTGCTCTCCTCGCATTCTTTTATCCTGCGTCTCCACCGCTCTCCTTGTGCTCTTTTATCCTGTGTCTCTGCCGCTGTCCTCGCACTCATTTATCCTATCCTTTATTATGAGATTAATAATCCAGTGTCATCACATATTACCAGATCTAAAATAGCCTGGTTCCTGATTGGTTTCACAATGTATTGTTCTAAGAAACTGTTCCAAATTCACACTATGATCTTGTCCACAAATATACCTTTGCCAATTTGATTTGTCCAATTTATCCAATTTGTTCAATTTTGGACTTCTGTGCATCATTTCTTCTTTCCATGGGAACAAGAACAGTTTCATCAGTTGCAATGGAGCATCATCTGAGGTTTTCAAGATCGGCAGCAGGGTAAAGCAGGGCTGCATCCTGGCACCAATTCTCTTTGGCACATTTTTCACTATGTTGTTATTGTACACTTTTGGTGGCTCAAATGAGGTTGTTTACCTGCGTGCCAGAACTGACCACAAGTTGTTCAACTTGACAAGACAGCACGCCAAGACCAAAGTGCATAATGTGCTAGTTCAAGGGTTGCTGTTTGTTGGTGATGCCATGCTGGCATCCCATACTGAAGTTCACTTGCAACAGCTCATAGATCGGTTCTCCAGAGCCTGCAAGTCATTCCAAACTCCAATCAGTGTCAAGACCAAAGTTACGGGACAGGACATAGAATGCATCAACATTGACAACCTCACTCTGGAGGCCATCGACAACGTCACATATCTTGGATCAACAATTACCAGACCCTGTCCCTTGATGCTGAAACCAGCATCAAGATTGCCAAGGCTGCAGCTGTCATGTCAAATTTGAGAAGTAGAGCGTGGACCAAGAACAAGCTAACTGAAAATACAAAGCTCTTTGTATACTAGGCTTGTTCTCACCACCTTCCTTTACAGTAGTGATGTCTGGACAACTGAGGCAAGCTAAGAAAAGTGGCTGAACAGCTTCCACCTCCGCTGCCTCAGGCAAATATTAGGCATCTTCTGGCAAGACAGTGCTGAGTATGGAAGTACCAACATGCCGGGGTCTCCAGCATATTTGCCCTCAAGGGAGAGGTGACGCTGTTGGCTGGATTAAGTGAGTGAGTGGATGTTGGCCATATTGCCTAAGACATGCTCTATGGTCTGCCTCCAATGCAAGTACATTCCTCCTTCAACAAGGAGACCAAAATCATACACTGTACTCTAGGTGTGGTCTCAGAAACACCCTGTACAGCTTGCTATTGGCACGAGAACAACAGGTTGTCCATGTCTGCAATACAAGGATGTCCGCAAGCAAGATTCCAAGTTGACTGGGATTGGAATCAATGTATGGGAAATCCTTGCTGCTGACCGAAGTGCCTGCAGACAGGCAATTAGGGAGGGTGTGGAAAAAGCAGAGGACAAAAGGAATGACCAGATGGCAGAAGGGAGAGCCTGCCAGAAGGAAAAAACAGTTGACCGCGGGCCAATGCTATTCACCCGTGCCTGGTGCAGAAGGAACTGCCACTCACAAATTGGCCCCTACGGCTGCAACAGACATGTTCAATTCAGAAGTGACATACACCCTGGGTACAGTCCATCATTTCCAGACACGGACGGATGCCAATACTAATACTATAAGATGAATAAAAGTCGCCCACAATTACTGCAGTGCCTTTCTTACAAGCCCCCATTATTTCTTGGTTTATATTCTGCCTCAGAAAATGTACCTGTTAGGGGGTTCTATAAACTAGTCCCACCCCAGTGACTTCTTTCCCTTTCTATTTCTTGTCTCCACCCAAACTGATTTTACATCTTGCTCTTCCCAGCTAAAATAATTTATCATTACTATAATGATCTTACCTTTGATTAACAGAGCTACCCGGTCTTCTTTTCCTTTTTCTTCCTATCCTTCCAAAATGCCAGTTACCTTGGAATATTCAGTTCCAAGCCCTAATTGTGTTGCGCCCTCATCTCTCTAATGGCAATCATATCATACCCATTAATTTCCATTTGCACCATCAATTTATCCACCTCGTTATAAGAACATAAGAAATAGGAACAGGCGTAGACCATTCGGCCCCTCAAGCCTGCTCCGCCATTCAATAAGATCATAGCTGGTCATCTTGTGTTTCGAATTCCACATTCCCATCTAACCCCAATAACCTTTGATTCCCTTGCCTAACAAGAATCTACCTCTGCCTTAAAAATATTCAATGACCCCACCTCCAACTCCTTCTGAGGCAGGGAGTTCCAAAGTCACACAACCCTCAGAAAAAAATTCAATTTCTGTCCTAAAAGGGTAACCCTTAATTTTAAAACAGTGCCCCCTAGTTCTGGGCTCACCCACAAGAGGAAACATCCTTTCCATCTCCACCTTGTCAAGGTCACTCAGGGTCTTGTATACGTCAATCAAATCAACCCTCACTCTTTTAAGCTCCAGTGGAAACAAGCCGAGTCAGTCCAACCTTTCCTCATAAGACAACCCACTCATTCCAGGTATCAATCTAGTAAACCTCCTCCAATGCACTTACATCCTTCCTTAAATAAGGAGACCAAAACTGCACACAGTTTAAGGTGCGGTCCTCACCAATGCCCTGTATAACTGAAGCATAACATCCTTACTTTTATAAAAACAAAAAGCTAAAAGCTACTGCGGATGCTGGAAATCCAAAGGTAATCCAGGTAATCCTTACTTTTATGTTCAATCCCTCTCATAATAAAGGATAGCATTCCATTAGCCTTTTTAATTACTTGCTATACCTGCATACTAACTTTTCGTGACTCCTGTACTAGAACACCTAGATCCTTCTGCATCTCAGGATTATGCAGCCGCTCTCCATTTAAGTAATACTCTGCTTTTTTTGTTCTTCCTGCTAACTTGGACAACTTCACATTCTCCTACATTAAACTCCATTTGCTAGATCTTTGCCCGCTCACTCAACCTATCTATATCCATCTGCAACCTCATGTTCTCTTCACAACATACTTTCCTACCTACCTTTGTGTCATCTGCAAATTTAGCTACCATGTCTTCACCCCCCTGATCCAAGTCATTGATGTAAACTGTAAAAAGTTGAGGCCCCAGTACAGACCCGTGGGACTCCACTCATCACACCCTGCCAATTCAAAAAAGACCCATTTCCTTTCTGCCAGCCAATCTTCTATCCACTTATCTTGTAATGAGCACTTCAGTATTTAGTTAAAGAGGCTTTAATTCTGTCTTACCTTTGTTCCTCCATGACCCTATTTGGTGCCCCTTCTGGTCACACACTGGTTGTAATTACCCATAGCACTATCCCACACTATTACCTTGTCCTTTTTCATTAACTTTCTAAATCTCCCCTCACATGAATCCTTACCCCTCCCCACCCCACTATTTACTTAAAAGCCCCCTCCACAACATTAGTTTTCCAATTTGCCAGGACATGGTCCCTGCACAGTTGAAGTGAAGCTCAACCCAACAGAACAGCTCCCTCTTTCCAGAGCTGGTGCCAGTCCAATGGATTGATACCCATCTCTCCCACACTAACCTCTGAGCCACACATTCAACTCTCTAATCTTAAACCAATTTGTTCATGGCTTAGGTGGTAAACCAGAGATTATTTTTTTTTTTTTAAATTTAGCCCCTCGTTGCTCATACTCCCTAAGCAAAACCTTGTTCTTAGTCTTAAACAAAAACAAAAATACCTGGAAAAACTCAGCAGGTCTGGCAGCATCTGTGGAGAGGAGCACAGTTAACGTTTCGCGTCCAAATGACCCTTCAACAGAACTAAGTAAAAATAGAAAAGAGGTGAAATATAAGTTGGTTTCGGGGGGAACAGGGAACAGACAAGAAGAGCTGGATAGAGGGCCAGTGATAGGTGGAGATAACCAAAAGATGTCACAGACAAAAGGACAAAGAGGTGTTGAAGGTGGTGATATTATCTAAAGGAATGTGCTAATTAAGGTAGAAAGCAGGACGAGCAAGGTACAGATAGCCATAGTGGGGGTGGGGGTCGAAATAGGCTAAAAGGTAGAGATAAAACAATGGATGGAAATACACTTAAAAATAATGGAAATAGGTGGGAAAAGAAAAATCTATATAAATTATTGGAAAAAACAAAAAGGAGGGGGAAAATCGGAAAGGAGGTGGGGATGGAGGAGAGAGTTCGTGATCTAAAATTGTTGAACTCAATATTCAGTCCGGAAGGCTGTAAAGTGCCTAGTCAGAAGATGAGGTGCTGTTCCTCCAGTTTGCGTTGTTCTTAGTCTTACCATAATCATTGGCACCCAAGTGGACCACAACATCCAGATCCTTCCCTTCCCTCTCCAACTTCCTATCCAGCCCCGAGGAGATGTCCCTAACGCTGAACGTATTTCAGCACATCAATTCTCAGACCATTCAACAATCTTTCCTTGTGGCTCATCAAGTCCCTGCAGAATGAAGTCATTATGTTTGCTAACTTTTAAAATGAGTCAGCCTGTGTCACAAAATACAGAAGATACTGTGATCAGCAGGAAAAGAAACTGCAAGCCCAGAAAAGGCTGCAGCTTTCAGGCTGAGTTCACCACCCAAAATTGGTTTATTTTTGGATAAAGACAGTTTCAAGGCATATATCCATCCATGGGCATACATTAAAAGTGTCACTTTCTGACCTTCAAGTCCTGGCTCTCAAGCTCTGCTGGACAATGTGCAACAAAAGGGTTTGATTCTATGATCATGACTAAGTTATCAGCAAAACCCCTAAAAAATGAATTTATTTGTAAAGGATCTTTATGGGATAAGTTGCACAAAAACATTACAGACCATTAAGACTACAAGTTTTGTCTCCAGTTTCTGAATGGACTGGTCTCAACCAGCTAATTTGGGGATTGTGTACCCATGGTGACAGGAAAATGACCAATTAGTCCTCCCATCACCAATCCTCTCTCAAAGACCCTGATGGGACATGCACATGGATGACAAGTAAGGACTTGGTGAAATGCTCATGTGACTCCCCCCTCAGCCAAACTGCTCTCTGACATTATTGAAGCTCGCAACAATGACTAATTGGACAAGATAAACAATGGAACAAAGCATCAGAAATGCATAAACACCTTCAAAGACAAGGTGGGGGATGGAGTTGGGCAGATAGAAAAGGGAAGAAAACATGCACAAGTTGGTGGAAATAATTGGTTTGTTTTCTCTTGTGTACATAAACCGCATCAAAACATTCCAACAGAAAAACAGAATTATGGTAGAGACACAGAGCTCTAAGAACATCCAAAAAAAAGTTATGCCACTTGTCTAAGGTAGCATGAGGGGTGGTTTGTGATCCAGATTTTATGATAGCTAGAATTTGGCAAAAGAACTTTTCTTTATTGTACTGTGGTTAATAAATCTTGAGATAACACACTATTATGACACAGCCAATGGTAAATACTGAATTGTTCAAATCCCAGGGGGAAACTTGAAACAACTGTCAACCAATTTTTGCAATTTGTATGTTTCAAGACGCAGGCTTTGAATTCAGTTATAATAAGACCACCGTGTCTCAAGAGGTTTTTATAAAACTAAATTAAAGATTTATTAATTAAAAGATTGTAAGCACACATATATGTCTACAAGTTACTACAATAACTTCTAAAAAAAAATCTCTTAATTAATCTGACTCTCAGTTACACCTCCGTTAAGGCAACAGTAAAACACAGATTTAAACATACTCCTGACAAAGCACACTCTGGACAGTCACATTCAAAGTGAGTTTCTTTCAGCTCTGGGTCCTTACAGACAGCAGCTTGAGGCTTATAGGCTGGAGGCTTTCAATCTTAGAATCCCTCCTCTTTTACCAACAGCCTTCACTTCCTTTATACATATTTTCCTCTTTGAATACAAATTCTCATTGTATCATTAGGTTTTTTGAACTTTACCTCTTCCAACAATAAAACCTTTTCATAACACCAATTTCATTGGTGAGCTTTGGAAAAAGTAAATACATTGTTTGGCTACTTCTGGCTAGGTGTAATATTTCACCCATTCTTTTGAATGGTTTATTTAAAACTGCAAATTGCCCCCTTTAAATTTTACCTTGTAACTTCCCTATGTTTACCTAATTAACAATTCAAACCTACTTCTCTTCTATACATAAAGCCTCTAGACCAGCTGGCTTTAATCCAATTAAGGCACACACACAGGCACCACTAGAACTCTATTTTAAAATAACTTCCAATAACATTATATCTTCTTGACTACACAGAATACAGGTTTCTAGTATCAACCACTTTCAATTATACGAATCTGCAATTACCAATGAATGTTTAAAGTTTGAGTTAGCTGGCCTTAGCCAAAGCACTACAATCATCCACTGCTCATGGCCTTGACCTTATCCAGTGACTCCAGCTGGAAGTGTAAGCACACAGAAGGCACATAGAAGTCAAATAGAACAGGATCTGGCTTGGCTAAGGTACTATCCACAGTCAATAGTTTAATGATAGTCACTTCCATAGACTCAAACATGAATAGCATTTGGGTGAGGTGAGCAAGTGAGTCAGCAATTTGAGGAGGAGGAAAAGTGGTTAAAAAGGTTGGGGTGGAGAAAGAATACAGCATGGCTTAACTTTGGGGGACGGGCTTCATACAGGTTCTAAGCTAGCTGATCTGTTCTACAGCAAGAGGTGGTCATTGACAATGCTGCAAATCTATTCAAGTTTGGTGACAGAATCCAAACAGGTGAAATAAAAGATATTTTTAAATTTTGTTTTAGATTGCAAGTTGAAAGGATGGAGAGGAAACAGGATTTATTAGGTAAACAGTCCCTAGAGAAAGGATGTCAGTTATTATCCAGAAACAGAAATTTTACATTAGCTTAAGTCTGAACAGAATTTAAATTATCCCAACCACATATCACACAATTTTTTTTTTTAAAAAGTGTACATGCTACAAATTGCTTTGCTCAATAGATCAATTCAGTGGTCTACAACAGATTGGTTATCCAACAATTAGCCAGGCATGCAAGCTTGAGATTCCTTTGACATTCCAATTCTTCCAATAATCAGACACTTTCTCCACCACCCCCCCACCCCTCAAACCAACACCACCATCACCCCAAAGACACTGACTCCAAGCTGAACTCCATTTCTAAAAACATTGCACCTCACCCAAGTAGCCATTGCTCCTGTCTAAGCCTAAACAGCATCTGTAGGCTAATCAACTATGTATATTTTATTTTAAGTACATTACAAACAGTCCAAATTACCATTACACAAAACGAAATACAGTTCCATTTCTTTCATACAGTATGCGGCACTCTTGAGGTGCTACCACACTTGCAATTACAGGTTATATTTACAATATACATTTACGTTTCATGTCAAACATTCTCTGGTTCATACAGCATGAGGGGTTTTACATGGGTTCCAGCTCGCATACTATGGCAGGAGGGCCTTTCATCATTGAACTTCTGCAGCGGCTACCCAAGCTTTACTTCATCCTTCAACAGTCCTAGAACTTGTAATGTGCCAGTCTGCACCATTTGGTCATTGACAGCTCTTTGGTGTGTCTGAAACTTGCTGTCTTCCACCAAGTTGATAGTACTCCAGGAGCAGTTGGAGTTTGTCTTTTTTAAATTCATTCATTGGGTGTGGGCATCGCTGGCTAGGTCAGCATTTTGATTGCCCATCCCTAATTGCCCTTGAGAAGGTGGTGGTGAGTTGTCTCCTTGAACTGCTGGAGTCCATGTGTTGTAGGAACACCCAGAGTGCTGTTAGGAAGGGAGTTCCAGGTTTTGACCCAGCGACAGTGAAGGAATGGTAATATAGATCCAAGTCAGGATAGCATGTGATTTGCAGTTGATGGTGTTCCCACACATCTGTGCTTCTTTGGTGGTATAGGTCACAGATTTGGAAAAAGCTGTTGAAGGAACCTTGGTGAGTTGCTGCCATGCATCTTGTAGATGATACACACAGCTGCCACTGTGCGTCAGTGGTGGAGGTGATGGATGTTAAAGGTGGTGAATGGGTGCCAATCAAGCAGGCTGCTTTGTCCTTGATGGTGTTCTTGAGTATCGTTGGAGCCACGCTCATCCAACCAACTGGAGAGTATTCCATCACACTCCTGACTTTTGCCTTGTAGATGGTGGACAGGCTTTGGGGAGTTAGGAAGTGATTTACTCACCACAGAATTCCCCAGCCTCTGACCTGTTCTTACAGCCAATATTTAATGGCTGACCCGATTCAGTTTCTGGTCAATGGTAACCCCCAGGATGCTGATAGTTGGGGATTCAGCGATGATATTTCTATTGAATATCATGGGGAGATGGTGTGGCATGCATGTTACTTGCCACTTATCAGCCCAAGCCTGAACATTATCCAGATCTTGCTGCATATGGACACAGTATCTGAGTCATCGTAAATGGTGAACATTGTGCAATCATCCACAAAAGTTCCCACTTCTGACCTTATGCTGGAGGGAAGGTCATCGATGAAGCAGCTGAAGATGGTTGGGCCTAGGGCATTACCCTGAGGACCTCCTGCAGCGATGTCCCAGGACTGAGATGATTGACCTCCAATAACCACAACCATCTTCCTTTGTGCTAGGTATAATTCCAACCAGCGGAGAGCTTTCCCTCTGATACCCATTGACTTCAGTTTTGCCAAGGCTTGGACCCCACACTCGGTCAAATGCTGCCTTGGTGTCAAGGGCAGTCAATCTCACCTCTGGAGTTCAGCTCTTTTGTCCATGTTTGAACCAAGGCTGTAATGAGTCAGAAGCTGAGTGGCCCTGGCAGAACCCAAACTGAGCATCAGTGATGTTATTGCTAAGCAAGTGCCGCTTGATAGCACTGTCGACAACGGTTTCCATCACTCTGATGATCAAGAGTAGACTGATGGGGCCATATTGAGTGGGTTGGATTTGTCCTGCTTTTTGTGGACAGGACATACATGGGTAATTTTCCATATTGCCAGTTAGAGGTCAGTGTTGTAGCTGTACTGGAACAGCTTTTCTAGGGGCGCAGCTAGTTCTGCAGCACAAGTCTTCAGTACTATTGCCGGAATATTGTCAGGGCCCATATCCTTTGCGCTATCCAGTGCCTTCAGCCATATCTTGATATCACATGGAGTGAACCAAATTGGATGAAGCCTGGCATCTGTGATGCTGGGGACCTCTGGAAGAGTCCGTGATGGATTATCTACTCTGCACTTCTGGCTGAAGATAGCTGCAAATGCTTCAGCCTTATCTTTTGCACTAATGTGCTGGGCTCTCCCATCATTGAGGATAGGGAAATTTGTGTAGCCTCCTCTGGCAGCTAGTTATTTAATTGTCCACTATCATTCACGATGTGGCAGGTCTGCGGAGCTTAGCTCTGATCAGCCGGTTGTGGGATCGCTTAGCTCTGTCGATCACATGTTGCTTCTGCCATTTGGCATGCAAGTAGTCCTGTGTTGTAGCTTCACTGCATTGATAGCTCATTTTTAGGTATGCCTGGTGCTGATCCTGGTACACCCTCCTGCACTATTCTTTGAACCTGGGTTGATCCTCGGCTTGATGCTAATGGTAAAGTGGGGGCCACGGGCCAGGAGGTTACAGATCGTGGTTGAATACAGTTCTGCTGCTACTGCTGATGGCCCTTAGGGCCTCATTGATGCCCAGAAATAAGTTGCTACATCTGTTTGAAATCGTTTCTCATTTAGCAGTGGTAGTGCCACACATGATGGAGGGTATCCTCAATGTGAAGATAGAACTTCATCTCCACAAGGAGTCTGAGTGGTCACTCCTACAAATACTGTCACAGACAGATGCATCTGTGACAAGTAGATTGGTGAGGACAAGCTCAAGTAAGTTTTTCCCTCTTGTTGGTTCCCTCACCACCTAAAGCCCAGTCTAGCAGCTATGTCCTTTAGGAATCAGACGACTCAGTCAGTAGTGGTGCTACTGACCCACTCTTGGTGACGGACATTGAAGTCCTCCACCCAAAGTACATTCTGTACCTTCAATGCTCCCTCCAAGGAGTGTTGAACTTGGAGTCGCACTGATTCATCAGCTATGGGGGGACAGTAGGTGGCAACCAACAGGTGGTTTCCGTGCCCATGTTAGACCTGATACCATGAGACTTCATGGGGTCTGGGGTCAATTTTGAAGACTCCCAAGCCAACTCCACCCCAACAGTGCTGCCACCGTGGGTCTGCCCATCTGGTGGGACAGGACATACAAAGGGGTGACAGTGCCTGGGACATTGGCTGTTAGGTATGATTCCATGAGTGTGACTACGTCAGGCTGTTGCTTAACTAGCCCTGTGGGACAGCTCTCCCAATTTTGGCACAAGCCCCCAGATGCTGAGGACGACGACTTTGCAGAGTCAACGTGGTTGGGTATGCCATTGTTGTTTCCAGTGCATAGGCCAATGTCAGGTGGTCAGTTTCATTCCTTTTAGACTTCATAGTGGTTTCACACAACCGAGTGGCTTTCTAAGCCATTTAAGAGGGCATTTAACAGTCAAACACACTGCTGTGGGTCTGGAGTCACAGGTATCCCAGACCAGGTAAGGACAGCAGATTTCCTAACCCTACGACAGTCAACAATGGTTTTAATTCCAGATTTATTATTTGAATTTAAATTTTACCATTGGCCTGGTGGGATCTGAACACATGCCCCAAAGCATTAGCCTGGATTACTAGTTCAGTGACATTACCACTACACCGCCACCTGTGTGTGTGTCCCTGGGAACATTCCTTACAGCACAGAATTTTCTGTTATGGAGCTGCTGAGGATAAATTTCGACAAAAACTTCTCCATTTCTTTCCAGACCTTCTTTGTAAAGGCACATTCTAGAAGGAAGCAGGTGATGGTCTCTTCCCACTGCAGTCATCAAGGTATACATGAAGGATGACGAGGAGGGACCTTCTCAACACCAGACAAACTATGTTTTGACACATGCTGAAGTTCTGGTAATGAGATATTCAACCAAATGACCCGAGTCTGCTCAGGGAACCATCCAAACAGGATCCACCATCCCTTTTTCAGACCCTCGAGCTCGTTACATGCAGACCTGATGAATTTGTGGTCAAAGTTGTTTTTCCTGCATTAAGT